>NC_134265.1:218127437-218727437 GCF_031893055.1 Leptodactylus fuscus
TGGAAATGCTGCCTTTCTAGCATATGGGGGGGCAAGCTTCCTAGTAGTGACCAGATCTTGTTAGTAAAGGTCCATCATACATGTACACATACTGTACTCTAACAATAAATGAATACATCCAAACTAAAGAGTAAATAAAACAGTTTCTAAATACCTAATCTAATGAGGCATGCACATAAAAATCACATGGGTTTGATAATGAAGGATCAGGAACTGATGGGGTTTTTTTTCACATTTTTGGGCAGATTCTTCCAGTAGATTTCTGACAGAATCCAAAAATTATAGCTAATTCTTATTTATGCCTGTGTAAGTTTGACTGAGGGAACATGGGAAGATAATTAAAGTTAAATGTAAAATACTGTTGAATAAACCTCTTTCAGATCTGTGAAAGTATCAGAAGTATCCCATTACATTGTATAGGGGATAAAGAGATCCCAGGGTTAAGTGTAACTGTAAAAAAAAAAAAAAAAAAAAAAAAAAAGAAAATGTATAAATCATAAATAATAAAAATAAAAATTAAACCGAAGCCCTTGCCAACATCCACAGTACTATTAAGGCAGATTTCATCACTACAGTGGAGACCTAGCGGCAGTGCCTCAGTTAAATGTCTTTACCATTGAAACATCATTAAACATTAAGTCTAAGGCCCCATGTAGCGGGCTGTGGAAAAACTACAACGGAAACGGAAACACTTTCTGCTTCAATCTTATCTATAGGGGAACCTCCAGCATTTCCATAGGTGTAACAGACATGCTGTAATTTCTAAAAACAGTTTTGGAGATTTCAGCATTACCGCTGCAGGTATGTTTCTGCAATATGTGGATGGTATTGACTTTGCAGGGAAACGCCATGGCTTGTGCCATAGCGTTTGTGCCATGTGGGGCCCCAGCTTTTGAAATTGAAAAACACTGAAGCAGCAAAATTTTTGAAAATTAAAATTTGTGTTAATCTCCAAAATTTGAAGACAACCGTACAAAGTAGCAGTATGATGGCCTATCCTTATTCCCGACACAGCAAGACAATACTTTAAATGTAGGACTGTAAGTACACCGTTTTTCCTATGGTTAAAGTGGTCCTGCTATTCAACTTGTGCTGCAGAAAAAGTCATCATATAGATCAGTCAACAAAGCAGTAAAACAGTTATGCATGTCAGAATACAACTACCCCACGCTTGTCTCCAAAATTGTTTAGTAAAAGCAGAATAACCTAATAAAACCAATATAAATATGGTATCGCTTTAATCATAATAATCCACCAGATAAAGCTGCCAGTCATTTTTAATGCAAAGTGAACACTAAAAATGAAATGCAAAAACTAATGATAAAAATGTATGTTTTTTGTTTTTTTTCACTTAGACCCTACAAAGTGAAAGCAACTCAAAACATTATATGTACCTCAAAATGGTGCATATAACACATTGAATATTTTCTTTTGGCTATGTCAGCAGAAAAATAAAAAAGCTATGAATTTTGGAAGACGGAAATGGAAATGAGAAAACAGTCTCTGAACCTGATCCCTTTAAATTAAAAAAAAAAAAAAAAAAACTGGCCATCAGCTGTGAGTGTTGAGGAAAGCTATATGAAGCTATTTATTTACATTACAGTCTCCGCTGCCTAGAACAAGTAGTATTACCTGCGGGCCATTCAAATGAAAGGGAAACCATGTAATGCTTCAATAGGTTTAGCAATATGGACAAAAGTTGTCTTTATGAGGCTATAAAATAGAGGGACTGCCTTCTGTCACATAATGGGGCGTAGTAGAAAGGGTTGTCTAAAGCCAATAACCTCTTGAGGCATCATTGCAGTAGAAACACTAAATCAAAGTGCAAAGCAATTCTACACAAGGACATGTCTTTTTTCACTTACACGGACATGGAAGGGAGAACTGGCTCTTTAAAGAGAAATATTTGCAGACATGAGTGAGGCGTTGGCCCTCCCCCTTACTGGAGTACAGTGACAGTGACATCACAGCTGTTATAGAGGGAGAGATAGCTCGCTGTCCTGCACTGGTGGCATTTCTGTACTGCACTCTTTTCCAGCTGTCATACTAAACCCACAAGGAAAGCTTGAAAGCTTCCTTACTTTATCGTAAGACGAGGACACTGAGTACAGCACAGCAGCTGAAGTCTACTATTTTTAGGAACTGTTATTCATGGGCACTTTTTTTTATCTGCCTAAACCTGTTCACCAAGGTAACAAACAGATATAGACTGAAGAATACACACAGGCTGGTATTGGATCTGCTGCACTGCTGATTCTGCCACTCTTCATCTTCTTTTGGAGAGCAGGGTTCGACTAGATTGGTTTGCTGACAGGAAGACGCTTAGGTAACAAAGTATTTTTGGAAACGTAAGCTTGCAATCTTCCCTTATTGTTTGTCAGGAAGCAGACAGATCATGGCAACCATGAAAAAAAAAATGATGTTCCCTGAGAGGAAAGCTGGGACCACTGACTACTGTCTATACTATCCATAGGAAAACCAGGTTTGCCACTCAGAGCCTTGTATTCTCTGCCTCTTCTAATGATGGGAATATTTCTCAAAGGGAGGGTTAAAGGATGTTTTGTATTGGCCCTAATTAACTGTGAAAAAACTGCATGGTGGCTGATAGTAATACACCGTGGATGCTTGAGGACTGTCTAGCACTGAAAGCCTAGACTTGGAGATGAGTTTACCTACAAATTGTGGGTTCCTGGCTCTCATGGATCGTGGAGGGTGTAAGATATACAATGGACACGTCTATGGGTCACCATGTGCAGTCAACAGACCCATTGATATTGTGCAAAGAAGGAGACGGTAACTACTTTTTATTTCATATTTATTTTTTTGGATTATTAAAATAATGAAGCTTTGGTGATTGATGTATATATATATAGGGTCATATCTTATATGTGCTTGTGTTTTGTCAATATATATACATGTTATTAACTGAGCCATTTGCCTGCTTATGTTCTTCATAGACTTTCTATTGGCTATTGAGTTAAAAAAAAAAAAAAAAAAAGTAATATTGTCTATTGTGCTATGTCAGGACATATGACTAGATGGCTTGAATTATATGGACCTTATTCTTTTAGGTACATTGCTAATTTATTGTATGGCGCATAGTTGTATTTTTCATTTCATGTACCCAGTATTGGACTGGGGTGCCTAGTGGCCATTAGTAAGATTCATTTGGGAGCCCACTAAACAACTACTACAAATATTACCTGGCACTCATTCAATTCGTTCAATTCATTCAAGTAGCTTGTTACCTGGCTGTTGTCTTGAACTTGGGCACTTTTAGCTCTGTGAGCCTGGGTATGTGTCCAAATAGTACCAGCACAACTCTGTAAGATGATTGGTTACTGAGGCCCTTGTAATGTGACTGAGAATGTGGGGCCCAAGTATAAAGGGTACTAGTTGGCCTTATTCTGCAGTGTGTCTTGCAATATATTAAAAATAAACTAGGTAGTTTCTTAATTTACCTAGTATATTATACTAACACATAGCCTGGTGGAGATGTTGTGTTATGAGTATCTGTATGAAGTATAATGTGTACTGTGCCACACCAGAGTGTCCACACTGGGGGCCCATCTGAGCATACATGTGCTCCAAAGCAAGACCTGTAATAGGGTCCCCCAACTAAAAAAGTCATTAGCCAGTATCTAAACAACCGTCTTAGCATAGTTAAGGAGCAATGATTTGGATTGTTGGTATATATACGGTAAAACGTCTCTATAAAACCCCCTGCATGAGAAAGATCCTTACCTTTATACTGATCACATTTCAAGTGACAGCTTTTCAGTTCCAACACAAACTATACATACTGACCCTCATCTTGAGAGGCTCACCCCCTAGAAAACCACTATTCCATACAATTGTGGAAGAGCATCTAAAAGAGTTTTCCTTGGGTATGTCTTGCTTTTGGGAATATGAGATGTCCATTTCCATGTGATTAATGTAAACAACCATTGAACTCAGAAACCAAAATTCAGCAGCTTTCTCATTTTTTCTATGCTCCAGAACAGTGCTCACAATAGCTAAGTGACCAGTAATATTTTATGAACATAGCCTGCCAGCAGGAGTTGACTGATACTATCCACAAAGCTACAATAGAGACACGGTCCCTTCTACATTTTCAGACATATTAAAAACATGCTGTTTGCTGTTTGTATTACCCACCCAACTGATACATACAATAATGTCATTGTGCAACAGTTTTTCTCAATATTTTTTGGGATTCTGTAAAATAATGAACTAATCCAAAGTGCTGGGAACTGCTTTTCCTCCGTTTATTTTAATACTGATGAGGGTTCAGTCCATTGTAGATCACACAGACAACCAACTTCCCCAAGTGGATACCCTACAATAAGTTCACAGACTCACAATTATGACATATGTTTAAGAATGGCTTATACTCTAGGGACTTGATATCTATTATGCTCTGGAATACCTAAAAGTAGCTCTGGAGCCAATGTAGGGTTTGTGTTCAAAATATTACTGCCTGACGGATCATTAAAAACAGCATTTATTATACATCTATTCAGATTAAAGGCTTAAAAGCCACATGCATATCCCATACAGTAATTTGCAACAGATCTAGTCACCCTATTTGTCTTGGTGCTACAAACTACCACATACCAATCATTCAATATCTCCATATGTGAATAGAGCAGAGGAGTCCTAAACATAGCATGGGAGTAGTAGTGGACGTAATAGTGTATACTGTATGTAAACAGGCCCCAGAAGCTTGACTGTAACCATAGAGCAAACATTACTAACCCCATACTACAAAAACTATGTATGACTCCTCATTCTAAGTACCAGCAATGTATGTCCCCTCCATTATAGCCATGAATTGGAGTTTAGCACAAGGACAGATATACTGACAGGAGAGAGGCCACTGCGTAAACAGCTCTGTGTATTTATTACCTCTCTCCTGACAAATGTGAATGTGTCAGCACTATGCTCTGCAGTTTCATCTATATATTACACTTGCCTTCCTCTTATCACTTATAGACTGAATATTTCATTTCAGAACTGTTCTTGGTATTTAAGCCCTGTTAAGGCTATGTTCACACTGAGTTTTTTGGTCAGGAATTTGGTCAGGAAACTGAATCAAATTCCTCCTCCTAAAAATGCCTCACCATAGGACTTCCAATACTGTGCAAGCAGCCATTTTCTCGTGGCTTGTGGGCATGTGCAGTCTGCTCTGCCCAAGGCCTTAGAAGTTACAAGCCACCGCCAGAAGAAGAGGCTGAAGGTGACGCTGCTGAAGAAGAGGAGGTGGCGCTGGAGAGTTCTCTCGCAGCATTGGGGATGCCCCCAGTACTACGAGAGAGCTCATTAGCATACCGACAAGAACCGGGATTGTAGGCGAACGTCGGCGGGGAGAAGACGACGAGGCTATTCCGACGTGGAACTTAGAAAAAATCATGTCTGAGTGATAGGATCCCTTTAATAAATGCACAAAATAGTAACAACGGTAAAAGTCAAAATACCATCAGGCAGGGGGGAAACCAAAGGGACCGGAGGTAAATATAACAATGGGCATGTACATAAAATATACATAAAAGATGTTGTAAAAGAGTGCCAGACTCATATAGCATAAATAATCATAGGTCAAGTCACAGTTATGTTGCAACAAAAGCACAACCATAATGGAAGGTATCAGTGACAATAGTTATATCTCACTACAACATACCAAAAGTGTAGTGAAACTACCCTACATATAAATATGAAGAAAAACGAACCAACATATATAGTGGAGTGGATAGATGATTGAAATATACCCAATAAGAAGTATAAGGATGTATGACCAGAGTAGATATATAAATAGGATTACTCAGCATAGCAACATACCCATCATAGTGTCACGTGATATCGTCAACAGTCCCGGCTTGCCCCTTTCCCGCGCGTGTCAGCGTTTCAACCTTCTTCTGGGGGTAGTCAAAACTGTTCTGGACTAACACATTTATGACAATGCACTTATAATGGTTCACACAAGACTGCCCAGGTAAGTATTTAAGAGCTAAGTAGCTGTCTTAGATGTTTTTCTAATTCTTTTCTCCTATCTCACAGTAACCCAGGTGGCAGGTGTCTTTCATTTGCTGATAATGTGTTAATAATCATATTATATCCACCCATTAAGACAAATCCATCCTTGGGGCCGCACCTGTAGGATTTTCAGGAGATAACAATCCCTCTGTATTAGGCCCATTCATTCATTTTGCTCCGGAGTAGGAGCAGGAAGCCGCAACCGTCGCAGCTAGCCACAGCAGGCGCATTTTGGTCCTGATTCTGACATGCTTCCCGGGTCAAAATCAGGACCAATATACGCAGTCACTAGCCCCATGTGAACTAGCCCTAACACTTTGTAGGAATTAGGAGGACGTTTCTTGTGCTATTTTATTCATCTGTATGACTCTTTGCAATCTACTATTTCAAGTCTTTCGGCTAGTTCACACGAGCACAGAGGGGGCGGATTATTGCGAGGAATCCACGTCATAATCCGCCCCTTCACAATTGTGGTCTATGGAGACCGCTAGTGTTCTTTATTCCACTAGCGGCATGTTGCCACTAGCGGAAAAAAAGAAGTGAGCTGCCCTTTCTTCAGGCGGATTCCGTGGCTCGTTGAGCTGCGGCATCCACCTCGCGGCAGCAACCTCCGGAGTTGGCGTATTCATTTGAGTCTACTCCGGAGGGGGACGCCACGACGGAAACTGCGACGGAAACTGCGACAGTCGTGGCAGGCGTATTTTGGCCCAAGAGTGACGCATCTCCCCACTTCACTCTAGGTGCCAAAATATGCCCTTCATTTTACCATATGTTATAGGGGTTGTCCAAGATCATAAAGTCAAATGCAGGCAGCAGGGAAGAGCCAGAAAATAAAAATGAATTTATATTTACCTGCAACCTACTCTCCATTCCTGTTCTGGGCTGGCTGTCACCACTAATTTGTTTGTATACCTAATGGTATGGCATTCTTAGCAGTATATAGCTGCTGGGTACTGCGAATGTACTACACCTTATATGGCATTTTATTTTTTTTGTTTTATGATTTATAGTTTAGTGAATTATATGTATTACATGTAACTTTACATGCTACGACTAAGAGACCGCAATGTAGGTTTCGAAACGCGTAGGATTTTCTTGTGTTCTTATCCTGGATCCATGTTGTAAGATGTTTTAACTTGGTATGAAGTAAAAAGTAATATTTTATTATTTAAGAGTTTTGGGCATACTGGATGTTTTTATCCAACTTCTGAATGATATGTAACTTGTTACTTGATTTATTTATTTCTATTTTGTATCTGCTTATTTTTATTCTTCAATTTTTTCATAGTTTGGTGACATTTTGGGGGCTTCAGAACAAAATATTAGTTTTCTATAAAGTTTTATGTTTTTACGTTCTTTGTTTTTTGTTACAACAAAAAAACAAAAACAGTTTTAAAAAATATTTGCATTTTGGCTAATTCCATCCACACATTGTAGAAAATATCAAAAAACGCTTGCATTTTGGTGAATCTTAGCATGTGAATTATACCTACAGAAATGCTGAGGTTTTTCGTATAGGTATAATAGAGGCAGAAAATCTGTCCTGGTCTTTTCCACAGCAATTTGCATATGGCTCGATACATGGGGCCTTAGCCTAAATTTGGTATCGCCATAATTGTATCAACTTAGCAGAATATAGGTAACTTGTAATTTTTTCTGCACAGTGAATGCTGTAAAAATAAAGAATGTAAGAAAGTTAATGGTGCAAATGCAGTCTTTCTCTAATTTATCCATTCTAAATTTTTCTAGTTTTCCAATACATGTTATGGAATACTAGCAGGAGGACCCAGCTTTGCACGGGTATATTTCATTTTTTGTTTGCATAAGCATCATGTGATCATCTGTATCTCAGTATGGATATCATTGAAAAGCCTGCCATCAGTTGTTACCTGGAGTAAAGCTCTGCTACATCTCTACATATGCATAGCATACACAGCTCTGCTACATCTTTTCATTTGCACAGCTTACCTAGCTCTGCTACATCTCTGCATACCGAGCTGTCCTACATCTCTGCACGCCCAGTTCTGCTGCGTCTCTGCATACCCAGCTCTGCTACACCTCTGCATAGGCACAACATACCCAGCTCTGCTACATCTCTGCATACGCTCAACCTACCCAGCTCTGCTACATCTCTGCATACCCACCTAGCCCTGCTATGGGTGTAGTGTATAAAAATGGCAGGGTTGTTATGGAAACCTGGAGTATAGCTGTGAATGACAGTTGGCGTGCTGTGCCTGTGATTGTTCCGAGCATCTCATCAGCTCGCTGGGACGCCATATAATGAGCGTGTTGTTGGTGTCGATGATGCTCCTTCTTCGGCGTTTCAACAGTTCTCAAACTGGTCTGCTGCTGAATTAGTTCCTTGCGCCGTGCCTGTGATTGTTCCGGTATCTCAGCAGCTTGCTGGGACGCCATATAAATGAGTGCGTTGTTGGCGCCGATGATCTGCCTGCTCCGGCGTTTCATCAGCTCTAAAGGCCGCTTGACGCCTAGCTTGATCCATCCTCCTTAGCTCCACTTGTCTGCTCAATTCCTGTATTTCCCTTCCCCCCTCCCTCTGCCTGAACAGGACACAAAAGACTTCTAGAGATCAGAGAATGATTAGTGTTATCTTTGTGTTTACATTGACAGATAACAGAGCAGGTTATCAGCAAAGTGCAAACAGCTGAATTGTCCTGCTGTGTAATATAGTATGTAAAAATAAATTCATAACAGTCGTGAAGCCATGTAATTTACTGGGATAAAAGTATCCTATGTTTTAAACCAGGTTACAAACTATCTATATGCCAAATTTCATCCAAATCCGTTCAGCCGTTTTTGCGTGATTGAGTAACAAACATCCAAACACACAAACTTTCACATTTATAATCATTGTGTCAGTTAAACACCACTGTAAGTGCGTTCAATTCAAATCACCCCCCTTTCCCTAGAACACATATAAAAGTAGTTAAAAACTGTGAAACACATGCATGTTAGGTATCCCCACGTCCGAAATCGCCCGCTCTACAAAGCTATACAAATATTTTTCCTGTTCGGTAAACACCGTAGCGGGAAAAATGGTCAAAAGTGCCAAACCTCCATTTTTTCACTGTTTTGATTCTGATAAAAATTGGAATAAAAAGTGATCAAAGCAATAACATTTCCCGAAAATGGTAGAATTACAAAGTACACCCGGTCCCGCAAAAAAAGATGCCCTATACATCCCCGTACACAGACGTATAAAAAAGTTACGGCTGTCGGAATATGGCGACTTTTCAAAAAATAATTTTTTTCAACAGTTTTGGATTTTTTTTTAAGGGGTCAAAATGTAAATAAAACCATATAAATTTGGTATCCCCAGAATCGTAACCAAACACAGAATACAGGGGACATATCATTTGGGTTGCACAGTGAACGCCGTAAAACCAAAGCCCATAAGAAAGTCGAACAATTGCATTTTTTCTTCAAATCCACCCCATTCTGAATTTTTTCCCTGCTTCCCAGTACATTATATAGAATAAATAATGGTGGCATCATGAAGAAAAATTTGTCCCAGGAAAAATTAAGACCTCATATGGCTCTGGGAGCGGAGAAATAAAAAAGTTATGGGGTTTAGAAGGAGGGGAGTCAAAAACGAAAATCAAAAAATGCCATCGGCGGCAAAGGGTTAACTTCAAATACTTCTGTCCCAAAGTCACTATGTAAAGTTTCTCACAACACCGTATATATAGCAGCTCTAATACAAAGTAACTTCAACACAAAAGTCTCACGTATTCTCTGAATTACAGCAAAAACAAGATATAAACTTACATTTCATATCCCATACCTTATACACACTACGAAAACCTTACCCACGCCTGTATATACCCACTTCTACAATCACCGCAGACGAAGTCGCGGGTACCAGCTAGTATATATATATATATATATATATATATATATATATATATATATATATATATATAATGAAATAAATGTAGCTTACATTAAAATGAGAGTATTCTTAGAAAGTCTAGAAGGGGTGATGTCTCTCAGTAGGGAAAGACTGGTACAGGAACTTATGTTACACTGGCTTGGTTATTATTCCCAGATTATACCCTTAGGTTTCTTTGAAAACCAGGCATTAATCTATAGGAGCTACTCCTTTTCACTAATAAGGTCTTATGCCATCCGTCCGTTTGATTCAGTTTGAGACTAAAAACGGACTGATGCGCATACTGATTGCATACTGATAGCAAATGCTGTCCATCCCCTAGAGGTCAGATAAGGGGATTAAAAGTAGAAAATTGTAAACAGATTAGCGATAAGGACATTTATTATATGTCCTTATCTTTACTCTGTTTACAATTGCTACTTTTAATCCCCTGACGCTAGGTTCACACTAGCGCCCGGACTCCGTTCTGAGCTTTCCGTCTTCTGCATGTAGAAGACGGAAAGCTGTCAGACGGGTCCGGCCGTGAGCGCCGGTGAGCGTTTTATGCTCGTTTCAAATGAATGGGTTTGAAAGAGTCCTGCAGCTTTCCGCCTCCTACTCTGTTTTGTGCAGGAAACGGAAATCTGCAGAACAGAGATCGGGCGCAGATGTGAACAAGCCCTTATCTGTCCTCTAGGGGACGGACAGCGTTTGCTATCAGCATAAAAAGTTGTCGGTATGCAATCAGTATGTGCGTCAGTCCGTTTTAAGTCTCAAACTGAATCCAAATGGACGGATGGCATACTGATGTGTGAACCAAGCATAAGTCGCATATTCCTTACCTTTTTAGAAAGATTACACATCCTGAAAACTACAATTTTATGAATGTGTTTAATGTGAAAAGATACTGCAGGGAAAATATGTAGTTCCTCAAGAACTGCTAGGTATTTGACTTTGTAATGTCATTTAGTGATTTCCTTTGTAAATTCTGAATTATCTAGAATTTATAAATATATGCAGATGTCATATGCGTGTGTCATGAAAGAACTGTCATAATGTTGAGTGATTGGTACAGGAAACTTGATAAGTGGTCTCTTATATGAAGTGCTAGCCATTACTAGTTACAAAGCAAGGGACGGAAATGTGTACTTGTGCACTGGAAGTAGTAAATTGTAGAGTGTAAACAGGATGCTATCAAGTAATCCCTCATTTTAACACGGCAGACTGCATGAATGGATTGTATATACACTGTGTGCTTTTCCAAGCATGGGTTTCTGACATGTATTGTGCATGGATCACCAGACTAATACCGTAGCTATAGACATTAGATATATTACATTATACCCTTGAAAGGCTGGAAAGAGGATCTTTTGTACTATTGGTGCCATGTGCAACAGTGAAGGGTTTATGTAACATATGTAGTGATGAGAGTTTATGCAAGTGTATTGAGATACATTTTTTACTATATTTTTAGGGTATATGGAAATAGCTACTATATTGCATATTTTTGCATTCTGGATGCAGGGTGGGGTAACAAAATACAACTGTAAGGATTGCACAAGGACTCATTCACAGCCAGTCTTATCTTGCCGCTTGCCCATTGACAAACACTGTAGAAAAATAAATCATCATACTTATCACAAATATCTTAGCAAGCAGGTCTATAGCTTAGATGAGACATACATTCTTTTTTAATGTGGCAGAAATAAAAGTAAATAGAAAAAATGCATTTCATTGACCTGATTAATCTCTTCTTTAATGAAAAGGCCAGCGATGTCTAAGGGTCATGGTGGCTACACAGTAGATGGCAGTCTACCACTAGACCTCATAGTAACACAGATATTCCTAGATACACTGTCTACCAATAAGTATTTGGACACCCATGCAAATGAAAATATCTGCGGTGTCACGCCTTCTGCCATTAAATATCATGTAGGAAACAGCATTGGCATTAGTCGCATGCAAGATGCCATGAAGTGCAGAGTTGTCCGATTTCAAGAAGGGAGTAATTGTCGGGTACCACAGACCCTACCAATGTTACTTCCAGGATGACAACGCCAGCTGCCATGTAGCGAGGTCTACCATGGCTTGATACAGTGACAGTCAGATTAACCAACTGGACTGTCCAGCCCAGAACCTAGACTTGAACCTTAAGGGGTGCAGCAGCCTTCCAAAATCAGTGAAAGAACTTACCTGTCTTCTCCAAGCTGAATGGAATAAACTACCACTAGTCGTCAAACGAGGACTTGTGGAAAGCATGCCCCCGGAGGGTTGAGGCACTTGCAGGCCGCTCTTAGGGATGGAGGGAGCCGGGGTGCTGCTTCTTCACAGCGCAGGCTGAGAGTCATCTACGGACACTGGCAGGTGGGACTGCCGCAGCCCCAGCCTGCCAGTGTCCAGAGATAACTCTCAGCCTGTGCTGTGAAGAATCAGACAGCGGGGATGCCTGGGCGGCCACCTCTCACGATCCACCCGGCCATGCCCACATATCCAGTCCCACCCACATACATGCCCCGCTCTGCCTACAGGCCCGCCCCGGCCCCGCCCACAAGAAGTGGGTAGTCGATCTTAGGGATTGGCCATTTAAAGAAGTAGCTCACATGCTGAGAAAGTGTGAGCACCCCTGGTCTACATCATTCTAGCCATTTCTAGACGTCGGTAGAATATTCTAGATGTCTGCTGGACAATAGTACTTATTGTAATTGCAGTAATAGTGTGATAGTGGATAGCGATATAGGTGAGAGCAACTGCAGCAACTGAATAGGACTGAGAAATATAGTGTGTAGTTAGATGCAGAGATGGCATCAAGAGGCTGTAAGCATTCTGCTGATTCGTTTTGCTACATATGTGGCGAATTCATCAAGACATGAGTCAAGAAATATTCAATGAGAACATCAGTCAGGATGTGTGAAGCCTATAAGGTATACTTTGGAGTACAGGTTGGGGACCAGGACAAACCTTGTGCACCTCATTAAAGTTTTGAAAACTGCAAAAGAACACTTTAGTGATGGTTCCGAGGTGAACTAAGAATTATGAAGTTTCAATTCCAAGAATTTGGCGAGAGCCTACCTACCACTCAACCCACTGCTACTTTTGCATAATTGATCCTTCCAAACGTCGAAGTGGCAAGAATGTTCCTCCAGTGGCGTATCCTGATAACCCATCATCAATTGTTCCAGTACCACACTGCACTGCGCTCCCCATACCTGCACCTCCTGAAAGAAATCAACCATTATCAGAAGAAAGTGGCACATCAGATTTTAAACAAGAAGATGTAACTGATCCAGTCTATAGTGTCAAGTAGGGGAGAAACGGAGAGATACAGTCCTATGAAAAAGTTTGGGCACCCCTATTAATCTTAATCATTTTTAGTTCTAAATATTTTGGTGTTTGCAACAGCCATTTCAGTTTGATATATCTAATAACTGATGGACACAGTAATATTTCAGGATTGAAATGAGGTTTATTGTACTAACAGAAAATGTGCAATATGCATTAAACCAAAATTTGACCAGTGCAAAAGTATAGGCACCTCAACAGAAAAGTGACATTATTATTTAGTAGATCCTCCTTTTGCAAAGATAACAGCCTCTAGTTGCTTCCTGTAGCTTTTAGTCCGTTCTTGGATCCTGGAGGAAGGTATTTTGGACCATTCCTCTTTACAAAACAATTTAAGTTCAGTTAAGTTTGATGGTCGCCGAGCATGGACAGCCCGCTGTTAGGATTGGGTCCCGCAGGTTGCTATCATAGTGCACAGCGCCACCTGTGGGTCAGTCTAACCATCCAGCTTTCACCTTTCTGAGCATACTCAGACGTATTGGAGCTGCTCACAAGCTAAGTGCCAATTCTCTCCTACTGAGCATGAATGGTGAGGTCATGGCCACTGCCCCTATTGGGTGGGGACTTCCCTTTAAATAGTGTGAGCCGACGCCCGCCGGGTGCTCACACTTTGTCTAAAATTTCCTCAAAGTTCACGGAGTGAATGACAGTAGTCAGGGATAGGCTCCAGTATTCAGGCAGGTTGTCAGACTAGGCCTCTGTGTGGGATTTCTCTGCTTCAATCTGGGTGCTGTTAGTTAGGACCTGTAAGCCCTGAACTGTCAGCTCTACACCAGGGCTAGGAGCGACAGACGCCGTTCCAGCTTGTGGAGCTGTAGCAGGCTTGGTCTCTGAGATAGCCTATGTGTTACTGTCTGACTTCATGTGTGGCTCCTAGCTGTGTGCGGGAGCATGGGTGTTTGATGACTCCAAGCTGTGTGCAGGAGCATGCAAACTCCCCTGGTAACTCCAAGCTGTGTGCAGGAGAATGTTCTAAACTTCCGTGGTGGCCCCTAGCTGTCGCAGGGGTAAGTGTGTGTGTTTGCTGGCCTGGGGTGAGTGTTAACCCTTGGCAGCCATGTGTGTTTTGCTTGTACTGGTGCACCTGGCCAGTGAGCTAAACTGGCAGGATTTTAATTGCACCTTGTTCACATGGAGTGTCGCACAGTACACACTGTTCACATTGAGTTCAGGCTGCATTGTCTTGCAGTAGTTCACATTTAGTTCAGGCTGCAGTGTCTTGCAGTAGTTCACATTTAGTTCAGGCTGCAGTGTCTTGCAGTAGTTCACATTTAGTTCAGGCTGCAGTGTCTTGCAGTAGTTCACATTGAGTTCAGGCTGCAGTGTCTTGCAGTAGTTCACATTGAGTTCACGCTGCAGTGTCTTTGCAGTAGTTCACATTGATTTTCATGCTTCAGTGACTTTGCAGTAGTTCATATTGAGTTCAGACATACAGCCACCCACCATTGGGCCTGTGGACCTCACTGTAGTGTTCTACAGCTATGAGGTTCTGTAGTTTAAAAAAAATATTCATATATATATATATATATATACACACAGAACCGTAACACCCGCTCTCAAATCATCCCACAGATGTTCAATGATATTCAGGTCTGAGGACTGGGATGGCCATTCCAGAACATTGTAATTGTTCCTCTGCATGAATGTCTGAGTCGATTTGGAGCGGTGTTTTGGATCATTGTCTTGCTGAAATATCCATCCCCGGCGTAACTTCAACTTCGTCACTGATTCTTGAATCTTCATTATTCTCAAGAATCTGCTCGGGCATGAAGCTAGCGTACACTTTCCCTCCATTTACACTTATACCATTAACCTTGGAAAAGCTATTGAGGGGAAAAAAGAAACTGATCTTGGTAGTTCCATCATGGATTAAGAGGAGCTGGTTTCCAGTTTTGAGACAAATAAAAATGTTACTCATCTCAGAAGATGATGATGGAAAAATGATTTATGTTCTCAAGTGGGTTTTTGTTCTGCAAAATTAGTAATGCATAAAAAAAAATGGTATTTCTGTTTTCAGACCCACACAATACAGGTTACCTGTTACTTATGCTGTACACTGCATGGCCAGAATTGATGTTCTCCAAGGTGTCCTCATGACAGGACCACTGGAGGTCGCTCTCTTCACCTCTGAGACGACAGAAAGATAGAGAGGTTAAAAGCCCCCAGCCCACCTCCCCTCTCCAGTGTTCTTCCTGTCCCTTTCAAAGGCAGGTGTAGAGAGGAGTCTTTTACCTGGAGACAGCCAGGTGCGGATCAGGGGCTGTTGTCTTCTCCCTCCTTCCTCCATCCTTGGTTCGGGGCTAGCGCCTCTTGGGTTAGAGGTCCTCTAGCCTGAAGTTCTGGGGGCTGTCATTTTGTAAGTTACCACAACTAAAGGAATTCACCAAGGGGTACAGTGAGAATTTTTAACCCTCAAGTGTTGCTATAATTTTTTTTCCAGGAATGAATACGCAGTTGATAGTGAAAGGTGAAAATGGCAATTTTTCTAAGAATACGTCATTTCAGTGAGTAATATGTTGTGCCCGGCTTGTATCAGAAAAGAATGCTTTAAAAGCTGTTGTGCCCAGGATACCCGCTTAATAGTTTTTGGAGTGTGTGTCTCCAAAAACTGAAGTGGCATATCTCTGGAAAAATTTGTATTTAACTTTTCACTATCAGTTGCGCATTCATTTCTGGAAATTAAATTAATGCAGTGATCAAGGGTTAAAAATGTTCGCTATGCAACTTGATAAATCCCTTCAGTGGAGTAGTTTCCAAAATGGGGTCATTTGTCTGCAGATTCCACTTTATTTCCACATATGACATTGTTAAAGGGGTATTCCCAACTCGCCTGTTGACCACCTTGCAGGCTGTCTGCTCTGTTCACTTCCTGGTTTTCTCAGTAAATGGGTGGGCGGTGCTAGCTTTTTTCATAGCAGTACATGTTTGCAGTCAGTAATGAGGGATGTAAATAAATTAGCACAGTATCACTGGAAGATGCACAATATGAAGCTGATGTAGCAGAGCTGGAGTTGTTAGGGGATGAGAATCCCAAACTTACATGCTACAGGACCACGAGTCAGCTTGCAATATATTCACTTTTAGGTTTGTGTTTAATGGACTCCCTGTCTCAGCCCTTATCAGCAAAATTCAATTAGCCGACTGATAACTGGAAGAGCCAGAGATAAACAGTTCAGAAATACAAGCACCAAGCAGTCAGCTCCCCCTCCCTTCCCTGAGAACAGAGAACTATGTCACTTGTCCTGGGCAGAGAGATAAAGAGCTCAGAAATACAAGCTGCTCCGAGCACTCAGCTCCCCCTCCCTCCTGAGAGCAGTGAGCTACGTCACTTGTCCTGGGTGGAGAGAGAAGACCATCCTTAGGTCCGTGGGTATGGAAACAAGTGTAAACAATGAAATAAAGAATCACAGATAGCGGCCATACAGTTTTTCTTAAGCAATGTATTTAGGAAAAGTCTTAAATCCACATAAGCTAGCAGTATAGATAGGATCCTTGAGATGGGTCAACCCCTGTAAGTAAAATTGTCATACATGTGATTATAAACTGCCATTTGGGCACACAGCAAGGCGCAGATGTGAAAGAGCGCTATGTGCTTTTGTAACGCAGATTTAGATTTGGTTGATTTTTAGACACTATGTCACGTTTGCAGACTGTAAGGGAATTGCTAAGACAGCAATTCCCAGAACTGTTAAACCCTGGGAGGGGCACAAGAGACAGTGAGCCCTAAGCTGAAGCCCCCCGCTTTCCCTTCCTATTGCCAGGCCCTATCCTAGGTAATAGGCGACAACCACGAGGACAATTCCTCCCTGAATATGTGAAACACAAAACGCAGACAAGACGAACAACAACAAAGGGAGGTCAGCTAGCCAGGGTTCGGTAACAGGAGAGTGATGCAGTGCCAAATCGGAGTCAAGAGAATAGTCAATGAGAAAAGCCAAAGGTCAGGTATAATAGTATAAGCAAACAGGGAACGTAAGAGCAGGTATGCGCACGGCAATAACAAGCACTGGTGTGAATGGGAACCAAGGCTAAATAGGGAGGAAAAACCCGCCCATGGAGTTCACAGAAAGGCAGCTGTCAATCAAAGGGCAAGGCCAGATTAACCACTTAATGGACAGAGGCAACCTTGGCAGAAGACGGGTGTGGTGCAAATCCAATTAAGGACTAGAGCCGTGTTCACACAGTGCAACTAAAAACTTTAAGCAGATTCTCAAACTGCACACGCCTCCTGCGCCACAGCACGCGAGCAGAGGGTGGCGCAGAGGCCTGAACAGACAGAGATGTTACACAGACCCTTTAATTGCCCCTACAGGAATCTGCAAAAATATGGAATCCAGAAAGTCCCTTTAAATCTGTACTCCAAAAGCTAAAAAGTGAAATGCTCCATCTCTTCTGAGCCCTGCTGTGTGCCCAAGCATCAGTTTATGCCCCTATATATACACAACTTTTTTGTACCTGGGATAGCCCTCTTAAAGGGGCTCTATCATTGGGAAAAGTAATTTTTAACTAATCCCATCCTTGCATAGCCTTTAGAAAGGCTATTCCACACCTACCTTTATTATGTAAATTGCCTCAGTGGTTTCCGAATAAGTCTGTTTTTATTCATATGCTAATTAGACTGGGTGCACGATGCATTATGCACCCTCTGTGCTATTGTTTCCTATGGGTGTATACAGCAGAGGCTGCTGCTGATAACTTCCTGCTTCCTTTTTGTGCACACACATAGGAGATAATAGTAGAGACAAGTGTTGCTGGGAACTTCCTGTGCTGGCTGGAAGATCATTAGCATATGAATAAAAATGGACTTATTCAGAAACCACTGAGGCAATTTACATACTAAAGGTAGGTGTGGAATAGTCTTTCTAAAGGCTGTGTTTAGTCAAAAATGACTTTTCCCATTGATAGAGCCCCTTTAATAGTTTTATGATTGTGTGTCTCTGATGACACAAACTGGGCACAACATACTGGTTACTGAAATGCCATATTTCTATAAAAATTGAAAATTTCACTTTATCATTAATTTTTGGGAAGCAGTCTTGGGCTCAAAATAATACTTGTTGAGAAATTCCTTGATGGGTGTAATTTCTAAAATGTAGTCACCTTTTGGGGCTTTCTGTTGTACTGGTACTTTAGGGACTCTGCAAAAACAAAAACTTGCCCTCCAAAAGACAAATAGAACTCTTTCCACTCTAAGCCAAGTACCCATCCAGCAATTTACAATCACATATGAGGTATTTGTAACATCTCTGCCTGTTCGGGCCTCTGCGCCACCCTCTGCTCGCGTGCTGCGGCGCAGGATGCGTGTGCAGTTTGATAATCTGCTTAAAGTTTTTAGTTGCACTGTGTGAACACGGCTCTAGTTCTGTAATTGGATTTACACCACACCCGTCTTCTGCCCTTGTTCCCTCTGTCTATTCAGTGGTTTGATTTTGTCTTGCCTGCGATTGACAGCTTTCCTTCCTATCAGGTTCAGGGCGGGTTCTTCCTCCCCTATTTAGTCTTGGCTCACATTCACACTGGTGCCGGTTATTGCCTCTTGCTTGCTGGTTTCTCTTGCTGTTTAATTACTTGTATTCTAATCCTTGACCTCTGCCTTCCCTACTGATTATTCTTTTGGACTCTGATTTGGCACTGCATCGCTCTCCTGTTACCGAACCCTGGCTAGCTGACCTCCCTTTGTTGTTGTTTGTCTTGTCTGCGTCTGGTGTTTCACGTATTCAGGGAGGGACTGTCTTCGTGGTTGTCGCCTATTATTTAGGATAGGCTCTGGCAATAGGAAGGGAAAGTTGGGGGCTTCAGCTTAGGGCTCACTGTCACTTGTGCCCCTCCCTCCAGGGTTCGCCAGCAGCTTCTGGGGAATTATCATCTGGCTATTCCCTAACAGTATTGTCCTGTTCAGGAGAAATTGTGTAATGAACTTTGGGGATTTTTTCATTTTCATGTCCCCATGTTAGCTGTGGGGTCAAAATGCTCACTACGAAAAAAAAATCTCAAAAATGGCGCAAGCAGCTTAATAAATGTGCCCCATTGGATTCAACGTGTTCTCAAAACAGTCACGTGACAGACGTTGCAGTAACAACTTTCACAACTTTGTTTAGGCACAAACACTTCATAAATCTGCACAGCAAAATTCAGGTGCAAACACGTTGATAAATGTGCCCCATTGAGTATTGCAATGAGACCTCAGATAAATCAGTTTTGCACCCATTTTTTGTGAAAATGCTCCCTGCTCCTCCTCGGCCTCTCACATGATCTGCTCCATATAGCCCCCTAGTCACTGGCAGGTCACCATTTAACCATTCATTACCTTTGCCAGTTGTTAGCAGTAGTAAGAACAGCTTTACAAGGACTTTGATGGCATCATTGTCACAGTCTAATGTCCTACAAGGTGTATTTTAATACTAGCTGTGCAGAAGCAGCTAATAGGTACATGGATACTGATTCTACACATG
Source organism: Leptodactylus fuscus (assembly GCF_031893055.1). NCBI lineage: Eukaryota > Metazoa > Chordata > Amphibia > Anura > Leptodactylidae > Leptodactylus > Leptodactylus fuscus. Next base: position 218,147,154 of record NC_134265.1, read on the forward strand.
GATGGCAGGACAGCAATTTCAGATTTTGAATTTACTACTCTGACTATCTTGCATAGCTTAAAAAGGAAAAAAACAAACAAAACATTGCAGTGTCACTTTAAGGTATATACACTAACCTAGTTTTAGCAGATGTAAACTGCTAAAGACACTTTGGACAAAGTTTTCAAGTACGTAGACTTCATGTTAGTGTAGGTAATGCATTTGCCTATTATTTTTTTGCAGAACAAGCCCTTCAGTTTTGGTTTGTTGAAAAACCATTGGGCATTTAAGGTAGCCAGAAACATTGGCTATTGTACCTGTATGATTTGACCAAAAGCTATTGCTCATGACCTCCCCCCATACATGCTTAATTTTCTTAGTGCTCCTAAATGTTGCTCCTAATTGGCCATTTTCAATAAACAGATAAGGGGCTCCATTGGAGTCACTAAGTAGTAACTTGCCAACAAACCACTGGCTAAAACAAATAGGCAGGTAGCATAAGGTTAGGCAGATAGCATAGGGTTAGAACTATACAACTGTACCACTATAATTAAAAACGTGGAGCACAAAAACATATGCTAAAGATCAAAATCTGTGTGTCCCACTGGGGACGCAAAGATATCAAAATTGCTATACATTTAGACAGGAAATACATGAATGACCAATAAAATATTAAATTTACACATTTAGATTATTGAAGACCACACAGAGCAATCAAAAAAATCTATGATAAATTTCAAGTTCCAGCAAATTGTGTTTAGGAATTATAGCCAAAATTAAGCATATTCATTATAGTGACAATGATTAGTTATCTTGGGCCAAGTTAATTTCCCTATAGCTGCATGGTTGCAACAACATGCTGGTAAATAAAGCATGCTAATTCATTTGTTTTGTATGTTTTGCTGTTTCATATACAGTGGGGCAAAAAAGTATTTAGTCAGTCACCAATAGTGCAAGTTCCACCACTTAAAAAGATGAGAGGCGTCTGTAATTTACATCATAGGTAGACCTCAACTATGAGAGACAAAATGAGAAAACAAATCCAGAAAATCACAGTCTGATTTTGTAAGAATTTATTTGCAAATTATGGTGGAAAATAAGTATTTGGTCACCTACAAACAATCAAGATTTCTGGCTCTCACAGACCTGTAACTTCTTCTTTAAGAGTCTCCTCTTTCCTCCACCCATTACCTGTAGTAATGGCACCTGTTTAAACTTGTTATCAGTATAAAAAGACACCTGTGCACACCCTCAAACAGTCAGACTCCAAACTCCACTATGGTGTAGACAAAAGAGCTGTCAAAGGACACCAGAAACAAAATTGTAGCCCTGCACCAGGCTGGGAAGACTGAATCTGCAATAGGCAACCAGCTTGGATTGAAGAAATCAACTGTGGGAGCAATAATTAGAAAATGGAAGACATACAAGACTACTGATAATCTCCCTCGATCTGGGGCTCCACGCAAAATCTCACCCCATGGGGTCAAAATGATCACAAGAACGGTGAGCAAAAATCCCAGAACCACGCGGGGGGACCTAGTGAATGAACTGCAGAGAGCTGGGACCAATGTAACAAAGCCTACCATCAGTAACACACTACGCCGCCAGGGACTCAGATCCTGCAGTGCCAGACGTGTCCCACTGCTTAAGCCAGTACATGTCCGGGCCCGTCTGAAGTTTGCTAGAGAGCATTTGGATGATCCAGAAGAGTATTGGGAGAATGTCCTATGGTCTGATGAAACCAAACTGGAACTGTTTGGTAGAAACACAACTTTTCGTGTTTGGAGGAAAAAGAATACTGAGTTGCATCCATCAAACACCATACCTACTGTAAAGCATGGGGGTGGAAACATCATGCTTTGGGGCTGTTTCTCTGCAGAGGGGCCAGGACGACTGATCCGGGTACATGAAAGAATGAATGGGGCCATGTATCGTGAGATTTTGAGTGCAAACCTCCTTCCATCAGCAAGGGCATTGAAGATGAAACGTGGCTGGGTCTTTCAACATGACAATGATCCAAAGTACACCGCCAGGGCAACGAAGGATTGGCTTTGTAAGAAGCATTTCAAGGTCCTGGAGTGGCCTAGCCAGTCTCCAGATCTCAACCCTTTAGAGGGAGTTGAAAATCCGTGTTGCCAAGCGACAGCCCCAAAACATCACTGCTCTAGAGGAGATCTGCATGGAGGAATGGGCCAACATACCAACAACAGTGTGTGCCAACCTTGTGAAGACTTACAGAAAACGTTTGACCTCTGTCATTGCCAACAAAGGATATATAACAGTATTGAGATGAAATTTTGTTACTGACCAAATACTTATTTTCCACCATAATTTGCAAATAAATTCTTACAAAATCAGACAATGTGATTTTCTGGATTTGTTTTCTCATTTTGTCTCTCATAGTTGAGGTCTACCTATCATGTAAATTACAGACGCCTCATCTTTTTAAGTGGTGGAACTTGCACTATTGGTGACTGACTATATACTTTTTTGCCCCACTGTACATGCGAGTTAAGATCTTTATAAAAAGTGTTTTGTATGTGTTCATTGAAAAGGTGTTTATGGCTTTTATCATCAGAGCTTAGATTGCGCCTTAAAGGGTACCTGAGTTCTTATCAAAAGTTAAAATCGTCAGGGTATTCCTAGGGTGTCTGTTCTATGGACATATAACCCTTCATATGAGGTTTTCTATCCTCTTTTCTGCTGCTAATAGCCCGATTATGACTGCATCATATTTTACATCTGTCTCTGAAGCCAGGGGCTTGAACAATACAGAGCATTCTGCCCCCTCCTGCATCCATTATTACTACTACTGGTTTCTTTGTATGTAATTCTGCCTGACATAACTGTAAAATAAACAGATAAGAAAAGCCCATGTGAACCTAATATAGAAGATGGTATGAGACCTAGTGGCACAAACTTTAGAGAGGGTTTTAGGCAAAAAAACAGCAACATTTCAAATAAATATTTTAAACATTTTGGGTGTGCGTGCGCGCGTGTATGTATGTATATATAGACACACATGTGTGTGGGTCGCTATATCTCTCCCAGATTCCTCAGTTATGTGTGGTGAGGGTTCATATGTGTTTAAACAAAACCTTAGCTGTGAGAAGGCCTTTCCTGTTAACCTCTTCTTGTCCTACTAGGGAGGAGCTTTCTTGCACAGGTGGGAGATGGGTCTCATTAAAGGCCTATAAAGGTTGACAAAACCTTATTCCTGAACAGTTCTTGGGGGAGAGAGGAGGTGCTGGGTTCTGTCATACCTTGTGAAGACTGGGGAGACTCCATTGTGAACTGATACCTGTATTCTGCCAGAGTTTTGTCCGAGTGGCTGGAGCAAGCCACACGTATAGTCAGGAAGTTACCTGCATAGTTAGCCGCTCAGCTGAGCAAGGTGTTTTTTGTTACTGTTTTGCCTGAAGTTAAGGCTTATTTACTTTCTGCTGTTTTTTTCCCAAAATAAACGTACAGGGGAAAAACCCTTTTTGTACTGGATTTTTGTGTCTGTCTCCGACTGACTGGGTCTGCTGCTGCTACCACTGAGCCAATCCTCCCACAGTCCATATATCACCAACACCAACCCGCAGACAAAGTCATGGGCAGATGCTAGTAATATATACAGCATATATAGGTACAGAAAATAAATATATATATATATATATATATATATATATGTGTATAAATGTTTACGTCCTATCCTACTAATATTATAAATGGATGCTTGTGAGTTTGGATGTTTGTTCCGCGATCATGCAAAAACGGCTGAACGGATTTGCATGAAATTTGCCACATACATAGATAGGAACCCCGATTAAAACATAGGCTACTTTTTATCCGGGTAAATGTCACTATATGACCGCAGTGAAGGAATTTAGGTTCTCACAACACTAAGGGACCTGTGATGACGTCATCACAGGTCCTTGAGCCATTCTCAGATAGGATCATGCTAGGCAGTGAGCGGAGCTGCATGCTATTTTGTGGGTGGAACTATATAGGATGAAGCTGAACAGTGTGAAAGCTGAAGAAAATGGAGTCTCATAGAAGATCAGGAGACTACAGAACATGCAGGCTGTGTGTGGGCAAGAGGACTACAGGGAAGGTGTTGTTCTGCCTCTGATGGGGGAGGGGGGAGAACTTTGGCACATTTCAGCAACATCCATTCAGCCCTTTGTAACACAGAAGCTGCTCAGACAGTCACATAACCAAACCCCTGTAATCACAATTGCTCGATGTAGCAGAGTTTAGGCAGCACTGTAGAACACCTCCATAGGCTCTCCATATGCAAACATGTACATACAGCTGGGTATCCCATGCATATGCAGCGATGTAGCAGAGCTGAGAAGCGGGAGCAGGCTGATCGAACTGTGGGAAATTTCTGCAACATCCGTTCAGCCATTTCCAACACAGAAGCTGCACAGACATTGACATAAGAATATCCCTATAATCCAAATGGCCAGATATAGCAGAGCTTATGCAGTGCTGTAGCACAGCTGAGTACGTTCTCCATATGCAGAGATGTACATACAACTGAGTATGTTGCGCATATGCAGCGATGTAGCAGAGCCGAGACGTGGGAGCAGGCTGATCATCCACAACAGAAATAGGCTAAATATAAGCGGCTCAGCGCCAACACCAACCCGCAAACAAAGTCATGGGCAGATGCTAGTATAATATATAGCATAAGAATATGTAATATATGGGTATATATCTGTCACGTTCATGTCAAAGTCCAGCCACAGGTTCCAGGCTGCAGATTGCACCGCTAAGGAGACAGGGGAAGGAGACTATCCCTGGCACTACGGTGGCTAGCTGGGCCCTGCCTACGGGTGGTGGTCAGCTGTCTCCAAGCTAACCTTGGCCCCGACGACTCCTGGCTCTCTAGCACGAAGACCTGACAGACAGACAGGGCAAGAGCTGCAAGAAGCTAGGGACTGGGGATTCTAGGGTGGTGACCCCTGCAGAAATTAAGGTGCAGCTGCGGACAAACAAACAGGACGGGAGGTGCTGGACAACTGACACGCAGCACAACAAAGTACAAAACAAGAGGAATGAGGAGAGGGACAGTGGAGAGGTGAGGAAAGGGTAAACACGAGACTGGGGTAAAATAAACTGGAACCCACCTCAAACAATCAGACAGTGCCAAACAAACAGACGTGAAGGGCAGGGCAGAGTAGAAGTGTGCAGGGAAAAACCAACTCACACACAAACAACACTCAAAATCATCCTCCTCCTCCTCCTCTTCCTCCTCCTCTTCCTCCTCTTCCTCCTCCTCCTCCCTCAATGGTAGGGAACCCACCAGCAGATCACAGAAGCCCGGATCGAATCCCCGACAGAAACATAAACCAACACACGCACGCAATCAGGTCATGACAATATCGACAAAGAAAGCCTGTAAAATGCAATGACACAATTGAGTCCCATGATACAACACTGGACCACATAGTACCCATGATACAGGGACCACATAGGATGCACCTAATTTATAAGGGTGCATCATAAATTAGGCTCAAACTCTTACAAGGCAGGGATTATCAAGACTGGCATAGAAAATCATCCCCAATGTCTTTTCAGTTGTCTTTGATTTTGTTCTGGTAATAACATTATTATTATTATTGTTTATTTATATAGCACCATTAATTCCATGGTGCTTTACATTTGGGGGTTACATACAATACACAAAATATACAGGTAGATATAAACCTAACAGTGACTGACTGGCACAGTGGGGTAGAGGACCCTGCACGTGAGGGCTTACAATCTATGAGGGAAGGGGGGGGGGGGTAGAGACAGAAGAAGAGGCGGAGACTGTACAGATGGTGGTGTGGTGATAGTGTTATTGGAGGTTGTAGGCCTTCCTGAATAGGTGAGTCTTCAGGGCCTTCTTGAATCCTGTGATTGTGGGGGTCAGTCTTATGTGTCTTGGTAAGGAATTCCAGAGTATGGGGGATGCACGGGAGAAATCTTGGAGACGGTTGTGTGAGGAGCAGATGAGAGCTGAGCGGAGTAGGAGGTCATTGAAGGATCTGAGGTTACGTGTGGGCAGGTAGTGGGAGATTAGGTTGGAGATATATGGAGGGGACAGATTGTGGATGGCTTTGTATGTTAATGTTAGTAGCTTGAACTCAATTCGCTGGGCTATGGGTAGCCAGTGGAGGGACTGGCAGAGGGGAGCAGCTGATGAAGATCGGGGGGAGGTGAATAAAGCGAGCAGCGCAGTTTAAGGTGGACTGGAGGAGGGCGAGGGTGTTAGCTGGGAGTCCATGGAGAAGGGTGTTGAAGAAATCTAAGCGGGAGATTATGAGGGCCTGGACGAGCGTCTTAGTAGTTTCAGGGGTGAAGAAGGAGAGGATTCAGTGGATGTTCTTTAGTTGGAGGTGGCAGGAAGTGTTGAGGGTTTGAACTTGTGACTTGAAGGATAGGTCGGGGTCCAGTGTTACTCCAAGGCATCGGGCCTGTGGTACAGGGGTAAGTGTGGTTCCGTTGACTTTGATATATGGGTCATATGCGGTGGGGCCATACGGGGTGGGGCAAAGATGATGAACTCCGTTTTCTCCATATTGAGTTTGAGAAAGTGGGAGGAGAAGAAGGAAGCTACAGCCGTTAAACAATCTGGAACTCTGGCCAGCAGAGAGGTAATGTCTGGTCCAGAGATGTATATTTGGGTGTCATTAGCATAGCAATGGTACTGGGAACCATGAGATTCTATGAGTTGGCCCAGGCCAAGAATGTAGATGGAGAACAGGAGGGGTCCTAGGACGGAGCCTTGGGGGACACATACAGAGAGAGGGTGTGGAGAGGAGGTGGTGTGCAAGTGGGAGACGCTGAATGTGTCGGTGAGGTATGAGGACATACAGGAATGGGCGAGGTCTGAGATACCAAGGAATGAGAGAATTTTTAACAGGAGGGAGTGGTCGACTGTGTCAAAGGCAGAGGAGTGGTCAAGGAGGAGGAGGACAGAGTAATGGCGCTTCGTCTTGGCGGTTAGCAGGTCATTAGTGACTTTGGTTAGGGCAGTTTCAGTGGAGTGACGGGGTCTGAAGCCTGACTGTAGTCTGTCAAAGAGCAGGTAAACCTGTTATGTTTATGTATACAACTAGTGTATTATATGTATAAACTCCTTTAGCAATGCTTGTAAATACAAGGGATAGAAGAAGGGGATTGGATTTATGACATATTGATGTAGGTGATATCCAAAATTCTGGTCCAGAATCACATGTTCCATTAAATGAGACTTTTCTGAAAGGTTAGTGATCATTTAAGTGTTCCCTAAAGAGATATGGACATTGCAGTCAGGGAGCCCCAAATGAGACTCCTCTGTATAGGCCAGAGTGGAGAGCTGCTATAAAGTGTATTTCTTGCCGAATGCTTCCCTGTTTTACATTTTCATACATGGCTATCAGGTGGTGCTACATTGAAGCTGAAGCATCCGCTGGCATATAGTTTGTAACACACATCATGCATTAAGATGTTGGCACTCTATTAAAGAGAACGTTTCATCAGATTGGGCACAGGCTGTTCTATATACTGCTGGAAAACTGACAGTGCACTGAATTCAGCACACTGTCGGCTTTCCCGAAATGTGCCCCGGGTGAAGAGCTATTGGTCCCGGTACCGTAGCTCTTTACACTCAGAAGGGCGTTCCTGACAGTCTGTCAGGAACGTCCTTCTCCACAGCAGCGCCTATAGCGCTGTACAGTGTGAGCGGGGAGGAACGCCCCCTCCCCTCCTGATAACACTCGTCTATGGACGAGCACTGTGAGCAGAGGGAGGGGGCGTTCCTCCCCGTTTACACTGTACAGCACGATAGGCGCTGCTGTGGAGAAGGACGTACCTGACTGACTGTCAGAAAAACGCCCTTCTGACTGTAAAGGGCTATGGTACCGGGACCGATAGCTCTTTACTCAGGGCACAGATCGGGAAAGCTGAATTCAGCGCACTGTCAGCTTTCCAACAGTATATGGAACTGCCTGTGCCCAAACCCATGAATGGTCCTCTTTAAAGTAACTTCCTTATGGTACTTCACTGTTGAGAGAAGCAGTGGGCTCTGGAAAGTATAAATATCCATCTAAATTACATTTACTAAATTACAATTAATTATAGCAAATGTATCTGTGCTTTTGCCTTAATTGTCAGTCTGGTAATATCGGCTAATCTTACATTATTGCATGTAATGATGGCTGGCTCTTATTTCACGCTCTGTAATCTCACCAGAGCTGACCAGAGTTAACCTCCTAAATGGTTAGATAGGATTCTTACGTATAGATAATCCAGCATCTGGCAAATTACAATTAATTTTCACAGGTGTGACCTAAGAGTTAAAGGGGTTGGCCACTTTCAGACCAATATTGACAAACAAATGTACAATAAAAAGATATACAATTTTCCAATATACTTTCTGTATCAATTCCTCACGGTTTTCTAGATTTCGGCTTGCTGTCATTCATTCTGTTACTTCTAGAGGATAAAACTCTGACCATGATCATGTGATTTATGGTCCATGGTCATGTGATGAGCACACAGGTGCACAGCTGATTACCAGGCAGCCATCTGATTACTGTGCTGTGACTCTAACGAGCGGCACCTGTGTACTCATCACATGACCATGGTCAGAGTTTTATCCTCTAGACCAGGGGTCTCAAACTCAACTCAGCATGTGGGCCGCAGAGCAAGATCCCAGCCAGTCGGCGGGCCGCACCGCGGCAAATTTAGCTCCACCCACTTTTATGTTGACTCCGCCCATTCATTTTTCATGTGCCCCCACACTGTATAATCCTCCTACAGTCACCCGTAAACTATATGTCCCCCCTCCATTTTTCCCCCAGTTACATATACACCCTTCATCTGCCCCCAGATTCATGTCCCCCCATCTCTGCCCTCAGATTCATGTCCCCCCATCTCTGCCCCCAGATTCATGTCCCCCCATCTCTGCCCCCAGATTCATGTCCCTCCATTTCTGCCCCAGTGTCATGCCGTTCTCCCCCCTCCCTTTGTCTGCCCCCAGTGTCATGAGCCCCTTCATTCCACCTCAATGTTTAAAGAGGACCTTCCACCATTTTGCCCACAGGCAGTTCTATATACTGCCGGAAAGCTGACAGTGCGCTGAGTTCAGCACACTGTCGGCTTTCCCGATGTGGGCCCAGTGTGAAGAGCTTACGGTCCGGTACCGTAGCTCTTCTATGGTCAGAAGAGCGTCTCTGACACTCAGTCAGAGACGTCCTTCTTCACAGCACAGCCAATCGCGCTGTGCTGTGAGAGCCGGGAGGAACGCCCCCTCTCTCTGCTCGCAGTACTCGTCCATAGACGAGCATTATCAGGGAGGGAGGGGGGAGTTCCTCCTGGCTCTCACAGCACAGCGCGATTGGCTGTGCTGTGAAGAAGGACGTCTCTGACTGAGTGTCAGAGACGCTCTTCTGACCATAGAAGAGCTACGGTACCGGACCGTAAGCTCTTCACACTGGGCCCACATCGGGAAAGCCGACAGTGTGCTGAACTCAGCGCACTGTCAGCTTTCCGGCAGTATATAAAACTGCCTGTGGGCAAAATGGTGAAACGTCCGGATTCAACTTGGATCCGGCGTCCCTAGGCTTGTGCGGGCCGCACAAAATTGTTCGGGGGGCCGCATGCGGCCCGTGAGTTTGAGACCCCTGCTCTAGAAGTAACAGAATGAATGACAGCAAGCAGAGATCTAGAAAACTGAGGAATTGATACAGAAAGTATATTGGAAAATTGTATATCTTTTTATTGTACATTTGTTTGTCAATATTGGTCTGAAAGTGGCCAACCCCTTTAGATGTATCTCCTGTATTTATTTTAATAATTACAACTAGGTAGTGAAACATATTACAAGTTTCTAATCTGTTTTTACTTTATAGCTTTTTTTTTTATTCTAGTATATGTTCATGATTATGAAGGCAACCATCATGTCTGGGCTGCATAAGCATTGATGATCATTGACATCTAAGGGCCCGTTCAAACAGAGTAAATGCGCGTGTATTTTGACAAAATACAAGTGTAAAATGTCACTGAAGTCAATGGGAGTCTTATTTTTACACATGTATTTTGCCAAAATACACGCGTTTTTACTCCGTGTGAACAGGCCCTTAGAGTTTTCCATGTATGCTCTGTGACCTGTGCAGAGGTCATAGTGCAGGGAGGGAGGGGGAGGAAGTGATCTGTGACCACCTGCTATTGTGAAAGGTGTGTTCCCGTGTCATCTATATATAGGTCTTACCCAGTGGCGTAACTACCGCCATAGCAGCAGAGGCAGCTGCCACAGGGCCGGGACATTAGGGGGCCTGGCGACAGCCACTACCGCTGCGGGTTTTTTTGTTTTTTTTAATAGGCCGTTACTGGCTGGAGTTACTCCATCGCTGTCCCGGAAGATGGCCGACAGCGACGGAGAATGCAGGGGAGTCGGGAGATAGGTAAGTAACAGTAGTTTGTTGTTTGTATCCTTTTGGGTCTCCGATTATTATACTCTGGGGTCTGAAAAGACTCGAGTATAATAATTGTTCATGGGTGTCCACAATGGGACATAATACTGTGTACTGGGGCCACTATGGGGACATAATACTGTGTGCAGGGGCTGATATAGGATATTATAGTGTGCGCAGAAATGGGGGGGGGCGGCATTAGGGGTCAGTTAGTCACGGGGCCCCGCCATTCCTAGTTACGTCACTGGTCTTACCTTTCATTGTAATCTTGTATATCATGATATTGAGAGTCTGTGAGACTGCCGAAGAAAGAAGGCAGAGCACCTCTGTTGAGCCAATGAATACAGGTGCAAAGCTTCAGAAGTATGGATTCCAATTCTTCAACAGTAGCACAGAATTAGATGAAAGAAGCAGCACTCCAAAAAATCTAAATCAATGTGAAATGTGTCCACCATCCGCATGTCAGTTCCTTATTTCAACCATTTGCAAGATACATGCACTGTATTACACTGGGTAAATATACATTTCACATTAAGACCTGGGGCCTCTGTGGACTTTCTGTTAAAAAAAAAAATGCTGCGGGAAAAACTGTGATGCATTGTTGCCGGGATGCCTTTTTCCTCCAGCACTTTTTTGCTGTGGCGCTGTACGTGGGACCTTGTCTTTAGGCTCCGCTCATTTAGACATGTAAACACGTGTTAGGGTGCATGCACACTACGGAACGCCGGGCGTGTATGAGAGCCGTACACGCCGGCATTACAGCAGACTGCCGAACACTTCCCATTCACTTCAATGGGAGCGCTCGTAACAGCGGCGTTTACGAGCGCTCCCATTGAAGTGAATGGGAAGTGTTCGGCAGCCCTGCTGTAACGCCGGCGTGTATGGCTCTCATACACGCCCGGCGTTCCGTAGTGTGCATGCACCCTTAGAGCGAGGCGCTTCAAAACAGATCCCTTCGACTTCAATGGGTGCTGGCTTACACGCACTACACATTGAAATTAATGGGAGGCTTTATAACCCATTGATTTCAATGTGTAGCGCGTGTAAGCCGGCACCCATTGAAGTCAATGGGATCTGTTTTAAAGCGCCTCACTCTGAGACGTGTTCACGTGTCTAAATGAGCGGCGCGTTACTCCTTGAGAACGGAGCCTTTTCATTGAGTACCATTTCTTTCTTGAGAATCAGTAAATAATTAAGGTCTTTAGGGTATTTTTTTTAATACGGAATGTAGAAAAGTTAAAAAATCACAAAACAATTCTTTAAAAATATATGTTTAACATGAAACCTTGCTTTAAAATAAAAATAGGTCACTTTTTGAAGACAGACTCTTAAATCACAAAAATAACAAGAATACAATACAATGTTCATTTCCTTAAACAGATTTGGCACACTTGAAACTTTGTTCTGTGAATATTTGCATTAGAATCTTGTTTTTCCATGGGATATAAAAAAATATAGCAGCAGTATGATGGAGGAACTGCGTAGTTATTTGTATAAAACATAGGCTCATCCTTTGTCTACACTGGTCTGTGCAGGAGCCAGGAAGGATATGATTACTCCAGAGGAGAGAGGCTCATAACAGAACAGGGGCAGAGATAAGATCTGTACTATCCATGACCGCAAGTACAAGAAAAATCTTAAAGGGAACTGTCAATGTTTAACATCAGAATGGATTAATCAGATTTACTAAAGACTATTCTATAGAGGGTGTGATTTATTTTTCAATAATCAAAAATAACAATTTCATATTGTAAAACATTTCATCCCAGTTAACCTTAGGACATGATCTGCAGCCCCCTGCAACTAGTAAAACCTGCTGTTAACACCCATTCAAACTTCTGCACCAACCTCTGGCCGCATTGTACATCGCAGGAGGCATGTCTGGCTATGATTCCTTTCTCTAGGTTCTTCTTGTATTGTCTGAACACTGTCCTATTCCCTCACCTCTATAATTGATTTTCCACCACACCCATCTCCTTCACCTTGATTTCCCTCTGCTCCTCAGGCTAAGTTCACACAGAGTTTTTTGGTCAGGATTTTGAGGCTGTATCCGCCTCAAAATCCTGACCAAAATGACGGCTCCTATTGAAATCAATAGGAGCCTGACAGTTCTTATTTCCGGGTGCTGGTTTGTTCCCGGAAAAAGAAGCGAGATACTCATTCTGCAGGCCATTTCGCCTCGCGATTTAGCCTGAATACACTCCTTCCTTACAACTAGGCCCATTCATTGGGCCTAATCCGGAGTGGAATGCGTGACTGGATGCCAGTGTAGTGTACCGGCATTCAGTCGCGGCTGCCCGTTTTTTGGTCTGGAACCTGAGGCGGCCTACAAGAGCTTGCGTAAGTGGCCACAAAAAAATGTCCGCGTTCAAATGCAGTCGGCTCTGCCCGAGGCCCGCTGGCAGAGCCCGACTGCACATGTGTAGAAGATTGAAAGTCAGGCCGGAAGACAACGCGTAGAGGCTGGTTACTGAAGAAGATGGAGGTGGCGCTGGAGAGTTCTCTCACAGCACTGGGGATGCTCATTTGACAGAAAATGGAATATCTACCGAACAGCGGCGTGGAGAAGACATCTAAAGGTAGGATAAGAATAGCCTTTCTTAAGGCTATTCCTACGTGTCAGTTAGAAAAAAAGGGATTCTAATGATAGGATCCCGTTAAGGGAGTGTGAAGCAGAGCAGATTCCCCCTTGGAGGAAACCTTGTCTGCAGAAGGGGAGGAGCAGTCTAGGGCAGCATTAACAGTAAAATTTAAGCCCCCGCACTAAATTATTTTAGAGATATCCAGCTGTTTCAAAAAAGTAAATAGCTTATGAACGAAAGACACAGGGAACTCGGTAGGGGCATATGAGTTGACTAAGCATTGCTGGTGGCCATAAAGGTGACATTGAAGGATAACGGTGCACCTGAAAAAGACTGCTACTCCTCTACTCTTGGACTGACAAGGGGCATGGCCAATGAGGGTATAGTGAGAGTGGAAATACATAGGGAATGAGGTGGGAGTGAAGTAGGATTCCTGAATACAAAGAATATCAGGTTTCAGGTTCTTGTACTGGAGAAACAATTTACAATGCTTTCAGCGGAATTAAATCCCCGTACATTGCGTGAGATAATCCTACACATGAGGGAGATGTGAATTGGAGCTAAACAGTATGCATCTAGAGAGGACAGCACAGGTCAGGCAAGCGGCCTAGGGTCAGGCAGGTTCTCAAAGTGATCACAAACCTCAGCAATATAAGAGCAGTACTGCATAGAGAAAAAAAACAAAAAAAAAAACATTAACTCTGGGAGCAACAGTAATAGTAAACTCAGAACCAGGGTGAGCACTCTAGGGTTAAGTGTAGTGCAAAAAACCCTGGGACATGGTAACTATGGTAAGAAATATCAGGGGGTAATACTTCAAGGGATTGTATCATTAAAATAAAAGTTTTTAATCTAAAACCACAAAGGAATAGCCTTTAGGCTAAGGCCCCACGTTGCGTTAATGCTGCTTTTTTTGTTGCAGATTTAGGTGCGTTTATTTGAGCCAAAGCCTAGAATATCTACAAAAGGAATGGGAAATCTATAGGAAGTTGTTATGGTTCTCCCTTCTGTCCAGTTGACTACTGGCTTTGACTCAAAAAACCGCAACAAAAGAAGCTGCATTTCCACAGCCTTAGGCTGAGGCCCCACATTGCGGAAACACAGCTTTTTGTTGCAGATTTTGCTGTTGTGTTTTGAGCCAAAACCATGAATGGCTACGAAAGGAATGGAAAATATATAGGAAGTTCTTATACTTCTCCCTTCTGCTTAATCCACTCCAGGCTTTGGCTCAAAAAATTGCAGCAAAATCCGCAACAAAAAAGCTGCATTTCCGCAACGTGTGGCCTTAGCCTTAGAAAGGCTTTTCTTCCCTTACTTTTATTTTGCAGGTCCGAGCTGCCGTTATTGAATTTTTCTTCCTTTCTTCATAATGCTAATTGTGCTCAAACAGCACAGGGGGCATTCCCCCTATGTTTTGAGCACAACCTGAGCACAACATTGTCATTCCAGAGCCGCCTTTGTCTTTCTGTCCTTAACGTGTCTCCTCCTCTTCATTCCTCTTCTTACACGAGATCACTGCAAAAATGGCCGATGGAACAGTCAACTGTGCATGTTCCGTCGCCATTTTTCGGTGGTCACTTACATGAGACACCACAAAATGGCCAACGGAACATGTGTACCCTGTGCTTTCTGAGCACAATTAGCATAATGAAGAAAAGAAGAAAAATTCAAAAATGGCAGCGTGGACCTGCAGAATAAACGAGATAAATAGCCTTTCTAAAGGCTATTCCTATGTGATTTTAGTTTAAAAACACTTTTTTTAAATGATAAAATCCCTTTAAGTGTAATAGGCTAAGTAACGGGATAACAAGCAAATCCAGCAGCAGTGCTTATAGGACACTGCCGAGGCAGAGGATACCCAAGTAATGCACCATGGCGACGTAGCACGTAGGGTAGTCACAACAGGAACCAGAGTTCACTGAGAACCGGTAGTTAGGCAGCTGCAGATTTCACCAGATGGTGGCAGAGGTTGTAGAAGGGGGTCTGCAAGCAAGCAGCATCGGGTGAGGGGGTGCAGTGGGAACGCCCAAAATGGCATATATCGGAATAGATTCTGGAGTCCAGAAGACAGCGTTTGGCTCGCTCCAGTGTTAGGCCACGCCCCCTCTCATACTGTTTTTAGGGGACAGTATGTAAGGGAGAGGCATGGGCTTCTAGTATCATAGATAACTATGATGCTAGGAGTCCATCTCCCGGCACAGTGTACATGCTGGTAAATCCTGTACCCTCATGGACAGAGAATCACATCTGAGACTTAGGCAACATTCATATGGCTGAGGTACAAAACTGTCATGAAAAAACATCCATTTTTTACAGCTGTATTGCACCTGAGGGGAACAGGTTTTCACAGAACCCCCATACAGTGTATTAAGGCTTCTGTGAAAATGGATCAATATAGGACTTAACCCAACAGACGTTCAAAATAATGGTCATCTAATCAGCCCGTTATTGAATTTATTGCTGCCATGTGACATCTGTTGAAAAAAAAACGGAGGTTACACAGCCATTTTTCACAGTCCTGAATGTAGCTTAAGTGTGAAACCAACCTAATGTAGTGTTATTCAACAGTAGAACATGAGACATCCAAGGGTAGGAGATTAATAAATACATGTCATAATTTTCTATATTATTTCATATGAAATACCAATGGGTAAGAGGACAACTTATGGCATTGATTTTCAAAGTCACAATTTGCTACAGCTCTAAATGGACCTTGTGTAGGATTTATATTGGGATAAACTATTCAGGACGCACCATGTGGCTTTAAAAGCTGTGTACTTTGTTTATATTTAGACCTATTGCAGGCATGCTTAAGCATTCCTGTGCGGTGTGACCTACCCCAAAAAAATCCTTCTCCCACAGGCTTATCTCCCAGTCAAAGGCCATGATCTGACGTCATTCCACACACAACTTGTTGTATCCAATAGGGCTGGAAAATACTTGTTTATCCCATAACAAAATATTATTAACCCTCTATAGACAAGAAGAGCTTACTTGAGTTGAGTGGTTACAATTTTTAGATATCCTTCTCCTAAAGTTTGTGCATGGATAAAACAGAATTCATAATATACACTCACCGGCCACTTTATTAGGTACACCATGCTAGTAACGGGTTGGACCCCCTTTTGCCTTCAGAACTGCCTCAATTCTTCGTGGCATAGATTCAACAAGGTGCTGGAAGCATTCCTCAGAGATTTTGGTCCATATTGACATGATGGCATCACACAGTTGCCGCAGATTTGTCGGCTGCACATCCATGATGCGAATCTCCCGTTCCACCACATCCCAAAGATGCTCTATTGGATTGAGATCTGGTGACTGTGGAGGCCATTGGAGTACAGTGAACTCATTGTCATGTTCAAGAAACCAGTCTGAGATGATTCCAGCTTTATGACATGGCGCATTATCCTGCTGAAAGTAGCCATCAGATGTTGGGTACATTGTGGTCATAAAGGGATGGACATGGTCAGCAACAATACTCAGGTAGGCTTTGGCGTTGCAACGATGCTCAATTGGTACCAAGGGGCCCAAAGAGTGCCAAGAAAATATTCCCCACACCATGACACCACCACCACCAGCCTGAACCGTTGATACAAGGCAGGATGGATCCATGCTTTCATGTTGTTGACGCCAAATTCTGACCCTACCATCCGAATGTCGCAGCAGAAATCGAGACTCATCAGACCAGGCAACGTTTTTCCAATCTTCAATTGTCCAATTTCGATGAGCTTGTGCAAATTGTAGCCTCAGTTTCCTGTTCTTAGCTGAAAGGAGTGGCACCCGGTGTGGTCTTCTGCTGCTGTAGCCCATCTGCCTCAAAGTTCGACGTACTGTGCGTTCAGAGATGCTCTTCTGGCTACCTTGGTTGTAACGGGTGGCTATTTGAGTCACTGTTGCCTTTCTATCAGCTCGAACCAGTCTGGCCATTCTCCTCTGACCTCTGGCATCAACAACGCATTTCCGCCCACAGAACTGCCGCTCACTGGATGTTTTTTCTTTTTCGGACCATTCTCTGTAAACCCTAGAGATGGTTGTGCGTGAAAATCCCAGTAGATCAGCAGTTTCTGAAATACTCAGACCAGCCCTTCTGGCACCAACAACCATGCCACGTTCAAAGGCACTCAAATCACCTTTCTTCCCCATACTGATGCTCGGTTTGAACTGCAGGAGATTGTCTTGACCATGTCTACATGCCTAAATGCACTGAGTTGCCGCCATGTGATTGGCTGATTAGAAATTAAGTGTTAACGAGCAGTTGGACAGGTGTACCTAATAAAGTGGCCGGTGAGTGTATGCTCCTTTTCACTCAGCCCATTCCCACACCTGACATATCAATCACAGTTACATGGGTGTCAACACCCAGATTTAATGCCCTATCCTTACAATAGGACAATATATTAAGATCAATGGGAGTCTGACAACTAGCCCTTGCTTCAGTCAGCTTTTATGTGCACAGTGTACAGAGCTGGAAGTAGAGAACTCCATACACTGTACAGTGACCTGGGTACACTACTGTTCCAGTTTCTGCTATTGATGGTCTGTAGCAGGGATGTAGGTACTGAAGCATACATTCATTGATGTAATGAATAACTATATTTATCGCTGTGAAAGAGCTATATCACCAACATACAGTAAATGAGGAGCAGGAACACTGTTTGATGGGGATGCTGGGTGGTTCTCTACTGAGTGGGTGCCATATATAAAGTGCATAATAGTACAGTGGATACTGGAAAGCACAGAGGTCCAGTAATTCCTTTACAGGTATCATAGACCCTCGAAAGGGCATTTTTATGTACTGAAAAAAGTTTAATGCGTATGAGATTGCATGAGACCTTTTAGCAGCATTTCAACATCTAAACTCTGCCCATGGCGCTTAATCTCTTGCCATGCACTGGTTTAATAGAGAGCTTACGGGGACAGTTGCAGAAGAGAGGAGACATAGTACGAGAAGGTATATATAGAGCTGCTGCAGTAGATGATTACTTTTACTGGTGTTAGTTGGTTACGTCTCTTGGCCTGTTGTCTATCATCTGTGAGGAACAGGTTAATAGATGATTTTCTTGATTAAAGTCATTTAACGTCAGTGTGCGGTTGCTCTGTCCCGGACTAACCGTGAGTCTCTGACCAGGAACCAGAACTGCTGTACGCTGCTGTTAAAAGACTTGACTCAATTACAGCATCTGTTGACCTATTCTCTGCCACTGGGGATAAACACATATACAGGTGCTATAATACATTCTTGCCGACATCTACTGTACTATTGTAGTGGATCGACACTTTAAATATGCTCCTCTCGGCTCATAAGCAATGCGAGGCCAGCTTTTCCGAGTCTCCATTGTTTTAAACAGAGGAAACTTGGGTATTTGATATATCTGAAGCACCCCCCCCCACACCAATTAATTGCTATGTTACCGGTATAGCTCCCGCAGAACATGATCATGGGAGCCATCTAGTGCTTATGACAGCTGGGAGCCTTTTGAAGACTCCTTTCCCTGTCCTAGGAAGGTTACTATTGAGGCTTGGCAGGTGGGGCAAATCACTGTACTCTCTTTTCTAGATCACAAAAAATAAACAAAAACAAACAAATTAGCCAATTCTGAATCCAAAGATATGCCCAATCTAAAAATATTGATGTGATACAGCAAAAACCTAACCAGTAAGGATGGGTTCACACTACTGTTATTTAATATCCATTGCTCTCCTCAGCCAGTCACAAAAATAAACAAACATGATGACGAAAGCACCGTTCCACCCGAGCAAAAGAGGACCACAGCCAAACACTACAGCTCAAAGTTGGGGCCTTCACCAGGGAACTATGGCTGCTTATGGCTAATTCCATTGTTCTTCTCTGTGACTGGTACCCAAGCTATCTCCAAGTTCACTCCATTTTAGTGATTATACACATATGCCCCTACTGACCCAGGGGTAAATCTTGACCATCTAGAGTTCACAACTAGAGATGAGCGAACAGTGTTCTATCGAACACATGTTCGATTGGATATCAGGCTGTTCGAGGTATTCGATTCGAATCAAACATCACGTGACAAACTCCAAAAAAATTTGATTCCCCTCCCACCTTCCCTGGCGCTTTTTTTGCACCAATAACAGCGCAGGGGAGGTGGGACAGGAACTACGACACCGGAGGCATTGAAAAAAATCGGAAAAAGTCATTGGCTGCCGAAATCAGGTGACCTCCATTTTAGACGAATAGTGGATTTCAAATCCGGGTCATATGAGAATGTGAACTTTGTGACTAAGAGACAGGGATAGCTGTACAGGCAGGGATAGCTAGGGATAACCTTTATTTAGGTAGGAATGTTATTAAAAATAACTTTTTGGGGCTCTATCGGGTGTGTAATTGTGATTTTTGTGACATAAACTTTTCCCCATAGGAATGCATTGGCCAGCGCTGATTGGCCAGAGTACGGAATTCGACCAATCAGCGCTGGCTCTGCTGGAGGAGGCGGAGTCTAAGATCGCTCCACACCAGTCTCCATTCAGGTCCGACCTTAGACTCCGCCTCCTCCGGCAGAGCCAGCGCTGATTGGCCGAAGGCTGGCCAATGCATTCCTATGGCAATGCAGAGATTTAGCAGTGCTGAGTCAGTTCTGCTCAACTACACCGTGTGCCGGTCAGCCCATCTGATATAGCAGAGCCGAGTATGCACACTCGGCTCTGCTACATCAGATGTAGCAGAGCCGAGGGTGCACTAGAACCCTTATGCACACTCGGCTCTGCTACATCAGATGGCTCTGCCTTGGCCAGCCTTCGGCCAATCAACGCTGGCTCTGCCGGTGGAGGCGGAGTCTAAGGTCGGACCTGAATGGAGACTGGTGTGGAGCGATCTTAGACTCCGCCTCCTCCAGCAGAGCCAGCGCTGATTGGTCGAATTCCGTACTCTGGCCAATCAGCGCTGGCCAATGCATTCCTATGGATTCCTATATCCACACTCGGCTCTGCTACATCTGATGTGCCGGTCAGCCCATCTGATATAGCAGAGCCGAGTGTGCACATCTGATGTAGCAGAGCCGAGTGTGCACACTCGGCTCTGCTACATCTGATGTGCCGGTCAGCCCATCTGATACAGCAGAGCCGAGTGTGCACACTCGGCCCTGCTATATCAGATGTAGCAGAGCTGAGTGTGCACACTCGGCTCTGCTACATCTGATGTAGCAGAGCCGAGTGTGCACACTCGGCTCTGCTACATCTGATGTTCCGGTCAGCCCATCTTATATAGCAGAGCCGAGTGTGCACACTCGGCTCTACTATATCAGATGGGCTGACCGGCACACTCGGCATTGCTACATCAGATGTAGCAGAGCCGAGTGTGCCGGTGAGCAGAACTGGCTCAGCACTGCTAAGTCTCTGCATTGCCATAGGAATGCCTTGGCCAGCCTTCGGCCAATCAGCGCTGGCTCTGCCGGAGGAGGCGGAGTCTAAGGTCGGACCAGAATGGAGACTGGTGTGGAACGATCTTAGACTCCGCCTCCTCCAGCAGAGCCAGCGCTGATTGGTCGAATTCCGTACGCTGGCCAATCAGCGCTGGCCAATGTATTCCTATGGGGAAAAGTTAGCTTGCGAAAATCGCAAGCTGACAGGGATTTCCATGAAATTAAGTGACTTTTATGCCCCCAGACATGCTTCCCCTGCTGTCCCAGTGTCGTTCCAGGGTGTTGGTATCATTTCCTGGGGTGTCATAGTGGACTTGGTGACCCTCCAGACACGGATTTGGGTTTCCCCCTTAACGAGTATATGTTCCCCATAGACTATAATGGGGTTCGAACACTCGAACAGTGAGCGGCTGCTCAAATCGAATTTCGAACCTCGAACATTTTAGTGTTCGCTCATCTCTATTCACAACATTTCTCTGCCTTCTGAAAGATACCTACAGTATATGACTCGATGGGAGATCTGGTTAGGTAGAGAATTGTGCCCAGAGGTCTCGGAAGAACTCCATCTGCACTTTTTATAAAGAGAAGCAATTGAAGCTCCAAATGAATTGGTACTACACTCCAGATTTACTTCATCGATTCAGTCTCTCTTGCCCTGATATGTGTTTACGCTGCGGTTCCCTTTTTCGTATGTATTGGTTATGCTCTCTGATTAAAACCTTCTGGGCTGCAGTCCAAGCATTGTGCCAGTCTTTTAATCATACTGGACCATGTTTTTATCATCTAAGGCAAAGGCATCAAGTTGAAGACCAGCTGCTTTTTTTTTTTCTGCAGATTTTGCTGCAGTTTTTTGATCCTAAGTCAAGAGGTATGATAAATATAAAGGAAACACTTACTTTTCCCTTCTGTTTAAATCCACTCCTGGCTATGGCTCAAAAAACCGCAGCAACTTCTGCAACAAAAAAGCAGTTTTACCGCAATGTGGCGCTTTGCCTAGATGTAACCCCTAAGTTCATGAGTAAACAAGGTGCCAGGCTGCTTCTGCATGTCTTTATATCGCTCAAATTACTGATTGTCCTTTTCTAGAGACCACTACCCCCTTCCACCTGCCACAGGCAGATCTATACTCCAGGATGGTGAGAATACAAACTATGGAGTATTTGACGGCAATGCGTCACAATACCAGAGAGAAGTTTATGGACACGTGGTCCCTGTGGGACATATATTGTGCTCAAAATAACGTATACTGATGGACCTGACTATACAGAGTAACCAGGTTTCTGAGGTGTCTGTGGTAGTATACTGTCACCATGGCCTCAGATTTATCTCTCTGTCTCTATCTCTCTATATTATAAAAATTAATTTCTGTCTGTCTGTTCTTTATGCGTGACCAAACGACTGGACCGATCTTCACCAAATTTGGCACACAGATACTTCAGGTATCCAGGAAGGTTTAATATGAGGCCCCAACTCACTTGGACGTACCATTCCGGAGATACAGCTTTCCCAAAACCCTGACGCCTCATTAGCCAATACAAACCTGCAAGTCTTTCACTCATATTCCAACTGCCCTAAACAGGGTCACTCCACATGTACAATCCAACACTGATGTCCAAACTGAGATACACAGACCAGAGGATGGGATACGTATGTCTGCACACAGTTCCACACACCACAGAATTAAATATGCACGTCTGCACACAATGCCACATGCTGGAGGATTAGATACGCAGGTCAGAACACAGTATCACACGCCAGAGGATTAGATTCGCACGTCTGCACACAGTTCCACACACCACAGGATGATATATGCACGTCTTCACAAGCCGAAGGATTAGCAACAAGCCGAAGGATTAGATACGTGCGACTGCACAAAGTACCACATGCCGTAAGATTAGGTACGTGTGTCTGCACACAGTTACACACGCCGAAAGATTAGATACGCGCGTCTGCACACAGTTTCACATGCCAGAGGAATAGATGCGTGCGTCTGCACAAAGTACCACACGCTGAAGGATTAGATACACAAGTCAGCACACAGTATCACAAGCCAGAGGATTAGATACGCGCATCTGCACATAGTACCACACGCCGATGGATTAGATACACGCATATGCACACAGTACCAAGCGCCGGAGGATTAGATACACGCATCTTCACACAATATCACACACCTGAGGATTAGATACGCGCCACTGCACACAATACCACACAGGGGAGGATTAGATACGTGCCACTACACAAAGTACCACACGCCGGAGGATTGGATATGCGCCACTGCACACTGTTACACGCCACAGGATTAGATACACGCATCTACACAAAGTACCACACTCCGAAAGATTAAATATGCGTGTCTGCACACAGTTCTACATGCCAGAGGATTAGATACACGCGTCTGCACAAAGTACCACATGCTGGAGGATTAGATACAAAAGTCAGCACCCAGTTCCACACACCAGAGGATTAGATACGCGCATCTGCACACAGTTCCACATGCCAGAGGATAAGATACGTGCGTCTGCACACAATTCCACATGCCAGTGGATTAGATACAACCGTCTACACAAAGTACCACACGCTGGAGTATTAGATAGCACACTGTCAGCACACAGTATCACACTTCAGAGGATTATATACATGCATCTGCACACAGTTGCAAACGCCAGAGGATTAGATACGCACATCTGCACACAGTTTCACACGCCGAAAGATTAGATATGCGCTTCTGCACATAGTTCCACATGCCAGAGGATTAGATACACGAGTCTGCACACAATTCCACATGCCAGAGGATTAGATACACAAGTTAGCACACAGTATCACACGGTAGAGCATTAGATACGTGCATCTTCACACAGTACCACACGCTGGAGGATTAGATATGCGCGTCTGCACAAAGTACCACATGCCGGAGGATTAGATATGTGTGTCTTCACACAGTACCACAAGCCGTAGGATTAGATACACACGTATGCACACAGTAACAAGTGCCGGAGGATTAGATACACGTGTCTTCACACAATACCACATGCCAGAGGATTAGATATGCCCCACTTCACACAATACCACACACCGGAGGATTAGATGCGCACCACTGCACACAATACCACACAGAGGAGGATTACACACACGCCACTGCACACAGTACCACATACTGGAGGATTGGATAAGCACCACTGCACACAGTTACACACACCGCAGGATTAAATACGCCCATCTACACACAGTTCAACATGTCGGAGGGTTAGATACGCACGTCTGCACACAGTTTCACACGGAGAGGGTTAGATATACGCGTTTGCACACAGTACCACATGCCAGAGGATTAGATATGCGCGTATGCACACAGTACCACATTCTGGAGGATTAGATACACGCGTATGCACACAGTATCACATGCTAGAGGATTAGATACACGCATCTGCACACAGTACCACACGCTGGAGGATTAGATACGCGCGTCTGCATACAGTTTCATATGGAGAGGGTTAGATATGCGCGTATGCACACAGTACCACATTCTGGAGGATTAGATACGCGCGTATGCACACAGTATCACACGCTAGAGGATTAGATACATGCATCTGCACACAGTACCACACGCTGGAGGATTAGATACGCGCTTCTGCATACAGTTTCACATGGAGAGGGTTAGATATACTCGTATGCACACAGTACCACATGCCAGAGGATTAGATACGTGCGTCTACACACAGTTACATACATCACATGATTAGATACGCACATCTGCACACAGTTACACACGCCAGGGCATTAGATACGCACGTCTTTACACAATATCACATGATGGAGGATTAGATACACTCTACTGCACACAATACCACACGGGGAGGGTTAGATACGTGCATCTGCACACAATACCACAGGCCGGAGGATTAGATATGCGCGTCTTTACACTGTACTACACGCCAGAGGATTAGATACACGCGTATACACACAGTACCAAGCCCCGGAGGATTAGATACATGCGTCTTCACACAATTCCACACGCCAGAGGATTAGATATGCGCCACTGCACACAATACCACACGCCAGAGGATTAGATACGCATCACTACACACGATACCACACGCCGGAGGATTTGATATGCGGCACTGCACACAATACCACATGCCAGAGGATTAGATATGCACTACAGCACACAATATGACACAGGGTAAGATTAGATACGCGCCTCTGCACACAGTACCACACGCCGGAGGATTAGACATGCGCCACTGCACACAGTACCACTCGCCAGAGGATTAAATATGTGCCTCAGCACACAGTACCGCACACCAGAGGATTAGATACACGGCTCTGCACAGAGTACAACATATTAGAGTTTTACTCCAGGTTTCTTTAGCAACCCAGCTATCTTTCTTCACTGCTTTATGTCAGATAAAGAGGCAGGGTGCTGTGTATTACACTGTTACAAAAGGTTACATTCACACAGCTTTACTCCATGTATCCATAACAACCGATCGCAGTTTTTTCACTTATATGCAAAATGAGATACACATGATCACATGATACTTATGGACCCGTGAGAAGCCGGGTCCTCCTGCTGGCTGTTTATTATATTTATTATTTATTTTGCTTATTTGTATAGCGCCATCATATTCCACAGCATGTTGTTTATTATACTGTTTATTATACTGTTTTTTTATGCCGGTATATACAGCCAGCCTAAACAAATTTTGAGTGATATTTTCGATCCAAGTATCTGCCTCCTGGCTGGTTATTTTATATATGTGTGTCTGTGTATGTCTTATATGCGCATATTTATTCATTGGCCTTTTTGATAGCTTCCATTGTGGAGTTACTGATTCTGCGTCCCAGCTTTTTCCCACTTGCCTGGGTTTATTGTGTCATATACGGTTTTGTCTTACCATTTTTGTATTTATAATTTTGTAGATTTTTATTATTGGTGTTGAGGTTTCCCTTTTCTTTTGTTTTCTGTATACTTATCATATGCATTTATTCTGTGAGGCATATAAGTTTAGTAACCTTAGTGATACTGGCTCTTCAACATTTTCTCTGTCCGGCATTGTTATAGTTTGATCCACCGTCTTTGTTACGTATGTGTTTTAGTTCTTTTTTTTCTTTTGTTCCTGTAATACTTTTAGTAAAACAAATAGTTAAAAAAAAATACAGAAGAATTTTCATTCTGAAGTGTTACCCGTTTATGACTATTTGTATCACCATCACGGTGTCTACATTTACAGCAAACATTTTTCCTGCCTTATTCAGTGGCTGAAATGACTCCCAAGCCACCTCTGCTTCATCCTCCACTCAGTATCCAAAAATAATAAGGAAGTTCCAGACAATGAAGTAGGTGAAATTGAACCGCTGATCTTTTACTACAGCGCCTTGGCTACAGGTTATTATTCTGTCTGTTGTGGTACCGACAAAAATTCTAGAATCATTACAAAGTTTCTTATGTGACAAAAGGTATAAGTGAAAGGGAAAAGGTAGGACTTGGGCAGTGGCATAAAAAAAAAAAAAAAAAAAAAAAAAAAAAGGAAAATGTAACTCTTATTAATTGTCCCTAAATTCTGCAAATAAATAGATAATTGAGATATAAATTCGTCCACTATGATTCATTCCTCAGGGTATATTCTCATGTAGTTACTATATTCCACTATGCCTGTTCCACTGCCTATGTTATCACATGAGAAACTATTGATAGCAAAACACACGTCCATAGGCTGACGCTGGGTTCACACTAGCGCCAGGAGTCCGTTCTGAGCTTTCCGTCTTTTGCATGCAAATTAATGGGTTTGAAAGAGTCCTGCAGGTTTCCGTCTCCTGCTCAGTTTTGTGAAGGAAACGGAAACCTGCATGAACGGAGACCGGGCACAGATGTGAACGAGCCCTGACAAGCTGACTGGGCAGTAAATAATTCTCTAAATATGGTGACTGTAATCAAGCTAGTGGTACAATAATTAGCTCACTGCTGTCAATATCAAAACCCAGGGCCGGGTGTGCACCTCCTGTTATCTGGTGTACCTCGATCAAAAAAACTGGCCCACTGCTAAAAAAAAAAAAAAACTCCTTGTAGAATGCTCTGTCTACTGTGTTTAAAGGGATTCTATCATTAAAATCATATTGTTTGATGATCACACATAGGAATAGCCTTAAGATAGGCTATTCCTCTCCTACCTTTAGATGTCTTCTCCGCGCCGCCGTTCTGTAGAAATCCCGTTTTTCACCTGTATGCAAATAAGTTCTCTCGCAGCACTGGGGGCGGACCCCAGCGCTCAAACGGCACTGGGGGCACCCCCAATGCTGCGAGAGAAATCTCCAGCACCTCCTCTATCTTCTTCAGGAACAGCCTCTCTGTGCGTCTTCTTCCGGAGTTGAATTCAAACTTCTAGGCCTCGGGCAGAGCCGACTGTGCATGCCCTCAGGCCACAAGAAAATGGCCACTTACTGGCTTCTGGCTCCACGCACTGCATAGTACAGGGACCAGAAGTACCCCAAACAGAAGATCCAAGCAGGGGCACAGCAATCGGGCTCCTCCATCAGATTTTATGCCCTATCCTAAAGTCCCAATTCTGACACATTGATTTGTATTGAGCCAAAACGTTCTATTTTAATTAAATACACACCACTGACATTATTCTGACATCATCCATCTCATCTGTTTTTCAGAGGCCTATGGTGTACTCTGTCATTGTCTTTCTGAAGGACTCAGAAAACAGAAAATTTCTCTTATTAATGGGACAAAAGGACATTTTCCATGCGTATATGTTTTTTTCTACTGAAATATTAATGTATACATTAAGATTAGTTTCTCCAAAAAACAAAACAGAAACCAGATGGACTTTCTGTTTTGTTGTGCTGATTCTCTAATATATTACAACAACTTTCCTTTACAGTACTTTGAGTAAAATGTTTGTTAACATAGGTTTGCAACATTTTTTTTTTTTACAACTATTTCCAGCCAAGAGCCTTTTTTAATCTACTGTATATTGATGGAAAAAAGTCGTGTAAATGAGACAACACTGCTCTCTGCTGTTCACTGACTGCTATTGCTAGTCTTCAGACTACTTTTATGGATTAGCTTTGGTTTTGACAAGCTGCAGTACGAGGACTGTTATATACTGCTGCAAAACTGACAGTGCACTGAATTCACGTAATTACAAACATTTTGTACATAGCAGGGAAAACGCAGATGCAAACAATACATATATGTCCAAGTTCTTGTGTTTCAGAGTTTTTTTTAACTATGTTTCATTAAAAGACATGTTTTAAGAATTAATATTATTCTGGGTGCTGATTAACTTGTTTTTTTGGTTCTAATACATATATGTGTCACAACACAGAAGCACAAAGCTCACTAAAATGATTCTTAATGAGAATTGCACCAAACACTTACACAATACATACACAAAGTCATCAATAAAATTTACATTTTTTTCACTGATCTTGTCCTGTCCATACCTGATCTTTATAGGGTAAAATTTGCCAACCAGCTCTCTAGTGATCTCCATCACAGGCTAAAATAATAGCAGTAACAATTATGTTACTGAACGTATAAAAGATAGCATATTTTCAGCCATTGAGTGTCACCATATAAAATTCCCAATTTTTTGCTGCTTTCAGGTGGGTATAAATAGCGGGTGGTGATGAGGGAGGGGCCCCACTTATGAAGCCTTTGCACTGGGCCCACCAATGTGTTAAAACAGCCCTGGGCATAACTAGGTCCATAGCAAACATTTGACTTTGGGGGGGGGGGGGGGGGTTACTACGTGGCATAGTGACCACTTTTCTGGCCCTCACACGGTATCACATTAACACACATGATAATGTCCCATAGTGGTCCCTTCACCAAGTATAATATCCCATAGTGGCCCTTCCATACAGTATAATGTCCTATAGTGGCTCTTCCACACAGTATAATGTCCCATAGTGGCCCTATTCACACAGTGTTATGTCCCACAGTGTAACATAACTTTTATTTTTCTGTTCACGGAGCCATAATATTTGCGGGACAATTATTGCAGCTGGCAATAGAAGGTAAATCCAGTCAAGCCAGGGAACCTTCAGTAGGCACCTGGCTGTCATGGTGGTGGGACGCAGGCCCCATATCTCACTTGGGGTGCCTGACTGAGGTGCCAGGGGCTTTATTTCCTGCGATCAGTGCGGGCACTAATTGTAGGCATTAGCGCCGGGTCTCTGATGTATATATACAGCAGAGACCCGGAGATTATGGTGGCTGCTCCAGTCCTGAAAATCCCAACATCCGTTGTACTATTATGCCGGATGTTGGAAAGGGGTTAACCACAACTTGGTACTTAGATCTAACCAGACACATCACCTGTGCAGCTGTTTCAGCTGCGGGGTTAATTGACCAGTCAAAGTAAGGTCCGGCAGACGCCGCAAGACAACGGCTCAGGAGAAACGTTTGTTGGTTAGAAAATCAAAAGCCAGCCCCTCTTCCAATGCAGCAGAGCTCCAACAGGCCTGGTCACCTCAAGTCCCTGTGCCAACTAGAACAGTTTGTAGGATTCTGTCTCGAACTGTCTTCCATGGTCGAATCAGTGCCCAGAAGCCAGCACTAAACAAAAGGCAACTAAAGGCCCACAGCCTGCTAAACAGATGGACGCTGGAAAAGTGGCAGAAGGTGGACTTCTCAGATGAATCTTCAGTTGAATTACACCCCAGCCACCGCAAATACTGCAGGAGACCTACTGGAGCCCGTATGGATCCAAGATTCCACCACCAAACTTAACTGTTTACTGGGTGTAAGATCATGGTCTTGAGTTACATTCAGTATGGTGGAATGCTAAACATTTGCAAGGTGGAAGGCAATACCAATATCCTAAAATATCAACAAGTATTAGCTTCCTCTTACATTCCCAATCATAAAAGGGGTCAAATTTTGCTGCAGGATGGTGCTCCATCTCATACATCCATCTCTACATTAACCCTTTCCTGACATCCGCCGTAATAGTATGGCGCATGCCGGGGACCGAACGGAGGCATTAATTCCGCCGTGGTCAAAGGGGCGCCGCCATTTTGCCGGTGATCGCCGGCGCATGGAGCAAGCTCCAGGGCCGATGTCACGTTTCCATGACAGCCGGGAGCCTTGTAAAGGCTCCCGGCTGGTCTGCAGCCTCTTTCTTTTGCAGGCTGGTTGTTAGGATTGTGCAGTAACTGCGGCCATGACATGGGCGTCGCCGCCTGTTCCTATGCACAGTCCAGGGTTGCAGGGGTTAACCTGCCTTGCAACAGCCGGGTGTGGTCGAGTCTTTGATGGACGTGTGTGTCGACCAATGGGCACTCGGATTGGGCAGCTGGGTTATCTGCTGGTGACCGCCCCTTGCCTATATAAGGGGGCTGGGCTGGACGCCTGGCGCTCTATGATCACATTTGAAACCTGAAATGATGTGTGTGTACATGTATGGGTTCCAGCCTGTAAAACTGAACTGCCCTAGCTAGTAAATGACCCCTGAGATAGCAATGCCACTGTTAGTCAGGCAGCATGCTGCCTTGTATGTGTGTGGTGTAACTCAGTAGGGTCAGCTAGCATTCCTTCTCAGACAGGTTGACTGGGAGTGGGCTTGGCAATAGTTGCCTGGGTGGTTGGGTGGAACTACCACACACAGGGTTACTTGGTCTCTGGCTACTCCTGGAGTTCAGGCTAGCCAGTTTGTTTATTTGTGCGGCTGCTCTGACTGCACAGAGCTCTGTGAATTGCAACAGAGCACACCTGGTCATTTAATTTAGCTGGCAGTGACAGGAACTGTTAGTCTGTATTCACACCAGGTTGGTTGCAGTAATGGCCCAGAGGGCTCCGTAGGGTTTTATTTGTTTATTTTTTTTAATAAACCCTGCTGACCATAACACTGGTCTATACAGCCTGCAAAAGTAATGATTATCTTTTACAAAGCATTGCAATACATTAGCATTGTAATGCATTGCATTAGTGATCAGACCTCCTGGGGTTCAGGACCCCTTAGAGCAGGGGTAGGCAACCTTTTTTGTTCGGCGTGCCAATTTAAATTAAAAAATCAAAGATGAGGTCCTCGGAGTGCCGGGTAATAATTGTAAAGCTGACGACACCTACACTAAAGTCATATAGCACAAACCACAACATAGAGGTGCTGTCATTCTGTGCTCCCAGCCACATGCACTTAACACTATTTGCCTGGATACACATGTTCTTTTCCTTTAGAAGCAAAGTAAGTACATGCGTAACCCACAATTAGTGGTAATGTATGTGACTGGGAGCAGAGTAAGGTCATACCTGTGGCAGTGGACACTAGCTGTCGGACACCGACGGTAGTGTGAACGCTCCCTAAGTGAAACGCAGATTAATTTCAGTCACTTTTAGTTCCTGGCGGTGCAGTAACAGCAAAACCCCAGCCAGGAATTAATCGGTGTCACACTTTCAACAAAGTGAATGCACTGGTGCCCAGGAACTGGATTTGGCTTTAATTGCATCTAGTTACAGTGTCACCACCCAATAGAATCACACTAAGGCTGAGGCCCCACATTACAAAAATGCTGATTTTTTTATTGCAGATTTAGCTGCGTTTTTTTCCCGTCAAAGCCAAGAATGGCTAGAAAAGGAACGGGAAATATATAGGAAGCTTCTTATATGTCTCCCTCCTGCTCAATCTACTCCTGGCTTCGGCTCAAAAAAACCCAGCAAAATCTGCAACGAAAAAAAGCTGTTTCTGCAACGTGGGGCTTTAGCCTAAGGCCCTCACGTTGTTGGAACACAGCTTTTTTTGTTACATATTTTGCTGTGTTTTTCTGAGCCTAAGCCAGGAGTGGATTGAGCAGAAGGGAGACGTATAAGAAGCTTCCTATATATTTCCCATTCCTTCTGTAGCCATTTTTAGCTTTGGTTGAAATAAACCGCATCAAAATCTGCAACAAAAACGCTGCGTTTCTGCAATGTGGGGCCTCAGCCTTGCGCCTCCTGCATACAAATGGCACAGATGTGGTTTTCACTGACCTATATGTTAAAATGAATTGACAGGGCTGCAAATGCAGACAGATATAGGGGATGTATAGGACACATATAGGAGACGTATAGGACAAATATAGGGTACGTATAGGACAGATATAGGGGATGTATAGGACACATATAGGACCTGCTCAATAGTTTTCAGCTCTTCAATTTGGCCCAGATACACAGCCACAAAAAGAATGGCTGTATATATGGATCAATTGAAATATACAGGTCTGTACTTTATCCACAGTTGTAGATAAAGAGTCTGGTCATGTGCATTGCAGGTTAACTCAATGTGCCTCATATTAATAGCAGTTAACCAAATCATGTCCCTCAGATTAACCCCCTGTGTGCTTTACATAAGGGACACTGATATGTGAGACATATGGAGGTAATAAGTGAATATCTTCATTATATAGATCCTTTATTAGTATCCCCATATGTCTCACATATCAGTAACCCTTATGTGAGCCACACAGGGTTAATGTGAGGGACATGATGGGGTTAACTGCTATTAATGTGAGGCACATGGAGTTACTAAAACTAAAGTAATAACCCCAAATGCCTGACATTAATGAGAATAGTTAGTAACACACATGTACCTGGTGTTTTTACTTTCACTTTGCTTCCTCTCATCAGGACTGCAGACGGCAGGAGCTCCTCCTCACGTGTAGCAGCAGGTCCAGGGAGCCTTTATCCTGTGCAGTGAGAGGCTCACCTCTGATTGGTGGGCAGTGAGAGAAGGGGGTGTGTCCTACACAGCAGCTCTACCAGAGCACTGAAGGGACGCTCTCTCTCTCAATTAGTGTATGAAAGTTGCAGGCTGGCTGCCGTGCCAGCAAAATATGCCTCGCGTGCCAGTCTTGGCACGGTTGCCGACCCCTGCTTTAGGGGGTCTAATAAATGCAAAAAAAAAAAAAAAAAAAAAGTAAAAAAAAATAATTTTTTTTAAAAAGTATTAAAAATTCAAATCACCCCCCCCCTTTCCCTAGAACACATATAAAAGTAGTTAAATACTGTGAAACACATACATGTTAGGTATCCCTGTGTCCGAAATCTCCCGGTCTACAAATCCATAAAAATATTTTTCCTGTACTTTACCGTACAGGAACAATATTTTTATGGATTTTTAGACCGGGAGATTTCGGACACAGGGATACCTAACATGTATGTGTTTCACAGTATTTCACTACTTTTATACTTTCCCGCCATAGCGGGAAAAATAGTCAAAAGTGCCAAACAGAATATGGCGACTTTTAGAAAAAAAATTTTTTTTAACACAGATTTGGACTTTTTTAAGGGGTTAAAATGTAAATAAAACCATATAAATTTGGTATCCCTGGAATCGTAACGAAACACAGAATACAGGGGACATGTCATTTTGGTTGCACAGTGAACGCCATAAAACCGAAGCCCATAAGAAAGTCACAGAAATGCACTTTTTCTTCAAATTCACCCCATTCTGAATTTTTTTCCAGCTTCCCAGTACATTATACAATAATTAATGGTGGCATCATGAAGAAAAATTTGTCCCGCAAAGATTAAGACCCCTATGGCTCTGGGAGCGGAGAAATAAAAAAGTTATGGGGTTTAAAAGGAGGGGAGTCAAAAACGTAAATCAAAAAATGCCATCGGCGGGAAGGGGTTAAAGTTACTCAAGGCAAAGAAGATGAAGGTGCTCCAGGACTGGCCAGCTCAGTCGCCAGACATCATTGGGGTGTATTGGCAGGGTCGGACTGGCCCACCGGGGAGTCGGGGGATCCCCCGGTGGGCCCCAGCCTTGACTATTACCGTAGTGCTCATTTCCCCAATGCAGAAGCATTGGTCAGGGGCCCGATCGGGCTTTTCAGTGGCCGGGTCGGGCTCCTGAACCAATGCATTTGCACTGGCAAACTGAGCACTTGATAGTGGCAGGGGCCGGATCTGTAAGCTCGGGGCCCCGGCTGCCAGCAGCACTGTAATGGTTAAAGATGGCCGGCTGCCAGCAGTTTCACAGGGCCCCGACACTTACACCGAGGGGCCTCCTGCCAGGGAGAACTGAAGACTCCGGGACTGCAGCTGCAGTAGCTATTGCTACCTTCCTATGTAGAACTCTCTGCCCGGAATTCCCCCTCCCCCTCCCAGCAGTGAGTCATCGCTCACATCGTACTGTGAGGGGACAGAGAGAAGTCTGCTGCTGCGATCCGATCATCATCTTTCTACTTCACAAATGTGAGTATATATATATTTTTTTTTTTTTCATTTTTTGGTAAAATGTAATGTGTAATATGTATATGTGTCCATTTTTTTAACCTTTAAGTCCTATCATGGTGTCTGTCATACACCACTACCATACACATATCATTATGATAGACACCATGATAGTACTTAAGGGTTAAAGTCTGTGTCTTGTATACTGTGTGAGGACTGTATGTTTGTATACAGGTATGTGTGTGTATATACAGTATGCTATAATAATGTGTGAGTGTATGTATATAGGGGAGTATATATAGTATTCATATATGTATATATATGGCTTATATATGAATGTATATAAATGTATATATGCTATAATAATGTATATGAGTGAGTGTATGGCTATATATAGTATTCATATAAGTATATATTTGACTTATATATGGTATACTAGCATGTGCCCGCGACTTAGTCTGTGGGTTGGTTGCGGCGCTGAGCCACTTATATGTAGCGAACTCATGGTAGCTATGATCCGCCGCCCTCCTTACGCCATCGGGCCTCCTCCCTACTTACGGCTTGCCCCCCGCCCCCCCCATTCCCCGCGCACCAGGGCTCTCCCCCCCCAGGTCCCTTCCCCCATACATGCGCTACTGCGCCCATGCGCCTCCCCCCCCCCCCCCCCCCCCCGTATGTCTGCCTGCGCCCATGCCCCGCTTTCCCTTGCGGTGCGACCGCAGCCGCCCCTCCCGCTCACAGGTCCCCCCCCCCCTCGTGCTCCGGTTGTGTGTGTATATATGAATGTATATGTATGGGTGCATTCACACGATGTAAAATGGAGAGTGATCTGGCACGTATACGGCGTGTCAGATTTTGCGCGCTCAAAAAGATCCCATTGATTTCAGTGGGAGTTACGATCGTATACACCACGTTATTTTGCGCCTGTAATTTTGCAGGCGCAAAGTAACGCGGCGTATAAGCGTGTAACTCCCATTGACATCAATGGGATCTTTTTGAGCGTGCAAACTGCTGACACGCGTAGATGTGCCAGATCACACTCCACTTTACATCGTGTGAACGCAGCCTATGAGTGTCTAAGTAACTGTTTTTGGAAATCGCAGCATGTCACTTATACCTACAGAAAGACCGGTGGTGTCCCTATAGGTATAATGGAAGCAGAAAGTCCTCAGAGGAAACCTCTGTGGAGTTTCTGTAAAAAGTGCTGCAAGAAGACTGATATGTTGCCGCCAGGGGTTTTTTTCCACAGCGCTTTTTGGCTGTGGGACGCTGTGCTAGGCCTTGTCCTTATAGTGTGGTGTACAGTATTTTGAGATGTTAAAGAGGAGCTCTCACCACCTGGAGTACATGCGGTTTTATACACTGCTAGAAAGTCAGAATTCAGCACACTGTCGGCTTTCCAGATCTGTGCCCCCATTGAAGAGCTATCAGTGCCAGTGCCGTAACTCTTCACTGTCAGAAGGGCATTTCTGACAGTCTGTCAGGAACGCCCCTCCTCACAGTAGGGTCTATTGTGCTGTACTGTGAGTGGTGAGGAAGGCCCCCTCCTGATAATGCTCGTCCATAGACAAGTACTGGGGGGGGGGAGCATTCCTCACTGCTCAGCTTCATGGCTGGGTGGTAAGGAGCGCCCCCTCTCAGAGTACAGCGCAATAGACGCTACAGTGAGGAAGGGGCGTTCCTGACTGTCAGAAACGCCCTTCTGACACTGAATAGCTACGGTAATGGCACCGATATCTCTTCACCGGTGGCACAGAATGGGAAAGCTGAATTCAGCGCTCTGTCAGCTTTCAAGCAGTGTATTAATCCGCCTGTACCCCAAATGGTGAAAGGTCCTCTTTGAGGATTAGGCACAACAGTGAGACGCAGTGTTTTTCATTGAGCTTTTGTCCCCAGCACCCTGTTGTCTCCTGCCTGTGTCTGTTCAGTCTCATGGTCTTATTTCTGGAAATCCTGCACCTAATTAGTCTTAGTGATCACATGAGGTGCAGGACTCCCAGCAAGGAGGCGGCGGCACGAGACTAAATGGACACTGGCAGCGGACAACAGAGTAAAGGGGACAGGTGAAGGCGCTTTCTATTGATTTATTTTTTATTTTACACCTCTCTCCCAGCACATGGGTCGCTCCAATTCCTGGACAAATCTTTAAAGGATTTACCCATCTTTGTAATATTGATGGTCTGTCCTTAGGATAGGCCATCAATATTACATCTGTGATGATACAACAGCCAGGACCTCTGCAGATCAGCTCTTCCAGGACAGCGCGGCTGCAGGTAATGGTAACATTTCTAGGAGCCATGCTGATCACTTTCCATACAGTGCATAGCAGTAGGTTTAGGTAGTATGTTGTTGTACATCGTATGGCAGGTGAGCAGCATGGCTCTCGACATGTTATTAACTTTAGCCGCCCTGTCTCGGTATCGCTGGTCTGCAGGGGTCCTGATGGTGGGCCCCTAGAAACAATTCCACTGGTGGGCCCTAGACGCCCCAGTCCGACCCTGTGTATTGGGATAAATATAATAGTCCGTGGAGTCTCATCTTCCTCTTATTTGATGACAGCTGGACACGTATTGGGCAGCGATCTCCACAGTGGCCTCTTCTTCTCCCAGTAGGATGTAGAGTTTCCTCTTCTCGTCTGCAGATATGAAGTCTGGGATGTGGGCAGAGAGTCTTTGGTAGTAGACGGCCCTTACAGCTGAGTATTTGATGCAGTGTAGCAGGAAGTGGGTCTCGTCTTCTAGGGCCCCCTGGTCACAGTGCTGGCACAGTCTGTTCTCCCGTGGCTTGTACGTCTGCCTGTATTGCCCCGTCTCTATCTCTAGGTTGTGGGCGCTCAGTCTGTACCGGCTCAGGGTCTGTCTGTGCTTGGGGTGGCGTATTCTCTCCAGGTAGGTGGCCATGGTGTAGTCCCTTTGTAGGGATTGGTACACGGTGAGTTTCTTGGAGTTATTTATTTCGTTTCTCCATTCTTCAATGTACCGCTCTCTGTTTGCCTCTGTGGTCGCCTTTATTTCGGCCTTGGTTATCATGTGTTGGTGTTTTTGGTTTGGTGGTTGGCTGCTGTTTGGTTGGTGAGTGTCTGGTTTGCTCAGGTGGCTTAGCCATGCTTGGTGGTGGTAGGAGTCGGGCTTGCTCCCCTGGATGTGTGCCTGGAAAGCTAGTGCCCTCTTCTGTATGGTGAGCCATAGGGGGAGTCTGCCTAGCTCTGCCCTGCAGGCCATGTTGGTGGTGTTGCGATGGACATGGAGCAGGTATTTGCAGAACTCCAGGTGGAAGTTCTCTGTTGGGCTGGAATCCCACTTTGACTGGTCTGGGTAGGTGGCTGGGCCCCAAACCTCACTGCCATAGAGAAGGATCGAGGAGATGACAGCGTCAAATATCTTCAGCCAGACCCTCACCGGTGGTTTGAGGTGGTACAGTTGTCTTCTGATGGCGTAGAAGGTTCTGCAGGCTTTTGCTTTCAGGGTTTCTATTGCTGCTTTGAAGCTTCCTGATTGGCTGAGCTCCAGCCCCAGGTAGGTGTAGCTGTTGGTTTTCTCCAGTGTGGAGCCGTTCAGTGTGAATTGTGGGGTGGGGGCTTTATTGTGGCCCTTCTTCTTAAATACCATGACTTTGGTCTTCTTCTGGTTGATGGGTAGGGCCCATGTGGTGCTGAATTTTTCCAGCACTGACAGGCTGTCTTGGAGGTCTTTCTCGGTGGTGTCCTTTTCCCATTCACCTTCACACTGCACTGGTTTCTGGTGTAGGAGCTCTTGATGACGTCGTACGTTCTTCCTCCTATTCCACTCTCTAAGAGTTTCAGGAGCAGGCCTGGGTGCCATACTGACTCAAACGCCTTCTTAAAGTCTACGAAGCAAGCGAATATCTTGCCTCTTCTGGTGTTGTGGACGTGCATCTTGATGAGGCTGTGCAGGGTGTAGATATGGTCTTTGGTGCGGTGGTTTGGCATGAACCCTGCTTGGCTCTTGCTGAGGACCCCGTGTTGTGTGAGGAAGGTGAGGATTCTGTTATTGATGATGCTGTTGAACAGTTTCCCCAGCGTGCTGCTGACACAGATCCCTCTGTAGTTGTTGGGGTCATAATGGTCCCCATTCTTGTAGATGGGGGTTATGAGGCCTTTGTTCCAGTCTTGGGGGAAGTGTCCAGCATTGAGCACGAGGGTGAATAGCTTTGCCAGTGCCGCGTGTATTGCTGGAGGGCTGTATTTGATCATCTCTGGTAGGATGCCGTCAGGGCCACTGACCTTTTTGCCTTTCAGCAGGACAATTCTTTCCTGTATATCTTTTATGGTGATTGGTGAGTCCAGAGGGTTCTGGAAGTCTTTGATGACTTTCTCCATGTCCCTCAGTTTGGTGATTATCTGTTGCTGTTCTGGAGTTAGGTCTTCTTCTGGGATGTTTTTGTAGAGACCTCTGAAGTAGTTGAGCCAGATATTGCCATTTTGGATGTGGAGAGAGTTTTTCTTGGGCTTTGTGCCCATGTGGTGCCAGGTCTCCCAGAATGAGCTGTCCTGGAGGGAGTCCTCTAGTAGCTCTATTTTGTGGGAGAGGTACCTCTGTTTCTTCTCTCTGAGGGTGCCATTGTATTGCTTGCATAGGTTGTTGTAGGCTTCCCTTGACTCTCTGTTGTTGGGGTCTCTGTGTTTCTGGTTGGAGGCTGCCCTTAGAGAA
This sequence comes from Leptodactylus fuscus, assembly GCF_031893055.1. Lineage (NCBI taxonomy): Eukaryota > Metazoa > Chordata > Amphibia > Anura > Leptodactylidae > Leptodactylus > Leptodactylus fuscus. Next base: position 218,185,374 of record NC_134265.1, read on the forward strand.
CGGCGTAGAGCCTTGCAGTCGCTGTCAAACCATTTGTGAGACTGTTTGTTAGTCGGTTTCTTGGGCTTTGTCTGTTTCAGGCCTGCTAGTTCTGCCGTGGTGTACAGGATGTTACTGAAGTCCTTCACTGCTCGGGTGACCCCTTGTTGGTCTGGCTGGTAGGAACTCATATAGAAGTTTGTGAGCAGTTCCTTGATTTCGGGTCGGTTAGTCGCATTGGTGTATTCGGTGGCCCGGTGACTGGCCCATTTAAAGAATGGTGGCAGGTTGTAGAGACCAATCTGGTGGGGCTGCTGTGTGAGTGGCTTGTCAGTGGATATCATGTACAGCAGGATCTGGTTGTGGTCTGACAGGTGTGTCTCAGGGGTGACTATGAGAGCATCTATGTCTGCTGGGTCTGCGTCTGTGATGATATAGTCCACCACGCTGTTGCCCACATGGGAGTTTAGTGTGAAGCGTCCCTGAGTGTCCCCTCTGGTACGCCCGTTCATTATGTACAGTCCCAGACTCCGGCACAGGTTCAGCAGCTGTCTCCCGCTCTTGTTGATGACTATTTCATAGCTATTTCTTCTTCTCTGTGCAGACTCCAGGTGGTGGACCTCGCCTACCGGGATGTGCAGGTTTCCATCAGAGGACAGGAAGTCTTTCTCTGTTCCAGTCCTGGCGTTTAGGTCGCCGCAGATCAGCACTCTGCCTTGGGACTGGAACTGGGCAGATTCCCTTTGTAGGACCTCATAGATGTCTGGGTTGTGGTAGGTGGACTCAGATGGGGGGATGTATACTGCACAGAGATAGATGTTGTGTTGGCCGTTGAGGATGGAGTTGCTTATTTTTATCCACATGTGGTTGTCACCGCGTTTGATGGCTTTCACATGTTCTTTAAGCTCCTCCTTGAACCATATTAGTATGCCTCCTGAGTGGCGGCCTAGTTTGGTAGTCTTGCTTTTCCGGGCAGCGACAGAGAATTCCTTGTAGCCCATGGGTGTTAGGGATTCATCTTCTGTCCAGATCCATGTCTCTAGGAGGATTTGGATGTCTATGTTTTTTAGTCTGTCTATAAAGTCTGGATCGTTTGGTTTGGATCCAAAGGCTGAGGCGTTCAGCCCTTGGATATTCCAGCTACTGATAGTCAGTGGTGTCATCTTTGGTGGGTATACCTTGTAATGAGCTGTCCTGCAGAGGACGGGCTGGGTTCCTGATTGGTGGCTATGTTGTGGATCCCAGTCTGGAGCAGTGTGTTGCACAGGGTGCTGAACATGGTTCTTATCTCCTCCATGTCTGTGCTCAATATTTCAGCGGTGAAGCCAATTTATTTTCTTAACAAAAAAAACATTTGGGAGGGTTTCAGCTTTCATAGGCGTCATTTCTAAAACCAATGGCTGAATTTAAAGTCAGTTTATAAGCTTAAAATCTTAATGATTTAGAGATGATCTGCAAAGAGGAGTGGACCAAAATTCTTCCTGACGTGTGCACAAACCTCATCATCAACTACAAAAAACGTCTGACTGCTATGCATGCCAACAAGGGTTTTGCCACCAAGTATTAAGTCTTGTTTGCCAGAGTGATCAAATGCAAAATGCAAATGCATTTCTAAAATTTATACAATGTGATTTTCTGGATTTTATTTTTGATATTCTCTCTCTCACTGTTAAAATTAACCTTCCCTTAAAATTATAGACTGTTCATGTCTTTGTCAGTGGACAAACCTATAAAATCAGCAAGGGATCAAATAAATATTTCTTTCACTGTTTGTCTATGTCGCTGATGTATAATGTGGCACTGTGGTGAGTTTGTGCCTAGTTTGTTCATGTAGATACTGAACATGTGTATGAATGCAACCATGTAAATAGCGAATGTGTGTGTGTGTGTGTGTGTGTGTGTGTGTCCATGGATGTGGTCAACATGTGTGAACAGGTCCATCTGTGGAAGTGGAGAACACGTGTGAATGTGTTCATGGACGTGATGAGCATGTAGTTGTGTGCACAAGGCTTTATTAAAGCTTATCATATGTGATATTGTATCATAAGCTGTGTATCTAGCCCTATTCACAAAACTGCTTAAAGGGTGCACAAACAAGAGAGGGTAACTAAGTGTACGTTCGCACATACACTCTGCATCCTCTTTCATACGGCAGTAGAGTGGGCCTATAGAATCAATTCTATCGGTGGGCCCCAGATACCCCAGATCGACACGGTCCATGACATAAAAATTTTAGTTACCTGGGAAAATGTATTATTCCTTTTTAACAGAGAATGTTTTAAATGAATGTTCTGCTGTCCTTAAAAATCATATGAGCAGGCAGGTCAGCACATGCTGAAATATTCTGTACTGCTTTGATCATTGTCTTAGTCTGATACAACATGTTCTTTTTTTTTTTACTCATCACAACACAGGGATGAGAACAGTGTGCAAAAAAGTGTTCTAACCTAAATCAACTTCCTAATAGAGAGTATTTGGATTATTCTTACAAATAAATAAAACTTAACAGTTTAATTTTGTTTACATTTTGACAAGAATTGTAGACATATAAGTTATCTCCTTTCATTTAGCTTCTTCACAGCTAGTAATATACTATTACTGCATTTTCCTTGCAGTTTTATTAATACCTTGACAGTTTTTTTCCTTATTTTCTGATAATTCAAATGGCTGCACATGTCACTTTATAAAATTGCCACTGTAGCAACACAGAAAAATGATATTATCTCTATAAGGGCTTATTTGAGTGTCCATTTTTTCATCTATGGTTCATACAAACAGAACATTGATCCATTATATCCTGACCTGGTTGGATTACAACTGACTCTTTTTTTTTATTTCATCTTTTCAGCTTTGATGTTGAAAATGGCCTATCAGCAGGCAGAAGCCCCTTGGACTCCCAGGCTAGTCCAGGATCTGGACTGGTTCTACAGGGCAACTTTCCGCACAGCCAGAGAAGGGAGTCATTTCTTTATCGTTCTGACAGTGACTATGACCTTTCTCCTAAAGCCATGTCCAGGAATTCGTCTATTGCAAGTGACTTGTGAGTATCAATGAAAACAAGTTTTCTCTGGGTTACTTAGCAGGTTCAGAGAATGTATAATACTTTTCATAGTAAAATATGGTATAGGAAACATGGTACCAGGAGAAATAGCCAATTCTATTGATATTAATTGGTATAAAATTATATATTTATTCCTTGCTAATACTACTAGTACCACCAATAAAAGGTCAATTGTAATTTAAAGTGTATGTGCGCTTAAAATAATTATAAAATAATATAGAACATCAATATTCTCAGAGTTTTTAAAGAAGTGTAAAACAGGAGAAATAAAATAGGATGTGAAAAAATAAAAAGGAAAAATGGGGGTAGATTAAGCGAGGGTGACTTGTGTAACCTGGAGTCCCAGATGAGCTAAGATGATTATCAATCCAAGGATACTAACTCAACCCATGTAGAGGACCCAAAGAGTCTCACTCAAGACATAGGCATATATGTTTATAGTGTTGCATGACATTGTGAGATCTTTCACGTGCATAACGTTATATGGGGCATTGACCCATTGGCACTTAGTTGTGAAGTTGGCAGCCAATAGCTTATGAAGAAGTCCAGGAAGAGGCCTTTTTTGAAGGTGGTGATAGGACTTGATAGGACTTGAAATGATGTAATGTAAAAGAAACTCCAGACAGCAAGCTATAAATGCAGCTCATTGTAGTTCCAGTAGATCTCCTCCCATCTCAGTTTCAAGGGATGACAGATTTACAGTATGGAGCACAGAGCCTCTGGGTGACCTCTGGGTAGATGTGATGAAGAAGCACTGGAGTATCATACCATCAAGATACTATCTTAAGGTTGTTTTTTGGAATGTACAGGAAATAGAAGATTTATGGGTAAGAATCTTGTCCTAGTCTGTACTAAATAAGAAGCGTCATAATTCTCTTTCCCATCATAAGTAGGATAATTGGGCTGTTCCCCAATCCCGAACAGTAGTTAATATTGTATAACAAAGAGCTCAAACGCAACAAAAGAGTCTTTGAAGCCCACAGTGTTTCAAACTGCATAAAAGCAGACTTAAAATTCATGTGTGGGGATAGGGGAGATAAAGCTGCTAATAAGCAAACCCTTGACCAATACATGACTGATCTAATGGACAACTAAAATGTGCAGGAAATACAAATGCAGAATGCTGTATTTTGAAAAGGGAAGTGAGGGGTTGGGAAGTATGGAAATAATTTAATGAAATTCCTAGTATGCAAAATCCATAGAGTGTAGAGAACAGAATAAATCATTTCAAATATACCAGGCTCAGGAGCTTTGTCAACTGCATCAGGGAGGAGAAAGGGAATGTAATAACTATGTTCTTTTTTTGGGCGTTTAGTTGAAGATGATGTAACCGGTCCATTAGACTGTCAAAAAGTGATCCACTATGGTATAAGGCAAAGTGTGGGAGCCCTGTCTTCCCTTCTCCTTTTACCTGTATAGGATTTGGCAGCACTCTGTCAAGGGTGAATTACCTCCTATAAACGTCTGTAGCATGGAGTATAATAAAGTGTTGGAAGCCTTTAGGAAGTCACAAGGATAATGTCTGAAAAAAATAGCAGGCAGGATAATATGTCCTTCTTGAGAGTATGAATCCTGTAAAAATAGAAGGGGAATGAGTATCATGAGTCCAGACTCTTGCCAATAGAAAGCAGACAGAGACTAAAACTTAGGTGAAACACATCTGCTGGGTTGATAGCAATCTGCACCTAAGGTATTTAATAGGGTTTAGTCTAGTTAAAGGAGAAACAAAATTGCACATGACTTGTCCCCATCTGGGTGAGGTTTACATTTAGAATCTCTGACTTGCTAATATTGGACTTAAAGTCATAAAGATCTTCAAAGCAAGAACACTTGCTGAGTATATTTGGGAGGTCAGTCCTTGGATTTTAGATATAAAGAAATAGGTGTACTGCAAATAGAGACATTTTGTGGAATATAGTGACACCTAAAGCGTAGTAAGGAGTTTGCTTGCAATTCATATGCCAAGAATAGCATTCTTTAACAGGGACAACAGGGGCATCTCAGTCTAGTACCATTTTTAATTCTACAGACAGAAGAAAGAGAGCCATATTCACAATGATACACATACAGGAAGCTGCAAAGCAAAACTATAGTGATTTAAGCCACCACTGATGGGAAATGTATCTGTTGATCTCTCCTTTAGGCATGGAGAAGACATGATCGTGACCCCTTTTGCTCAGGTATGTAGTTTATCTATGAACATATAGGTGCACATTACTATACATGTCCTGAGTTTTTCCTCAAGTATCCCCATAGGTTTATTTAACCTCAGTTCTCCTCCATATTTTTTTTACATTAAAAAATGTATATTTCAGGATTTGCAATAGCTTCCCTTTAGTGAAAACATTTCCATTTAGTCATGTTGGAAAATGTAAACTTCATAAAAACACAATCATAATTACAGGAAAGAAAAGTTGCACATCACTAAAATGAAAAGTGAGAAAGTCCATGTGATATGTACAAAAGGTAAATCTACATTTCATGATGTGCATCTATGACTCTGTTTGACAAGTTCCATAATCTAATTTTCCTTTGCATTTTCTTACATTGATTGCTACTGTAACATTTAGTGTCAACTAAGGTTATATTCAATTCTGTGGCAGAGTCCCCATCACAGTGTCTGCTGAAAGTCAGTAGAGGAAAATGTCCTGCACAAAGGTCTTTTTCCTCTGCCAGTTTCAGTTTTATAATGAAGAACACCTCACGGGCCTCATTATGGTCAATGGGATTGGTTGGATTCCTTCTGCTGTTTTAAGCAATCTGGCCCTCCTTGGGTTTTAGGTCTCCCGATGAACGCCAAACAATGTAGAGGCAACGCTAGTGTGAACCTAGTGTAACTTTTCCCAAGTCCATAAAGGGTTTTCTGTCCCCAAATGTTTTTTTTACACTGATGTCCTATCCACAGTTGGATCTCACACTGATCAGCTGGTCTGGCAGCCTTCTGTTACACTGCTTATATTAAACTAATGGGATCAAAGCACCAGCCCTGTCCACTGCATAGCAGTGGTTTCAGGGAGTTGAAGACCAGCTCCTATTACTTGAATAAGAGAAGTCTGAATGTGCTCCCTGTCCACTACAGATCACTAGGAAAACTGCGGACATTTTGTGAAAAGTGAAGTGGGAAAAACTGGAGTGCTTTTTGGCTGCGACTCGCTACATGGGGGTCTTAGCCTTAATGTGACTTTTTACATATAAGTAAGGTTTTTTACCTCTTTACCCAATCTACCACCTACACACCTCCATATGCTTATTTTTTTCTATTCATTGGTGAGGGCTGGTTTAGAGGACAGCAGAGGAGATTTTCTTAACTTAGGTTATATAAGCACATACAGAGTAGCAAGCAGGGACAGCCTAATGTTTGGTGCAAAGGAATGTAACAGTGTAATGGACAGTGAGAGATGCAGTTCAGAAGACAATCCACTCTACAGGAAGAGAAGGCAGCCACATCTCGGTTTCTCTTCTTGTCTCCTTCAGCCTTCCAAGAAGGGCAAGAGCCCAGAAACCACAAACCACATTATATATAGACATTCTAGAAGAAAATCAAAAGAACACCAGAGGGGACTATAATATGTATATAACGCTAAAATGTAGAGAAACAGGAGAACTTTTTTAATGATTCCGAGAAAAAACTTTTAATGTTGTTATGTTGCGTGTGAGCAAGAAAATATGACTTTTTTCCTTTAACAAGCTACAATTAATGTTTTCTAAGGGTGAATTCACACTGAGTAAACGCTAGCTTATTCTGAACGTAAAACACGTTCAGAATAAGCGGCGTCTAAAGCAGCTCCATTCATTTCTATGGGAGCGGGGATACGAGCGCTCCCCATAGAAATGAATGGGCTGCTTCTTTCACTCCGTGCAGTCCCATTGAAGTGAATGGGGAGTGCCGGCGTGTACGCTCTGGCATGAGCAGAGCTTGCCGTATACGCCGGCACTCCCCATTCACTTCAATGGGACTGCACGGAGTGAAAGAAGCAGCCCATTCATTTCTATGGGGAGCGCTCGTATCCCCGCTCCCATAGAAATGAATGGAGCTGCTTTAGACGCCGCATATTCTGAACGTGTTTTACGTTCAGAATAAGCTAGCGTTTACTCAGTGTGAATGCACCCTTAGAGTGAAGATACTGATTTCAGTTAGTTAGTTAGCAGTTGGTTTTGAAATAACATAATTATTGAATATATTTTAGGTTTTGGCCAGCCTGCGAACTGTGCGGAGCAACTTTGCAATGCTTACTCACCTTCAAGACAGAGTATCTAACAAGTGAGAGATTATTTCTTTATTTTTGTATATTTTACTGTTCAGTTTACATAATTACTACCACTGATAAAATTACTTAGCTCCAAAAAATAAGTTTAACAATATAGCATATATTTGTATATCAAAATATAGGTACCTACAGAGAATACAGTGGTCTTTCATATTACAAGTGACCATAACTCTGGAATTAGTAATTAGTTCTGAAGACCCTAAAATGTTACCAAATATATACTTGCACAATTAATAGAGATAGAGCAAATTCTTACACATAAAATTATGTATAGTGCATCTGAAAAATATCATGGAGCTGCTCTCAGCTTGTGGTCAAAAGAGCAGTTCGTTGCACAGGTGAAAAGAGGTACAGAATATATAGTGCCTCAGTGTTCTGTACAGTCAGCCATTCAGTGCATGCATTTCACTAAGGCTGTTTTCACAAGTACTATATGCTTTGTGAAATAGAAAATGATAGACATACATCATAGTGTTTTTAAATTTGCGATCTATGTGCAATTCATATGTCAACCATTTATTGTTTCAGTCTCACCTAACAATGTATCAGTGAAAAACAGACAACATTCAGATGCTATCCATGTGCAGTACTTGTTTTTCAGACCCACAGACTTAAATGGCCAAATTGATTAGGAAAAAAAAAAAAGGCATGACATGAGTCTGTGAAAACAACGTTGTGTTAAAACCTTCTCCCAAGCATTGCATGATGAGTCTGATTTCAAGTTACAATGGTGTGGAAAAGACCATTGTATGTTAAAAATATTGTATCCTGAGGTCATTGTAATTTGAAGGACCACTGTATTGTATCTCTGATTAACCCTTTTCTGACATCTGCTGTACATGTTCAACACTGTGAGGAAATACTTGCCAATATCTATTATCACTTGTTTGCCCATACCCTCTCCACCACCACATGAATGCCGGGTCAATTGGTTGCTCTGCTCCAAAATCTGAGTATACCTATTGAGCCCTGAGGTAGAGCCCATTATGGCATTGGTCAGTAACTAATAGGTATATAATACACTATAATACAGAGGTATTAAAGAACAATATTCCAGCATGCAGGAATGTCACATATCATCAAAGCAAAGTCGACATCATATTTATGACACATCGTGAATGCTGCAAAGACAAAATAGTGCCATTAAAATTACCACTTGTGAAACAAAAAAACAAGCCATTATAAAGTTATATTATTAGAAACATTTTTAAGATATGGGCGTTGGAAGGCATGGATGAAAAATTAAAAAAATTGCTGTATCTTAAGGGCAAAAAATGACTGCAGGTGTAAGGGTTAAACATTACTCCATTTGCATTAAGTTTACCTATTAGTCACTACATAATGTAGCATTTATAAAATGAATTATGGTATACAATGGAACCGCATACCTTATAGTACTTTAAGTACCAGCATCTTCACTGGCATAACAAAAATCTTATGGGCTTGGATGCACAGTTACAGTTACGGGTGCTCCAGCGGTATCTCAGATACTTAAAAGGGAAACAGCTTTAATACCCACAACTACAATTATCAAGAATATGGTGAGTGAGCAGCACAGCGCCTGGCATATGAAAACAATAACAACAATAGAAACAATACTGGGAGCTACATGCTCTGGGAAATAGCTGATCTGCAGGGTCCTAACAGTCTAAGAGATATAAAGATCAGTGGGGGTCCAACACCTGGGGCCGCTGCTGATCAATTCTTTGAAATTACTGTGGTGCTTTTGTGAGTACTGTGACTCCTATCCCTAATTACATTGCACAGCATGTTTTATAATCACCAAATAATATTATTACAGTCTGTGATGGCTGCTATAAAACAGATGGTGTGTGATGTGAATAGTGAAGGGGCCCCCACAGTATTATATGCCCAGCAGTGTCCCCCACACAGTATTGTATGCTCAGCGGTGGCCTCCACACAGTATTATATGCTCAGCAGTGGCCTCCACATTGTATTATACGCTCCACAGTGGCCCCCATACAGTATTATATGCCCAGCAGTGGCCCTCACACAGTATTATATGCTCCCAACAGCCCCCTTACCCTCCGGTGCTATTATTATACTTCAGACCCCAGAGTATAATAGTCGGAGGCTCAGGGAAGTTGAATAAAAATAACAAATACTAATACTCACCTTGCCCCCCATTCCTGTGAATCCTGGCTCAGTCAGGCTGTCTTTAGCATCTTCAGACGTCCCTGCTGAGGCCTGTGATTGGTCCTCAGCAGTCACGTGGGGGCGCACTGACGTCATTACGCTGCTTTGCCTCATGTGGCCATTGGGGCCTAATCACAGGCTTCAGTCACATGATGGAACAGCCCCAGAAAAGATGCTGAGCCCAGAAGTGAGTATAAGTATTACATATTTTAAGTCACCACCCCTGGGCTAGCATCTTTTGGAAAGGAGCCCCTTTTCATTTACAATATGTATACCGGGCAGGCAACCAGGCTTTCCCTGACCGCTATCATAGTGGTCTGGGGTGCCAGTCATCTCCAGCTGGCCACGGGCCCCATACCCTTACGAGCCCGGGCGCACCACCTGCGACCACAATTGTTACGTCAATTGAGCATCTTTAATTACTGGCTGCCTTTTTGTATGATGGGCTTTTCTGTTAGTTTTGATATCCTGTTTGATGTTTTGCCTATTTCTCCAGGAGATCATCAGGCAACAATCCATCAGTGGCATGTAAACCAAATCTATCTGGTAAGGATAAAGGTGATAGTATTACTACCTCAAAAGTAGTTATTAACTGAGATTATACATAAATCCATATACTATCATAGTAAAGCAAAATTGATTCTGCATTTCGTAGCATATTTTAATCATTTTACAGGGACTTTGTCACATTGAAAATGGAGACCAAAGCGATAGAATGATGTACGGAAAAGATTTTATATAATTAGTAATTTATTAATCTAAACCTTTATTTTTTTATGGGTTTAGGAAGTCAGTGAGCGTTTCTACGCAGCTCCTAGTAACAGTTTATATACATATATAACAATATCATAAATCTAGAACTCACCAGAGGGCAGAGGTCAAAAATTTACAAAGCATAGTCTACCAACCATCAAAGAACAATGGAAAGGAGATCACAGAAATGTATCCAGTTTAAGGTGACCTATACCCTTACCCCCTCCCTCTTGGCTTCTCGGCCAGGTTACAACTGTGACCACTACAGTTACAACTCCTATAGTTATGCCAGTGGATGCATTACATGATGTGCTACAAAACTGTTTAGGATATATTGCACAGTTCAGCAGAGAGAATAACCCTAGTTTACACAGAGGAAAAAGAGAGGAAACAATTGACGTCAGACATTCCTATAAAAATACCAGAGGACTTGTATCCAGAGGATTGTTCCTCTCCCAAGAGGCCCCACTAACCTTTCAGTTCCTGCAAGCAACCCCATAAAAATGGAAAAATTTAACTTATTCAACCCTTCTATTTAATGTAGATTAATGATTGTTCTCCTTCCTGAGGTGGTCAGTCAAGCTGGACAATCTGACGCAACCCTGGGAGCTGACACATAATTCCATTTTTTAGTTTCAGATTTTTGCTTATGCCATCTTTCTGAGTCTGAAAGACCATTAATGCATTTTGACAAAGTAACATTTGTACTAATAAGGTTAATGCATTTGTAAAGTTACTCTTTTAAAGAGCCACAGTTCAGCAGTCTACAGAATATAGTAACATTAACATCACTGCATAGCCATTGTGAATGTACATGGATATATCTTGCCACAGCAATTCTCTAATATTTTGTCATTATAAGGCTGAAGGTCCTTTTACCTAGGCAGATAATAAGCCCTTAATGATGAATGACAATGTAGCAAGTCTCTTGTTCACCTTCATTTACATGCTGCAGGGAGGTATTTTGTGCTAAATACTGTACACAGTCTTTTGGTCCCTGCATTTTCCACTATGTTTGGCAGTACAGCCCGTTCAGATGGAGAGACGTACTGCCCTTTAGATGAAGAGATGTACTGCCAACAAGTGATTGATACCTATGTCATGATAAACTATATGATCAGTGTCATATGAGTAAATTATTGTTTGTAGCTCAATCACTTGGCATCTTTACAAAGGACAGTGATCAGGTTTGAACGTTTGGTACAAACAGTAGCTTAGCCACTTATTGTGACTATTCACTTTCATCAGTTCGGATGCAAGCAGTACAGCACCATGATTTTTAACTATACACTGTATGTCACAGCCAGAGTTGCTGTGTAGCACTAGACTTAACCCCTTAAGGACACGGTCAAAAAATGCCTTAAGGAGCCACCTCATTTTTCAAAATTCACATTTGTCATTTTATATGCCAATAACTTTGAGATGCTTTAACTTACATAAATGATTTTGAAAGAGTTTTTTCTTGACACATTGTACTTCATATTAGAGTTAAACATTGATCAATATTTTTGGAATTATTTAAAATAAATAAAAAAAATAAATTAAAGATTTGGAAAAATTAGCAATTTTCAAAATGTAAAATGCTCTGCTTTTCAGACAGATAGCCATAGCACCCAAATATATTAATAAATATTATCTACCATATCTCTGTTTTATATCGGCATCATCTTTTAATCGTCCTTTAATTTATTTTGGAGTTTAGAAGGCTTACAGTGTAGCCGCAATTTTCCAGATTTACAAGAAAATTTTCAATAATATGTTCAATTAGCTCTAAAATTAACACATTCACAAGGGGTTAAAGGAGAAAATGCATCTCTTAGTTATGCAATTTTTCCTGAGCATAGAAATACTTCACATGTGGATGTAAACTAACGTATGGGTATATGACAGCACACAGAAGGGAAGGAGCAACACTTTGTGTTTGCTGGAATAGTTGTCAGGTGCTATGTGTCATTTACAGAACCCCTAAATTACTAATATAATGGAATACCTCCAAAAGTGACCCCATTTTGGAAACTACACCCATCAAGAAATATGTCAAGTGGTATAGTGAGCATTTTGATCTTACAGCTGTTTCTCAGATAGTATTAACATTAAGACATGTAAATGAAAAAATAGGGGATAAAGTGACATTTCAGTAATTTAAAATTTTCACATTTTAAAAGAAAAAAAGCACCCCACAGTTTGTTACACAATTTTTACTGAACACAGCAATACAGAATATATCCTCCTTTCTCTCCTCCCACTTTCTCAAAATTAACATGGAGAAAACAGAGTTCATCATCTTCGCCCCTCTCAGTCCAGCCCATCTACCTGACCCATCTATCAGAGTTAATGGAACCATGCTTGCCCCTGTCCCACGGGTCTGCTGCCTCTGGATAACCCTGGACTCTAACCTATCCCTCAAATTACACATAGAAACCTTCAGCACCTCCTGTCGCCTGCAACTCAAGAACATCCATCAAATCCGCTCCTTCCTCACCCCAGAAACCACAAAAATGCTAGTTCATGCCCTCGTTATCTCCCGCTTAGACTACTGTAACATCCTTCTCCATGGCCTCCCTGCAAATGCTCTTGCCCCCCTCCAGTCCACCTTAAACTGCTCTGCTCGCTTAATTCGCCTCTCATCAGCTGCTCCCCTTTGCCAATCCATTCACTGGCTACCCATGCCCAGCGAATAGAGGTCAAAATACTAATGCTGAAGTACAAAGCCATCCACAACCAGTCCCCTCCATATATCTCTGACCTAATCTCAAGTTACCTGCCTACATGTAACCTTAGATCCTCCAAAGACCTCCTACTCCACTTTGTTCTTATGTACTCTTCATACAAATGTCTCCAAGACTTCTCCCGTGCATCCCCCATACTCTGGAACTCCTTACCAAGACACATAAGACTGACCCCCACAATCACAGGCTTCAAGAAGGCCCTGAAGACTCACCTATTCAGAAAGGCCTACAACCTCCAATAACACTACTGTCACCACACCACCATCTGAACAGCCTCTTCCCTCATAGATTGTAAGCCCTTTCGGGCAGGGTCTTCTATCCCACTGTGCTAGTTGGTCACTGTTAGTATTGTCATTGCCTTCTGTCTCTTGCAATGGGCCAGAAGGCAGGTTCACCAAATGTGAAGAGTAGTGCTTAAAGCGTCACAACCTCTAAAACAAAGGGGTGAGACCATAGGGTATGTGAAGGAGAGAGAACCCGTCGCTCCATATAGACATAGTCTCTCGAAGTTTGCGAGAGAAATCTCTGGATTAAGTGAGGTGAGAGAACATGGGAAGTGGAAGACCTAGTTAGTCCTGAAAATAGTCTTTGGTGAAGACCCACTAGTCACAGAGGAAATCGATTAGACGCCAAAACATAGCATCTCTCCATCAAACAAACACCTCAGGACATAGTCTAGAAGGAAAGAAGGCATTGTAAAACAAGAGGAGCAATGGGAAAGTTGGACTTTGTAGTCAAAAGCTAAAACGAACCCTCTTCCACAGTTTTAACATATAGTCAGTAATCTTAGCAGCCTCTGATATTGAATGGGAGGCTGACCTCGAGGTCCAAAGTAAGGCTTATAGGGAAGTTTGCGCTACTAGTGTCATCTCTAAGGCAACGCATTGCAAGTAGTCTGTCTCTTTAAAGATAGCGCAGAGCTGTGATAGCCTAGCAGCAACATAATACATATAGAGATGAGACACAGACAGTCCACCCAACCTAATATGGAAATAAACAATACATCTATGAAAAAGTGAATTTGCAAATTTGAAATTAAAGATTTCTTTCTGTAAGTTGCTAGGAAGGAGGAGGCTACCGGAGTTGGTAGGATATGAATATAATAAAGGACGCAAGCTGAAGTAACCATTTCAACTGAGTGAACTCTACCAATCCATGAGAGGGTGGGGCAGTGCCATGCAACAAAATCTTTCAAAAATCTATTATATTCATTTTTCCCACTCCTCACACACAAATATCAGGGTGAGACTGGATGGCAATGGATAGCGGTTCTATGGCCAGAGCAAACAATGCAGAGGACAAGGGGCAACCTTGTTGGGTGCCACTACAAATATTACTAGGCATCGGGGAATCTGCAGGCAGTTTTAAATGGGCAATGGGGGTCGCAGTAGAGAGTGTGAAGGGCAAGACGTTTTACTGGGGTTTCTCCTCAGCAATCTGGCTCACACTGAGCTTAAACTTGGAACCCAGGCCTCCAGTGCAGCAGCACTGTCTCTGGAGTTGGGTCCCAGGTATGGATGTCGTTTTCAATCCTGCTTTTGGGTTGCACTCCAGCGCCCTTTACATTCACATCCTCACACCAGTTATGGCCATGACCCTGATGGATATGGGCAAGGTACATCCAAGGCAGGTTGTCAAAGACTTTCTCAAAATCTAAAGCTAGAAATGAAATAGGTTTATGATGAAAGTTAGCCAAATGAACAGTGTTAGAATTTTCTAACATTATCAGAAGTTGGTCTACCCGGGATAAACTCTACCTGGTCGGAGTATATTAGGGGCCAGAGGAGGCCGGGTGGCTAGGATAGAGGAGAATAATTTTATATTTAAGTTAAAGTGATGTGTAATTAGTGGGGGTAGTAGCATCTTTAGTGGGTTTAGGAATAACTGTAATGGACACTCTAAGAATGTGCTGGAGAAATTTCACATCTTGTAGTATGTAATTGAACATCTGGAGGAGGTGAGGCGAATACTTCTAAATTTTTTTATAGCATTGAGAGAAAAAAACATCTGTTCCGAGGGCTTTCCCATTTTTAAGGGCATCAATGGCTGAGTACAGTTTCTTCCTAGTTATGGATTCATTCAGAGAAGTAGCCTGGAAGTGGGGAAACAGCAGGGAGGTGGAGAAAGTAGGCAATCTCCTGAGGGCGGGCTATGGTAGAGGCAGAATAATGGTTCTGGTAGAACGGGAGGAATTAAGCATAGATAGAATTAGGCTTGGAGATCATGGTACCTCCTGACTCCTGTAGTTGATAAAAAGCGTTTAAAGGGATTCTATCATTGGGAAAAGTCATTTTTAACTAAGCACATACTTGCATAGCCTTTAGAAAGGCTATTCCACAATACGTTTTGTATGCAAATCGCTTCAGTGGTTTTTGAATGAGCCCATTTTTATTCATATTCTAATTAGGCTCTTGGTACATCCCGGAAGTCTCATCGTGCACCCTCGGCTATTCTTTGCCTTGTATGTGTACAGCACAGGCTGCTGATGATGACTCAGCTTCCTGCTTGCACCGACATATGAGGGAATTACAGAGGAGTGCTGGCTGAGAACTTCCTGTGCTGGCTGGAAGCTAATTAGCATATGAATAAAAACAGACTCATTCAAAAACCACTGAGGCAATTTACATACAAAAGGTAGGTGTGGAATAGCCTTTCTAAAGGCTATGCAAGGATGTGCTTAGTTAAAAATGAGTTTTCCCAATGATAGAATCCCATTAAACACTTTTTATCAACTACAGGAGTCAGGAGGTACCATGATCTCCAAGCCTAATTCTATCTATGCTTAATTCCTCCCGTTCCACTAGAACCATTATTCTGCCTCAATATACATAAGCTCATGTAGCATCGAGGTGGATAGGAGGATCCTATTAATTCAAGCATAGTCATAACGTGTAGGCAAGGAGTATGTACAGAATCTTTTATTCTTATTAAAGTTCCGCCAGTCATCTGACACATTGAGGGACAGTTTGAATCTGTCCCTTAACCCAAAAAGACCCCCCCCAAGTATACTGATAGTGGTGTTTGTGGGGTTCCCGGTTCCTTATCACAGCTCGGTAAGTAAATAGGGCCCGTTACCTGCTGGAGTTACTCCAGCAGGTAACAGCCTATTAAAAAAAAAAAACATCAGGGGTATGCCAGGCCCCCTAATGTCCCAGTCCTGTGGCAGTCACTACCCTGGTAGTTACGCCACTGGTGGAAACTATTAACACAGATGTGTGTCTTATTCTTGTAGCTGTTATTTTGCTGGCAGCTGTTGACAAAACAGAATGGAAATCATTACTTTGTTAAAAATGTCAATTCCATCATAAGCAGTGATCATACCATCACTTCATAAGCAGTGCAAGGGTTAAAGTGGACTGCAATGAGTTTGCAGGTTTGTTGTCTTGGTGATTTGGGTCTGGTCTCCTTCCTTACATCCTTTACCTTCTCCTCCCCTCTATTTGCTTACTTATTATCTTTACATGGGAATCTGCGTGCACCAAAATCTTGACTAGATATTCAGAAACATGACACAAATGCAAATCTGTAATTTCAGTATGTGGTAGCTTTCCTTTTCACAACCAGATTTAAGTTCTTTTTCAGTCACACGTGTCTTTGAGCACATGCACATCCACATTGTATAGAAACATTCAGAAGACACGTGATATTTATCTGTCATGCAGCCTGATCACATGAAAACACAATGGGCTATAGGAGGTGGTTCTTCCTTCTGCAACAGATAAGCCTGCTCGGCTCTAGTCACTATAGAAACACTACAGTAGTTCCCTATACCAAATATTTACTGCTAATGCATCCTCACATCAGTTACATATTACATATTTACATTCAGGACATGTCACTGAAAAATTCTGCCCTTTTTAATTATGTTTTTTCCACATTTTCCAGTCTACAACAAATACATAATCTAGAATGATGTGTATGTGAATTGATTCTGCTCTACAAATGTGTAACAGTCAGCCTGTATATGGATATTGCATATAAAGTCCGTGTTCATCTTTTGAGACAAAGAGGTTATATGTTGTGTGAGAGAGTGAAGGGTGTGGTCTGGAAAGACAAGTATATTCCAGCCAGGCACCAGGGAGGTCAGCTGACCAATCAGGCCCTAATAACAGTCTGAGGGTGCATTCACACTGAGTAAACGCTAGCTCATTCTGAACGTAAAACACGTTCAGAATAAGTGACGTATAAAGCAGTTCCATTCATCTCTATGGGAGCCGGCATACGAGCGCTCCCCATAGAAATGAATGGGCTGCTTCTTTCACTCCGAGCAGTCCCATTGAAGTGAATGGGGAGTGCCGGCGTATACGGCAAGCTCTGCTCATGCCGGAGCGTACACGCCGGCACTCCCCATTCACTTCAATGGGACTGCTCGGAGTGAAAGAAGCAGCCCATTCATTTCTATGGGGAGCGCTCGTATGCCGGCTCCCATAGAGATGAATGGAGCTGCTTTATACGCCGCTTATTCTGAACGTGTTTTACGTTCAGAATGAGCTAGCGTTTACTCAGTGTGAATGCACCCTGAGTGTGAAGACTAACAGTGTGGCACCACACTGACAGAGTTGAACTGTCCAGACCAGACCTCCAAAGCAGATACTGTGCCACCCGTTGTTGTTGCCAAGGTGGGAGACTGGTAGCCAGTCTCCTGTATAGTCAGGGAAAAGTCTCCTTACGTTTAAGTTAGTTTTCTCAGCCGAGAAGGATTTTTGTTTTTTGCTTATCCTGTGGCTTTGCAAAAGCAGTGTATGTGCTACATGTGAATAAAGCCTGAACTTGTGCGCAATCCAGTGTCTGTGTCCCTGTTTCCTGCACTGCTACAAGCATTTTTAGATAAGCACATACTTGCATAGCCTTTAAAAAGGCTATTGTACGCGTACCTTTTGTATGTTAATCCCCTCAGTAGTTTTTGAATGAGCCCGTTTTTATTCACATTCTAATTAGCCACCAGCGAGCACCGGAAGTCTCAGCAAGCACCGGAAGTCTCAGCAAGCACACTCTCTGCTGTGCGTAACTGCAATATTTTGCCAAGCAATTTTTCTGGACTTTAAATGTTGTGTGCCATTCAAAAAATAAGTGCTAAAAACTTGGATATGGCTTTACAAAGAAAGAAAATCTCAGTAACTATCAGTCTAAATGCATACATTTCTTTCATTCATAGAGGATGCTATTCAGAAACTGGCCATCGAAACTTTGGAAGAGTTGGATTGGTGTCTGGACCAATTGGAGACACTACAGACAAGACACTCAGTCAGTGAGATGGCCTCAAACAAGGTAAGTTTAATTGTGAAATTACCAATTTTGCCATAACTTTCCAGACTGTTCAGTAGGATTTTGTCATGATGAATGACTTCAGTTAGCTTCAGTAGTAGGCAGTTAGAATATTGTAGAAAAGCTGACATAGCCTAATACATAATGCATTACTTTCAAAATGGCAAACTTCAACATACACATTACTGTATGTGAATACATGGCACCATTTTACATATACTATATTCTATTATTATATTATGACTTTAGTTTACATTAATAGTTAGAAATGTTTAAGGTTCACAGTATCGCTGGCCTATCCTTCAGATCAATATTAGGTTTGTAAGGATTCAACTTTTAGCACCGCAGATGATCGGCTAATTGCAGGGGTGATCTGATGAATTGTATTGCATTGCATTGTGTTGCCATTACATCATGCACTACAGAAATTTTATTTAAGAAAAAGTTATCCCCTGCTGAGCTGTAAGAATAATTTCTGTTGGCATGGCTTGTCAACTTGCAGCGTTGAGCAACTGTGACAAGATGTCATGTGATTCACTGGGGACTGAGAACTAAAAGTGCTGCTGGGTGCTAGAGGACATGCATCAGCTCAACCGTCTTCTAGGAGACCGTATTCCTCCTGTAACCAGGGTTAATGTATAAGCCTCAGTTACAGAGTAAACGGGGTGGGGGGGTGGGAGGAAGAGAAGACTAGGCAGGTTAGCCTGTTTTACAAAATATGATAAGATGTTCATTCTGTCTCTGTCCTCCTTGATGTAGCCTCATGACTACTAGGAAGAAGAGAACTCTGCTGCTGTGGACCAGATCAGCAGTGCAACATAGAAGGCTGTATTCCTTCTGTAAATGGGGGTGATACATACAGGAGGAGAAAAAAAATCTAAAGCTCTATTATGAACTTATGGGGAGGGGCATAATGTGTATAAAAATATATATACCGGTAATATATATATATATATATATATATATATATATATATCCTATTAATATTATAAATGTGAAAGTTTGTGAGTTTGTGGGTTTGTGTGTTTGGATGTTTGCATGTTCGGATGTTTGTTCCTCAATCACGGAAAAATCGCTCCACCGATTTGGCTGAAATTTTCCACAAACATAGATAATACACCCGATTAAACAATAGGCTACTTTTCATCACAATAGCGCACATACGTTTGTGCCAGGATCCCCACAAAACCCAAACTCACACCACCATCTCTGCAATCTCACACACTTTGGACCATAGCAAGCCACAAAATTCATATTGCCCTCTACAGCCTCGCCCCTAACCCCACACAATCACATATCCATATACTTTACCACTTTGCCCCTCACCTTAACGATACTCCAGGAGGCTCTCTTTAACGCTCCGGAGCAGCAATGTTTGCCGACCCCCACCGCTCTGACAATCCGCGACACCGCCCACCCATGTCAATACCCCTAGGCGGTCTAATAAATGCAAAAAAAAAAAGTTTTAAAAAAGTAAAAAAAATATATATATATAAAAAAAAAAGGATTAAAAATTCAAATCACCCCCTTTCCCTAGAACACATATAAAAGTAGTTAAAAACTGTGAAACACATACATGTTAGGTATCCCCACGTCCGAAATCGCCCGCTCTACAAAGCTATACAAATATTTTTCCTGTTCGGTAAACGCCGTAGCGGGAAAAATGGTCAAAAGTGCCAAACCGCCGTTTTTTCACTGTTTTGATTCTGATAAAAAAATTGAATAAAAAGTGATCAAAGCAATAACATTTCCCGAAAATGGTAGAACTACAAAGTACACCAGGTCCCGCAAAAAAAGACGCCCTATACATCCCCGTACATGCACGTATAAAAAAGTTACGGCTGTTGGAATATGGCGACTTTTCAAAAAAAAAAAAATTTTAACACAGTTTTGGATTTTTTTTAAAGGGGTCAACATGTAAATAATTTGGCATCCCCGGAATCATAACGAAACACAGAATACAGGGGACATGTCATTTTGGTTGCACAGTGAATGCCGTAAAACCAAAGCCCATAAGAAAGTCGTAGAAATGCATTTTTTCTTCTAATCCACCCCATTCTGAATTTTTTCCCTGCTTCCCAGTACATTATATAGAATAAATAATGGTGGCATCATGAAGAAAAATTTGTCCCAGGAAAAATTAAGACCTCATATGGCTCTGGCAGTGGAGAAATAAAAAAGTTATGGGGTTTAGAAGGAGGGGAGTCAAAAACGAAAATCAAAAAATGCCATCGGCGGGAAAGGGTTAACTTCAAATACTTCTGTCCCAAAGTCACTATGTAAAGTTTCTCACAACACCGTATAGCAGCTCAAATACAAATTACCTTCAACACAAAAGTCTCATGTGCTCACTGAATTACAGCAAAAACAAGATACAAAGTTACATTTCATATCCCATACCTTATACACAGTACGAAAACCTTACCCGCGCCTGTATATACCCACTGCTACAATCACTGCAGACGAAGTCGCGGGTACCAGCTAGTATATATATATATTAAAAAATAAAGTAAACCCCCATCACTGCCACATTCCAGTCACAGGTTCTAGCACCACTCAACAAACATAAATAAGAGTCACCACAGTAAAAAATAAGAGGAAAAACTATTTCGAAAAATCATAATGTGAAAAACAAGACTTTTCCCATCTTTTTTGTTTACATTGTCTTGAATATTAAAATAAAGGAAAAAAATTGAAAAATAAAAACATAAAAATAAAGCCCTATTTATTGCCAAAAAAAAAAATTATATAAAATAACACAAAGGAAAAAAAAGTTATAGCCCTCAAAATCAAGTGTACGAACACAAAAATTTGACCGGTTCTGAACCCGGAAAAATAGCCCGAGACTATAGTGGTTAAGAAAGATATCAAAGTCTTTTTTCAACTTACACAATGAATTCACCATCACCGCATCCTGTGGCAGAGAGTTCCACAGCATCACTGCTCTTATAGTAAAAAATCACTATGTATGATGCTGGTGAAATGTAGAGGATGTCCCCTTGTCACCGTCATAGGCCTAGGAGTAAAAAGATAGAAAGGTCTTAGATTTCCCCATAGCCGTCTTCATGTTTGTAAATCTATCATTATACTCCAATACACCCTAATTATCTTGGCCCCCTTTCTCTGCACACTCTCTCTGGTTTAGCTATTTCCTCCTTGTATACTACAACTCAAAATCCCAAAATCGTGCATAATATTCTATTCTTGATCCTAAAATGTGACCCCTATCCCAGTCATCATTTGTTTGAGATAGAAATGCGTGACGGAAATGTTTGTAAATTAAAGTGATGACGCCTTTCCATCTGCAGCTGGGGACCCATACATGTGACCCACACATGGAACATTTCCTTAAGCATAGAACATCATTTAATCAACAAATAAATTCTGGCAGTTCTCTAGAAATAATAACCAAACACAGTGAACAAAATAAAAAGAACGCAAACAGTGTACAATCAAGTAACTTTGAGTTCCTGCACAGCACAATCCTATGTGCAACAATCCAACTGCCACTCTGCATTGTGATATGGATCTTGCTTTTTTCTGACAGTGAAGGTAATCCTTCCATCCCTGTAAAACATGAATATCTTCTGCTACATGATATAAATCAACGTCCCACCCCTTAAATAACTCCTATAGGTAGTGTTCTGAGTGGTTCTTCCTAAGCCTATCCAGAGAACCCCCAGAACGCTATTATTATTACACAAGCAAAAGCTGATGAAAAGTTCAGTCTTAGTCACTCTTTTACTCATGTTCTTGTCAATGACTATCAGAATCCCTATGACTATTGATAACCCACTGAGACATGTCTCAATCCAGTGCAGTCTGTCAAGTCTTTTCTTGGTGGAGATGAATTTCTTTTATAACTAGGTGACGATGTACCCTCTTGTCGATGCGTCATCCAATCTTAAGATCTCTGCCGTGTTGTGAGCTTTGTTTGGATAGGTGATCCAAGGCCTCCACACCCTGATTCTGAGGTCTGGAATACCTGTGGGGCAGGGTTATCACAAAATACTTGCAGTGTTGCCGGATTCTCCAATTGGAGCTTCAGCTTGTGGATGTATAGTTCTGAGCAGATTTTTCTAAAGACTGTTTGCTTTTTAGCTTTCTTCGACTGAATAATCCTCAAAGAGAAGGATGTAAGTCCCTCTGAATGTCAGTGTTTTCAATAGGCCTTCAAGAGGTCAAATAATGCAAATTATGTATAATCGGAATTTATCGGAAAATTTTATAATAAAGAACGTAAACAAACACAAGAAAAGAGAACCAGAAGCGGGAAATAATGCAAATTAATTACTAAAATTGAAAACCAAACAAGAAGTTATATGCACCAAACCTCCTATAAAATAAGTTCAATATGTGCAAAGTTCATTCATATCACCAAAGCCTACAACAGCATGCACATATCTTCATAAAGTCACCAGAACTTGAAGGAACAAAAATCTGCTTTGAAGCTAGAAATGTAAAAAAAAAGTATCATCCCATAAAATGTACACACCATAAAAGTAAGAGCACTGCTATTTCTTAAAAGTAGACAACTTGAAGATTATATTTGTCTCAATGGGTTCTCAATAGCCATGTCCACAATATTTTGCTGTTATTCATTAATAAATTAAAAATGATTACTGCACCTAGCAAACTGTGACACCAAAATCAAACTTTTTGGAGATTGCCCAGCATACCGCATATAAAAATACAACTTCTTATTCCATATATACAATCACCTTCATGCAACTTTGCAAACAGATTACGATCAGAACTTGCAAAAAAATTTTTTAAAATAAATTATTTATAACAATCAAAACAACAAAGAAGCACCTGATACAAAAACACGAAAGCAAGCCCCAAACAACAAGGGCCAAAAACAAACATCCCAAACATTTGTGAATAGATATAATGCCAAAAATTCTAATTTGCCACTAAAGTGAAGGCTTTCCAAAATACTTCAAGATATAAAGAATTGGGATCTCATGGGGTGAGATTCTCATCTTTAAAAAGAATGCAAAATCATCTTCATGCCCTAAAGGATCCTGAGAAATTGGCAGCAATTGGAAATCAGGACAGCAGTCAGCAGTTCAGCAACATTGGGAATTGAAGACTCACTGACTGGCCTGATGCTTGTGCCCTGTCTCTAGTCCATCGATGCCCCCATCCATCCTCCTAGTGCTGCCCCTGGGGGGGCAGTACTGGGAGGACGGATGGGGGCATCAATATATTGGCTACTAGAGACAGGGCACAAGCACCGGGCAAGCAGTCAGTCCTCGGATGTAATTCCTGATGTAAGGAGAGCTGGGGGGGCAGCACAGGAAGGACGGATGGGGGCATCGATGGACTAGAGACAGAACACAAGCATCGGACCAGCAGTCAATCCTCGGATGTAATTCCCGATGCTGCTGAATTGCTGACTGCTGTCCCGAAGCTAGTGCTGAATTGCTCTGCTGGCCCGATAACGGAATAGTACCCATTATATTTGTCTACATTAAAATTGCCAGTCTCCGACCATGCTTTCAACTTCCTTTGTAATATTCTACTATCCTACTAAGTTTTGATTAGTTTAAGGAGTTTAGTATTGTCTGTAAATATTGAAATAAGCTCTTTAAAGGGAGTCTATCATTGGGAAAACTCATTTTTAACTAAGCATATATTTGCATAGCCTTTAGAAAGGCTATTCCAAACATACCTTTTATTTGTTAATCCTCTCAGCCGTTTATGAATTAACCCCCTTTTATTGATATGCTAATTATCCAGCACGAAGCACTGGAAGTCCACTGAGCACTGTGTGATATGTGTAAACGGGGGGGGGGGGGGGAGCAGGGAGGCTGATGATGACGATGATTCATCAGCTTTCCCCATGTTTATATGCTGAGATTTCATACTTTTTTCCTGCTTGACCAAATTCCACCAGGGGTTATTTTTCCACACTTTCCTTCCTAATTCATTTCAATGGGAGTTATCAGGCGGGATTCACCAGATCTAGCATGAGGCTTATTTTCTCTGCTGACTGAAAATTAAAGGGGCTCTATCAGCAAAATCATGCTGATAGAGCCCCACATATGCGTGATTAGCCTTTCAAAAGGCTATTCAGGCACCGTAAATGTTATATTAAACTACTCCCCCCCATTTTAAAATAATACCCTAAAAAATAATGTGCTCTACTTACGGATCATGCACGCTGGGCGGGCATTCAGGGTGTGTCTTCATCCACGCCTCTTCTTCCTCCGATGGCCTCGGGTCCCGTCTTCCTCCGGCGCTGGCGAAAGGACATTGATTTCAAAAAATGGCCTGAGCGCATGCGCAGTAGCATGCGGCTTCTACTACGGCTACTGCGCATGCGCCCAGGCTTTTTTTTTTAATCAATGTCCGTTCGCGAGCGCCGGAGGAGAATATCGGAGGAAGAAGAGGCGTAGATGAAGACACACCCTGAATGCCCGCCCATCGTGCACGATCCGTAAGTAGATCATATTCTTTTTTAGGTTATTATTTTAAAACGGGAAGGGGGGGGGGGTAACGGGGGGGTAGTTTAATATAACATTAGTGGTGCCTGAATAGCACACATAGCCACATATGTGGGGCTCTATCAGCATGATTTTGCTGATAGAGCCCCTTTAACTTCCATTGAAATCTCTACAGGCTGGTGTCAGGTTTCAAACATTTTTCATATTCTAGGGAACTCCACATAACATGTCCCTGACAAACCTCCCCCTCAGGGGGCTGGTAAACTACAATTCAGCAACCATGAATACGTAGACAAGATTTGGGAGCGCTCACATCTTATTTCTGTTCTTCTTCTCCATTACCAGAAGACAATGAAATAATGGGGCTCAATGGGTTGCCGTCCTTTCATCAGACATAGTGCAGTATGCTGTGGTGTTTTGTCTGCCATTACACGCCTGCTTTGAGATCACAGATTTTACAAGTGTAATCTTCTAATGCACAAGAAAAAACCCACCTAGGTCTGTGAAGACGTGATAAAACGGCCTGCGCCACTGCGTTTATAACAACTACCAGATACGCTATAAAAAAATACTCCCCATGTAGGCTCACTGACACACGTGACACACGCTACATTACTAGGTGACACGCCAGCGTTCTCACAAGCAGTCTACAACTTGTGCCGTGTATACTAGTACCCTGTGGTGCTCTCTACGGCAGGTAAACTAAACCGCTGCTGCTTTCCCGCCACAAGCAAGTGTATTTCTATTGGTCGCGACGCCTGCGGTAGTCCCGCCCCTGGCCAATTTCCGGGTTCTCAGTGCAGCAAGCATTGGCCGTGTCCTCCAGGTTGAGCGACTTTGTGATTGGATAATCGTTCATCCTGCCATTGGTCGCGCCTACTCCGTGTGGCTCGACTCCTGCTCGCTGATTGGCTAGATTCTTGCCCTCTGATTGGCTCTGCATCGCTGTGCTCTGTGTTGTTGTTGGGGAAGCGGTGCAGGGATTCCCGAACCCCAGCATGTCCCCCGGGCTTCCCCGGGCACCTCCTTGGACTCCCAGGGGGGTGTTTAGTGTCTCCAGGCGATGTGCATGGGGGATCCCCTAGCACTCTTGTGGGTGCTGGGTGTAGGAGAATGGGCTGCTCTCTGTGGGCTAAGGTGAGCAGTGTATGAGTGTAGAGATGCAGAGGGGAGGGGTGTGTGTGTGTGTGTGAATGATGAGGAGTGTTCACATTTACGGAGAAGACGCAGGGGTTAATGCATTGGTGTAGCTTGCATTGGGCATCCAGGCATTGTCCTAGCCATCATAGATGTACATGTCACACTGTGCCCTGGGTGCCAGTACGCTCGTGTCTTCACTGGACACAACTAACAGTAGTGTGTGCCATTGCCGCATGTTTCATCCAGTCACCAATCCTGCTGCTCCTGTCATTGCATCTTCTATTCTATTGATGTCATTGAAGTAAATGCAATGTCAAATGTTTTGGTAAAAAGATACCAGACATGGCAACTGCCGCCACTGCCATTCGAGTTCCTTCTTGTAAAGGTACGACCACTTGAGCAGTCATGTCCTTTCATGCAGGTAATATTTCCAGTTCATAACTTGTCGCACGTTCCATATTCTATCAATTCTTATCATATTCTTTATCCTCCGGTAGTGACATGAGCCATTTCACCCTACAGTACCTAGGCCATCCCTTACACAGTTTCTAATTCTCGCTTTTTGGATTCATTCCCTGTTATTGTAGACATACACACATGCACCAACTTCACTATATACACAAGGCCAAAGAGCTGATAACCCCAATTATGTAATGGAAAAGCATGATAAAGAAGAAAGATGGCAGCAGACACTTTGCCTGTTCACACTTTCCAAATTTCACCGTGAAAGACCACTGCTGCATTTCTCTAAGGAATCTTATAATAAATTTATAAGATTTTTTTTTTTTTTTTTTTTTTTTTTGTCTTTCAGTTTAAGAGGATGTTGAATAGGGAACTTACACATTTGTCTGAAACAAGTCGCTCTGGAAACCAAGTGTCTGAATATATATCCAATACATTCTTAGGTAAGTGACTATTACATTTTCTCTACAGTGGTTGCATTACATTTTTTATTACATTTTTTAATTTTATTACATTACATTTTTTTTTTACAGCAGATCTGCTGTTTGAAGGGGCTATGGCACTCATTCCAGCCCCGTGACATCCCTGTGAGCATCCTCTATGTTTATATTGCATTACATTTGTTTCCTAGCAGCTGTACAATGCCAGTACAACTTCATTCCGTTCACTTCATTGGTACAAAACAAGACAATCCCCAACTTCCAAAAGTCTTCATTATTTTTTTCCAGTCATAGAGCCGTATGAGGATTTTTTGCAAAAAAAATTGTACATTCTAGTGGTACCATTTAATATTCTATATGATATGCTGCAAATCTGGCAACATGGTGGGTAAGTCGGAAGCACTGTAGCCATGTAGTGCTGGAGTCCTAGGTTTGAATCCAGGACAACATATGCAACAGGTTCATATGGTCTTCAAGTGTATTTATGGCTTTCCTTTGGGTACTCTGGTTTCTTTCCACACACCAAAGGCATACTGATAGGGAATGTAGATTGTGAGCCCTATATGGTACAGTGATTGTTAAAGTCTGTAAAGTGATGGTGACCGTGTTGGCGCTATATGAGTAAGCTAAATAAACGCATAAGAAAAGGGTAGAATCGGGAAAAAAACTGCAATTGCACAATTTTCTTAAGGGTTTTGTCTTTAAGGTTTTCAAACGTGTGTAGTAAAAGTGACATGTTTTTTTTTTTACATTCTGCAGGTTGACATTTATGCTAGGTTCACACCTATGCTCAGTTTTCCGCTCTTTGGGTCTGCTTGGAGACCCAAAAAACGGACCCATTCCACTTAAAAAGCGGTCATGACTTTTTGGGATTTTTTTTTTTTTCTAGATATTTTAAAAAAAAAAAACCTTTTACATTTTTAAAAAGTTCTGTATTGCAGTGTGTAGGATAATCACTATGTAACTATTAAGGCTAGCCGCAGGCAGACTTCTATAATTACTGTACTATGTCAGGCCTGGGAGCTTTCAGAAGACTGCCAAACATCATAGCAATCTGACGTCTCCCAAGATTTTGATGTGCAGGAACATCATTAGCATTGAAAGGTGAGGTGGGTGAAGGAATGACTCCAGGAGGGAAGTAGGCGGGAGATGAAGGTCACAAAGAGTTAAGAATTAAAGAAGACTCTGAATGCAGGCAATGATGCCAAATCTCTGCTGTGTTTAAAAAAAAAAAAAAAAGTGGAGACCCAACAGTTATGGCGTCCGCACAGCTGCCCAATTGAATATCCATTGTACTGCTATGCCAGATGTCAGGAAGGGGTTTTAAAATGGAGGGCCGGAATCCACCATACATATACACAGATGCTGGAAAGTGCAATAAAAGCCTCTTGTGTAGTACTACCAATGAAACTTTTTTTTTTTTTGAAGCGTCTGTGCTTTTATAGTATTCTAAAATAATAAACCCAACATCACTCACCTGTTAAATCCTCCGCTGCTCCTGTGCCAGTGTTCTTGTGGTCCTCTCCTGCATTATCATGCCTATATTCATCCTGTTTGCAGTCAGGCTGAATTCGCAATGGGCAAGGGAACACCCCCTGTCTTTAGGATTGGTGGGGTCTTAGCGAACAGACCCCAATGATCAGCCATTTATCCACTATTCTATGACTAAAGGATAAGTAACCCTTATAATTCCTTTGTAATGGATGGTTTGGTTATCTTCTGGGCTATGGCCATCTGTACTTTGAGGTTTAAGAAACTTATAACTTTATATGATATGATATATAAATGTATAACTTTATATTATATAATTTATAAAGGTCACTACAGTGACGTTTGGTGAGTATCCTAATTGTTGTATCCCCACCAATTTAATTATTGTTTGACGAGTATCATATGAGTTTTGGCAGAGTTTAAAAAATTCAGTTCTAGAACAACTATGTATTCCAGACCCCAAAGACTCCTCCTGTGTCCTATACAGCTCTCAGATCTGTTTTAAATCAAAAGCAATTATAGTAATTGGAAAGTTTATGTATCTATTTTTAAGACCTAGCCACTCACAATGTGTAGATTATTTGTAAAGTGCTGATCATAAAAATGTTTCCCTGATTTTGTTAGACAAGCAGCATGAAGTTGAAATCCCCTCCCCAACTACCAAGGACAAGGAAAAGAAGAAAAGACCTATGTCCCAAATTAGTGGTGTCAAAAAACTGACTCATAGCTCAAGCTTCACTACCTGCAATATTCCACGTTTTGGAGTGAAGACCGACCAAGAAGCACTTCTAGCAAAGGTTACAATACATTACTTGCTGTATAATTGATCCTTTGTTATGTTCTGCGTAGTAATAGACATTGCATGGTATGTTTTATCTTTATAAATTGTTTTAAGCTGAGGACATATCCTTACCTGCTGAGATTTATATTCTGCATTGTATTATAGGAAATAGAAGACACAAATAAATGGGGAATGGATATATTTAAGGTAGCCGAATATTCTGGAAACCGACCCTTAACTGTCATCATGTACTCTATCTTTCAGGTAAGAGCAAACCTTGTCCACACAAGAAGTCTTTACAATACACTTGCTCAAGGAGTGTACTGTGTTTCCAGTCAATTCTTTATTACTATTGTTTCTCCACTTCATTAACCCAAGAGCATATGCCCCAAGCTGATGCTTTCTCAACTGGTAGCATCCCTTTTGTATTTTGTATTCTGTACTGGTTGAAAAATGTTATACATAAACAATATTACCGTATATGAAAAACCTTCATAAACACCCATCAGTCATAAAATATAAACCACTGAGAGGTGACATGAATAACAGTGGTTACCTTGGTCTTGGGGGGCCTAATTGTACTTCTGCATGATAATAAACTGTCTTTTTTTTTTTTTTTTTTTTTAGTATTGAGTTTTAACACTATCAAGTTTTATCAAGCCAGCATTAAACTTTTTTAGCAATTTTTGCTACTATAGTTGTATGGTATGTCTAACCTTTGTGTCTAACACACATCAGTGAATCTTGAGTGCACAAGAACAGGCCACTGGTTGTTCATTCTTCAACCTCTCTTGATAAGAGCTAAACACTGGAAGCACGCAGAAATCATCCTTGTGCCATCCATGGACTGGACACATGCCTTCAGCAGAATACATATGCCTTTTTTCTATGAATGGAAAAAGCAGATTGTTGCAGTTTTATGACTGACACCATAAGAGCCTTTTCTCCATTGACATCATGTGAATCAGATTTGATGTTTCTTTGATCATACAACTCTCTTATTTGAGCACCTCTCCCAATCATGTTCAGCAGCCACCACTTTGAAGTGTTAAGCAAATGGAACGGTTGGTGGACTGGGGGCTTCAGCCCTGGGAGCACTGCTTTTGCTACTCAAGTAGGGTGGGTGATGTAATAACAATGGGAGGACCACTGTACAGGGTGATGAAGGCAAGAACCGATAGAGGTTTGAAGAAGAGCAGCGCCAACTGCCTTATTTGCATAACAATTCTTCAAAGTAGTTTTTCTCCAAATCTACAAGCGCGGCATACAGAACAAAACTATGTTTGTTTGCCACTACAATATCCTCTGTAACACTGAGGTGGCTACTGAATGTACTTGCCTTTAAGGAAAGACTAGTTGAAGGCAGTCATGCAGTGTTGGTTGACTAGTGCCTGTTTAGTGAGCAGCTTCATAAGTTTAAAGAGAGTACACAGTACTATAAATTGCTAAGTAGATTAGTAATGTCTTCTGAAACTGAACTTGGGTACATAAAGAGACCTGGGGCACTAATTATTTGATATTATTTTTAGGAACGAGACCTCTTAAAGACTTTTAGAATTCCTGTGGACACTTTTATCACCTATATGATGACACTGGAGGATCATTACCATGCTGATGTAGCCTACCATAACAACATTCATGCAGCAGATGTCGCACAGTCCACCCATGTCTTGCTTTCCACTCCTGCTCTAGAGGTAACAACTCCCTATACGTGTATTCATTAGTACTGTGCTTCAATGTAGAAAGTTGATGATTTCACATATTGACCTGTTGTATGCCAAACATGTAAACATGCTATTTATTTATTTTAAATGGTAAAACATCTGAAAAGTTTTAAGTATAAAGTGATTTCGTAGCTAAAGCTAGGTTATATGACTTTTCTGTAGGAGAATATGAAAGTTATAGTGCATATAGTTACTTTTCCACCTAAAGGGGTTAGTCACTCGTTGCAACCATTCGTGACCACAAGGTACAGTTTTGAAAGGTACATGTACATGCAAGAATCGATTTATTGACATTGTGTAGTAGTTTAAAGGGAGTCTGTCTGCAATAAATTGGTTATAAACCTATTCAACTGTACCTTATAGATGTTTCTGCAGTTTCCAAATATACCTCTGTTTTTCAGCCTATGCATGTAAAACCAGCAATCAATATTTATTTATTTATTTATTTTGCTTAGGCTGGGTTCACATCTGCGCCCCGGCCTCCGTTATGCAGGTTTCCGTTTCCTGCCCAAAACTGGGCAGGAGACGGAAACCTGCATTCATTTTTCAAACACATTCATTTGAATAGGTTTGGAAAGTGTCCGACTGTGAGCGCCCGTGAGCGTTTTGTGCTCTCCGCAGCGAAACTTTTTTTTTTTTTTTTTTTTTTTTTTTTTTATCGAACACAAAGTCGGACATGCAGTACTTTGTGTCTCGTTTAAAAAAAAAAAAAAAAAAAACGTTTTGCCGCGGAGAGCACAAAACGGTCCCTGGCGCTTACGGCCGGGCACTGTCTGTCTGGTTTCCGTCTTCTGTCTGCAAAAGACTGAAACCCGACAGATGGAGATCGGGCGCAGATGTGAACTTTACAGATATCCAATCTAAATTCACTATCAGTATGTCTTTGGAGTGTGGTAGGAAACTTACATAAACACAAGGGAGATCATACAAACTCTTTGCATATGCTGTCCTGAGTTCGATTTGAACCTAGGACTCCAGCACTGCAAGGCAACAATTTTATTGTTATAAACATCATCTGAAAAGGGCTTTAGGGGAATTTCTTCTTCTGCTGGGGCTTTTTGCTTAAGATAATTGCCCCTAACTACTGCCCAGCTCCTCCCTTCATATCGTGAGTGACACCTGCCATTTTGTGTAACTTTGTCTGCAGTTACAGGCGGCTATCTGTAGCTGAAAGCGAAGCCCCAACAGTAGAGCAAACACCCCTAAAGCCCTTTTCAGCTAATGTATATACGTACAAAATACTAGTGTTCATAACAATGGGGATGCAGTGTAGAAGCAGCTCTACAAGGTACAGTCAGTAGTTTGATACTGATTTTCTTGCTGACAGAATGCCTTTAAAGAAAAACTGTCTCATAGCAACCACACAGCACCGCTTTTATTTTCAGAAAAAATAGGTTTAACCAATATTCTCCCAAAAGTACAGGTAAACTGCAGATAAAACACACTGGACTGGCATTCTTCTAACATACAATGGTATATGTCTGTTGCATGACAGATGTTTGTTTTTTCTCACTATTTCTCTATGTGTAGAAAAGTCTATCCAAAGGGAATCCTTTGTACATGGTGAACTTACCCTAATAGGTCATTCTCATAATGGGAGGGGGTGAAAGAGTATGGGAGAAGAGTGACAGTACTCCAACATGGCCACTAACACAGTGTATGGCACTGCCTCTTTCTGAATCTACTATGCAGATCCATCAGCTTAATCTGTGGGGTACCAGGAGTACGACTCCAACCTATCTGATATTGACCTATTCTAAGGGTATGCTATCAATATCAAGTCTTAGAGAACCCCTTTAACTAGCAATTCTGCTTTTACTTTCTGATTGTTGTCAGAGTGCCTGGAAGAATTTGTAACAATGAGGATACATTATTGCATGTTGGTAACATATGTTTGGACAAAAACAATTTGTCACTTTTTCAGTTGCAACAAACATTATTACCAGAAGAAACATCTTTTTTAGGAAAGACAAAAATATTTTTCTAGTGTTTTTTTTAATTTATGAATGTAAATAAAGAATATATTGCTGGGTATGCACAGAGAATAAATCCATTGTGGATTAGGCACATATGAATAGGCCTAATCAGCAGGGAGTTTCAAGCCACGGACTCCATGGTTGGATCAGCCACAAAATCCGCTGCAACATCCAGCAGGGCGCTTTTTTTCATGTCCTGCAGCAATCTCTGCCTGCCATTGAAAACAATGGCAGGAGGATTAAGTGACAAAATCCGCCCACAAATCAGTAGCAAACTCTGCCGTATGAGCATATCCATATGTCGCCTCCAGTGTACCAACTACCTTATTTGCATAACACTTTAAAGTTGTTTTAGTCTAAATCTATAAAAGTGACATACATAACAAAGGTAAGTTTCTTGTCACTGTTATGTGCTTTGTAATGCAGGTTGTGGCAGTAAAATATTCCCCTCTGGAGTCACATGTGCCAGAATTATTAAGACCTGCTTTAATAATTCGGACACATCTCATGGAGTCCCGTGCACCACAAATTGAAATTTATGTGAGTTAGGCGTTAAAGTAGAATTATTCAATGACAAGAAACTTGCAAAATTACTTTCAGAAATTCCCCCACATAAAAGGGGCAGCTAATCCCAGGGTCCTTAAAAGGAGTTGACCAGCTTTTCAAAATTGATGTCCTATCCACAGGCACCAATTTTAGTTCAGTGAGGGTCTGACGGCCAGGACCCCACCAGATCACCTGTACTGTCACTTTGATTTAAAAAAAAACAAAAAAAAAAAAAACACATTTATATTGTTTTCAACTTTCATTTTACCAAATTTACACACAAAAAAAAAAATGATACAAACAAAATAACAAAACACAACAAACTGGGCAAGATGTCAGATGTACAGTCATGTACACGTCTTCCAGATACAACATAAAGTAAGACTTGCATTTGCCATTAAGACCATGGGGTAGAATACCGAGGGGGCGATGTAGTATTAGGATCACAAATATTGACATAGATAAAAAAAATAGTAACATAACATATTATATCAGTAATTACAATATATAGACCAAGGTCTCCAAACCCTTATTGGGGCCAGCCCAGAGGAGGCACAAGATGAGACAAGGCCATAGATATATGATCCAGAA
Source organism: Leptodactylus fuscus (assembly GCF_031893055.1). Lineage (NCBI taxonomy): Eukaryota > Metazoa > Chordata > Amphibia > Anura > Leptodactylidae > Leptodactylus > Leptodactylus fuscus. The sequence goes on from NC_134265.1 coordinate 218,219,189, forward strand.
CATCTCTACAGTAAATTCCAGCCTAATTAAGACGTTTAGTTTAGTGCGTAGCTCTTTTTTTAGTCGGGACAGCGGATTGGATCCAGTGATGCATAATAAGTTTCCTAGCTTGATATAGAGAACAGGACAATCCCACAAATATTAGTGCAGGGGACATCCCTACACTAGCAGGCCCAGCATGTAAAACATCTAAATAAACTCCATATACCTATGCAAATAAGTGCCAATACAGCAGACCAGAAGGGACATATAGTATCACAGTCCCAGTACATAAGGAAAAAGTGTGCATCAGCATCAACACAGTGCGTCCTGCCGTATCCCAAGATGAAACAACAGGACATGCCTTTTATATATATTCTGTGCAAAAACAGTTGAGAGTACCTTTGTGCCTCACTTAGGGAGAGCAGGGGTGCCAAATCTAGAATATCACTCCAAACCACACCTGAAAGAGTACCCACATCTCAAAATAATAATAATAGCTTTATTTATAAAGTGCCAACATATTCCGCAGTACTTTACAAGTCAGAGGGTACATAGACAGTATCTTACACTACAATGTGACAAAAATGAACATATCAAACAATAAGAGTGGGGGATCCTGTTCACAATAGTTTACACTCTATGAGGAAACAGGGAGACATGAGAGGTAAGAGGTTGGACAGTACAATGGTCCAACCATCTTACAATAAAGAAAGTAACTGAAGCTGAATGAGTTCATCACCAGCCAGTATGTGTGAATATACATATACTAAGTGCATGGAACGCAGAGTAACTTCTATTGAGGGGTAAAATTCAGAGGAATAAAGTTGAAAGGATAGCTTAGGATAAGAAATGTTAATGTAGTATGCAGTGGTGTAGGATAATGTTATCAAGTCATGTGATAAGCCTGCCTAAACAGATGTGATTTTAGGGCAATTTTGAAGTTGCTGTAGTTAGGTATTAATCTGACTGTCCAGGGTAAAGCATTCCAGAGCACTGATGCAGCCCAAGAAAAGTCTTGGAGACAGGAGTGAAAGTCAAATCTGCTGATGGTTTGTCTAATAGAGGCTCTGGCCTGGATCAGGAATTTAAGCAAATGGGCACCAAGTAGTTGGTAATACACGAAGGACAAAATGCTCTTCATATTTATGCCTTCTGTTGTAACATCTAGCACAGCATATTCCCCGATTGTAAAATCAGTCAGTCAACACTAGGACAAGAATGATTGTGAGCTGAAAGAATTGATAGAAAACAGTATAGGGAAGATATTACTCCCTGAAATCATCGGTTGCTGTATATTATGCACTCACTATATTTTTACTAGTTCCTCTCCTCATGCCCCAGTTTAATCTAGCAGAAACTAGAGGAGGACATTAAACTGGGGCAGCTGGAGGGGGACATAAAACAGTGGGGGTAGTTGGAGGGGGACATTAAACTGGGGGAAATTAGAGGCAGATATGTCCCCATCCAGCTACCCCCACGGTTTAATATCCTCCTCCAGTTGACCCTAGTTTAATGTCACCCTCCATCTGCTTCCCAGTTTAATGTCCCCCCTCCATCTGCCTTCAGTTTAACTGCCCCCAGTTCCCTCCTCTTGCTCACACATGCTGTCTTTTCTCTCCTCCTTATCTTCCATCAGTCTCCATTCCTGTCAGTTTGCTCTTTCTGTGTAACAGCACACTGTCTCGCACGATCAAGAATAGCTCCGCCCACTAAAGAGTCTAATCATATCCCAGTGAGCTAAAGGACCTTTGATGACCATATAATGCCCAGGTCTGCCCTAAACTAAACTCCCTCCCCCACCTAACTTCTAATTTACTTTAATTAAAATAAAATAAAAAATTAAAAAAAGTATTATAATTACCCATATCCCTGGAGTGGTCACATGACATGACACTTTCTGATAATCCGGTGACGTTCCATTTCACCATGTCACCATCACTTTTCCGACTCCCCTATCCCGTGCAATACTTACCAAGCCTTCTTATGTCCGTGAACGGCTCGTTCCCCTTTTCCTGTCTTCTAGCAGTGGGCGGAATAGCTTAGCCAGGCAGATAGGGAGAGTGGGAGGGGCTAGTAATGGGTGGGATCACTAGACTAAAGAGAGACAGTGCAGGGTAGGAGGATCTAGTAATGGGCGGGATCGCTAGTCAGTGAGGGTGGGAGGGGCTAGGCTTAGCCAGACAGAGGGTTTTGTAGTGGAGTGAGAGAGGAGGGGGGGGGGGGCTGAGTGAGAGGGAGTTAGTGTAGCAGCTACAGGAAGTCTGCACAGCAGGAAGCGACACCAGTAAACAAACACAGAGGATGCAGCAGCTTCCAAACACACAGAAAGCACTCCAAACACTGCTAAAAGGTATGTGTATGTATATATATATATATATATATATATATATATATATATGGGTGTATTTATTAACACATCACTGGCACACCTTTATTTAAAAAAAAAAATAATAATAAAATTCTACCTGGAAAACCCCGCAAAATCATGGGCGCAAAATAATGTGGCGTATACGCCCCTAACTCCCATTGAAATCAATGGGAGCATTTTGAGCGCGCGCATCTGCCAGCACATGTATACGTGCCAGATCACGCTCAACGTTACATCGTGTGAACTTACCCTAAGAAAGATGAACAAAATTGCTTTGTCCTGAAGGCCCATATAAGTTGGTCCATAAGGAGTTAATGCAAATATCATTGCCTGTGGGGAAAAAAAACTGTGTTAAAATGTATCATTGTCTGCATTAATAAATTTTAATTTGGGCATAATAGGGTGGATTCATCAATAGCATTATAGGCTATTAAGACCATGACCTATACACTTGCCTCTAGTTAGACCCTATTTCCTTCCTTACGCCACTTAGCAAATGGTCTAAATTTACACTAATATTTTGCAGCAAACAATGGTTCATATCTTTATAATAAATAGTTTGTCATTTAGTTAGCGAGAAATTGTACAGGGTCTAAGTTTATCTGTCTGTCACTGAGCCAGCATTAAATGAAGCTCCTCTAACCTAACAGTTTTTGCATGTAATTGGCAGGAGACTCAGGGAAATGTGCTTTAGCTTTTTTTTTTTTTCTTTTTTTTTTCATTGCAGCATAAAATTCAGGAAATATTTTTATATATTTACAGGCTGTGTTTACTGACTTGGAAATCATGGCTGCCATCTTCGCTAGTGCTATTCATGATGTTGATCATCCAGGAGTATCAAATCAATTTCTAATAAATACCAGTAAGTGTCAGCACCTTCATCTTTAACAATATACCGGTACTTGCAAAGCACAAAATAAAAATTAAAAACACACACCAATATTGTGATGGATGCTGGGAGAACGCAGCGTAGGTCAGGGTTGAGTGCACATTGTACTAAAAGCGGGCTAAACACAAGAAAATGTCACGGATAGATGTGAGACCTTGAATGAGGACAGAATCAAATCCAGAGAAGTTAAAGGCAGACTAAGGGACAATGTACATCTTATTAGACGGGTGCTCTATTCTTACAGAGGACCTGTCACCTCTTCACATGCCCATTTTATTAAATAAGAATTCTGTGGATAGTTTTATTTTGGGGGTTTTTTGTGTTGTGCTGTTCCTCAGTATGACACTGTTAAACAGTCAGTTTAGAAACGCATCTTGAGCTGGTAACATCCAGTTGTTTGTTTTATTTGTAAATTTCTGGTAGGAACAGATAGACATGTCAAGATGAATGACAGATCTTCATACTACATGGAGAATTTGATTTTTATGAAGTATCAATATTAAATACATATTTTGTACTACTACATTATTTTATCATTTCTTGTTTTCTAGACTCTGAGCTGGCACTGATGTACAATGACGCTTCTGTCTTAGAAAATCATCACCTTGCAGTTGGATTTAAGCTCCTTCAAGAAGAAAACTGTGACATTTTTCAGAACTTGACCAAAAAACAGCGCCAGACTTTAAGAAAAATGGTCATTGATATGGTAAGTTGAAGACTTGATTTCATGTTTACAGAGATGGAAAGTGTTGGGTTTTTTTTGTTTTTTTTGGGTTTTTTTTTTGGGGGGGGGGGGGTTACTTAGCGGCAATCATTGTTTGCAGTTGATGTTCATTATTTACATCGCACAGGATCTGTTTTATAGTGACCTTGCAATGTTATTACAGCCTGTAATAATATCACATGTCTGCTATAAAACAGATACTTTGTGACACAAATAGTGAAGGGCCCCCAGACAGTACAATTTGCCCCACAGAGGCCCCTAGACATTACAGTGGGCTCCAGACAGTACAATCTCCCCCACAGTGGCCACCAGACAGTATATCTGCATCAGATTCCCCCGTTAGATGGGGTGATGGCACACTTGCCAACAGAGAGGGCACTTATTAGTATTAGTAGATATTAGTACCCCCATATAGTATAAAGCCCCATTATTTGCCTCCATATGGTATAATGAACTATTGTTCATTATACCATATGGAGGCAAATAATGGGGCTTTATACTATATGGGGGTACTAATATCCCATTAGTGATCTCCCCAAACAGTATAATTCTCCTAAATGTCCCACACACAGTATAAAGCTCCTAAATGCCCCTTCATTGTATAATACCACGGTAATCCCTCTGCACACAGTAAAATGCCACGTTAATGTTCGTACACACAGTATAATGCCTTGTTTGTGCATCCCCACAAAGTATTATGCCACATTAATGCCCCACCCCACAAACAGTATAATGCCACATTAGTGGGGGGAGGGTGTGTTATAGTCTGATCATAAATTGGAAATAATAAAAGTATTCTAAAAATTAACCTTTATTGATTTCTCACAAAAAAATAAAAATAGCTGGAAGCTATTATATGATGGATAAAATCTGTCTGAGCGCTCATCTGACATAAAGTGCAGAATGCGAGCGTGCCCTCTCTATTAACAATCTCGCTGTTGATGAAAGACCTAAAAAAAAGACACCCATCAAGAGGGAGTGTATAGCTCAAAATATATCAGATACCACCTCAGCATAAGCTGAGATAGTTGGAAACATGAGGTGACTCAAATCTGTATAGATTGGTAAATCTCACTCCCACCATGTCCCAAGGAAATCTCTTGGTCTAACTTAGGTGATTAAATCACTATAGTACATATCCACCAAGAGATGTCAATGGTACCAATAACTTTCACACCCTCTAAAACATGGAAGGACTAGTGGCCAATCCAGGTATTCCTCAGTCATAGGGATCAGAGTTGAACAGAAGCTTAGGAAAGTATTATGGAAGAAAGCTAAATCCTTGCTTTGACATCCCATAGAGGACAGCAATTTCACCATCTACTACCTGATGCAGCATTTCTGCTAGGTTACTAAACTACTTAGTTCATCAGAGGTATGAGCAGTATAAACTGACTAGCTTCTTTTAAGTCACACAATGGTACGTAGTTGCCAGGCCAGTAGTAAATTATCCAGTACTTCCCATGTGGCTGTTGCAGAATTCATAATGAAAGGGAAATCCTTTGAATGCAACAACACAAAGAGGATTTACAATATTAAAAGCTCTGTTAACTTTGTTAGCATTGATGGATTCCAGTAGCCTTGATAAAGCTTTTCCATCATGGCAATAACCTGTTGAAACCGTTTGTCACTGTCTGCACCAAGATTTGCAGGGAAACAATCCAAATGAGAATGCATTTTCAATGACGTGTTGCACTTTATCACTTTGTAATATGCAGATGTTATTCCCGTGCTAAATCTTTCCTACTTCATTAGGTACTGGCAACAGACATGTCCAAACACATGAACCTTCTGGCTGACCTAAAGACAATGGTAGAAACAAAGAAAGTGACCAGTTTGGGAGTTTTGCTGCTTGATAATTACTCTGATCGAATACAGGTATAGTAAATAGTGTCAGGTTTTTGTGCTTGAGATATTTGGGCCACATCATTTCCATCTGACCCGTAATTGATATGTGACCTCAGTTCCTACCAGACAGAAAAAGAGACATCCATCATAACAATTGCCATTTTCGTTGTTGGTCTGAAAATCATAGCACATGTCTATTAATGTATAAACTATAGCCGTGGACTGATACTTATTGGGTTTCGGCTCCTTACCATTTGAAGCATCTCAAGATCTCCGTTTGAAACTTCCTTCTATATTAAATTTCTAAAAAAAACTAGAGAATTATACTTGCAGGAGAATACTTTTATTGTTCATAACAAATCACTGTTATGAATAATCCTTGGCTAATTCTTATCCCTATAATATACAGCAAACCTCACGCATTAAATTATGGAAGGGGTTATTCATAATTAGAATATCATAGATTCTTTTCTTCTAGAAACAGTGGCATAACTATGCATAGGTTGTGTCCAGTATATTGAATAGAGCTGAGTTGCAATGCCTCACACAATCAAAGGACAGGCGCTGTTTCTGGAAGAAAGCTGATATCTTTTTATAATCCTAGACAACCCTTCTAATCTAATAATAAATATTTTTCATAGTTTGCTTTATTTCTTGTCATTTTCTGAAATATATTAGATTGATTGGAGCAAACCTGAACTCTTCTACTGCGTATAAACAGTCAACACATTGACAGTCTCTAGTGATATAGACAGTGTTTATGCCCTTCCCATTATTCTCTTCCTAGGTCCTTCAAAACATGGTTCATTGTGCAGACCTCAGCAATCCCACCAAACCACTGGAGCTCTATCGCCAATGGACAGATCGGATCATTGTTGAATTTTTCCATCAGGGAGATCGGGAGCGGGAAAAGGGAATGGAGATTAGCCCCATGTGTGACAAGCACAATGCATCTGTTGAAAAATCACAGGTACTCCTCCGCTTTTGTTAAATTTATTGATTTTAGACAGGATAGTAGATATTTGAATGTAGATTTGTTATCCACCTCTCTACCTTTTATCGTGTGGACGGTGTGTGTGTTTTGGGTTTTTTTTTTTTATAGCTAAAATGATGCACTATTATTCTGCTGGTCAGTACAATCATGGCAATACCGAGTCTATATCGTTAAAGGGGCTCTATCATTAGATTTTAGGGTTTGAAGATAAAGATATGCCTGAATAGCCTTTAAAAAGGCTATTCAGCTGCTGCTAGTCGTTCTTAAAAAGACCCCCCCCCCCTTTTTGCTATTTTTGTTAATTACTAGAGATGAGCAAATACTATTCGAATAGCATGCACCCATAGCAATGAATGGAGCTGGCCGGCATGATTTGCTTATCCATATAAATAAATAAATAAATGTATTTCATTCTTAGCATCTCCATATTTGACATCTGTAACTCTCTCTTTTTTCTTTCTTTTTTTTTATATATATATATATTTTTGATTTATGCTATTTTGAGGAACGTATGATGATTTTCTCAGTTTTTTTTGTTTTTGTTTTTGTTTTTTCAATTAATTTTTGAGGTTGAAATTATGGAAAAACTATGTGTATGTTCATACAGTTTTTTGCAGGTTGATTTTGAGATGGAGTCTGCTTAAAAAAATGGTTTTTTCTTGTTTTTTTTTTTTCTTTTTTCCTTGGCAAAATCTGCATTAAAAAAAACCGAGCATTTTTTATTTTTTTTTAAAAACTTGTGTTTTTCAGTATTAACTATTCCAACCTCATAACCATTATATATATGCTGTATAGACCAAATCAGATAACTTGGTATCATAAACTATTTTCAAGTAAATAGTTTCTTTTATTTTTTGATGTTTCTTTTAGCCCTTTCCAGTCAGGGTATTTAACAAGCAGTTGTTTGCTTATATCATATACTGCAATACTATTGTTCTGCAGTCTATGATAAAATCGCTTAGCTCCTAATAAATAAGAGACAGAGTTTAACCAGAGCTTAATATTGGCAGGCCTGGTAGCCTTCAGAAAGCTACAGGCTGCCATGGTAACTTTGAATGGCTGCCACAATCTCACAACAAGAAACCAAAACCAATCTCTCAGATGCCATGGTGACATTTGAGAGGTTAATTAACCAGGCTCAGAGTTGTCTCTAATCATATGCAATGCTGGCGGATCTGTGTTGTGTATAACAGGTATTCCGCCTGTTCATCTTCTGAGCAGGTGCAATGTTTAGCCCCTTAAGGACGCAGGATAGTGTGTACGTTAATGCTCAACGACTTTTTTCATATTTTCCCTCCCTGTCCATATAGCTATGTGAGAGCTTATTCTTTGCATGACAAGTTGTACTTTAATTTGCCACCTTTTGGGGTACATATAATGTTTTGATTAGCTTTTATTTACCGTATTTTTCGGACTATAAGACGCGCACCTAGGTTTTAGAGGAGGAAAATAGGGGAAAAAAATTTGGAAGCAAAAAATGGTAAAATATTTAATATATGGAAGTTGTAGTTTTGCAACAGCTGCAAGGCCACATTGACAGGTGACCCTGCAGCTGTACGGGGACGCATAGTGGTTTTTTTTGCGGGGCCAGAAGTACTTTTTAGTTATACCATTTTGGGGACTATCTATTGCTTAGATCACCTTGTATTGAAAAAAAACCCAGTGGTTTATGATATATGATTTTCTACTTTTATATATATATTCTAGGGACAGGAGGTGATTTAGAACTTTTATTTATTTCACATTTTTATTATATATTTTTAAAGTTTTTTTTTGTTTTTGTTTTTTTTTTACTATTTTATTCCCCCCCGGGGGCTTGAACCTGCGGTCACTTGATTGCAAGTCCCATAGACGGCAATACAACTGTATTGCCATCTATGGGACATTCTGTCTATTAGTATTACGGCTGGTCATAGACCCAGCCGCAATACTAATATAGCAGTGACAGGCCTGGGGGCCTTCATTAGGCTCCCGGCTGTCACCCGAACAGGTCAGCTCTTGCGATATCGCCGCGCAGGAGCCGGCCTGCAACTTCACAGGTATGGGGCCGGTGGGGACCGGCCCCGGGGGAGAAGGGGCCGCCGATACAGACCCGGCATCCGCTGTACTAGAGAGGCGGATGCCGGCGAGGGATAGACGCCATCACAGGTGCCGGGGCCTGAGACATCGCTGCGCTCCTCTGCCCTGCATGAAGCCAGCGGCGGGGGGACGGAGGAGCGGAATAGCATCGCCACTGCTGGCTTCATGCAGGGCAGAGGAGCGCAGCGATGTCTCAGGCCCCGGCGTCTATCCCTTGCCGGCATCCGCCTCTCTATTACGGCGGGTGCCAGGCGCCACATTCGGACTATAAGACGCACCCTTCTTTTCCCCCAAAATTTTGGGGAAAAAAAGTGCGTCTTATAATCCGAAAAATACGGTACTTTTTTGGGGTCCATTTGAAATAATACACAATTCTATCGTAATTTTTTGCATTTTGTTTTTACGGTGTTCACTCTGCACTAAGAATGACATGGCAGCTTTGTCTGGCGGGTCATTATGATTACATTGATATCATAAAAACCATGGTTTTTATTACCTTTTACCGATTTTAAAAATAAAAGATCATATTTTGGAAATGAACAATTTTCCTGGGGTCACAGTATTCTGACACCTATAACTTTTTTTTATTGTTCTGTTGATGGAGATGTGTCAGGGCTCTATATTTATGGGACAAGTTGTACTTTCCATTGGTACCAATGTTTGGGATGTATGACTTTTTGATAATTTTTTATTGTTATTTTTTGGGGAAAAGTAAACTGACCAAAATAAATTAATTTGCACATTGCGGCAACCCCTCGGAACCTGCGATCTTTTCGTGGGGAGTTCGAAGGGTGACTAGGGAGCGATATAGAAACGCTGTATAAAACACACATTTGATATCTTCAATGAACGTAGCAAAAAAACATAATAAAAAAAAGGCCAGGAGGTACTTTTTTTAAAAAAAAATTTTTTAAGGCATCTTGCCAAAATTTGAAACAAAAAGTGTTTTAAAAAAAGTCATATATAGCCCAAAACTGTACCAATAATAGCACAGCTTATCCCTCACAAAATAAGCACTCAATCAGCTCCTTCAATATAAAAATGTTATGCCCCTCAGAAGGTTGCAATGCAAAAACAATAGATTTTTTTTTAATTATTATCCTGCAAATTTAACTATTAAGAAAAAGCTATATAAATTAGGGATCACCAGTATCGTACCTATATAATAAAAGTAAGGGCTCGTTCACATCTGCGTTGTGGTCTCCGTTCTGCAGGTTTCCGTTTCCTGCATAAAACAGAGGCAGGAGACGGAAACCTGCAGGAGACTTTCTCACCCATTCATTTGAATGGGTGAGAAAGCTGTCCCACCGTGAGCGGTGGTGAGCGTTTTATGCTCTCTGCCGCGAAACCGGGTTTTATAATCCAGACACAGAGTCGGACATGCAGTACTCTGTGTCCGGATTAAAAAATCCGGTTTCGCGGTGGAGAGCATAAAACGCTCACCGCCGCTCACGGCCGGACCCGGTCTGTGCTTTGCGTCTTCTGGCATGCAGAAGACGGAAAGCACAGAACGGAGTGCTGAACTTAGGTGTGAACCTAGCGTCAGATAGTATTTATGTTGTATGCCAAAGAGAAAATAGAATTTAAATGTTAGAAAGCAATGCCAGAATTGCCAGAAATTTTATTTTTCAATTGCCCCCCAGAAACAGTTAATAAAATTATTTCAATGATTTATAGACACCCCACAGTGGTTTCATTGTTAAATTAGCAGGTCTATAGCATGTGCCAGAGTTGCTGCCTCCTGCGTCAAAATTTTAGAGAGGAGAGGGAACTACTTTATCCAGTGTACTTTGACTGGCAGCCAGATTGGAACAGGAGAGTGAAGAGATGGGGTACAGTGAGGACTGTAGAGTATCTGACAGGTGCTGGGTGTTAATAGGTCGTAAATTCCTATATGTATAATGGGTAAGTGTGTCCTGTGAAGGAGCGAAAGTAATGATTGTGATAAGGATATGATCAGAGGGGGAATACTTAGAAATTATTCCAGCAAAATCTGCTTTGCCTATCTCCAGTGGCGCTTCTTCCCTTCCGCATGCTGCAATTTGTGCAAAAGATGAATGTATTATTGAAAAACAATTAAATGTCTAAATTTCACCTCCATATTGTGTTCATTCTTTCAATATGCTTAAAGATTAAACTTCCCAAATGGTGTTTTGAATTGTTTGAGGGGAGCAGTTTTGAAAATGGGGTGATTTGTTTTTTTTTTTGTTTTTTTTTAAATATATAGGCCCTTAAATTTCCCTTCTGAACTTAAGTGGTCTCTTAAGGAAAATTTTCTTGTAATTCTGGAAAATTACAGTTAGACTTGTAAGCTTTAAAATGTCCAAAATAAATTATAGGGCTATTAAAAGGTGATGCCAATATAAAGCAGAGACATGGTAGATAATATTTATTAATGTGTTTGGATGGTATGACTATCTGTCTGAAAAGCAGAGCATTTGACATTTTGAAAATTACACATTTTTCCAAATTTCCATGAAATTTCCTATTTTGCATAAATAAATGCAAGAAATATTGATAAATGTTTACCACTAACATTGAAATAAAATGTATCTCAAGAAAGTATGGGGGCGTTCACACTACCGTCATTGTCCGACAGGTAGTGTCCGCTGCTAATGTCCGTTCAAAATCTCGCACGGACATTAGCAGCGGACACTAGCTGTGTCCGTGACACTTTTCAATCATTTAAATGGCGATCGAGTGCGTTGTTTTACACTCCGTGCCTGTTCTTAAAGGGGTATTCCCACGTCGCATACTCGCCAGTTTTCACTGCTGTAAAATCTTCTTTCTTCCTGGTTTCTTGCATCATTTGGTGGGCGGGGTTTCACATGCAACCTGCCGTTTAGCTCCACCCCCAAATTCATGTGTAGCTCCGCCCACCCATATTGGACTATGAAGTACAGGCAGCAGCAACTCCATTCTGTGTTACATACAGACACTGCCTATCTCTGCCATAATGAACACAATTGAATTAGCTAGCCTGATAACTGGGAGAACAGAAGAAATGAAAGCCGCTCCTCTCCTCTATCTGCTAACAGGAAGCTAGGTCACATGGTGTAGACACAGGAATAGCTAGATACACAGGCTCGCTCCCTGCACTTAGCCCCTCCTCCCTCCCCCTGAGAGCAGCAGATACATCACTTGACTTTTGAGCAGATAAGTCAGGGCTGTGGCCACAATGAATTGAATAAAGTAAGATAGTGGACAAACAAAGCAGTTTTGCTGAAGCAATGTATTTAGGAAAAGTCTTACATCCACATTAACAAGCAGTATAGGTAGGATCCTTGTGATGGGACAACTCCTTTAAGTGTCCGTTTGTAAAGATTTCCGACTTTTCAAGCGGACAGAAAAAACCTACATGTTGGGTTTTTCTGTCCGCTTGAAAAGTCGGATATCTTTACAAATGGACAGTTAAGGACAGGCATGGAGTGCAAAAGAACGCACCCGATCACCATTTAAATGAATGAAAAGTGTCACGGACACAGCTAGTGTCCTCTGCTAATGTCCGTACGAGATTTTGAACGGACATTAGCAGCGGACACTACCTGTCGGACAATGACGGTAGTGTGAACGCCCCCTAATCTCAAAATTATTTAAGGGTCTCAAAGTTATTGCCACATAAAGGGACATGTCAGATTTGAATAATGGGTCCATGTTTTTAAGGGTTAAAGCGACAGATAGAGCCCTGCGCCAGTATATATGCCTGAAGTGGCAAGTCCAGCACAGATGCTGGAAGTTGGTGACCCGTTATAGGTCAACGTTGGACAAACAAATGTTTTTCAGACACATTTAGGGTACTGCCACATGAAGCTTCACACCACAATATAGTTGCCTTCTGGCTAGAGCGGCCTGTGCCCTCATTTATAAGTGAAAGACTGATGGGCTTTTTCTCATTACTGGTGCATAATTTTTATGTTACCATGTGGCCAGTGATAAAAACTACCCATAATTGATTAGTATTTTACTTGTATATGAAAGTAACTGTGGTCCCAGTCTATAGTGCAGCTGCTGCGTTCACAATTTGGCACTACCCTGACACAGGCCAATTGTTGGGAATGGCCATGTATTGCCTATGCTTGGTTTTATCACCATCTCTTATTATAAGGCAGGTAAATGACATCTGCACGTGGGCACAAAGCATCTATGTTTTTAGGAGTGTTTGAAGTGTGTACCATCATTATGTTGCAGAGTGCAGTCGCAGAAGAAAGCTTCAGAGTAGATTATATGGGTTAATCTTCAGTTTACTTCTCAGAACATGAGGTAACATACAGCATGTCTATACAGCAATATAACAAGGAATACACTGGAAAGGACTACCATAGATAGATGCAGCATTTTGAGATACAGACAAGTCTCCATAGCATATCATTACATGTATTCAGCACATAACAATAATAACATCGCCATCTAGTGTCCGGAAGCTATAAGTTCCTCCAACACAGTATAATACAAATAAGTCTATATCTGTTGCATATATGTATATACCAACACATTATACCAGAATAATGATTGGGGTTTTTTTTGGTTTTTATTTTTGTCCATTTATTGTTTTACTGTTAAAGGGCTTTTCTGGACCTAACCCATTTTTCATATGGTTAGTGTGTTCACTGGACAGGTCATCAGTATGTGATCCGTTGGGGTTCAACACCCGGACCCTGTACAGATCAGCTGATCTAGAGGCCTCCAGGTGCCAGAAGCTGCTAATGGATAAGGAAAGCACTGCAATATCCTGAAACAACTGCAATGCTGTAGAAGAGGCTGTTGTGCTGGTCCTTTTACTTGAATAGGAGCCACACTGCGCATACTCCGTCCACTGACCCTGGAGGCTACTGAACAGGTGATCTGTTTAGGATCTTGATGTTAGACCTTGACAGATCCACTGGATATAATCAGTATGAAAAAGCAGTGTAAGGCAAAGGCTTTATAGCTGAGGAAAAAACCACGGCGGCAACATATCATAGTTCTTCCCGCAGAGCATTAAACAGAAAGTTTGCAGAGAATCCCATCCACTTTGCAGTTACTGTAATACGCTACGATTTTGCAAATCGCAGCATTTCCGACCTGTGGGGCCCCGGCCTAAAGCCCCACGTTGCGGAAATGCAGCTTTTTTTGTTGCAGGTTTTACTGCATTTTTTATTTTTATTTTTTTTTGCCAGCGCCAAGACTGGCTACAAAAGGAATGGGAGATGTATAAAAAGTTCTTATACTTCTACCTTCTGCTCAATTCACTCCTAGCTTTGACTCAAAAGGACGCAACAGAAAAGCAGCATTTCCGCCCCGTAATGCCTTAGCCTAAGGGTGGATAATTTTTTTCATGGCTTAAAATCTTTGTCTGCCAGACTAGCACAGAATAAAAGCACAGTAATATTATATTTAGTGGAGAAAAAATCCTTGAATAACCTAGTACAATTCATTAGGATTGGCAATAATCTATTTTACTACATTTCATTTTCGACTTATCCATCATGACTCCTGGTTAATCATTCTTACATTGTCCCAGCTCCCCTGTGTTAAAGTTGGAATTCTACGCAGTTATAGGTTTTCATGGCAGTAGCCCAAAGCTACAAATTTCCTATGAAGATTTGGCTCCTTATCCTAAACACAATGCTCACTATGAAAATTTTTGTTTTTGAAATCTAATCATTTTGGTGAGTCTCTCTTCCATGGCAGAATGCTACACCGTGTGCAATATGTCTGTTCAAATCCTCATGTCAGCTGAGACTGTGAGTATACCAAAAATAGCTAGCCTTCACATTTGTATCATTTATCTCTGCAGGTTGGTTTCATTGACTACATTGTGCACCCTCTGTGGGAGACTTGGGCTGACTTGGTACACCCAGATGCGCAAGAAATATTGGACACATTAGAGGACAATAGAGAATGGTATCAAAGTATGATCCCCCAAAGTCCATCCCCTCCACCAGAAGAACAAGACCATGAGCGGGGGAGCACAGCTGGAGACAAATTTCAGTTTGAACTAACACTGGAGGAAGAAGGAGAGTCAGACACAGAGCAGGAAGAGAGTCCTGTTGATGAGGAAAACAGTGACTCAAAAACTCAGGTCACTGATGATTCAGCCCAGGTCAGTGATGAAGCAGATCAGCCATCTCCACTAGACAAATGCAGTAGTGTGTCCAACCTGCTGGATCGCTTACAACTCCCATCCAAGAACACTCTCACCAAGCAGAAAAAAGTATTGAACTTTGATAACCTGAAATTAGCAGGTGGAAGGACGCTACTACAAACAGACACT
Organism: Leptodactylus fuscus; assembly: GCF_031893055.1. Classification (NCBI taxonomy): domain Eukaryota; kingdom Metazoa; phylum Chordata; class Amphibia; order Anura; family Leptodactylidae; genus Leptodactylus; species Leptodactylus fuscus. Next base: position 218,234,326 of record NC_134265.1, read on the forward strand.
AGGAGGGTTTCTTCTACTAACACAGCAAAGCAGGAGACCACAAGCCAAGCTGAAGTCTGTTTGGACCAAGAGGGAAACATCACATATCTTCCATTAGGAACGTAATGCCAAATTGTCACATCACTATGTTTTTATTTTTATTCACGCACACTTTGCATTTTATTTTTTGGAGAAGGGATGCATTTTTATGAAAAAAAGGATTTAAAACATAAAAAAAAAGGAATGAACTGATATCAGAAGAAACAATGTCGGCAATATCAGAGAAACTGCATGGGAGAGCATGGAGAAATGTCATTTGGTTCTGTTTCGTTTTAATTTTATCAGGGAGGCAAAGATTTCCAGTCTCTAAGATTTTAGTGGATTATTTTTTTTCTGGTTGAAAGGAGGTCAAGGGGAAACTATAGCTAAAATATTTGCAGTATTAAACATTTCTAAGAGTTTACATACCGTACAGTGGGCATCTGCTCCCTGAAGCTCACTAGCTGCTGGTGAACTTCATGTGCCAGTGCAATGCTGTCTGAAGATCTGTCATGTTGTAAAATGTTATTCCATGAATAGAGAAAACAAATGCCAATGTAAATGGGTAGAACTATCATTTGGAATGTCAGGAGCTTGCATATTGTATTTCAGTTATAGTTTTCTCCTTGCCATCATGCCAGGAAAAAATTCAGCTCTCAAAGCTTCTGTATGAAGCTGCTTTGAACAATGAGAACAAGTAATGGGTATAAGTATTGAAAAGTTTATTCTCTACCACCCCTTAAATAGGTGACTCTCAATACAGACAGGGAAGAATCAGTAATCTAAATATGCCTCAGCATTACCCCTAAAGCATTAGAAGGCTCAATATGGAGGCTAAAATATATCTACGTCTGTTGTGGCAGTATGATGTAGATTCTTTTCCCTGCTCCTCTACAAACATGGGATTGTTTTGTACATCTGTTTCTGAATGGGAGTGTTGGATGTGTGTGTAAAAAGGGAAATGCAGATTAGCTCTCTCCAGAAGAAAGACAGAACCATCTCTCTAGTTGGTGGTAACTACCCTACAAGTCAGTGGCTTACCCTGAGACTTGTAACAAAGATATTAGCCAAACAAGTAATCTCCAAAAGTAAAAAAAAACAAAGGGCAGTTATCTCCACAAAAAAGTGAAGAGATTTTTTTTTTTTCTCCTTGAGAGAGCTAAACCTGCATACTGCATCCCTATGCCAATCTGTTAGTCTGCACAAGGAAAACTAAGACCTAAGAAAGAGAGACCAGCATGTACACAATACCATGCATGTTATTACAACCACACAACACTGTAAGGGGGCGTTCACGCTATCGTTGGTGACCGTCAGCAGTATCCGTTGCTATTGTCCATTACAAGATTTTAGCGGCGGACGCTAGCTGAACTGTCAGAAATCTGTTAAAATTTCCATTCGTTTCAATGGGATTTTACATTGTGTCCGTTTACACCCAAGTATGTTTTTTTCCAGCCGATAAAAAAAATCCTACATGCAGGACTTTTGTGTCCGTTAGTAAAAAAGGATGGCAAGTGTCCATAATTATTTTTTTTTTAACATTGAAGTCTATGGGCAACTGACTTAAAATGGACAGTAATTGATCACTGTCTGTTATTTTGTGTCCCTTATTTTTTTTTCTGCACATGCTCAGAAAGCAGAAACAAACCAAACACAGACAGTATAAAAAAAAAAAAAAAACGGACACTAATGATGCACATCAGTTAGTGTCCGTTAATCTCTGTTATGAAAGGTATCTGAAGCGTTTTTTTGTTGTTTTTTTTTTAAACAGACATCTTCACAATGTAATTCAACGGTAGTATGAATCCAGCCTTAGCCTATGAGGATAGAAAGTAAGACTGCGGTAGAAAGCAGTATTAAATCCTTTCATGAAATGACCTTATATGCGATTGTTAGGCATTCAGGGCAATTTTCCTGTCACTACAAAACTTAAGACATTGCTGACTGTCATCTGTCTGTAAAGCTAGGAGTAATCCTGGTGTGCATGTGTTAGAACGTACAAGTTAAACTTTACAATGCCTCTAAGAATAACATGTATAACATGGGTCTTTGGCTTTACTTGTGCAATGTTAAAAAACCTTTCTGATATTGGAATGTGGTGAGAACAGGCGCCTATAGCAACGCCAACCATTCTGAAGCTCAGGGTATGGTAGGAATGCTGTGTGTTCTGATATATTCATGTGTAGCAGACAGCTGACTGGTGTTCATCCTTTCTTAACCCAAATGTTTCACAAGTGGTTTCAGCAGAAACTCTTTAGATCCACGACTGCCATGCACACAGGCCTATTTATAAAACTGCCTTTGGCCACAGCAACCAATCACAGAGCAGCTTTAATATTTCAGGAGCAGAATATAATATGAAAGCTGTGCTGTGATTGGTTGCTGTGGGCAGTTTTTATCCTCAAGACAGTTTCGTAACGCCTCCTCACGTCATGTCTGCTGCCCTGGATAGGGTTATTGCTTGTCACTGCACACAACCTGCTATAAAAAAAAAAAGAAACCCTCATCTCCCATTGACTTTGCAACATATTTTGTTTTGCGGTATGTAAGTTGTCATCTGTTGTGTGTAATGTTGCTGTTATCTTAAAATGGATGGAGCCCACATTTGCCAAGAAAGGGATGATTTGCCAAGTTACAAGTGTTCTCAGTGTTCCATTTGGGTTGAGAAACAGGAATACTCTCAGGAGGAATATGGACTTATTTAATTTATTGTGCTAAAGTTTCACTTTATTTTAATGTATTTGTAGTTCACAATAGTTTTGAACAAAGCCACAATTTTGTGCACACTTCTCTTGTCTCTGATCTAACCTTACTGTGATTTGCACTCAAAATGCTGCATTACTATAATCTTGCACTTCTCAGCAACATCAGCGACATGATGCCTAAGAGGCACAGGACATTGGATGGATGTGAAAGGCTGCAGTGGGTGTTACAGGGAGTCTGTCAGTAGAACCACAAGAGATAGATTATGGTCTCCTCAAACAAATGGTGTTTTCCCCTTGTGAATCAATGCCTCTGTTGCTGAGGTATCACATTTTTGTCAATATACAAATTATCTCTTTGGGGCAATGATGATGTTGCGGTTGCTTCAAAGAGGAAACTGGCAAAGCCCTTGTTGCCTTAAAGTGATCACTTGCATGTTGACAAAAGCAACAATATCCAGCATGGGTGGCACTGATACCCTAAGAGGAAATACCACTCAATTCAGGTGACCCCAAGCTATCTATCTGTGGGACTCCCTTTTAAAGGCATCTTTTGAAAAGTCATCACATAGGCTGCTCTGCTTTTCAGGCATTACTATAAAACACTACTACAAAGTAATAAGTTTTGAAAAAACAAAACTGAGATGCACTTCGGTTTCTTCATACGAAATCCCCACCCAAGAAAGCAGAAAATAACAGGTAATAACAATCCTAGAAGGGATTGCAATGTGAATGTACACCCCAGTTGTCTGCCCTGTAAAGTGTACGCCATGACTTCATTAATCATGTGAGGTCACTTCCAAATAGATGTCCTCAAATTTGGGGTGTCTAATGTACCAGCATCTCCCATACCCCCACTGATAGGCTCCCCTTAAAGAAGCTGTACCATGAATTAAAGTGTACCTACATTTTTGAACAGTTTTGGATTTTCTACCAACATTTATGCCATTAATAGGTTTTATCTGCGATATTAGTCTGTTGTGAGAAACATACATTCATTTATTGATGGACTTGTTTCTTTCCATGAAATCCTGTGCTGAACTGCACTTTTTTACTCCTGTTTCTATATTAGCATTAGAAAACCTCACTGCTTCTGACAGGTAGTATGGGTGAAATACAGGGAAGCTAAGGCTGAGGGAGAAGGTTCACTTCAAATGCTTATACCTCAGGCAGTATAACAGATAGAACTGTGCTTCTGTATATATCTGAAGATTCTATGGTGCTGTGACCTTCCTATATTACAATACAAGAAAGAAGTGTTTAAAGTGAGTCTCTTCCCCTTCCAGCCTTAGATTCTCTGTATTACAGCCGTACTCCCCCATTCTCCCTCACAAGCAGTACGGATTTCCAATGCTTCATAACAATGGGCAGAAAGTGAATTTTAGCGTAGGAATTCACAGAAAGGAGCTAATATATACATTAGTAAAGTATATTGCAGAATTTATTAACAGAACAATGGCTGGCAGAAAATCAAATGTTTGAAAGTCTAGGTATCCCTTATCTTGTAAGCATTATTCAGTTGGCCATATAGTATTGCATAGCATGCCATTGCCTATATAATAGATGAACAGGCTGGTGCAAGAGCACTGGTGAAGGAATGGGGCTGTCATAATATGATAATCCCTGTACAATGCTGAAGGTTTTTGGTTATTCGACACTACACTTTTACAGAAAAGGCCATAATATTTTCCAACTTCAGCTGTATTGTTGTAAATATAATTTATGTTCCAAAAGATGCCTGTGACACCCAAAAGAAGCAGTTCTTCACAGCAGTATTTCGGTTGGGATCAGTTGATCAGATAGGGAAGCCATAGTGGACTGTAGTGGAGAAGGAGAAAAATGTGCCATTCATTACTGCTGCAATAGTGAACAGTTGTTAGTTATAGTCTGGCAGGCCAGGATTCATGAAAGGACACTAATAGGTGGAACTTCCTGTTGGGTTTCTCTTTAAGAGGTTTCAATTATAGGATACCCTTTTATAAATCCAGGCGCATGTCTCTTTTAGAATTATCACAAACCATATTTGTTTTATTTTTCTTAATAAAAAAAACTTTATCTTTTTGTCAGTGAATTTCATTTCAAGGAAATATCCATTATATAGTGGCATGTGAGTATCTATTAAATGTTCACTAACGTTTTAGACCGTCTCATTTACTAGCACTTGTGGTTGTAAATCAAAATGTAATGCACTTTATTTAACCCCTTCCTCACACAATGCAATAGTATATCATATTTGGCAAAGGATTTCCACATCTTGACGATTTTCATGTACATGGAGCATCATGGACAGCCTGTGATAGCTGTAACAGCTGACACCCACTTGTAACATCCTTGGTCAGAAAGGGGTCTGATCACAGCTGGTAACCCCTTAGATACAGCTTTCAATAATCACATGAGTATCAAAGGGTTGTTGGAACCCCCGATCCCGTAGTGAGACAGCATAAAAGAAAAAAAATTTAAGTAAAAATGAAGTTTTAAATACTATAAAAAGTATTTGAAAAAAAATCTTGTGCGGGCAGTGCGCAGCAAGCACACAGATCCCAGTATAGTCTATAGGGTCCATGTGCTTAACTGCACAGCGCTTGCATTTGCATTGGTATTCTGTTCGTTTCCCCACCCTAATTGATACAGAGGTATCAATTAGGGTGGGGAAACAGTCTGATGCCCGGTTCACATTAGCGTTCGACGGAAGCTGAACGCTAATGTGAACCGGGCATCAGACTGTTTCCCCACCCTAATTGATACCTCTGTATCAGAGGCAACTACAGTATATCTATATACAAACCCAATTCCAATGAAGCTGGCACGTTGTGGCAGTTAAAAACCAGAATACGATGATTTGCAAATTTTTTTCAACCTACATTCAATTGAATACACAACAAAGACAAGATATTTAATGTTCAAATAGATAAACTTAATTAGTTTTTTTTGCAAATATTCACTTATTATGAATTTGCCTGCAGCATGTTCCAAAAAAGCTGGGACACGGACAAGTTAAAAAAAAAAATAAAAAATGGTGATGTAGCACAGTGGTAAACAATAGAGATGAGCGAGTAGTATTCGATCGAGTAGGTTTTCGATCGAATACTACGGTATTCGAAATATTTGTACTCGATCGAACACTACTAGCTATTCGCAATAAATATTCAGTTCAGAACCAGCGTTGATTGGTCTAATGCTATACAGTGTATAGCAGGCATATCAAACTCAGGGTACCCTGAGGGCCACATGAGTAACAAGAGGTTGTTGCGTGGGCCGCACACAGCAGCTAATGTCACACACGTATTTTAACAGCAGTCATGAAAACAAGATATGAAGTAGTAATATGTAACAGCAACATATATTTGCAGTGCGCAACAGCAACTAATATATTTAACAAAAATATAGCAATTAAAAACTAAACATTTATTTGCTATCATTTTTTTTCAATCTTTTTTAGATGATAAGTGGTGATCAGTCAGCCTTGTTCTCTGAGAAGATTTTGTTAGTTTCATAAAAGAAAATTATCTGTTTACATATACACCTTTCATCTGCCCCCAGTTTCATGTCCCCTCCATCTCTGCCCCCAGACTCATGTCCCTCCCATCTCTTCCCCCCAGATTCATATCCCCCCCATCTCTGCCCCCATATTCATGTCCCCCCCATCTCTGCCCCCATATTCATGTCCCCCCCATCTCTGCCCCCATATTCATGTCCCCCATCTCTGCCCCAGATTCATGTCCCTCCATCTCTACCCCTAGATTCATGTCCCCCCATCTCTGCCCCCAGATTCATGTCCCCCCAATCTCTGCCCCAGATTCATGTCCTCTCCATCTCTGCCCCCAGATTCATGTCCTCTCCATCTCAGCCCCCAGTGTCATGCCCCCCATCTCTGCCCCCAGATTCATGTCTCCCATCTCTGCCGCCAGTTGTAGACGCGATGTGATGTCATCACGTCTACACAGCAGCGTGTAGCAGCGTGAGTATTGACCCTCTGCGGCCCGCACAAAAGTCTCAAACTTTGTCTCTAAACACTGATCAACAAATCAGCAAATCAACACTGCTTCTGCAGCATCCTCGTCCGAGGGAGCTTACTTTTTCTCATAAGAATGCATTGACCAGCGTTAATTGGCCAATGTACAACATTTGGCCAATCAACACTGGTTCTGCCAGAGGCTCGTCTGTGAGGAAGTGGAGTCTAAGATCGAACCACAGCAGTCTCCATTGTGGTCCGATCTTAGACTCCGCCTCCTCACAGACGATCCTCCGGCAGACAAGGGAGACAATGTATATGTCAACCATAGGGAGGCAGGGACTTGGCTCTTGAAAGCATAGCTATTTAGTACAATATACACTGTCTCCCTTGTCCGCCGGAGGCTCGTCTGTGAGGGTGCAGAGTCTAAGATCGGACCACAGCAGCCTCCATTGTGGTCCGATCTTAGACTCCGCCTCCTCACAGACGAGCCTCCGGCAGAACCAGCGTTGATTGGCCGAATGCTGTACACTGGCCAATCAACGCTGCTATTGCATTCCTATGAGAAAAAGTCAGCTCCCTCGTAACAGCAAGCTGCCAGCTCTCCCGACTAGCAAGGATGAGCCAGCTGCAGAACCAGCGTTGATTTGTCGCAGGCTCGTCTTTGCAAGTCAGGAGAGCTGGCAGTTTGCGGTTACGAGGGAGCTTACTTTTATCAAGCGCTGTGCAGTTAAAGCGCACGGACCCCATAGACTATAATGGGGTCCATGCACTTTAACTGCACAGCGCTCCTCCTAAACACACTCCTCCTGCTACTCGTGGACTTGGTGACTCTCCTTTAGTCGAATAGTGTTTTCCCCTGAAACGAGCATTTTTTCCTATAGACTATAATGGGATTCGATATTCGATCGAGTAGTCGAATATTGAGGCTCTACTCGAAAAGAATATCGAATCTCGAATATTTCAATACTCGTTCATCTCTAGTAAACAACACTCAATAAGCATTTGGGAACTGAGGAAACAAATTGTTGAAACTTTGTAAGTGCAATTCTTTCTCATTCTTGCTTGTACAACTTCAGTTGCTCAACAGTACGGGTCCCTGTTGTTCTATTTTGCGCTTCCTAATATGCCACACATTTTCAATGCCAGACAGGTCTGGACTGCAGGCAAGCCAGTCGAGTACCCGCACTCTTTTACTACAAAGCAACACTGTTGTAACGTGCAGAATGTGGCTTGGCATTCTTCTTACTGAAGAAGGCTGCAGCAGATGTTGTTCCAAAACCTGTATGTATCTTTCAGCATTAATGGTGCTTTCATAGCTGTGCAAGTAACCCACACCATGGGCAGTAACACCCCCCCATACCATCAAAGCAGACTTTTGAACTTTGCACTGATAACAATCCTGAAAGTCCTTTTCCTCTTTTGCCCGGAGGACACGGTGTCTATGATTTCCAAAAACAATTAGAAATGTGGACTCGTCAGACCACAGGACACTTTTCCTCTTTCCGTCAGTCTTTCTCAGATAAGCTCGGGTGCAACAAAGCCGACGTGTCTGAGTGTTGTTGATATATGGCTTTTGCTTTTCTTGGTAGAGTTTTAAGTTGCACTTGTAGATGTAGTGATGAACTGTGTTCATGGATGATGGCTTTCTGAAGTGTTCCTGAGCCCATGTGTTAATATCCACTACATAATAAGGGCTCATTCACACTACATATACGGCAGCTTATTCTGAACGTAAAACACGTTCAGAATCAGCGGCATATAAAGCAGTTCCATTCATTTCTATGGGAGCCGGCATACGAGCACTCCCCATAGAAATGAATGGGCTGCTTTTTTCACTACGAGCGCTCCCATTGAAGTGAATGGGATGTGCTCGCGTGTACGGCTAGCTCTGCTCATGTCGAGCCGTACACGCAAGCACTCCCCATTCACTTCAATGGGAGTGCTCGTAGTGAAAGAAGCAGCCCATTCATTTCTATGGGGAGTGCTCGTATGCCGGCTCCCATAGAAATGAATGGAACTGCTTTATACGCCGCTGATTCTGAACGTGTTTTACGTTCAGAATAAGCTGCCGTATACGTAGTGTGAATGGACCCTAATGTTGGTTTTTAATGCAGTGCTGCCTGAGGGATTGAACGTCACGGGCATTCGATGTTGGTTTTTGCCTTGCCACTTACTTGCAGAGATTTGTCCCGATTCTCTGAATCTTTTGATGAGATTATGAACTGTAGATGATGGAATCCCTAAATTCCTTGTAATTGTACTATTTGTTCACACAGTTGTTCACCCAGTGGTGAACCTCGCTCCATCTTTGTTTATGAACGACTGATCCTTCATAGCAGTCACCTCTTTCCAATTAACCTGTTCACCTCTGGAATGCTCCAAACAGGTGTTTTTTGAGCATTCCTCAACTTTCCCAGCCTTTTGTTGTCCCTGTCCTGGCTTTTTTGGAACATGTTGCAGACAACAAATTAAAAAGGAGTGAATATTTGCAACAAAAAAAAATCAATAAAGTTTATCCGTTTGAACATTAAATATCTTGTCTTTGTAGTGTATTCAATTGAATATAGGTTGAAAAGGATTTACAAATCATCATAATCTACTTTTATTTATTTTTATTTATGTATATATATCCAAAGGAGTATAACACTTGAATGGTATGATGTAAATAGACTGATTTATCAGCAATCTCTAACTAGTAGTGAAACATGTATAAAACATCAGATTGAAAGTTGGCCACATCACATTAAACATAGATAGCCAACCAAACCATTTCTAAGCAGGAATACTCATCCATCTGTGGAGGCTATCCCAGTATCCCAACTGTACCAGACCAGAAGTCAGCGTCCCACATCGTTGTAGGAACATGCCAGACATTTAAACAGTGGTACCGCCACAACACACGTCATCACTGAGGCATGTCATTGGTATGTGCACCATAGCCCATGTACAAATGACGGAGTATCTGGAATAGACGCCGGAAACAGAAGCCTGGAGTGCCAAAATTATGTCATTTTCCATACCAACAGGAATTGAAGGATGAACATTACCACTGTGTAGCAAGACAGCCTTGAAACTTAACCCTTTCACTGCCAAGGGTCTCTGGAAATTTTACACCTCCAGTAGCCAGAGCAATTTTCACAGTTTTGAGATGGATAAATCAAACCTAAATTGCAACATTAAAAAAGCATCCAACCCCCCCCCCCCCCCCATACCTATATATTTTCTTAAAGTAGACACCTGCAGCATTGTCAGAATGCCACTTGGTACTGTATACAAACAGGCACCTTCATGCAATTTTGATTTAAAGTGAATGTTTTATGAAAAAATGCAAATAAATCTATATTAGTTGCTAAAAAGCGGAAACCAAACAAGAAAATTATATGCATCAAACCTCCTAAAAATAAGAGTTCAACATGTGCAGAATTAATTCATATCACTATGGCCTACACCCGCGTGCACGTGTCTTCAGAAAATCGCCAGAACCAGAAGGAACAAAAATCTGCTTTGAAGCTGGAAATGTTAAAAAAAAAGTATCATCCTATAAAATATAGGGATTACACACCATGAAAAGTAAGTGAACCCCTAAACCCTATATATTTTTTGAAAGAAGATTAAAAATGTCTTAATCCACCTTCATGCAACTTTGTGACAAACAATACATTTTTTGAAAAAATGCACTAAAACACATATTTGCACCTAAAACTCATGTTCAATCTCAGATTCATATACAAAATACATTTACAATAATAGCTCATGGTGTATACAATGTGTATATATACTATATGTACCGCAAATATCAACTACAACAAGAGCTCGGACTCTGAAAAACACAAATACAGAAGACAAGCAGGATTTTGCTGTTATTCACTAGAGATGAGCGAACAGTGTTCTATCGAACACATGTTCGATCGGATATCAGGCTGTTCGATGTGTTCGATTCGAATCGAACATCACGTGGCAAACTCCAAAAAAATTTGATTCCCCTCCCACCTTCCCTGGCGCTTTTTTTGCACCAATAACAGCGCAGGGGAGGTGGTACAGGAACTACGACACCGGAGGCATCGGAAAAAGTCATTGGCTGCCGAAATCAGGTGACCTCCATTTTAGACAAATAGTGGATTTCAAATCCGGGTCATATGAGAATGTGAACTTTGTGACTAAGAGACAGGGATAGCTGTACAGGCAGGGATAGCTAGGGATAACCTTTATTTAGGGGGGAATGTTATTAAAAATAACTTTTTGGGGCTCTATCGGGTGTGTAATTGTGATTTTTGTGACATAAACTTTTTCCAATAGGAATGCATTGGACAGCGCTGATTGGCCAGAGTACGGAACTCGACCAATCAGCGCTGGCTCTGCTGGAGGAGGCGGAGTCTAAGATCGCTCCACACCAGTCTCCATTCAGGTCCAACCTTAGACTCCGCCTCCTCCGGCAGAGCCAGCGCTGATTGGCCGAAGGCTGGCCAATGCATTCCTATGCGAATGCAGAGACTTAGCAGTGCTGAGCCAGTTCTGCTCAACTACACATCTGATGCACACTCGGCTCTGCTACATCAGATGATGTACATCTGATGTAGCAGAGCCGAGGGTGCACTAGAACCCCTGTGCAAACTCAGCTCACGCTAATAGAATGCATTGGCCAGCGCTGATTGGCCAATGCATTCTATTAGCCCGATGAAGTAGAGCTGAATGTGTGTGCTAAGCACACACATTCAGCTCTACTTCATTGGGCTAATAGAATGCATTGGCCAGCGCTGATTGGCCAGAGTACGGAATTCGACCAATCAGCGCTGGCTCTGCTGGAGGAGGCGGAGTCTAAGATCGCTCCACACCAGTCTCCATTCAGGTCCGACCTTAGACTCCGCCTCCTCCGGCAGAGCCAGCGCTGATTGGTCGAATTCCGTACTCTGGCCAATCAGCGCTGGCCAATGCATTCTATTAGCCCGATGAAGTAGAGCTGAATGTGTGTGCTTAGCACACACATTCAGCTCTACTTCATCGGGCTAATAGAATGCATTGGCCAATCAGCGCTGGCCAATGCATTCTATTAGCGTGAGCTGAGTTTGCACAGGGGTTCTAGTGCACCCTCGGCTCTTCTACATCAGATGTACATCATCTGATGTAGCAGAGCTGAGTGTGCATCAGATGTGTAGTTGAGCAGAACTGGCTCAGCACTGCTAAGTCTCTGCATTTGCATAGGAATGCATTGGCCAGCCTTCGGCCAATCAGCGCTGGCTCTGCCGGAGGAGGCGGAGTCTAAGGTCGGACCTGAATGGAGACTGGTGTGGAGCGATCTTAGACTCCGCCTCCTCCAGCAGAGCCAGCGCTGATTGGTCGAATTCCGTACTCTGGCCAATCAGCACTGGCCAATGCATTTATATGGGGAAAAGTTAGCTTGCGAAAATCGCAAACTGACAGGGATTTCCATGAAATAAAGTGACTTTTATGCCCCCAGACATGCTTCCCCTGCTGTCCCAGTGTCATTCCAGAGGTGTTGGTATCATTTCCTGTGGTGTCATAGTGGACTTGGTGACCCTCCAGACACGGATTTGGGTTTCCCCCTTAACGAGTATATGTTCCCCATAGACTATAATGGGGTTCGAAACCCATTCGAACACTCGAACAGTGAGCGGCTGTTCGAATCGAATTTCGAACCTCGAACATTTTAGTGTTCGCTCATCTCTATTATTCACTAATATGTTGAAAATCTATACTGCACCTACCAAACTGTGACTGTGATAACAAAATCTAACTTTTTTCAGATTACACAGTATACTGTATATAAAAACATAATTTAATAATTCATATATACAACCACCTTCATGCAGCTTTGCAGCAAACAGAGATTGCAAGCAAAAATTGTACAAAAATTCAAATTTGCCTCTAAAGTGCGGCTCAAGCAATCCCTCTCTGCAAACAAAATGTACTTTCCAAAAACTGCAATATGTGAGGAGTTCATACATACCATCCTATCCTACTAATATTATAAATGTGAAAGTTTGGATGTTTGTGTGTTTGTTCCTCAATCACGTAAAAACGGCTGAACGGATTTGAATGAAATTCAGCACATAGATAGATTGTAACCTCGATTAAAATATAGGCTACATTTTATCCCGGTAAATGACATGGCATCACCACTGTTATGAATTTATGTTCATATACTATTAGGGTTGAGCGATCGGGATATCGCAATCGGAATTCCGATCCCGATCTTTTTAGGTGGGATCAAGGTCGGAGGTTATTTCCCACAATGCTTTGCTACTGGCCAAGCATTGTGGGAAAAGCTAACAATGTTAGCTAGGTTCCATAGAAAATGAATGGATGCAGCATGGATGGTCCGGCCACTTAACCCCCTGCGCGCTGGCTGCGTCCATTCATTCTAACGGGAGACTAGCTAACATCTCTAGTAGCTAATAACACGTACCTGCACAGAAGCGCTGCCGCTGGTCCGGTCACCGCTGTTCTTGCTCCTCTTCTCGTCTCGCTGCCCCCACCTGCCAGGTTAGTGTTACAAACCTAGGAAGAAGGCGGGGCTTGTTGCTTAGGAGAGTGTGGGCGGGTACTGGGAGGGGAGACTTGAGTGATGCACTCACATCTCCCTGACCTTCCTAGGTCTGTAACACTAACCTGGGAGGTGGGAGCAGTGAGGCGAGAAGAGGTGAGAAAAGGAGCGAGAACAGCGGGGATCGGACCAGCAGCAGCGCTTCTGTGCAGGTAAGTGGACAACAGGAGGGACTAAGTAGTCAGAGGATTTTTTTTTAATCACTACACAGCGTGGAGTCTAACAATTAAAGCATTCACTTTTTAGACTCCATGCTGTATAGTGAATAGGATCGTTTTTAAAATCTGACCTTCGATTATTAAAAAAATTCCATTGACTTGCATTGGGATCGCGTTCGAATGGAAATTGATCGGAAATCGGATTTTAAAAACGATCCTGAAATCTCAAGATGGGTTCAACCCTATATACTATATTACACTTTTCTTATCTCACCTTCTGAGAAAGCAAGGGCTGTTATCTATCTGTGTAAACACTCACTAACCCTCAGTGTTCATGCATTAGCATATTATCTGATCTGGTCCAGGCACTGCAGACAAACTGACATGTGCAAACACCTTTAATCCAAATTGGCAGTTTCTCAATTTTAAACATGCCGGAAAAAGAAAATCTAATTTGTCGCAAACAACGAGAGCTATGAAGGTAGCCAGAAGTCACAGAGTTCTCCTCGAGTGCAGCTGAGGAGGATCATCAATGCCAACAACACACTCATTATATGGCATCACAGCGAGCTGCTGAGATGCCAAAACAATTACAGGCACGGTGCGAGGAACAAGTTCAGTGCCCAGGTGGAACATCAACGCCCTCAACACGCTGATCATATGGTGTCCCAGCGAGTTACATAGTTACATAGTAGATGAGGTTGGCTAAAGACATGAGTCCATCAAGTCCAACCTATAACCCTACAATCCCCTACAGTGTTGATCCAAGGGAAGGCAAAAAACCCCATGAGGCTCATGCCAATTGCCCTATTTCAGGGGAAAAAATTCCTTCCCGACTCCAAATCTGGCAGTCAGCAACAATCACGGCCACAGCGCGAGGAACGAGTTCAGCAGCAGGCCAGCTTGACAGCTATCGAAACGCTGGAGCTGGTGAATCATCAACACCAACAACACGCTCATTATATGGCGTCCCAGTGAGCTGCTGAGATGCCAGAACAATCACAGGATGGTGTGAAGAACAAGTTCAGCAGTAGGACCGCTTAAGTGCTGCCAAATGCCAGAACAGGCAAACCATCAATGGCAGCAATTTGCTGAATACGCTTATGGCGTCCCAGCGAGCTAATGAGATGCCGGAACAATCACGGGCATGGTGCGAGGAACAACTTCAATGCCAGCCCAACTTGAGAGCTGCCAAAACGCCAGAGCAGGCGGATCATCAACGCCAACAACACGCTCATTCCCTGTTGTCATACAGCAGCACAATGTGGGGCATTTCTGCCCCTGCGTGCTGGTAGGACAGATGGAATATTTTAATCAGCAATTAATTTAAATATGCATGCACGTGATTTTTTCTGTCCTTCGGACGGTAGGACAGGTGGGGACTTTGTGTCCTCCTTGACCGGGTTTTTGGGGGTTTTGTTACCTCTCCTCGGCCTGTGTACAAGGTCCCGGTCCTTATTCTTTTGTTCATCTTCTTTTTTTTTCTGCCTAAGGCAGAAATGAGAGAAGAATGTTCAGTTTGCAGGCTGCCTATCTGGTCAGTTAGCCACAGTGTGGCCTGGTCCGGTTAGGCTCTGCCCGCTTGCAGTTAGACCGCGTTTGTGTGGCCTTGTTTTGGCCACGCTGCGGCCTGGGTTTGGCTGAGCTTGCGGCTTTGTTTAGCCGCGCTCGCGGTCTGGACGAGCTGCGGCTTGTTCCGGCCGCACTTGCAGCCTAGTCTGGCTTACTTGCCGCTTACCTTGGTGGCAGGATCTTGTGGCCTACTTACAGTCGCTTGCTCCACTTCCAGCCTGCTGCTAGGCCGTCTGTCTGGTGAGGGGCGGACCTTGGGCGGTGTTGGTTAGCTCCCCACCCCTCGTGGCCAGCTCCTTGCTTGTGGGGCAAGATCTTTATGTTTTATCCCTGCTTTTCAAGGTTCTGAGCCCCTTTTTGTTCTCATTATGTTTTGGAGTGCAGGGCTCTGTTGGCATCAGGTGGCCACGCCCCTTCTGGCCCCTTCCCTACTGGACATCCCTCCTCTGGAGGCTCTGGGCCTTACTAGTTACTAGTGGGGCTTGCTGGCACTAGCCTGTATTTGTGTAGCGGTTGCTTCATTGCTTTGGAGCTTCTTGTGCTATTCAGCTCAATTATTTAAGCGCTAGGTGGCCTCTTCCGTGAGTATGCAGATCTTGCTATTATTTCCTATGGTCATACACTAACGTGTTTGTTCCTTCCGTAGAGTGAGTGGCTTGTAGCCCAGTATGTCTTCTACTACCCCTCCCAAGGAAGACCATAGAAGACGGAAATCTCCTCTAAGAGGAGGCATCAGGCCTGTGCTGAACGCGAAATTCCCCTGCCTGATGGTAGGTTTTTCTCACCAAAAAAAATAAAAAATCAGAGAGAAAATAAATATTTTTCTTTCCCCTTTGGACCAGGCTATGTATGGGCCCGCTGCCATTCTTGCAGAGGCCCTCCTCCCGAGAACATTTCTACTCAAGATGTTATTGTCTGGGTAAGAGACTTCATGGTGAGTTTTTTTCCTTTTCAGGACTGTCCAGCTGTTGGACAGCCCTTTTTTCTTTCTCTTTCTAAGGACATCAGGGATTCCATTTCCCATATCGCCAAGAAACAGTGCACTGATAGGCGCTCTTTGTCCTTGCCATCGCTGGTGCGATTAACCATGGACGACCAAACAGTTTCTTCGGACAAGGATGTCAATTCCAGCAGACCCATACTCCCTATGGATAAGATGGGGAAACTGCTGAAGTCCATCCAGTCAGGCGACCAGGATGTTGATGGGGAAGCCTCGTCCACCTCTGGGGGGCGGAGGGCCTTCCATGTGGACGCAGCCCTAGCCAGGTTGATGGAAACGGAATGGAAACATCCGGAAAGAGCTCATCTAGCCTCCAGAGTATTTGGAACCCTGTATCCGATCTCCTCATCCCAGCTGGATCGATTGGGCCCTCCACCTAAGGTGGATATAGCCATGGCGAAGCTCCTCCACCATACAGTGGTACTTCTGGAGGACGGCTCTAATTTGCAAGACCTGCTGGACCGACGCATGGACGGGACCCCCAGGAAATGTTATTCGACCTGCTCTGCGCAAACTTCGGTGGCCATATCCTCCACCGTTGTGCCTGACAGTCTTCGTTCCTGACTTCAACAACTGGAACGAGATATCGATTACGGGGTCCCTTGGGATGATATTCTCTCTCATCAATGTCCTCCCTGTTCACTACTGCCGATTATCTGGGCGTGGCCTCCTGTCAACAGTTAAAGGTAGCTTTATCTATCCACTGCTGCCCGGAGACCCCTCTGGCTTAGGCCCTGTAGGGTGGACACAATCGAGGGTTATGAATGATAACTAGAGATGAGCGAACACTAAAATGTTCGAGGTTCGAAATTCGATTCGAACAGCCGCTCACTGTTCGAGTGTTCGAATGGGTTTCGAACCCCATTATAGTCTATGGGGAACATAAACTCGTTAAGGGGGAAACCCAAATTCGTGTCTGGAGGGTCACCAAGTCCACTATAACACCCCAGGAAATGATACCAACACCCTGGAATGACACTGGGACAGCAGGGGAAGCATGTCTGGGGGCATAAAAGTCACTTTATTTCATGGAAATCCCTGTCAGTTTACGATTTTCGCAAGCTAACTTTTCCCCATAGAAATGCATTGGCCAGTGCTGATTGGCCAGAGTACGGAACTCGACCAATCAGCGCTGGCTCTGCTGGAGGAGGCGGAGTCTAAGATCGCTCCACACCAGTCTCCATTCAGGTCCGACCTTAGACTCCGCCTCCTCCGGCAGAGCCAGCGCTGATTGGCCGAAGGCTGGCCAATGCATTCCTATGCGAATGCAGAGACTTAGCAGTGCTGAGTCAGTTTTGCTGAACTACACATCTGATGCACACTCGGCACTGCTACATCAGATGTAGCAATCTGATGTAGCAGAGCCGAGGGTGCACTAGAACCCCTGTGCAAACTCAGTTCACGCTAATAGAATGCATTGGCCAGCGCTGATTGGCCAATGCATTCTATTAGCCCGATGGAGTAGAGCTGAATGTGTGTGCTAAGCACACACATTCAGCACTGCTTCATCACGCCAATACAATGCATTAGCCAGTGCTGATTGGCCAGAGTACGGAATTCGGCCAATCAGCGCTGGCTCTGCTGGAGGAGGCGGAGTCTAAGGTCGGACCTGAATGGAGACTGGTGTGGAGCGATCTTAGACTCCGCCTCCTCCAGCAGAGCCAGCGCTGATTGGTCGAGTTCCGTACTCTGGCCAATCAGCGCTGGCCAATGCATTCTATTAGCCCGATGAAGTAGAGCTGAATGTGTGTGCTTAGCACACACATTCAGCTCTACTCCATCGGGCTAATAGAATGCATTGGCCAATCAGCGCTGGCCAATGCATTCTATTAGCGTGAACTGAGTTTGCACAGGGGTTCTAGTGCACCCTCGGCTCTGCTACATCAGATTGCTACATCTGATGTAGCAGTGCCGAGTGTGCATCAGATGTGTAGTTGAGCAAAACTGACTCAGCACTGCTAAGTCTCTGCATTCGCATAGGAATGCATTGGCCAGCCTTCGGCCAATCAGCGCTGGCTCTGCCGGAGGAGGCGGAGTCTAAGGTCGGACCTGAATGGAGACTGGTGTGGAGCGATCTTAGACTCCGCCTCCTCCAGCAGAGCCAGCGCTGATTGGTCGAGTTCCGTACTCTGGCCAATCAGCACTGGCCAATGCATTTCTATGGGGAAAAGTTAGCTTGCGAAAATCGCAAACTGACAGGGATTTCCATGAAATAAAGTGACTTTTATGCCCCCAGACATGCTTCCCCTGCTGTCCCAGTGTCATTCCAGAGGTGTTGGTATCATTTCCTGTGGTGTCATAGTGGACTTGGTGACCCTCCAGACACGGATTTGGGTTTCCCCCTTAACGAGTATATGTTCCCCATAGACTATAATGGGGTTCGAAACCCATTCGAACACTCGAACAGTGAGCGGCTGTTCGAATCGAATTTCGAACCTCGAACATTTTAGTGTTCGCTCATCTCTATTATTAACTAATATGTTGAAAATCTATACTGCACCTACCAAACTGTGACTGTGATAACAAAATCTAACTTTTTTCAGATTACACAGTATACTGTATATAAAAACATAATTTAATAATTCATATATACAACCACCTTCATGCAGCTTTGCAGCAAACAGAGATTGCAAGCAAAAATTGTACAAAAATTCAAATTTGCCTCTAAAGTGCGGCTCAAGCAATCCCTCTCTGCAAACAAAATGTACTTTCCAAAAACTGCAATATGTGAGGAGTTCATACATACCATCCTATCCTACTAATATTATAAATGTGAAAGTTTGGATGTTTGTGTGTTTGTTCCTCAATCACGTAAAAACGGCTGAACGGATTTGAATGAAATTCAGCACATAGATAGATTGTAACCTTGATTAAAATATAGGCTACATTTTATCCTGGTAAATGACATGGCATCACCACTGTTATGAATTTATGTTCATATACTATTAGGGTTGAGCGATCGGGATATCGCAATCGGAATTCCGATCCCGATCTTTTTAGGTGGGATCAAGGTCGGAGGTTATTTCCCACAATGCTTTGCTACTGGCCAAGCATTGTGGGAAAAGCTAACAATGTTAGCTAGGTTCCATAGAAAATGAATGGATGCAGCATGGATGGTCCGGCCACTTAACCCCCTGCGCGCTGGCTGCGTCCATTCATTCTAACGGGAGACTAGCTAACATCTCTAGTAGCTAATAACACGTACCTGCACAGAAGCGCTGCCGCTGGTCCGGTCACCGCTGTTCTTGCTCCTCTTCTCGTCTCGCTGCCCCCACCTGCCAGGTTAGTGTTACAAACCTAGGAAGAAGGCGGGGCTTGTTGCTTAGGAGAGTGTGGGCGGGTACTGGGAGGGGAGACTTGAGTGATGCACTCACATCTCCCTGACCTTCCTAGGTCTGTAACACTAACCTGGGAGGTGGGAGCAGTGAGGCGAGAAGAGGTGAGAAAAGGAGCGAGAACAGCGGGGATCGGACCAGCAGCAGCGCTTCTGTGCAGGTAAGTGGACAACAGGAGGGACTAAGTAGTCAGAGGATTTTTTTTTAATCACTACACAGCGTGGAGTCTAACAATTAAAGCATTCACTTTTTAGACTCCATGCTGTATAGTGAATAGGATCGTTTTTAAAATCTGACCTTCGATTATTAAAAAAATTCCATTGACTTGCATTGGGATCGCGTTCGAATGGAAATTGATCGGAAATCGGATTTTAAAAAACGATCCTGAAATCTCAAGATGGGCTCAACCCTATATACTATATTACACTTTTCTTATCTCACCTTCTGAGAAAGCAAGGGCTGTTATCTATCTGTGTAAACACTCACT
Source organism: Leptodactylus fuscus (assembly GCF_031893055.1). NCBI lineage: Eukaryota > Metazoa > Chordata > Amphibia > Anura > Leptodactylidae > Leptodactylus > Leptodactylus fuscus. Next base: position 218,254,115 of record NC_134265.1, read on the forward strand.
AACCCTCAGTGTTCATGCATTAGCATATTATCTGATCTGGTCCAGGCACTGCAGACAAACTGACATGTGCAAACACCTTTAATCCAAATTGGCAGTTTCTCAATTTTAAACATGCCGGAAAAAGAAAATCTAATTTGTCGCAAACAACGAGAGCTATGAAGGTAGCCAGAAGTCACAGAGTTCTCCTCGAGTGCAGCTGAGGAGGATCATCAATGCCAACAACACACTCATTATATGGCATCACAGCGAGCTGCTGAGATGCCAAAACAATTACAGGCACGGTGCGAGGAACAAGTTCAGTGCCCAGGTGGAACATCAACGCCCTCAACACGCTGATCATATGGTGTCCCAGCGAGTTACATAGTTACATAGTAGATGAGGTTGGCTAAAGACATGAGTCCATCAAGTCCAACCTATAACCCTACAATCCCCTACAGTGTTGATCCAAGGGAAGGCAAAAAACCCCATGAGGCTCATGCCAATTGCCCTATTTCAGGGGAAAAAATTCCTTCCCGACTCCAAATCTGGCAGTCAGCAACAATCACGGCCACAGCGCGAGGAACGAGTTCAGCAGCAGGCCAGCTTGACAGCTATCGAAACGCTGGAGCTGGTGAATCATCAACACCAACAACACGCTCATTATATGGCGTCCCAGTGAGCTGCTGAGATGCCAGAACAATCACAGGATGGTGTGAAGAACAAGTTCAGCAGTAGGACCGCTTAAGTGCTGCCAAATGCCAGAACAGGCAAACCATCAATGGCAGCAATTTGCTGAATACGCTTATGGCGTCCCAGCGAGCTAATGAGATGCCGGAACAATCACGGGCATGGTGCGAGGAACAACTTCAATGCCAGCCCAACTTGAGAGCTGCCAAAACGCCAGAGCAGGCGGATCATCAACGCCAACAACACGCTCATTCCCTGTTGTCATACAGCAGCACAATGTGGGGCATTTCTGCCCCTGCGTGCTGGTAGGACAGATGGAATATTTTAATCAGCAATTAATTTAAATATGCATGCACGTGATTTTTTCTGTCCTTCGGACGGTAGGACAGGTGGGGACTTTGTGTCCTCCTTGACCGGGTTTTTGGGGGTTTTGTTACCTCTCCTCGGCCTGTGTACAAGGTCCCGGTCCTTATTCTTTTGTTCATCTTCTTTTTTTTTCTGCCTAAGGCAGAAATGAGAGAAGAATGTTCAGTTTGCAGGCTGCCTATCTGGTCAGTTAGCCACAGTGTGGCCTGGTCCGGTTAGGCTCTGCCCGCTTGCAGTTAGACCGCGTTTGTGTGGCCTTGTTTTGGCCACGCTGCGGCCTGGGTTTGGCTGAGCTTGCGGCTTTGTTTAGCCGCGCTCGCGGTCTGGACGAGCTGCGGCTTGTTCCGGCCGCACTTGCAGCCTAGTCTGGCTTACTTGCCGCTTACCTTGGTGGCAGGATCTTGTGGCCTACTTACAGTCGCTTGCTCCACTTCCAGCCTGCTGCTAGGCCGTCTGTCTGGTGAGGGGCGGACCTTGGGCGGTGTTGGTTAGCTCCCCACCCCTCGTGGCCAGCTCCTTGCTTGTGGGGCAAGATCTTTATGTTTTATCCCTGCTTTTCAAGGTTCTGAGCCCCTTTTTGTTCTCATTATGTTTTGGAGTGCAGGGCTCTGTTGGCATCAGGTGGCCACGCCCCTTCTGGCCCCTTCCCTACTGGACATCCCTCCTCTGGAGGCTCTGGGCCTTACTAGTTACTAGTGGGGCTTGCTGGCACTAGCCTGTATTTGTGTAGCGGTTGCTTCATTGCTTTGGAGCTTCTTGTGCTATTCAGCTCAATTATTTAAGCGCTAGGTGGCCTCTTCCGTGAGTATGCAGATCTTGCTATTATTTCCTATGGTCATACACTAACGTGTTTGTTCCTTCCGTAGAGTGAGTGGCTTGTAGCCCAGTATGTCTTCTACTACCCCTCCCAAGGAAGACCATAGAAGACGGAAATCTCCTCTAAGAGGAGGCATCAGGCCTGTGCTGAACGCGAAATTCCCCTGCCTGATGGTAGGTTTTTCTCACCAAAAAAAATAAAAAATCAGAGAGAAAATAAATATTTTTCTTTCCCCTTTGGACCAGGCTATGTATGGGCCCGCTGCCATTCTTGCAGAGGCCCTCCTCCCGAGAACATTTCTACTCAAGATGTTATTGTCTGGGTAAGAGACTTCATGGTGAGTTTTTTTCCTTTTCAGGACTGTCCAGCTGTTGGACAGCCCTTTTTTCTTTCTCTTTCTAAGGACATCAGGGATTCCATTTCCCATATCGCCAAGAAACAGTGCACTGATAGGCGCTCTTTGTCCTTGCCATCGCTGGTGCGATTAACCATGGACGACCAAACAGTTTCTTCGGACAAGGATGTCAATTCCAGCAGACCCATACTCCCTATGGATAAGATGGGGAAACTGCTGAAGTCCATCCAGTCAGGCGACCAGGATGTTGATGGGGAAGCCTCGTCCACCTCTGGGGGGCGGAGGGCCTTCCATGTGGACGCAGCCCTAGCCAGGTTGATGGAAACGGAATGGAAACATCCGGAAAGAGCTCATCTAGCCTCCAGAGTATTTGGAACCCTGTATCCGATCTCCTCATCCCAGCTGGATCGATTGGGCCCTCCACCTAAGGTGGATATAGCCATGGCGAAGCTCCTCCACCATACAGTGGTACTTCTGGAGGACGGCTCTAATTTGCAAGACCTGCTGGACCGACGCATGGACGGGACCCCCAGGAAATGTTATTCGACCTGCTCTGCGCAAACTTCGGTGGCCATATCCTCCACCGTTGTGCCTGACAGTCTTCGTTCCTGACTTCAACAACTGGAACGAGATATCGATTACGGGGTCCCTTGGGATGATATTCTCTCTCATCAATGTCCTCCCTGTTCACTACTGCCGATTATCTGGGCGTGGCCTCCTGTCAACAGTTAAAGGTAGCTTTATCTATCCACTGCTGCCCGGAGACCCCTCTGGCTTAGGCCCTGTAGGGTGGACACAATCGAGGGTTATGAATGATAACTAGAGATGAGCGAACACTAAAATGTTCGAGGTTCGAAATTCGATTCGAACAGCCGCTCACTGTTCGAGTGTTCGAATGGGTTTCGAACCCCATTATAGTCTATGGGGAACATAAACTCGTTAAGGGGGAAACCCAAATTCGTGTCTGGAGGGTCACCAAGTCCACTATGACACCCCAGGAAATGATACCAACACCCTGGAATGACACTGGGACAGCAGGGGAAGCATGTCTGGGGGCATAAAAGTCACTTTATTTCATGGAAATCCCTGTCAGTTTGCGATTTTCGCAAGCTAACTTTTCCCCATAGAAATGCATTGGCCAGTGCTGATTGGCCAGAGTACGGAACTCGACCAATCAGCGCTGGCTCTGCTGGAGGAGGCGGAGTCTAAGATCGCTCCACACCAGTCTCCATTCAGGTCCGACCTTAGACTCCGCCTCCTCCGGCAGAGCCAGCGCTGATTGGCCGAAGGCTGGCCAATGCATTCCTATGCGAATGCAGAGACTTAGCAGTGCTGAGTCAGTTTTGCTCAACTACACATCTGATGCACACTCGGCACTGCTACATCAGATGTAGCAATCTGATGTAGCAGAGCCGAGGGTGCACTAGAACCCCTGTGCAAACTCAGTTCACGCTAATAGAATGCATTGGCCAGCGCTGATTGGCCAATGCATTCTATTAGCCCGATGGAGTAGAGCTGAATGTGTGTGCTAAGCACACACATTCAGCTCTACTTCATCGGGCTAATAGAATGCATTGGCCAGCGCTGATTGGCCAGAGTACGGAACTCGACCAATCAGCGCTGGCTCTGCTGGAGGAGGCGGAGTCTAAGATCGCTCCACACCAGTCTCCATTCAGGTCCGACCTTAGACTCTGCCTCCTCAAGCAGAGCCAGCGCTGATTGGCCGAATTCCGTACTCTGGCCAATCAGCACTGGCTAATGCATTGTATTGGTGTGATGAAGCAGTGCTGAATGTGTGTGCTTAGCACACACATTCAGCTCTACTTCATCGGGCTAATAGAATGCATTGGCCAATCAGCGCTGGCCAATGCATTCTATTAGCTTGATGAAGCAGAGTGTGCACAAGGGTTCAAGCGCACCCTCGGCTCTGATGTAGCAGAGCCGAGGCTGCACAAGGGTTCAAGCGCACCCTCGGCTCTGATGTAGCAGAGCCGAGGGTGCACAAGGGTTCAAGTGCACCCTCGGCTCTGCTACATCAGAGCCGAGGGTGCGCTTGAACCCTTGTGCACACTCTGCTTCTTCAAGCTAATAGAATGCATTGGCCAGCACTGATTGGCCAGAGTACGGAATTTGGTCAATCAGCGCTGGCCAATGCATCCCTATGGGAAAAAGTTTATCTCACAAAAATCATAATTACACACCCGATAGAGCCCCAAAAAGTTATTTTTAATAACATTCCCCCCTAAATAAAGGTTATCCCTAGCTATCCCTGCCTGTACAGCTATCCCTGTCTCATAGTCACAAAGTTCACATTCTCATATGACCCGGATTTGAAATCCACTATTCGTCTAAAATGGAGGTCACCTGATTTCGGCAGCAAATGACTTTTTCCAATTTTTTTCAATGCCCCCGGTGTCGTAGTTCCTGTCCCACCTCCCCTGCGCTGTTATTGGTGCAAAAAAGGCGCCAGGGAAGGTGGGAGGGGAATCGAATTTTGGCGCACTTTACCACGCGGTGTTCGATTCGATTCGAACATGGCGAACACCCTGATATCCGATCGAACATGTGTTCGATAGAACACTGTTCGCTCATCTCTAATGATAACCTGTTTCCCTTAGTCCAAACAGCAGCACAACAGATGGGGTATTCCTGCCCCTGTGTGCGGTTTAGGACAGGTGGAATTTTAATTAGTCAAAATTAAATGCAGCCGTACCCCCTCTATAAGAGGGTAAGAGAACCTCCTCCCCTTGTGTTAATTATAAAGTAAAAATATCTGCAATATATAGGGAGGGAAAAAAACTTGTGCTGCTGTTTGGACTAAGGGAAACAGGTTATCATTCATAACCCTCGATTCCCCCACGTCCAAACCGCAGCACAACAGATGGGGATGTAGCGAGATTACCCCTAGGGAGGGCCCCCTCGGCATACAGATGACAACACATTATGACCGAAGGTGGTAGCCTCTGACCGTTGCAGGTCCAGACGGTAATGCTTAACAAAGGTTAAATGAGACTGCCAAGTGGCAGCCATACATATATGCTCTAAGGAGACAGAGTGCCTCTCTGCCCAGGAAGTGGACATTGCCCTAGTGGAATGGGCCCTTACAAAATCTGGGGGAGTAAGCCCCTGAGACACAAAAGACAATCTTATAGCCTCCTTAATCATTTGGATAGTATAGGTTTTGAAATTTTAGACCCCTTGGACTTTCTAAACTCACTGGTGCGTTCTAAATAGATGCGTAAGCACCTTACCAAATCCAGCGAGTGCCATCTTTCCTCCTCAGGAGAGGAGGGAGAGGGAAAAAACACAGGTAATGAAATAACCTGATTCAGGTTACTATAGGAGGGAACCTTAGGTAAAAAAAACCTGGCAAAAACCTTAACTGCACCCGATCAGGGAAGAAGGTTGTATAAGGCTCATGTGCTGATAGAGCCTGCAGTTCCCCCACGCGTTTGGCTAATGTAATCGCCAAGAGAAAAGCCAGTTTAACCGACATTAGTTTAAGGCTTGCCTCCTGCATGGGTTCAAACGGAGGGCTGCAAAGCCCTATCAAAACCGTTGAGAGGTCCCACTGCGGAACCGGAGGTCTTGTAGCAGGCCTTAGCCTGGTTGCACCTTTCAGGAACCTGGATATAAATACATCCTGTGACAAGCGCTTGTTTAAACAAGGCAGACACCTGCACTTTAAGTGTAGCAGGCGTAAGGCCCTTGTCCAGACCATCCTGCAAGAATTCCAGTAGGCTTTGCGTGGATGGATCAACATGTGATCTCTGCTTATCCATACACCAGGTTTTAAAGGTGTTGTAGACCCTGAGATAAGCCTGGTTGGTAGCTGGAGCCCTTGAATGGGCTATGGTGTTGCGGACGGCTAAGGACAATTCTTCTAGTCCTGGTAAGGATCGGTCAACTTCCAGGCTGGCAAGTTGAACCTCTTGAGATCTTGGCATACTCTGGCACCCTGAGTGACCAGGTTGTGCACTGGGGGGAGCCTCCAAAATATCCCTCGACTCATCTGAATGAGCTGGGAAATGTAGTTTGCGGGTGAACTGGTTTAAGTAACGGAGATTGATTATCATCCTCCAGCCCCCTGATACTTTGGGCACCAGGAAGACTGGAGAGTATACGCCCAAGCCCTCTTCGGCCGGTGGCACAGGCTCTAAGGCCGCTTTTTCCAGATATTCTCGGATCATTCCTTCCAGCCACACCTGCTTTTGATTGAAAGAGCGGGTTGCGATATATTTGTCGCGAGGCGGAGACACGAAATCTATGCGGTATCCGTGTTGAATTAGTTGGAGGACCCAGGGGTCCTGGATGTTTTGTTGCCAAGCTGGAAGGTATTTCGTTAAGCGACCTCCGACAGGTAGCGGGCTGTCCACCGACGGGCTGCAGTAGTTGTCAAAAAGACTTTTTGGGCTCTTCTTTAGAAAAGCGACGGCCAGATCCTCTGGCCTGACCCCCAGATCTTCTGGAATACTGCCCTCTAGATGAAGACTGGCGGTATGACCCTCTACCATGAGACGAAGTCCCGGGTCTATTCTTGTATGCCTGTGGAAGGGATTTCCCCTTACTGTCAGCAAGTCCCTCCATAATCTCATCCAGGCGCTTGCCAAACAACCGGTCAGGCTCAAAAGGCAGGGCACAAATACTATATTTGGAGGCGTTGTCTGCCTTCCATGGCTTAAGCCAGAGGGGTCTTCTGGCAGCAGCAGATAAGGCCATACCCTTGGCGGCCGCTTTTACTTGGTATGTAGAGGCTTCCGTCAGGAAGTCTGTTGCCAAGAGGAGAGATGAGAAGGATGCCAGCAGGTCATCACGAGGAACCCCATCATCTATGTCACGCTGAAGTCTCGCTAGGTCTGACCGTAGCTTGTTGGAGACTTCGGAGGAGGCCACTCCGATGGAGGCTTGAGATGCAGCAGCCGAATGAATACATCTGAGGAGGCACTCTGTACACCTATCCATAGGGTCAGATAAATTAGAACCATCCTCTGATGGCACGACAATACGCCTTGAAAGCTTGGCCACAGCTAAATCCACTTTTGGAGGAGTCATCCAGCCAATTCGTTCACCCCCTTCCAAGGGGAACATCAGTTTAAATTTTTGGATTGGAAAAAAGCCTTCTCAGGGCGTTTCCATTCGGCTTCCATAGCCTTGGCCAGGGCTGGATCCACTTGGAAGGCCCTAGACCTTCTATAGGTGGAATCCGAGGCTTCCCCCTCGTCAACATCACGCCAGCCTGGACGGATGGACTTAATCAATTTCTGCATTCTTTCAACCGGAAATGCGGACCCAGCAGACTCTGGATCCTCATCAGAGGAGGAGACATCCATATTATAAGATCCTTCTTCCGAGGGATATACTGAAGGCCGCGAATGTGTACGAGGTCTTTTAGCGGTCTGTGAAAAAGACTCCATCTCATGGACGGTATCCGAGACAAGTTCCTTGACCCAGGCAATCATGTCGCGCATAGCGTGTTCTTCCGGGGGAGGAGCCCGGCACTGACGGCACCTATTAAATTCATAGCCGTCGGGAAGAGGAATATCGCATCCTCTGCAAGCGAGATGCCTACGCTTGGCCGTCCCTTTCCGTCTCGGCGGTTCAACGTCCATAGGAGAGGAAGACATCTGTTAAAAACAGAAACAACAAATCAGTATTTAAAGACATGGAAACCATAGCCTAGCTAGGTTAAACCCAGTACCGTGGATGACCACAATCACACGTCAAGCAGCAAGGATTCAGCAATGCACTCAATGTGTGGAGCTTGATCCAGCTACAGAGCAATACAGGCTCTGCTCAGGGGAGCTTAAAGGGGCTCTATCAGCAAAATCATGCTGATAGAGCCCCACATATGCGTGCATAGCCTTTAAAAAGGCTATTCAGGCACTGTAAAAGTTAAATTAAACTACCCCCCCGTTTTAAAATAATAACTTATATAAGAATGTTCTCTACTTACGGAACGTGCACCCTGGGCGGGCATTCAGGGTGCGCCGTCTTCTTCTTCCCCGCCTCTTCTTCCTCTGACATCTTCGGGTCCCGTCCTCCTCCGGCGCTTGCTCGCGGACACTGATAAAAAAAAAAAAATAGCCCGGGCGCATGCGCAGTAGCACGCGGCTTCTACTACGGCTACTGCGCATGCGCCCAGGCTATATTTTTTTATTAGTGTCCGCGAGCAAGCGCCGGAGGAGGACGGGATCCGAAGACGTCAGAAGAAGAAGAGGCGGGGAAGAAGATGAAGACACACATCCAACTCCGGCTGGGAGAAATGCACAGCAACGGCCAGCTCCCGTAAGTGCAGAAACACACTGGGAGCCAGCAAGTGTGGACCGGCCAGCGGACTCAGAAGCTCCAGGCCAGGTAAGGCCAGGGGAAGGAAAAAAATCAATCTGTAAGGAGGTAACAGAACCTCCTTCCACCTGTCCTGCACAGGACAGAAAAAAACACAAGGGGAGGAGGTTCTCTTACCCTCTTATAGAGGGGGTACGGCTGCATTTAATTTTGACTAATTAAAATTCCACCTGTCCTAAACCGCACACAGGGGCAGGAATACCCCATCTGTTGTGCTGCTGTTTGGACGTGGGGGAACCTTGAAGTTCGCCTTGTGTACCCTTCCATTCGAGCCTGCAGGCTTTGGTCACGCCCTGGATAATTTGATGGAATGTTTGGCGGACACCAAAGTCAAATCGTTAACCCAAGCTGCAAGAGGAAGACGAGAGCCCTCTGGTAGAGGTCGTGGCTCTTCCCGTCCCAGAGGCCAGGAAGAAGCCTAACCTTTGACTGGTGCTCGCTCCCTGGGATACAGACTCTCCCACTTTCTTCCTGCATGGCAAACTTCCATTCAGGACCCCAAGTCATCGAGAGAGGTTACGCCATCAAATTATCTCTGCCACCTCTAGACCACTTCTTGTCAACTCGCCCTCTGCCTGTCGCTCGACAGTCCATCTTGAAGAACTCCATCGGGAGTATATTCAGAAGGGCGCCTTGGAAAAGGTCCCTCCTTTGGGCAAGGCAAGGTGAGGGTCACACTAGACCAAAGGATCTCTACTTGCATATACCCATTGTTCAACGACACAGGAGGTTCCTCAGGATTTCCATTCAGATCCCCGGTCACAGGGAGCATTACCAGTTTGCTGCTCTACCCTTCGGCATACACCTTCACCAAGGTGGGGGCTCCAGTTGCCGCCGCTCTTAGGCTTCAGAGCCTGTTCATAGTTCCCTATCTGGACAAATGGCTTATAAAAGCTCAAAGTCCTCAAACGTCATCTTCTGTTAGCCACCTCCTTCCTGCAGAGGTTACGGTGGCTAATCAATTGGGAGAAATCAGAGGTGACACCATCTACCCGGAGGAAGTTTCTAGGTTTCCTTCTGGACTCAGAGCCTCTGCAGATCTCACTTTCCATCCCAAGGACATTGAGAATTCAGGCTGCTGCCTGTTTTCTGTACAAAACAAGGCAGGTATCTGTCAAAACCGCCAGGAGAGGCCTTGGCCTAATGTCATCCTCGACCAGAGCAGTACCTTGGGCTTTATGGCATTTGCGTCCCCTCCAGACGGAAATGTTAAGCGCCTGGAACGGGTCTCCACAGGGGTTGCACAAAAGATCTGCCTTTCTCCCGGTACCCGTCTTTCCCTCAGATGGTGAATACACCTGAAAGACGGAAGGTCCTTAGTCCAACCAGTTTGGACTCTGTTGACAACAGGTGCATTCCAGACAGGATGGGGAGCCCATCTGGACGAGAGGACTGTTCAAGAGTATTGGAGCAGCCCGAAAGAGGGATCCTCTAATCAGAGGCAACTCAAGGCGATATACCTGGAACTTGTGCACTTCTCACCATAGCTCAAAGGGAAGGCGGTCAAAGTGCGAACAGACAACATGACGTCAGTGTTGTACCTAAACAAACCTGGTCCAGACTTTTCCTGAAAGTGACAAATGTGATAATTACCTGGGCCGAGACGAACCTGACCCAGTTGACCGCTGTTCACATCAAGGGCTCTCTGAACATAGTAGCGGATCAGTTGAGTCAAGGTATTGCCGTATCAGGAGAATGGTCCCTCAATCCAGAGGTGTTCCAATGTATTGTCCAGATGTGGGGGCTTCCAGAAGTCAACCTCATGGCAACCCGACATGAAACACTCATGTGCCGCTACTAGTGAGGTGGTGAGCAGAGCCTTTACTACTGTGGTGGTGAAGCACTACTATATTAAGCTTTCCAACTGCTGTCTTGCATGTTTAAGAATGTTTGTACCTCTTAAAGGGGCTCTATCATTGGGAAAAGTCATTTTTAACTAAGCACATACATGCATAGCCTTTAAAAAGGCTATTCCACACATACCTTTTGCATGTAAATCGCCTCAGTGGTTTTTGAATGAGCCCGCTTTTATTCATATGCTAATTAGACTCTTGGTGCAACCTGGAAGTCTCATTGGCACCCTCTGCTATTCTTTCCTATGTATGTGTACAGCACAGGCTGCTGCTGCTGACTTCCCGTTTGCACACACAGATAGGAAAGAATAGCAGAGAGGAGTGCTGCTGGGAACTTCCTGTGCTGGCTGGAAGCATATGAATAAAAAACGGGGTCATTCAAAAGCCACTGAGGCGATTCACATACTAAAGGTAGGTGTGGAATAGCCTTTCTAAAGGCTATGCATGTATGTGATTAGCTAAAAATGACTTTTCCCAAAGATAGAGCCCCTTTAAATGGAATTTCTCACTGAAGTTATTGATGCAGGGTTAAGGTGGTAAAAATGTTATTAAACATGAAGGCCAGCAGCTGAAGGGTTGTAGGTCAGGCAATGTCTTTATAGTTAAATGAAGGCGGAAACACTAGTTCTGAGACAGCCCATCACTATTATGCACACAAACATGTGAGGTACTGATTACACTGATTACTGAAGCACTGATTACTGCCCCAGCAACCCCACAGGAAGGGTGGGCTAGAAAGCAGCACCATTCCAGTTACTGGACTTACGAGTTGTAGAGAGGGTAAAGAAGTACTGAATATATGGGAATGAGGGGGGTCAAATGAGGCAATATAAGCTTTATATGACAAAGGGGATGTTTGAGGAGTGGAAGTTTATCTAGTATGGATGGGAGGACAGTTTGATGGATAGGGGTTATAAGCAGTGAGCGCTATTTTACTTATTGACATGGGGAGGTTGTAGATTTCATTTAAAGGGTTTTTACAAATTATTAAATGTATGTCAAAGTACTCCAAAATTTAAAAAAGTAAAATAAGGAATGCTCACTTTGCACTTCTGCCATTATTCACTTCCTTGGGGTACTGCTACTTTGCAGAAAAGTATTGGTGAGCACTGTCTAAGGCCTCTTGCAGACAACTGTGGCTGAGATCAGTGTACTATCCGTGCTTTTCCTGGATAGCACACTGACCCATTAATTTCTACGGGCCCGTACGCATGACCATGAATTACATGGTCATGTGTGCGGGCCAACAGTCCGGGACACATAACAGGTCCTATTCCTGTCCTATTTTGCGGCCCTGTTTCCATGGCTCCTATTCATTTAATGAAAGGGGCCGCAGAAACACGGCCAGCACATGGATGTCCCCCATGCGCCGCCTGTTCCTTCAATTCACGGCCAGTCGGAAGCACAGTCATTTGCAACCAGCCTTAACTGCATACAGTTATATCTACTTCTTTCAGAGGTCAGAACTTAGTATGTACCATTTTGAAGTCTTACTTAAAGGAGTTTTCCCATAAACATAACCATGTTTAAGTTTGTAAACAATGAACAGTTAAAGAGGACCTTTCACCATATCAGGGCACATGCAGTGTTATATACTGCCAGAAAGCTGACAGTGCGCTGAATTCAGCGCACTGTCGGCTTTCCCGATCCGTGCCCGGTGTAAAGCGCTATCGGTCCCGGTACCGTAGCGCTTTACAGTCAGAAGGGCGTTTCTGACCATTAGCCAGAGACGTCCTTCTGCCTCGCGGCGCCAATCGCGCTGTACTGTGGAGCGGGGAGGAACGCCCCCTCCCTCTCCTGATAATGCTCGTCTACGGACAAGCTGTGTGAGCAGAGGGAGGGGGCGTTCCTCCCCGCTCCACAGCACAGCGTGATTGGCGCCGCGAGGCAGAAAGACGTCTCTGGCCAATGGTCAGAAACGCCCTTCTGACCATAGAAGAGCTACGGTACCGGGCCGTAAGCTCTTCACACCGGGCACAGATCGGGAAAGCCGACAGTGCGCTGAATTCAGCGCACTGTCAGCTTTCTGGCAGTATATAGAACTGCCTGTGCCCGGATATGGTGAAAGGTCCTCTTTAACATTTACACAAATATAAATAATGAAAAATGTTGCAGATTTTCTCTAACCATCTTAGTTGTAATAGTCTGTTGTCTTGATAGGTTGCCAGGCACGGGCACTACATGCATGAGAAGATAACCCAGCCTTAATAAGGATGTCATGGTTGGGTTTCTGAGAAGTGCCATATCATAGAAAGATCCTGCATTCATAGTTGTTTCCATTGGCAACCGATCAAGACAAAAGACTGTCACCAGTAAGATGGTTAGAGAAAATGTTTAAAATTCTACCAAATTTTTATTTATATTTGTAACATTTTCATTGACTACAAATTTATATAAGGTTATGTTCATGGGAGAACCCCATTAAGCCAAATTCATATATGCATAAGTCACCAAATCGGTCCAAAAAAATAAAATATAATAATGCAACCATTGTAAATAATGATATCTACTGTGGAACAGAAGAATGGACCACGCACATATCAACTAAGCCTTATGGACTACAAACAAATATCTTGAAACAATGTACAGTCCACAGCACAAATGAGACCACCGCTTTTGAAAAGTAAGACCTTAATATCTCACTGAAGAAAATAATTTCCAAAATTTTGACAAGAATGAAAAGATTCAGGTTTACTCAAATTATTTGATACAAAAATGAATACACCCACATTAAACACTAGGATTTTGTATGACCTCCATGATTTACATTGACTGCGTCAAGTCTTTTAGGCATGGAATGAACAAATTGTGAACGTTGTAACATCTTTTTCTATTCTTCATGAACAACCTTTTTTTAGAGCCTGGATGCTGAATGGAGATCGATGCCTAACTTGTCTATTCAGAATTCCCCATATGTGCTCGATTGAGTTCAGACTAAGAGACAGGTAGGATTACCAAACATATATCACTATAGAACAGTGGCATGTCATGTGAATGCTGCCCACTTCTGTTACTGTTGTATGTAGGCAAGGTTTACACTTTCGGCACAATGTCAACTGTTCCAATCTAGAAGAGGTCCGGAACAATTGACAGTAAACTTTTCTTTAGTCACCAATAAAAGCAGGACTTTCCATTTGGATCCGTCCTCATGCACTTCAGACTAATGTTCATTAAACCTGCTTTCAATTTGATAAAAAAAAATTAATGCAGACTGCAGCTTTAGATATCGTATATACAGTATGCATAATATAGGTATAGTATATACATCCAGATAGTGTTTGTGTTATTCTGCAAGAAGTTGTGCAGCTGCAGAAATGGGGAGAAAACAGGGAAGGTTTATTACCGTCCCGGCCTTCCTGATCATCTTTCTCAATGGCTCTGCCTCAGATGCATTTAACAGTCATTTGCATATGGCATAAAGGTTGAATATCTCAGCAGCAAGATTGCCACAAGACAAATCTGTTCACTGCATCAGTAACCAACCCTACAGTAATGTAGAAATGGTTCAGAATAGAGAGAAGTCTTTCATTTCATCCAGCAGATTAAACTGCAGCAAAAAAAAAAAAAGTGAAGGCTGATGCCCCATGGGGCGTCCTGCAGCAAAAAAGTGCTGCGGAAAAACCGCGTCAGCAACCCATTGCAGTTCTTCCCGCAGCAATTTTAAAAAGTTTGCAGAGTTTTCTTTTGCGGACTTTGTTACAATTATACCTATGTGGAAACCGCCAGCGTTTCTGTAGGTATACTTAACATGCTGTGATTTCCAGAACTGTGCCAGTTTTTGAAATTGCAGCGTGTCCGCATGGCGGTTTTTACTGCAAAGTGGGCAGCATTGGATTCGCTAGAATATCATCCACTTTGCCTGTACTGTAAAAACGCTGCGATGTTTCTTCCATGGGCAAATCTTGGTGTTTCTGTCCCATGGAGACCCGGCCGAAACCTGGTTTTTGCTATGTTTTTTTACCTACGATTCCTGGGTATGTAGGTAAAAATGCAGCAATAATTGCCACAAAATGTGTTGAAGACCTCCAGTGCACCTTCTGTAGTGTGTAGGTGGATTTGGTTTACATGCACTTGCACCTTCAATGTATGTCCAGCCTCATATACATGTAAATCTCATAGGTTAAAGTGAGTAACATGTGACGTGACCATAAGTGAGAAGAAAAGAACAACTAACCAGGTGAACAGAAGACTGAAGACTTTATTCTTAACTTGGAAAAATCAAGTAAACCATTTCTGTTAAAGGTGCAACTAACAACGCCTTCCTTAGTTCCACACACATAAAATGTTATTTATGCATGCACAATGCTCTGTTTTATCACTTTGGAGCCACTCCAGGAAAATCTGCTAGTGGTTCTTCATCAGATTTACTTCATCCATGTCATCTAGAATTCAATAAATGGAACCTGTTAACAAGATGTCACCGACTGAATGATGGGAATGTGTCAAAATAAAGGACTAGAGTAGAGGGGCCAGTCTAGTAGCTCCAGGGAACAAAATGCATCTAGGAAAAGTTCTTTTTTGGCATAGACTATTACGTAGTCAATTTAAGAAGCAAAACCATCTGCAGAGATAGTGGCGGTTCTAAGGTCCCAGGAGTAAGAGCTTTCTTATTTCACTGGATGTTGTGTGCTGAAAAACACTTCTTGTTGAACAGAACAATGGAGATGTTGCACCTTTAAAGAGGGTTTGTTGTTTTTTTTTGTTTGTTTTTCAAGAGCTGACTCTTTTTAGAAATACATTTATTAAAACAAAATGATCCTCTTTTTCACTTCAGTAACTACGTCAACAAAATTGCAGAGGAGATTCACAGCACTCAAATGCATCTTTAAAAAGCCTGTAATATTTAACATACAATTTGCTATATATCTGACTATATACTCTAGGAGATCAAAAATTAAATAGGACTGGAATATTTATTGAAAGAATAATATTCTATCACTGCCTAAAGTCAGGACATGAAAAGGACTATTACTGGCCACAGTACTCCTCAATAAGCAGCTGCCTCCTTGTGGCGGGAACCTGGAACGGCACTCCATTAAAAATAGGAAGATAGATTCTCACATATGTATTGCAAATTCAGACACAGGAAAACAAAAAGTATAATAAAATATATACTGTATATATAAATAATCTTAACACAAAAGAGTGGCAAGAGGTACGATATGGAAGTGTTTCAATGCACACACAAAAAGCAATTCAGGGTAGACTGATAGAACATTCATGTTTCATGCGAAAACATTTATAGAATCTCTTATTTCTGATGGATATTGCCATTGAAACTCTTGAAAAAAAAAAAGCCATTTTGTACAAAGTCAGAGGCCGTCTCTTTATATAGATATTAGTGTTTCGTCACCACTATTTCTCATAGTAGAAAGACTCTGTACAAATATGGTATTTTTCCAGTCATTTCATTCTCTGTACTATTGTTAACACACTCTCTCTATACATATACATATCTATATATATATATTTTTAAATATAATCAATTTTTTAATTATTTTTTTTATTCAACCACTCAGTTTTAACTCTCTTTTTGCTACATAGATTCTAACTAAAAAGGTTGTAACAGACAAAGTCATCTTCTGATGATATGCAGGTTTTAAAAGGTCAGTGAGGGAGAGGTCACCATTTTACAGCCAATAGGGGCAGGGGTGCGGAATGCTGTGTGTGTTGTGTGTGTGTAATATATATATATATATATATATATATATATATATATATATATATATATATATATATATATATATATATCTTGGACAAGGAAAGGCATGTTCTTTAGCAGGCACAGTCCTGGTGTGGTGGAGCCTGCTGGTCAGTAAGCTGAGGTCCCTGTTTTGCTCCAGTTACAGCTGGATCAGCCGTATCCAAGCTTTCGGACATCTTTTCACAGATTATGTCCACCAAACGTTCAAATGTCTGCTTCACATTAATGTTGTCTTTAGCACTGGCTTCAAAGAATTCAAAACCTGTAGGGTAACAAGTGGAGAGTTAGCATATTCCTTAACATCCTTCAAACCTGCCTCTCAAGTTTTCCACTGGGCCATGAACAAACATCTAGATAAGAGTGCCTGCAGACTGGAAGCTGCAAAAGGTTCCCTGAGTACACAGAAAAGATTTGGATATTTGCAAGAATAAATATCTGTTCTTCATTATAACAAGTTACTCTCTATTCACAACATTAAGATGAGTCTGGACTGAGTTTTAACCGATTAATTTTTTTCATGGACCCATTTGTTGCAACAGGAAGGGACATGTAAAACATAAAAAAAAATGGAAAGAAAAAAAAAATCAGATCATTGACAGCACAAAAAAATAGTGTATAAGTATTTCCTATACATGTCTTATTCCTTCTGTTGCCATTTTTGGGTTTGCCTTAAACAAAAATGCAAAAAAAAATAAATATAATCTATGGCAGCCTTAATGACATAAAAAACAGTGTTACTCACCTCTCCTAAGATCTGGTGTGACTTCCAGCCTTTTTGGTGACATACCAGATATGATATGGGCTAGGCCAGCGTCATTATGTGTTGCAACGCCGCACTGGCCCACGTGACGACTGTGCCAACATTGAAGAGGGCCATAAGAAGCAGGGAGTGTGATGGAGCCCCGGAGAGATAAATAACAGTGGTTTTTATGTTTGTCACCTGCTCTGGGCCTCCGGTCATTATACTTGTGGGTCTAAAGAGACCCCGGAGAATAATAGTTTGTGAGAGCATAATACTGCATGCAGGGGCCACTGTGGGACATAATACTGTGTGCAGGGGCCACTGTGGGACATAATACTGTGTGCAGGGGCCACTGTGGGACATAATACTGTGTGCAGGGGCCACTGTGGGGCATAATACCGTATGCAGGGGCCACTGTGGGGCAAAATACCATGTGCAGGGGCCACTGTGGGGCATAATACCGTGTGCAGGGGACACTGTGGGGCATAATACCATATGCAGGGGCCACTGTGGGGCATAATACCATGTGGAGGTGCCGCTGTGGGACACTATACTGTGTGGAGGGGCCACTATGGAACATTATACTTTCTGCAGGCCACTTTGGAATACTATAGTGTGTCTAAATGGGGCGTTATACTGTGTGGAGGCCAGGAAACTGGGCTCTATGGCGTGGGAGGGCTCAGTCAAAAGTTTGCTGGGAGGCCCAGTTTTTGCTAGTTACACCTCTGCTTCTAATCATTCAATGGTATTATTTGTGAACACTGGTAAGCTTAGAAAATATGAGAAAGTTGATGCGCCTTACCAAGGTGATCTGCCAGCTGTCTTCCTCGCTCCGATGATACAACCCTTTCATCCTCCATATCACATTTGTTACCAACCAGTAGAACTTGAGCATTGTCCCAGGAATAGGTTTTGATCTGAGTTGACCTAGTAAGTCAAATACAATCAACGTTGCATTATATCTATTAGATGGTGGTTAATAAAGCAAAAACAAACAATATAACTCAGAGCTGGTGGTTCATGACTGACTACCAAAGGCGTAGCTAGCGGGGAAGGGCAGAGGGGGCAGCGGCCTTGGGCCCACTGACGCTGTGGAGCCCAGCGCAACGCAAGTTACACATTAACTTGGTGTCATGCAGACGCTGATGCAGGTAAAGTACATAGTAGAGCAGAAAGCATCTCTTGCTTTCTTCTCTACTAGTAAGTAGCCAATACAGGCCTGTGGCCTATGAACTGCTCTGAGACGTCTGCATTCAGCTACAGACATTGGTGCGATGACGTCATTGTCCTGCGCCAGAATGGCCCAGTGCTCTTCAGTGAGAAGCGGTGGAGGTTCCTCCTCGGGGAATCGGAGATAGGCGAGTATCATGTTTATTTCATTTTTATTTACGTGGTTTATTTATATAGAGGATGGGATAAAACATATCATAGTGGAACTGTGGGCTTCATATTTAAGAAAGACCTTTGGGTATGGGGGTATAATTTGTAAAAATGCTCATTATGAGAATAAGTGGGCATTGGGGCAGCATTAAAGGGGTTTTCCAGGAAATAAACTTACTGGTAAGCTTTAATATTCCCTGGATAACCCCCTTAAAGAGGAACTTTCATGTCCTTCTGCAAATGCGGTTTTATATACTGCTGGACAGCCGACAGTGTGCTGAATTCATGTAAGGTCCTTTTTAAAGGATTAATTGCAGAGGAGGCTGGGGTTGCTGAAACAAACAAAAAAAAATATTCTCAACTGTCCCGAGCACTCCAATGTCCACTATTTGTGTCAAGCGCATGCTGCGCACTCACCACTGTAAGTGCTTGTGACCTCAGCAGTGGCTGGAAAGTACTTGGTGAGGTCACTCAAATACATCACTTTCCTGCCACCATTAAAGGAATTGGCCTCTTTCAGACTAATATTGAGAGACAAATGTTATGGTTTGTATAATGACAAGCTGCACAATTTTCCAATATACTTTCTGTATCAATTCCTCACAGTTTTCTAGATCTCTGCTTGTTGTCATTCATTCTGTTACTTCTAGTGGATAAAAGTCTGACCATGGTCATGTGATTTACGGTCCATGGTCATGTGATTAGCACACAGGAGAACAGTTGATTACTAGAGATGAGCGAACACTAAAATGTTCGAGGTTCGAAATTCGATTCGAACAGCCGCTCAATGTTCGTGTGTTCGAACGGGTTTCGAACCCCATTATAGTCTATGGGGAACAGATACTCGTTAAGGGGGAAACCCAAATCCGTGTCTGGAGGGTCACCAAGTCCACTATGACACCCCAGGAAATGATGCCAACACCTCTGGAATGACACTGGGACAGCAGGGGAAGCATGTCTGGGGGCATCTAACACACCAAAGACCCTCTATTACCCCAACATCACAGCCTAACAACTACACACTTTACACACTCAATACCACCTCTCTGACAGTAGGAAAACACCTTGAAACATGTGTATTTGGCACTTGCAGTGAGGAGAGCTTGTCACCAGCAGTGAATTTGGCCCTTGTAGTAAGTTGAGGTTGGCACCAACATTTGTTTTGAAAATCAGGGTGGATTGAGCCTCTAACCAGCAGAGTTTGGGCAAATTCATGGTGGAGGGAGCCTCTAAACACCCCAGTTTGGGCAAATTCATGATGGAGGGAGCCTCTAAAAACCCCAGTTTGGACCAATTCATGGTAAAGGGAGCCTCTAACCAGCCCAGTTTGGGCAAATTCATGGTGGAGGGAGCCTCTAACCAGCCCAGTTTGGACCAATTAATGGTGGAGGGAGCCTCTAACCAGCCCAGTTTGGACCAATTAATGGTGGAGGGAGCCTCTAACCAGCCCAGTTTGGACCAATTAATGGTGGAGGGAGCCTCTAAACAGCCAAGTTTGGACCAATTCATGGTGGAGGGAGCCTCTAAAAACCCCAGTTTGGACCAATTCATGGTGGAGGGAGCCTCTAAAAACCCCAGTTTGGACCAATTCATGGTGGAGGGAGCCTCTAACCAGCCCAGTTTGGGCAAATTCATGGTGGAGGGAGCCTCTAAACAGCCCAGTTTGGGCAAATTCATGGTGGAGGGAGCCTCTAACCAGCCCAGTTTGGACCAATTAATGGTGGAGGGAGCCGCTAAACAGCCCAGTTTGGGCAAATTCATGGTGGAGGGAGCCTCTAAACAGCCCAGTTTGGACCAATTCATGGTGGAGGGAGCCTCTAAAAAACCCAGTTTGGACCAATTCATGGTGGAGGGAGCCTCTAAACAGCCCAGTTTGGGCAAATTCATGGTGGAGGGAGCCTCTAAACAGCCCAGTTTGGGCAAATTCATGGTGGAGGGAGCCTCTAAACAGCCCAGTTTGGGCAAATTCATGGTGGAGGGAGCCTCTAACCAGCCCAGTTTGGACCAATTAATGGTGGAGGGAGCCTCTAAACAGCCAAGTTTTGGGAAATTCATGGTGGAGGGAGCCTCTAAACAGCCCAGTTTGGACCAATTCATGGTGGAGGGAGCCTCTAAACAGCCCAGTTTGGACCAATTAATGGTGGAGGGAGCCTCTAACCACCCCAGTTTGGACCAATTCATGGTGGAGGGAGCCTCTAAACAGCCAAGTTTGGACCAATTCATGGTGGAGGGAGCCTCTAAAAACCCCAGTTTGGACCAATTCATGGTGGAGGGAGCCTCTAACCAGCCCAGTTTGGGCAAATTCATGGTGGAGGGAGCCTCTAAACAGCCCAGTTTGGGCAAATTCATGGTGGAGGGAGCCTCTAAAAAACCCAGTTTGGACCAATTCATGGTGGAGGGAGCCTCTAACCAGCCCAGTTTGGACCAATTAATGGTGGAGGGAGCCTCTAAACAGCCAAGTTTGGACCAATTCATGGTGGAGGGAGCCTCTAAAAACCCCAGTTTGGACCAATTCATGGTGGAGGGAGCCTCTAACCAGCCCAGTTTGGACCAATTAATGGTGGAGGGAGCCTCTAACCAGCCCAGTTTGGACCAATTAATGGTGGAGGGAGCCTCTAACCACCCCAGTTTGGACCAATTCATGGTGGAGGGAGCCTCTAAACAGCCAAGTTTGGACCAATTCATGGTGGAGGGAGCCGCTAAACAGCCCAGTTTGGGCAAATTCATGGTGGAGGGAGCCTCTAAACAGCCCAGTTTGGACCAATTCATGGTGGAGGGAGCCTCTAAAAAACCCAGTTTGGACCAATTCATGGTGGAGGGAGCCTCTAAAAAACCCAGTTTGGACCAATTCATGGTGGAGGGAGCCTCTAACCAGCCCAGTTTGGACCAATTAATGGTGGAGGGAGCCGCTAAACAGCCCAGTTTGGACCAATTCATGGTGGAGGGAGCCTCTAAAAACCCCAGTTTGGACCAATTCATGGTGGAGGGAGCCTCTAAAAAACCCAGTTTGGACCAATTCATGGTGGAGGGAGCCTCTAACCAGCCCAGTTTGGACCAATTAATGGTGGAGGGAGCCTCTAAACAGCCAAGTTTGGACCAATTCATGGTGGAGGGAGCCTCTAAAAACCCCAGTTTGGACCAATTCATGGTGGAGGGAGCCTCTAACCAGCCCAGTTTGGACCAATTAATGGTGGAGGGAGCCTCTAACCAGCCCAGTTTGGACCAATTAATGGTGGAGGGAGCCTCTAACCACCCCAGTTTGGACCAATTCATGGTGGAGGGAGCCTCTAAACAGCCAAGTTTGGACCAATTCATGGTGGAGGGAGCCTCTAAAAACCCCAGTTTGGACCAATTCATGGTGGAGGGAGCCTCTAACCAGCCCAGTTTGGGCAAATTCATGGTGGAGGGAGCCTCTAAACAGCCCAGTTTGGGCAAATTCATGGTGGAGGGAGCCTCTAAAAAACCCAGTTTGGACCAATTCATGGTGGAGGGAGCCTCTAACCAGCCCAGTTTGGACCAATTAATGGTGGAGGGAGCCTCTAAACAGCCAAGTTTGGACCAATTCATGGTGGAGGGAGCCTCTAAAAACCCCAGTTTGGACCAATTCATGGTGGAGGGAGCCTCTAACCAGCCCAGTTTGGACCAATTAATGGTGGAGGGAGCCTCTAAACAGCCAAGTTTTGGGAAATTCATGGTGGAGGGAGCCTCTAACCAGCCCAGTTTGGACCAATTCATGGTGGAGGGAGCCTCTAAACAGCCCAGTTTGGGCAAATTCATGGTGGAGGGAGCCTCTAAAAAACCCAGTTTGGACCAATTCATGGTGGAGGGAGCCTCTAAAAAACCCAGTTTGGACCAATTCATGGTGGAGGGAGCCTCTAACCAGCCCAGTTTGGACCAATTAATGGTGGAGGGAGCCGCTAAACAGCCCAGTTTGGACCAATTCATGGTGGAGGGAGCCTCTAAAAACCCCAGTTTGGACCAATTCATGGTGGAGGGAGCCTCTAAAAAACCCAGTTTGGACCAATTCATGGTGGAGGGAGCCTCTAACCAGCCCAGTTTGGACCAATTAATGGTGGAGGGAGCCTCTAAACAGCCAAGTTTGGACCAATTCATGGTGGAGGGAGCCTCTAAAAACCCCAGTTTGGACCAATTCATGGTGGAGGGAGCCTCTAACCAGCCCAGTTTGGACCAATTAATGGTGGAGGGAGCCTCTAACCAGCCCAGTTTGGACCAATTAATGGTGGAGGGAGCCTCTAACCACCCCAGTTTGGAACAATTCATGGTGGAGGGAGCCTCTAAACAGCCAAGTTTGGACCAATTCATGGTGGAGGGAGCCTCTAAAAACCCCAGTTTGGACCAATTCATGGTGGAGGGAGCCTCTAACCAGCCCAGTTTGGGCAAATTCATGGTGGAGGGAGCCTCTAAACAGCCCAGTTTGGGCAAATTCATGGTGGAGGGAGCCTCTAACCAGCCCAGTTTGGACCAATTCATGGTGGAGGGAGCCGCTAAACAGCCCAGTTTGGGCAAATTCATGGTGGAGGGAGCCTCTAAACAGCCCAGTTTGGACCAATTCATGGTGGAGGGAGCCTCTAAAAACCCCAGTTTGGACCAATTCATGGTGGAGGGAGCCTCTAACCAGCCCAGTTTGGGCAAATTCATGGTGGAGGGAGCCTCTAAACAGCCCAGTTTGGGCAAATTCATGGTGGAGGGAGCCTCTAACCAGCCCAGTTTGGACCAATTAATGGTGGAGGGAGCCGCTAAACAGCCCAGTTTGGGCAAATTCATGGTGGAGGGAGCCTCTAAACAGCCCAGTTTGGACCAATTCATGGTGGAGGGAGCCTCTAAAAAACCCAGTTTGGACCAATTCATGGTGGAGGGAGCCTCTAAACAGCCCAGTTTGGGCAAATTCATGGTGGAGGGAGCCTCTAAACAGCCCAGTTTGGGCAAATTCATGGTGGAGGGAGCCTCTAACCAGCCCAGTTTGGACCAATTAATGGTGGAGGGAGCCGCTAAACAGCCCAGTTTGGGCAAATTCATGGTGGAGGGAGCCTCTAAACAGCCCAGTTTGGACCAATTCATGGTGGAGGGAGCCTCTAAAAAACCCAGTTTGGACCAATTCATGCGGGAGGGAGCCTCTAAACAGCCCAGTTTGGGCAAATTCATGGTGGAGGGAGCCTCTAAACAGCCCAGTTTGGGCAAATTCATGGTGGAGGGAGCCTCTAACCAGCCCAGTTTGGACCAATTAATGGTGGAGGGAGCCGCTAAACAGCCCAGTTTGGGCAAATTCATGGTGGAGGGAGCCTCTAAACAGCCCAGTTTGGACCAATTCATGGTGGAGGGAGCCTCTAAAAAACCCAGTTTGGACCAATTCATGGTGGAGGGAGCCTCTAAACAGCCCAGTTTGGGCAAATTCATGGTGGAGGGAGCCTCTAACCAGCAGAGTTGTGGGAAAGCAGGGTAGAGGGAGCCTCTAACCAGCAGAGTTGGTGGAAATCAGGGTGGAGGGAGCCTCTAACCAGCAGAGTTGGGGGAAATCATGTTGGAGGGAGCTTAGTATTAGCAGAATTGTGCAACGCTTATGGTGGATGAGTATGAGGATGCGGAGGAATTGGAGAGGTTGAGTACAGACATGGAGTTTCATGTTGGGGTGCTTTACACAGGTGGGCACAAAAATGAAGGCTCTATCCAGTGGTGGTTCATTTTTATCAAAGTGAGCCGGTCGGCACTCTCAGCTGACAGACGGGTGCGCTTGTCAGTGATGATGCCACCGGCTGCACTGAACACCCTCTCAGATAGGACGCTGGCGGCAGGACAGGACAGCACCTCCAAGGCATATAGGGCAAGTTCAAGCCACAGGTCCAACTTCGACACCCAATACGTGTAGGGCGCAGAGGGGTCGGAGAGGACAGGGCTGTGGTCGGAAAGGTATTCCCGCAACATGCGCCTATACTTCTCACGCCTGGTGACACTAGGACCCTCCGTGGCGGCACTTTGGCGAGGGGGTGCCATCAAGGTGTCCCAGACCTTAGACAGTGTGCCCCTCGTTTGTGTGGACCGGTGAGAACTTGGTTGCCTACTGGAGGAACTGCCCTCCCTGCCGCCAACGTCACATGCTGGAAACATCTCCATCATATTCTGCACCAATTGCCTGTGGCAAGCATTGATGCGATTGGCCCTCCCCTCTACCGGAATAAAAGACGAGATGTTGTTTTTATACCGGGGGTCAAGGATAGCAAAGATCCAGTACTGGTTGTCCTCCATGATTTTGACAATACGCTTGTCGGTTGTAAAGCACCCCAACATGAACTCAGCCATATCTGCCACAGTGTTAGTTGGCATGACTCCTCTGGCCCCACCGGAAAGTTCAATCTCCATTTCCTCCTCATCCTCCATGTCTACCCATCCGCGCTGCAACAATGGGACGATTCGAAGTTGCCCGGAAGCCTCCTGTATCACCATCACATCATCGGACAACTCTTCTTCCTCCTCCTCCTCCTCCTCCTCCTCCATTAAACGCAGTGAAGCGGACAGATGTGTGGACCTACTCTCCAGCTGTGACGGATCGGATGCTATCCCTAACTCCTCTGTGTGATCTGAGTTATCCCTGATGTCAATCAGGGATTCTCTCAGAACACACAAGAGCGGGATTGTAAGGCTCACCATCGCATCCTCAGAGCTCACCCTCCTTGTGGACTCCTCAAAGACCCGTAGGATGTCACAAAGGTCTCTCATCCATGGCCACTCATGGATGTGAAACTGAGGCAGCTGACTTTGTGGCACCCTAGGGTTTTGTAGCTGGTATTCCATCAAAGGTCTCTGCTGCTCAACCACTCTATTCAACATCTGAAACGTTGAGTTCCAGCGTGTGGGGACGTCGCACAAAAGCCGGTGTTGTGGCACATGCAGGCGTTGCTGGAGAGATTTTAAGCTAGCAGCGGCTACTGTCGACTTGCGAAAGTGGGCGCACATGCGCCGCACTTTCACCAGTAGCTCTGGAACATTGGGGTAGCTCTTTAGGAAACGTTGCACCACTAGGTTGAAGACGTGGGCCAGGCATGGAACATGTTGGAGTCCGGCAAGCTCCAGAGCTGCTACCAGGTTCCGGCCGTTATCACAAACGACCATGCCTGGGCCCAGGTGCAGCGGCTCAAACCATATTGCCGTCTCATCGAGGAGGGCATCCCTCACCTCGGAGGCAGTGTGCTGTCTGTCCCCCAAGCTGATCAGCTTCAGCACAGCCTGCTGACGTCTACCAACGCCAGTGCTGCAACGTTTCCAACTCGTAGCTGGGGTCAATCTAACAGCGGAGGAGGAGGCGGTGGCGGAGGAGGAGGCGGTGGCGGAGGAGGAGGCGGTAGAGGAGGAGGAGGAGGGGGGTGTTCTTCTCGTGTCCCTGCCAGGAATGTTAGGCGGGGAGACGAGGTACACCGGGCCAGTTTGGGAAGCAGTCCCAGCCTCAACTACATTCACCCAGTGTGCCGTCAGTGAAATGTAGCGTCCCTGTCCGCATGCACTTGTCCACGCGTCGGTGGTCAAGTGGACCTTTGTGCAAAGCGCGGAACTAAGGGCCCGCCTGATGTTGAGTGACACGTGCTGGTGCAAGGCGGGGACGGCACACCGGGAGAAGTAGTGACGGCTAGGGACGGCATAGCGAGGTGCCGCAGTTGCCATCAGGTCCAGGAAGGCGGGAGTTTCAACAAGCCGGAACGCCAACATCTCCTGGGCCAGCAGTTTAGCGATGTTGGCGTTCAAGGCTTGCGCGTGTGGGTGGTTAGCAGTGTATTTCTGCCGCCGCTCCAATGTCTGAGAGATGGTGGGTTGTTGTAAAGAAACGCCTGATGGTGCCTTTGATGGTGCAGGAGAAGGAGATAAGACAGGACCAGGGGAGGATGAGGTAGAAGTCAACAAAGTGGCGGAGGCAGATGAAGTGGTGTCCTGGCTCGTCCTCTGGAGTGCATCGCCAGCACAGTCAGCAGTGGCAGTGGCAGAGGCAGAGGCAGTGGCAGAGGCAGTGGCAGTGGCGTGAACGGCAGGCGGCCTTTGTCCTGCCGTTGCTGCCTGCCACTGATTCCAGTGCTTGGATTCCAAATGACGGCGCATTGAAGTGGTGGACAGGTTGCTCTTCTCAGAGCCCCTAATCAATTTCGAGAGGCAAATTGTGCAGACAACACTATATCTGTCCTCGGCGCATTCCTTGAAAAAACTCCACACCTTCGAGAAACGTGCCCTCGAGGTGGGAGTTTTTCGGGGCTGGGTACGAACTGGAACATCTTGGGAGATTCCGGGTGTGGCCTGGCTTCGCCTAAGCTGCTGACCTCTGCCTCTGCCTCTAGCTACCCTTTTTGGTGCTGCACTTGCCTCAACATCCACACTACTTTCCCCGCTTGACATCCCCCCTGTCCAGGTCGGGTCAGTGTCCTCATCATCCACCACTTCCTCTTCCAACTCCTGTCTCATCTCCTCCTCCCGCACAATGCGCCGGTCAACTGGATGCCCTGACGGCAACTGCGTCACATCATCGTCGATGAGGGTGGGTTGCTGGTCATCCACCAACAAATCGAACGGAGATGGAGGAGACTCTAGTGTTTGAGCATCTGGACACAGATGCTCCTCTGTTAGGTTCGTGGAATCGTGACGTGGAGAGGCAGGTTGAGGGACAATGAAAGGAGCGGAGAACAGCTCTGGGGAGCAGGGACAGTTTGGGTTATTGTTCTGTAAAGCTTCGGAATTTTGGGAGGAAGGAAGACAAGACTGTTGGGTAATAGGAGGAGAGGAGGCAGAGTCTGACTGGCTGCTGGACAATGTGCTGTAAGCGTTCTCTGACAGCCATTGCAAGACCTGTTCCTGGTTCTCGGGCCTACTAAGGTTTGTACCCTGCAGTTTAGTTAATGTGGCAAGCAACCCTGGCACTGTGGAGTGGCGCAATGCTTGCTGCCCCACAGGAGTAGGCACGGGACGCCCTGTGGCTTCACTGCTACCTTGCTCCCCAGAACCATTCCCCCGACCTCGCCCACGGCCTCGTCCACGTCCCTTTCCGGGAGCCTTGCGCATTTTGAATTCCTAGTTAGAAATTGGCACTTTATACCAGTAGTAAAAATTGTGGGTGCACGTAACCCCAATATATTCTTTGAATTACCAGTCAGAAACTGGCACTATATGGCAGTAGCAAGAAATGAGGGTATTTGTATTCCCAATATATTCTTTGAATTCCCAGTCAGACAATGGCACTGTATACCAGTAGTAAAAATTGTGGGTGCACGTAACCCCAATATATTCTTTGAATTCCCAGTCAGACACTGGCACTATATGGCAGTAGCAAGAAATGAGGGTATTTGTATTCCCAATATATTCTTTGAATTCCCAGTCAGACAATGGCACTGTATACCAGTAGTAAAAATTGTGGGTGCACGTAACCACAATATATTCTTTAAATTACCAGTCAGAAACTGGCACTATATGGCAGTAGCAAGAAATGAGGGTATTTATAACCCCAATATATTCTTTGAATTCCCAGTCAGACAATGGCCCTGTATACCAGTAGTAAAAATTGTGGGTGCACGTAACCCCAATATATTCTTTGAATTACCAGTCAGAAACTGGCACTATATGGCAGTAGCAAGAAATGAGGGTATTTGTATTCCCAATATATTCTTTGAATTCCCAGTCAGACAATGGCACTGTATACCAGTAGTAAAAATTGTGGATGCACGTAACCCCAATATATTCTTTGAATTACCAGTCAGAAACTGGCACTATATGGCAGTAGCAAGAAATGAGGGTATTTGTATTCCCAATATATTCTTTGAATTCCCAGTCAGACAATGGCACTGTATACCAGTAGTAAAAATTGTGGGTGCACGTAACCCCAATATATTCTTTGAATTCCCAGTCAGACACTGGCACTATATGGCAGTAGCAAGAAATGAGGGTATTTGTATTCCCAATATATTCTTTGAATTCCCAGTCAGACAATGGCACTGTATACCAGTAGTAAAAATTGTGGGTGCACGTAACCCCAATATATTCTTTGAATTCCCAGTCAGACACTGGCACTATATGGCAGTAGCAAGAAATGAGGGTATTTGTATTCCCAATATATTCTTTGAATTCCCAGTCAGACAATGGCACTGTATACCAGTAGTAAAAATTGTGGGTGCACGTAACCACAATATATTCTTTGAATTACCAGTCAGAAACTGGCACTATATGGCAGTAGCAAGAAATGAGGGTATTTATAACCCCAATATATTCTTTGAATTCCCAGTCAGACAATGGCACTGTATACCAGTAGTAAAAATTGTGGGTGCACGTAACCCCAATATATTCTTTGAATTCCCAGTCAGACACTGGCACTATATGGCAGTAGCAAGAAATGAGGGTATTTATAACCCCAATATATTCTTTGAATTCCCAGTCAGACAATGGCACTGTATACCAGTAGTAAAAATTGTGGGTGCACGTAACCCCAATATATTCTTTGAATTCCCAGTCAGACACTGGCACTATATGGCAGTAGCAAGAAATGAGGGTATTTGTATTCCCAATATATTCTTTGAATTCCCAGTCAGACAATGGCACTGTATACCAGTAGTAAAAATTGTGGGTGCACGTAACCCCAATATATTCTTTGAATTCCCAGTCAGACACTGGCACTATATGGCAGTAGCAAGAAATGAGGGTATTTGTATTCCCAATATATTCTTTGAATTCCCAGTCAGACAATGGCCCTGTATACCAGTAGTAAAAATTGTGGGTGCACGTAACCCCAATATATTCTTTGAATTACCAGTCAGAAACTGGCACTATATGGCAGTAGCAAGAAATGAGGGTATTTGTATTCCCAATATATTCTTTGAATTCCCAGTCAGACAATGGCACTGTATACCAGTAGTAAAAATTGTGGGTGCACGTAACCCCAATATATTCTTTGAATTACCAGTCAGAAACTGGCACTATATGGCAGTAGCAAGAAATGAGGGTATTTGTATTCCCAATATATTCTTTGAATTCCCAGTCAGACAATGGCACTGTATACCAGTAGTAAAAATTGTGGGTGCACGTAACCCCAATATATTCTTTGAATTCCCAGTCAGACACTGGCACTATATGGCAGTAGCAAGAAATGAGGGTATTTGTATTCCCAATATATTCTTTGAATTCCCAGTCAGACAATGGCACTGTATACCAGTAGTAAAAATTGTGGGTGCACGTAACCACAATATATTCTTTGAATTACCAGTCAGAAACTGGCACTATATGGCAGTAGCAAGAAATGAGGGTATTTATAACCCCAATATATTCTTTGAATTCCCAGTCAGACAATGGCACTGTATACCAGTAGTAAAAATTGTGGGTGCACGTAACCCCAATATATTCTTTGAATTACCAGTCAGAAACTGGCACTATATGGCAGTAGCAAGAAATGAGGGTATTTGTATTCCCAATATATTCTTTGAATTCCCAGTCAGACAATGGCACTGTATACCAGTAGTAAAAATTGTGGGTGCACGTAACCCCAATATATTCTTTGAATTCCCAGTCAGACACTGGCACTATATGGCAGTAGCAAGAAATGAGGGTATTTGTATTCCCAATATATTCTTTGAATTCCCAGTCAGACAATGGCACTGTATACCAGTAGTAAAAATTGTGGGTGCACGTAACCACAATATATTCTTTGAATTACCAGTCAGAAACTGGCACTATATGGCAGTAGCAAGAAATGAGGGTATTTATAACCCCAATATATTCTTTGAATTCCCAGTCAGACAATGGCACTGTATACCAGTAGTAAAAATTGTGGGTGCACGTAACCCCAATATATTCTTTGAATTCCCAGTCAGACACTGGCACTATATGGCAGTAGCAAGAAATGAGGGTATTTATAACCCCAATATATTCTTTGAATTCCCAGTCAGACAATGGCACTGTATACCAGTAGTAAAAATTGTGGGTGCACGTAACCCCAATATATTCTTTGAATTCCCAGTCAGACACTGGCACTATATGGCAGTAGCAAGAAATGAGGGTATTTGTATTCCCAATATATTCTTTGAATTCCCAGTCAGACAATGGCACTGTATACCAGTAGTAAAAATTGTGGGTGCACGTAACCCCAATATATTCTTTGAATTCCCAGTCAGACACTGGCACTATATGGCAGTAGCAAGAAATGAGGGTATTTGTATTCCCAATATATTCTTTGAATTCCCAGTCAGACAATGGCCCTGTATACCAGTAGTAAAAATTGTGGGTGCACGTAACCCCAATATATTCTTTGAATTACCAGTCAGAAACTGGCACTATATGGCAGTAGCAAGAAATGAGGGTATTTGTATTCCCAATATATTCTTTGAATTCCCAGTCAGACAATGGCACTGTATACCAGTAGTAAAAATTGTGGGTGCACGTAACCCCAATATATTCTTTGAATTACCAGTCAGAAACTGGCACTATATGGCAGTAGCAAGAAATGAGGGTATTTGTATTCCCAATATATTCTTTGAATTCCCAGTCAGACAATGGCACTGTATACCAGTAGTAAAAATTGTGGGTGCACGTAACCCCAATATATTCTTTGAATTCCCAGTCAGACACTGGCACTATATGGCAGTAGCAAGAAATGAGGGTATTTGTATTCCCAATATATTCTTTGAATTCCCAGTCAGACAATGGCACTGTATACCAGTAGTAAAAATTGTGGGTGCACGTAACCACAATATATTCTTTGAATTACCAGTCAGAAACTGGCACTATATGGCAGTAGCAAGAAATGAGGGTATTTATAACCCCAATATATTCTTTGAATTCCCAGTCAGACAATGGCACTGTATACCAGTAGTAAAAATTGTGGGTGCACGTAACCCCAATATATTCTTTGAATTACCAGTCAGAAACTGGCACTATATGGCAGTAGCAAGAAATGAGGGTATTTGTATTCCCAATATATTCTTTGAATTCCCAGTCAGACAATGGCACTGTATACCAGTAGTAAAAATTGTGGGTGCACGTAACCCCAATATATTCTTTGAATTCCCAGTCAGACACTGGCACTATATGGCAGTAGCAAGAAATGAGGGTATTTGTATTCCCAATATATTCTTTGAATTCCCAGTCAGACAATGGCACTGTATACCAGTAGTAAAAATTGTGGGTGCACGTAACCCCAATATATTCTTTGAATTCCCAGTCAGACACTGGCACTATATGGCAGTAGCAAGAAATGAGGGTATTTGTATTCCCAATATATTCTTTGAATTCCCAGTCAGACAATGGCACTGTATACCAGTAGTAAAAATTGTGGGTGCACGTAACCCCAATATATTCTTTGAATTCCCAGTCAGACACTGGCACTATATGGCAGTAGCAAGAAATGAGGGTATTTGTATTCCCAATATATTCTTTGAATTCCCAGTCAGACAATGGCACTGTATACCAGTAGTAAAAATTGTGGGTGCACGTAACCCCAATATATTCTTTGAATTCCCAGTCAGACACTGGCACTATATGGCAGTAGCAAGAAATGAGGGTATTTATAACCCCAATATATTCTTTGAATTCCCAGTCAGACAATGGCACTGTATACCAGTAGTAAAAATTGTGGGTGCACGTAACCCCAATATATTCTTTGAATTCCCAGTCAGACACTGGCACTATATGGCAGTAGCAAGAAATGAGGGTATTTGTATTCCCAATATATTCTTTGAATTCCCAGTCAGACAATGGCACTGTATACCAGTAGTAAAAATTGTGGGTGCACGTAACCCCAATATATTCTTTGAATTACCAGTCAGAAACTGGCACTATATGGCAGTAGCAAGAAATGAGGGTATTTATAACCCCAATATATTCTTTGAATTCCCAGTCAGACAATGGCACTGTATACCAGTAGTAAAAATTGTGGGTGCACG
Organism: Leptodactylus fuscus; assembly: GCF_031893055.1. Lineage (NCBI taxonomy): Eukaryota > Metazoa > Chordata > Amphibia > Anura > Leptodactylidae > Leptodactylus > Leptodactylus fuscus. Next base: position 218,286,253 of record NC_134265.1, read on the forward strand.
TAACCCCAATATATTCTTTGAATTCCCAGTCAGACACTGGCACTATATGGCAGTAGCAAGAAATGAGGGTATTTGTATTCCCAATATATTCTTTGAATTTCCAGTCAGACAATGGCACTGTATACCAGTAGTAAAAATTGTGGGTGCACGTAACCACAATATATTCTTTGAATTACCAGTCAGAAACTGGCACTATATGGCAGTAGCAAGAAATGAGGGTATTTGTATTCCCAATATATTCTTTGAATTCCCAGTGAGACAATGGCACTATATGGCAGTAGTAAAAATTGTGGGTGTATATAGCCCCAATTCTATTGCTAGGGGACTTGCAGGGTATTTCTGGGGTGAAGGTGGGGGGGCACACCGTTGGAACGGGTATCGGGGTATATATCGGGTATACGGGAATACACTGACAGTGTATTCCATTCAGGATCCTGGGAAAGCTGGGTTGCGGCGATTGAGCCCGTCAGTGCCACGTTACACTGACAAGCTTCTCCCTGGAATTTAGCTCTTACAAGAGCTGTTGTGGTTGTCTTCTCCTTCCTATCCTAGCCTGTCCCTGCCTACCCAGAATCTAAGCCCTAGCTAGCTGGACGGAAACCTCCGTCCTCGGTGAATTGCAAGCTCAGAATGACGCGAACCTGGGCGTCGCTGTTCTTTTAAATTAGAGGTCACATGTTTTCGGCAGCCAATGGGTTTTGCCTACTTTTCTCAACGTCACCGGTGTCGTAGTTCCTGTCCCACCTACCCTGCGCTGTTATTGGAGCAAAAAAGGCGCCAGGGAAGGTGGGAGGGGAATCGAGTAATGGCGCACTTTACCACGCGGTGTTCGATTCGATTCGAACATGCCGAACAGCCTAATATCCGATCGAACATGAGTTCGATAGAACACTGTTCGCTCATCTCTATTGATTACCAGGCAGATTATTGTGCTGTGACTATAACTTTTTATTATACAAGCCATAACATTTGTCTCTCAATATTGGTCTGAAAGTGGACAACACTTTTAAGGCTAATGATTGGCCTCAGCATTCATATGGGGCACAGGATATATGCAGGGAAAGGTATGGCATGTGCTCAAACAGACAGAGCTGGCAGATATCCGTGCAGTTACCCGTGGACCCCACAGTCTATAAGGGGGTCTGCCGGGTTTCTGCCCAGTTAAACACAAAGAGAAAAGTCCTGCTGTAAACACTGAACAGAGTTCAAGCATTGGTGTGAACCCAACCTAAGGCTGACGCCCCATGTGGCGTAAACTTTATATTCCTTGCAGTCTAGCAAATCCCATCCACATATTGCAGCGATATACCTGCAGCAGAAATGCGGCAATTTCCAAAACTGCTGCCTTTTTGGAAATTCCAGCAAGTCAATTATATCTAGAGAAATGTTGGCGGTTTTCATATAGGTATAATTGAAGCGAAAAGACTGCAGTCTGCGCTTTTTGGCTGTGGCCTGCTACGTAGGCTAATTTTTCAGTTTTAATAAATATGGTCCAGCTTTTGTTTCATCAGAAACATTTTTGTCAATACTGTTACAGATTTTCTAATAATGGTAAATTAATGGGCACAATAACACTGGCTAAACAGCATCCTGAAATGTGAAATGAGGTTAAAGCCCCTTGCAGACGGTCGTGGGCTGGCCATGATTGAATGGCACGGTCAGCACGTGGAGGTCATCCGTGTGCTGCCCGTGCACCAGCTGTGCTTCTGTGGTTCCATTCATTCAGTGAATAGTAGCCATGGAAACACAGCCTCAAAACCGGAAAGAAATAGGACCTGTCATGAGTTTTGCAGTCCAGACTGTTGAACCGCACACTGATCCATGTAATACACTGTCATGTGTATGGGCCAATAGAAATGATATTGATAGCACACTGAAAGGGGCCCAATGCTAAGCTAGTTTAACCTGTATAAACAATGTTTTTCAAGTTGAGGCCAACAAGGCGGCCTCCTTTCAATTGTACAGTTTTCCCCAGTAAACTTATCCTTTTTGATAACTTATATAGATCATCATTATATTCACACATAGAAGTGTTTTGCTTGATTAGCCATTGCCATTGTGACAGTCAGGAAATGTCTACTACATTCATTGCAAAGTTAGAAGAACAAAATTGAAACTTCAATGGACTTAAAGGGGTTGTCCCATCACAAGGATCCTATCTATACTGTTTGCTAATGTGGATGTAAGACTTTTCCTAAATAAACTGCTTCAGCAAAACTGCTTTGTTTGTCCACTATCTTATTTTATTCATTTTTTTGGGACACATCCCTTGACTTATCTGGTCATAAGTCAAGTGATGTATCTGCTGCTCTGAGGGGGGAGGGAGGAGGGGCTATGTGCACGGGAGCGAGCCTGGAGGGGGCGTAGTTTACCCTTTGGGGGGAAGGGGCCGCCAATACAAACCCGGCATCCACTGTAATAGAGAGGCGGATGACGGGGAGGGTTAGACGCCAGCAACATCGCTATGCTTCTGCCCTGCATAAAGCCAGCAGCGGCAGGAGCAATGCTGCTATTCCGGGGTGGGGGGGTTGGGGGCGGAGGAGCGGAATAACAGCATCGCTTCTGCCGCTGCTGGCTTCATGCAGGGCAGAAGCATAGCGATGTTGCTGGCATCTGTGCCGGCGTCTACACTCCCCGGCATCCGCCTCTCTATTACAGTGGATGCCGGGTCTGTATTCACATATGCAAAGCCAAGCGGCGAGATGCCGCTGGCCCTGCGTGTGCACTCATAGACCAGTCTAGCCTTCACAATGCGAATACAGACCTGGCATCCGCTGTAATAGAGAGAGGCGGATGTCGGGTCTGTATTCGCAATGTGTAGGCTAGACTGGTCTATGAGCGCGCACGCAGGGCCAGCGGCATCACCCCCGCTTGGCTTTGCATATGTGACCCCGCCCACCAATGACGTAACAAAGCCGGAAGACAGAAGATTTTATAGCAACGAAGACTGGTGAGTATGCGACGTGAGACAACCCCTTTAATATACATAGCCTCCTTTATCACAAAAAATGAGAACCAGAAGGCTTAGTTCACACGCAATTCCGCATGTGCATATTCTGTCGCTGCTGCCGCGACAGGATGCCGGTGCAGTGCACGGCATCCCGTTGTGGCTTTCCGCTCCGGATCAGGTCCAAATGAATGGGCTTCGTCCTGACCGTGCTGCCGCAAGGAGGACACCGCGGCTGAATCAGCCGCAGATTCCGCCTGAAGAAAGGGCAGCTCGCATGTTGCCGCTAGCGGAAAAAAGAACGCCAGTGGTCTCCATAGATCACCATTGGACTTCTTCTAGATCAGGCAAACAAACACACTACCCTTTCTAACCTGAAATTACCTGAACCAAGAAGTGTTCACGTGCTTATTTTTCCAAGATAAGAACATGCCAAAAGATATTTCAGACTAGAACAATTATATATTGGCTCACATTTACTGATGGTAAATACTAGAGATGAGCGAACAGTGTTCTATCGAACACATGTTCGATCGGATATCAGGGTGTTCGCCATGTTCGAATCGAATCGAACACCACGTGGTAAAGTGCGCCAAAATTCGATTCCCCTCCCACCTTCCCTGGCGCCTTTTTTGCACCAATAACAGCGCAGGGGAGGTGGGACAGGAACTACGACACTGGGGGCATTGAAAAAAATTGGAAAAAGTCATTGGCTGCCGAAATCAGGTGACCTCCATTTTAGACGAATAGTGGATTTCAAATCCGGGTCATATGAGAATGTGAACTTTGTGACTATGAGACAGGGATAGCTGTACAGGCAGGGATAGCTAGGGATAACCTTTATTTAGGGGGGAATGTTATTAAAAATAACTTTTTGGGGCTCTATCGGGTGTGTAATTGTGATTTTTGTGAGATAAACTTTTTCCCATAGGGATGCATTGGCCAGCGCTGATTGGCCGAATTCCGTACTCTGGCCAATCAGTGCTGGCCAATGCATTCTATTAGCTTGATGAAGCAGAGTGTGCACAAGGGTTCAAGCGCACCCTCGGCTCTGATGTAGCAGAGCCGAGGCTGCACAAGGGTTCAAGCGCACCCTCGGCTCTGATGTAGGAGAGCCGAGGGTGCACTTGAACCCTTGTGCACCCTCAGCTCTGCTACATCAGAGCCGAGGGTGCGCTTGAACCCTTGTGCACACTCTGCTTCATCAAGCTAATAGAATGCATTGGCCAGCGCTGATTGGCCAATGTATTCTATTAGCCTGATGAAGTAGAGCTGAATGTGTGTGCTAAGCACACACATTCAGCTCTACTTCATCGGGCTAATAGAATGCATTGGCCAGCGCTGATTGGCCAGAGTACGGAACTCGACCAATCAGCGCTGGCTCTGCTGGAGGAGGCGGAGTCTAAGATCGCTCCACACCAGTCTCCATTCAGGTCCGACCTTAGACTCCGCCTCCTCCGGCAGAGCCAGCGCTGATTGGCCGAATTCCGTACTCTGGCCAATCAGCACTGGCTAATGCATTGTATTGGCTTGATGAAGCAGTGCTGAATGTGTGTGCTTAGCACACACATTCAGCTCTACTTCATCGGGCTAATAGAATGCATTGGCCAGCGCTGATTGGCCGAATTCCGTACTCTGGCCAATCAGCACTGGCTAATGCATTGTATTGGCTTGATGAAGCAGTGCTGAATGTGTGTGCTTAGCACACACATTCAGCTCTACTTCATCGGGCTAATAGAATGCATTGGCCAGCGCTGATTGGCCAGAGTACGGAACTCGACCAATCAGCGCTGGCTCTGCTGGAGGAGGCGGAGTCTAAGATCGCTCCACACCAGTCTCCATTCAGGTCCGACCTTAGACTCCGCCTCCTCCGGCAGAGCCAGCGCTGATTGGCCGAATTCCGTACTCTGGCCAATCAGCACTGGCTAATGCATTGTATTGGCTTGATGAAGCAGTGCTGAATGTGTGTGCTTAGCACACACATTCAGCTCTACTTCATCGGGCTAATAGAATGCATTGGCCAGCGCTGATTGGCCGAATTCCGTACTCTGGCCAATCAGCACTGGCTAATGCATTGTATTGGCTTGATGAAGCAGTGCTGAATGTGTGTGCTTAGCACACACATTCAGCTCTACTTCATCGGGCTAATAGAATGCATTGGCCAGCGCTGATTGGCCGAATTCCGTACTCTGGCCAATCAGCACTGGCTAATGCATTGTATTGGCTTGATGAAGCAGTGCTGAATGTGTGTGCTTAGCACACACATTCAGCTCTACTTCATCGGGCTAATAGAATGCATTGGCCAATCAGCGCTGGCCAATGCATTCTATTAGCGTGAACTGAGTTTGCACAGGGGTTCTAGTGCACCCTCGGCTCTGCTACATCAGATTGCTACATCTGATGTAGCAGTGCCGAGTGTGCATCAGATGTGTAGTTGAGCAAAACTGACTCAGCACTGCTAAGTCTGCATTCGCATAGGAATGCATTGGCCAGCCTTCGGCCAATCAGCGCTGGCTCTGCCGGAGGAGGCGGAGTCTAAGGTCGGACCTGAATGGAGACTGGTGTGGAGCGATCTTAGACTCCGCCTCCTCCAGCAGAGCCAGCGCTGATTGGCCGAATTCCGTACTCTGGCCAATCAGCACTGGCTAATGCATTGTATTGGCTTGATGAAGCAGTGCTGAATGTGTGTGCTTAGCACACACATTCAGCTCTACTTCATCGGGCTAATAGAATGCATTGGCCAATCAGCGCTGGCCAATGCATTCTATTAGCGTGAACTGAGTTTGCACAGGGGTTCTAGTGCACCCTCGGCTCTGCTACATCAGATTGCTACATCTGATGTAGCAGTGCCGAGTGTGCATCAGATGTGTAGTTGAGCAAAACTGACTCAGCACTGCTAAGTCTGCATTCGCATAGGAATGCATTGGCCAGCCTTCGGCCAATCAGCGCTGGCTCTGCCGGAGGAGGCGGAGTCTAAGGTCGGACCTGAATGGAGACTGGTGTGGAGCGATCTTAGACTCCGCCTCCTCCAGCAGAGCCAGCGCTGATTGGCCGAATTCCGTACTCTGGCCAATCAGCACTGGCTAATGCATTGTATTGGCTTGATGAAGCAGTGCTGAATGTGTGTGCTTAGCACACACATTCAGCTCTACTTCATCGGGCTAATAGAATGCATTGGCCAATCAGCGCTGGCCAATGCATTCTATTAGCGTGAACTGAGTTTGCACAGGGGTTCTAGTGCACCCTCGGCTCTGCTACATCAGATTGCTACATCTGATGTAGCAGTGCCGAGTGTGCATCAGATGTGTAGTTGAGCAAAACTGACTCAGCACTGCTAAGTCTGCATTCGCATAGGAATGCATTGGCCAGCCTTCGGCCAATCAGCGCTGGCTCTGCCGGAGGAGGCGGAGTCTAAGGTCGGACCTGAATGGAGACTGGTGTGGAGCTATCTTAGACTCCGCCTCCTCCAGCAGAGCCAGCGCTGATTGGTCGAGTTCCGTACTCTGGCCAATCAGCACTGGCCAATGCATTTCTATGGGGAAAAGTTAGCTTGCGAAAATCGCAAACTGACAGGGATTTCCATGAAATAAAGTGACTTTTATGCCCCCAGACATGCTTCCCCTGCTGTCCCAGTGTCATTCCAGGGTGTTGGTATCATTTCCTGGGGTGTCATAGTGGACTTGGTGACCCTCCAGACACGAATTTGGGTTTCCCCCTTAACGAGTTTATGTTCCCCATAGACTATAATGGGGTTCGAAACCCATTCGAACACTCGAACAGTGAGCGGCTGTTCGAATCGAATTTCGAACCTCGAACATTTTAGTGTTCGCTCATCTCTAGTAAATACTAGTCTGCCTACAACAAAAAAACCCTCAATGGATTCCATTCTAATCAGTTGGGTCATTAACAGAAACATTTCTTAACCTTTATTTTTTTTGTAGAAAACAAAAACACTGGTGTGAAAAGATGTAACCCCACCCACCCTTCCCCAAAAAACTCCAAAAACAAAACTCATGACTTCAAGTCAGAATCTGGATGTTTTTACAGTTTGCAACATCTAGAGGAAAGTCTGACCAGGTCTATGGATTCTCTGCATACCATGTATTAAAGGGATTCTATCATTGGGAAAACTCATTTTTAGCTAAGTATACATTCATTAAACCTCCCAGATGTTTTTGAATTAGCCCACTTATTGATATGCCAATTAACCAGCACGGAGCACGTGAAGTTCACTTAGCACTGTGTGATATGTGTAAACAGGGGGAGGTGAGAGCAGGGAGGCTGAGGAGTCGTCATCCTCATCATCATCAACCGCCGCCTCCTTGCTCTCACCTCCCAATAAATCTTTGGACGAACTACATTTCTCAAGATTCATCTGCCTGCTCTCAGTCTCTATGTACCATTCCCTTCTCCACTCTCCCCTGCAATGAAATCACATGTAATCAGGGGCGTAACTACCGCCATAGCAGAAGAGGCAGCTGCCACAGGGCCTGGGACATTAGGGGGCCCGGTGACAGCCGCCACCGCTGCGTTTTTTGTTGTTTTTTTTTTAACCCTTTCCCGCCGATGGCATTTTTTGATTTTCGTTTTTGACTCTCCTCCTTCTAAACCCCATAACTTTTATTCATAACTTTTATTATAACTTGATCACTTTTTATTCAAATTTTTATTAGAATCAAAACAGTGAAAAAACGGCGGTTTGGCACTTTTGACTATTTTTCCCGCTACGGCGTTTACCAAACAGGAAAAATATTTTTATAGATTTGTAGAGCGGGCGATTTCGGACGCGGGGATACCTAACATGTATGTGTTTCACAGTTTTTAACTACTTTTATATGTGTTCTAGGGAAAGGGGGGTGATTTGAAATTTTAATACTTTTTATATATTTAAAAATTTTTTTTTTTTTTGCATTTATTAGACCCCCTAGGGGTGTTGAACCCCAGGGGGTCTGATCACTAATGCAATGCATTACAATGCTAATGCATTGCAAAAAATCATCCTTTCTTTTGCAGGCTGCATAGACCAGCCTGCAAAAGAGAGAGTTTGCAGACAAGCCTGGGAGCCTTGTAAAGCATGCTCCAGGAGCCGGCGATCACCGGTAAAATAGCGGCGCCCATGCGCCGCCGAGAAAATCCGGGGACCGATCGGAGGCATTAGAGCCGGTTGTCTACTGCTTTAAGTTACAGACCCGACATGCGCCATACTATTACGGTGCATGTCGGGAAGGGGTTAATAGGCCGTTACTGGCTGAAGTTACTCCAGTCGGTAACGGGCCCTATTTACTTACCGATCCTGGCTGGGCCTAGATCGGTAAGTGACACCGCGGGCCCCACAAAGACTATTAATATACTCGGAGGTCTTTTCAGACCCTCGAGTATAATGATCGGAGGCCCGGGAGAGGTAAAAAACATAAAAAACACTGTTACTTACCTCTCCACGATCCAGGCAGGCATCAGGCCTAGTTGTCTGACGTGCAGGGGCCACTAAGGGACATAGAAGAGCGCGCAGGAATGCGGAGGAGGGGGTAGGTCAAGGTCTTCGGTGTCCGTCGGGGGGGAAGGGGTGTTTCCTTGTCAAAAGTTCGCCACGGGGCCCCGCCATTCCTAGTTATGCCACTGCATGTAATGAATCACTCCCACATCCAAGGCCATGTCCTGCTCTGATGTTTCATTTGCTGGCTTGAATTGCTCACATGTAGGGGTAGTGAGCTTGCAAACAAAACTTCACAGCTAGGTCAATGACCTGAAAATTAATCAGATAACCAGAGATGAACTTAAACAGGATATATTAGGACTTTGTTATATAGATGGTACAGCTCATGTTTTTTAAAACTGGATAACCCCTTTAATTTACACACAGCAAGTACGATAGTATTGTGCTGGTATAGAAAACTTTGTAGAATTTGAAAGTTTGGGGGAAAAAAGTAATAGTAATAATAAACACAGTGATTGTGACATTTGTTTACTCACCAGTCTTGTACAGCATTGAATGATTCTTCGTTGGTTATGTCATACATCAGGATAAAGCCCATAGCCCCCCGGTAGTATGCAGTGGTAATTGTCCTGTACCTTTCCTGTCCAGCAGTGTCCTGCAGAATAGAGTTGTATACACAATATGATCAGACAATATACAACAGCAGCAGGAAAGGCTTATTAATGTCTTTCAATCTGTTCTCGCCAATAGCAGTACTGGTAGATGGACTTTTACTCTTGCAGGACTGCCTTGCCTCCTGGCTTCTCTTTTGCCCCTTAATGCTTTCCATACACATGAGTCAGGGTCATGCTTTACTGTGCAAATAATAAATATTCAACAACATAAAATGTCATGTCCTCCCCCATTCAAGAACTGATATAAAAGAACATTATACCATTGGCATGATTCAAGTAAATCCTTGTGAAACAACTAAGCACGCCTTCTCCCCAAAGAAAAAAACAAAACAAAAGAAAACCCTGTACCACCTTGGATCCCCACCCCACAAAATGAATCATACAGTCAAGCCACTACTCTACTCCGCGCCGATAAGGGCATGTTGGCTGTTTGTAAAGGAGTGTCTGGTTTGCCCTACATCCTAGTTGTGTTGCAAGGGTGGTCTAAGGCTGCTTTCACACGGAGTTTACGCTCCACTCATTCAGACATGTAAACACGTGTCAAAGTGACCGCAGAAAAACAGAATCCCTTAGACTTCAATGTGCGCCGGTCTTACGCACGCTACACATTGAAATCAATGGGAGTCTTTTAAACCCATTGATTTCAATGTGTAGCGCGCGTAAGACCAGCACACATTGAAGTTTATGGGATTCTGTTTTAAGCGGTCACTTTGACACGTGTCTTAATGAGCGGAGCGTAAACTCCGTGTGAAGGCACCCTAAAAGTCTGGACATTGACTTATAGCATTTTACCTTGCAACATGAGGTTCCAATAGCAAACTTTCTTTGTATCAGTTCACTTTTTAAAACTTGCCTTAACATCGCATTGCAAGTTAAATTATATTAGTAGTATGATACTTAAATCAACGGTAAAGGGAAGCATGATAGTGTGGACCAACATGCATATTGTTACATAAGAACCTGAACATATTGATACATTAGTTTTATGGGGGGAAAATTTTGAATAAATTGTAACTTGTGGATTGAAATTCCTTTCTGGGATTAGGAGTTCAGTGGGTTGTTTTTTGTTTATATATACAGTGGGGGAAACCTGGAGGGCTACATGAAACTGTGGGGGAAATGTGGAGGGGGACATTATTAACAATATTTGAGGGGCCACGAGAAGGTGGGACAGGTTAATGACTGAGGGGCCACAGGGGCAGGTTAAAGCGTGGTGTATGCAGGGTAATTTGATTATGTGATAAACTACTGAGGAGCATTATGTTGTATGGGACCACTAGGGAGGCATTAAACTATATGGCGGCATTATAATTTGTGCAGGTCAGATATTTGTAAGTGGTAATGGTGGGGGAGCACTTATGAAACCTTTACACTAGGTCCACCAATGTGTTAAAATGGCCCTGGGTAAGGTGTAAATTTAAAAAAAAAAAAAAAAAAGAAACGTCACCAGTCCCTCTCCGGGGCTACCAAAGCACACTGTATGACCAATGACCAACAAACTGTGGTGGAAGAAAATGGAGTAAAGGTAATTTAAAAAAAAAAAAAAAAAAATTTCAACTAGTCCTGGGCCCCTCCATAGTTTGTCCTCCTGGACAAACCTTTTAACTGGACACAGCCCTGTTTTTTAAACCTGATGAGTTATTTTTATGGTAATGACTTTGGGATGCTTTACCTTACTTCATTGAGATTCTTTTTTGACACACTGTACTTCATGGCGGTGATTAACTTTGGTTGATAAGTTTTACATTTATTTAAAAAAAAATAATAATAATTTTCAAAATCTGAACTACTCTGCTTTTCACAGAGCTAATCATACCATCCAAATTAATTAACCGTTTAATGATGCAGGGTAGTTTGGGTGTTAATGCTTTTTTTTCTCCATATTTTGCATTCCCGGCTTTTTCAGTCAACATATCTATGTCAGGGCTTATTCTTTGTACAACAAGATGTACTGTCAGTTGGCAAAATTTGGGGTTACATATAAAATATGTGGGAAGAAATCCTGGCCCAACTCTGCTTGATCCTCGAGCTGAAAAAGTGTACGTTCTGTGGTGCTCAGTTCTGGTCCCATCCCAACTGTTCTCCAGTTTCTAGTGGTATCCAGATGGCTTCCTCTTTTTCTGCCTGTTTATTCCTGCATATACCGATGTGCCCTACTACGGCTTTTAGTTGTGGTTTTGTGTTTTCTAGTTACAGATTTGGCTGTTGCCTCTTTTTCTATAGACTTCCAGGAACGCCTTGGTTCGGTGGGGCTGAATACTGCTGTTTATTTCCACTTCCCCCTCCTCAGGGACTGCAGCAATTTGTATTGTGCTTGACATTAGGCGTTCTCTAGTTTAGTTGTACCTGGTTCTTCTTTCCCCGCACCTTTGACCTCTTCCCCTATCCTGTCCATGCCCCCTCCTACTTCTCCTTGATCCATTCTTGCTTCGCCCCTCTTCCCTTCAACCTTTTCGCAATGCCTACCCCTTATCCCCACTCCCCCTCGTTCTTAGTTCTATTCTCTTCACCCAGACTCCTCTCCCTTTGCTCTGTGATGATGGGACTCAGTCTGCACCGTTAAGGGACAAAATGTGACCACCAAGCATAGCCAAATCCTGTACAGTCTATCCAAAAAATGAGTTTTAGTGCCAATGTTTCAAGAAATTCATTTCAAGACTGGCGCTGTTACCAAGTGCCCCACAGGTTATTAATAACAATAATAATATTATTATTATTATTATTTAATTTATATAGCGCCAACATATTCCACAGCACTGTACAATTTGTAGGGTTCAAGTACAGAAAAAAAGATACAATACAAAGAAATATTCACACAATGAGACTGAGGGCCCTGCTCGCAAGAGCTTACAATCTATGAGGTAGAGGGGGCATCGGAGGTAGCATTGCTTATACAATTGTCAGACAATTTTGTAATAGAGATTACTGTCATTACACATATATAAAGTTGTATGAGCTGTCACCAGTCGTATCCTCTAACATGTGGATGGTGCTTGGACATATAAAGTTAGCCTGAAACAGCATCATATCATGTGATTAAATGTGGAAGTGGGGACAAAGGAGGGTTTGTTTTAGGGATTCTAATTACAGAACAGAAGGGTTTACATTAAGAATAGGTGATAGGCCTGTCTGAAAAGATGTGTCTTTAGTTTGCACTTGAAGCTGTAGAAATTTGGAGTTAATCTGATTGTCTGGGATAGAGCATTCCAGAGAAGTGGTGCAACTCAGGAGAAGTCTTGTATATGAGCGTGGAAAGTTCTGATAATAGAGGATGAAAGTCTTAGTTCATTCAGTGAACGGAGCACTTGGGTTGGGCGATAGACAGAGATGAGGGAGGAAATGTAGGGAGGTGCGGCATTATGGAGAGCCTTGTGGATGAGGGTGAGAACTTTATATTTTATTGTGTAATGAATAGGCAGCCAATATAGTGATTGACACAGACTGGAGATATCGCTGTAGTGTCTAAACCAGGGGTCTCAAACTCAATTTACCTGGGGGCTGCTGGAGGTAGAGTCTGGATGAGGCTGGGCAGCATCAGGTTTTCCCAAATTATTTTTTTCCTAAAAGTCGCCATATTCTGACACCCTTAACTTTTTTATACTTCCATGTACGGGGATGTATAGGGCGTATTTTTTTGCGGGGCCAGGTGTACTTTTTAGTTATACCATTTTGGTGAATTGTAATTGCTTTGATCATTTTTTAATAAAATTTTTATCAGTGGCAAAACAGAGCAGCATTTTCCGACCCCTAGGGATACCTAACATGTTTATGTGTTTCACTGTATTTAACTACTTTTATATGTGTTCTAGGGAAAGGGGAGGTGATTTGAATTTTTAATACTTTTTAATTTTTTTCACTTTTTTTTTATTTTTTTGCATTTATTAGACCCCCTAGAGGTCTTGAACCCCAGGTGGTCTGATCACTAATGCAATACATTACAATGCTAATGCATTGCAAAAAATCGTCATTTCTTTTGCAGGCTGCAAAAGAAAATCACTGCAGACCGGCCGGGCAGCCGGCTGTCATTCCAATGTGACGTTGGCACTGGAGACACCTGGCAGCTACGGCGGCTGCCCGACTCCCGTTTCCAGTTAAACACCTGGCGTCCGCAAACTATTGTCCCCAGGACCGTAGTTGGTCCACAGGCTGCGAGTTTGAGACCCCTGGTCTAGACTAATAGAGGGGTCTGGCCACTGTAGAGGGGAGAGTTTAATAAGGGGAAGACTGATTATTAATGAGAGAGTGAAGAGCGACCATCTTTAATGTATCTCTGGTAAGGAAAGGGCGTATTCTGGAGATGTTTCTGATGCCTCTCACCCACTCTGCAAAGCAGGAGGGGGATTGCGTTGCCATTTACAATTCTCTCCAATACACTCTGTTGGCGTCAAAATATTGACCCGGAAGGCATGTTTTTATTTCTCAAAATTGCTATTGTTTCTACCATCACTGTCACTTCTTCTTCTGTGACACGTTCTCCATCCTGGAGACAAGAACTTTAGCTACCATTCCCTCGCACATAACAGTTACTATAGACTTAACCACATTTTTGTTTCCTATGACCTGTTAGATTTTCATCCCAGATGCTCAGAGCTGTAAGCATTTCCCTGGACAGGCTCAGACACGGCACTTGGAGACTTAATAACTTATTACAGGACACTACGCCTAGTCACTTTGGATGCGCTTAACGCTGAAATTTCCTCCATTCACCATGACACACCGTCCATTTTGGATGCCTCAGGGAAAGGAGCCAAAGGGGATTTTTCAAGTATAGTGCCTGTGTGTGGCTGGCATGGGCCCTCCACCTTCAGGCAGTTAGGACACTTTTTGGTTTTTTAGTATAAATTCATAAATCGGCACGCAAGTATACACCACCTCCTACATCCTTTCAAGAGTTTTGTTTGTTCTAATCCACGCTATATAACAAGTGTCAATCTCATAAAATCCATCTCCCTGATTCACAAGTCAAGGTTATCTGGGAGACTCTTATATTCACCATCAGTGGATGCAGAAAAAGTATTTAATAGGGTCCACAGGAAGTTCCTAGGGGGAGTCTTTAGATCTGTTGGCCTGTGTTCCCACATGCTCGACTGTATAATGGTCCTGGATAGGGGTCCCATGACCCTAGTAAGGGATAACAGGGATCTTTTTGAACCCTTTTCCATATCCAATGGTACGTGGCAGGGATACCCCTTATCCCTATTCCTTTATCTTTTGGTCATCGAGCCACTGGCTTACAACTCAAGGGGCAATCCTCTCTAGCCGTACAGTACTTAAACTGTTCCTGTTCACAGATAACCTGCTCATTTATGCAATGTCCCCTAGGACTACCGTCCTTGCTGCTGCTGCTGACTTCCTGTTTCCTGTTTGCACACATAGATAGGAGAAAATAGTAGAGAGGAGTGCTGCTGGGAACTTCCTGAGCTGGCTGGAAGCTAATTAGCATATGAATAGGTGTGGAATAGCCTTTCTAAAGGCTATGTACAGATGTGATTCGTTAAAAATGACTTTTCCCAATGATAGAGCCCCTTTAAAGAACGTATTCTGTATAGTCTTGAAGAAAGAAGGGGGCACAATTGAAGTTAAATATGTTAAAAGGTATAAATACGGTTAAAGAGAAAAGGTTTTGTTTTTTGTTTTCTTTTAATAAAAAAGAAAAAAAGAAAGAAAGAAAGAAAGAAAGAAAGAAAGAAAGAAAGAAAGAAAGAGAAAAAGAAAAGGACACAATCAAATTACAAGCAGTGAACAGGCTAGAAGCAATATCAGGTTTCTATAATATACTACAGGACAATCCCTTTAAATCTTACGGCACTTGAACTCTCTCTTTGTCAGGTAGTTAAATAGTTACTACATCCTGTAGAAAAACTCTTAAAAAATAAAATAAATCATATTTCTTACAGTAACCCACTCTGTCTGCTGTGAGATAGTGACTAATGCATTATAATTGAACTCTAATGGAAAATGTCACAACAGCTGCAACTGCAGATTGACTGTGCACCGTCAAAGATGCTAGCAACATCTACAAATGCACAGATTATGTGTATGTTCTACTTTAAGATGCATTACATTTTCTAGAATTAAAGATGCATTGTAATCCTAAAAATTTCATCCAAATTAATACTGAATTTACATTCTATCTACCTGAAAGTTTTTGGAAAACCAGCTCTTTGTGTGGTAGCAGGCCAGTGAGGGTTTAATTCAAGGTATGAATTATATAACATGTACTACAATAAAGTAGGTACACATAGCCAACAGCTACCATGTAATAAGCTGGTCAGGAGGCGACAATAAAATTATCTGAATTAGGCTATGTTCACATCTTTGTCAGATTCTCCGTTGGCTGCAAAGAGAATTTTCCCCTCTGCCGGTTTACGAAAAAACTAAAGAAAAAAACAGCGGTCACCCAACAGATCCCATTATACTCTAGGGGGTCCATGGGTAACCACTGTTTTAGCAGTATGGCTCTCAGTTGTTTGGTCCACCAGCGATGTGAACCTAGCCTAAGAGGTTTCTTAAAGGAATGCGGAGAGCAATGCATTTTTTCAGTTGAGGGCGCTGCTCAGTCTGATTTTGTTGAATCAGTATGATCAGTGCAACGGTTCTGGTCACAGGACCAGATGAACGGAAAAACTGTCCATCGAATGCCAGGCAGCAATTGATCCTGAGGAACCCCACTGGCTAGAATAGTGTCCAAGTGTCATTTTTAACCTTCATCACCAGATGAAAGTTAGCCATGCAAGGCATTTTTGATTGGGATTTCTGGTGAATTCTGTGCCAGAGGCTTCAAGCGCAGATGCAGAAATGAACATAGCCTTATTTTCTAGAAGGAATAAGAAATTAACTTCACAGGAGAGTATAAAGGCCAATGCCCCATGTAGAGAAGCATAGCAAAAAAAAAAAAAAAAAAAATAGTATTGCTGAAAAAATGTGGCAGAAACTTTTTTTCTGCAGCGTTTTTCTTTGTAACGTCATATATATACATATACGGGAAACACCACCATTTCAACAGGTATTTGAAAACTAAGATTTTCTGCGGCAGATTTTTTACCTGCAATGTGTGGATGACATTAGCCAGAATCCCATCCTCTTTGCAGGCACTGTAAAACACAGCAGTTCGCAACATGGGGCCCAACCTAAAGCAAAACTAAACTTTCAGATAACTATAGATTTTCTGGCAATATTGGTGTCATTAATAAATTTCAAACAGTTAGGCTGGGTTCACACGGAGTATTCTGGCTCGTCATTTGGTACGTAGACGCCAATGGGAGCTGGTACCGTACACGCGGCGCTATTTTGCAGCCGTGATTTTGCAGAGGCCGCAAAATAGCGCCGCGTGTACGGTACCGGCTCCCATTGAAAGCAATGGGAGCGTATACGGCACGCAAATCCTCCCACGGCGTCTACGTACCAAATGACGAGCCAGAATACTCCGTGTGAACCCGGCCTTAGGGGGCATTCACACCACGTAAACGCCAGCTTATTCTGAACATAAAACACGATCAGAATAAGCAGCGTATAAAGCAGTTCCATTCATTTCTATGGGAGCTGGCATACGAGCGCTCCCCATAGAAATGAATGGGCTGCTTTTTTTCACTACGAGCAGTCCCATTGAAGTGAATGGGAAGTGCTCACGTGTAAGGCTCGGCATGAGCAGAGCTAGCCGTACACGCCAGCACTTCCCATTCACATCAATGGGACTGCTCGTAGTGAAGAAACCAGCCCATTCATCTCTATGGGGAGCGCTTGTATGCCGGCTCCCATAGAAATGAATGGAATTGCTTTATGCGCCATTATTCTGAATGTGTTTTACGTTCAGAATAAGCTGGCGTTTACGTAGTGTGAATGCCCCCTTATATCTCCAGCATTATAAAACGTACAAATTTCCAGAGAAGTCACTGCACCCAGGGAAGACTGCATATACAATATGACAGGTTAAGTGTTGAGCAGTGGTCTTTTTTGCAAAAACTTAGATCCAGCTAAAAGTTGCTAAGAAACACTGGTGCTGATACTCCAATTTCTAGCAACTTCATGTTATCTGTGAACCTGCCAGATCTGCCAATAGAAGCCCCTGAACCTCCCACAAACAACATGCTGCTTCATAATTGAGTTTTCACAGGACATGTTTTTAGTAAAGCATGTGTGGCTTTTTCCAGATGGAACATAACACTGTCCAGGCTTGTTATCAGAACAAGATCTTCAGCCATCAGATTCAGGAAAATGAGTTAACCAGTGATCTGTTTACAGGAAAACCTACACAGTCCTTCAGTTCATTTATCTGAATTTCAGCATCAGTTTTCTCATTCTATAGAGATGCAGCTTACAATGCCAAATGGGCAGTCCCACACCACAAGACCACATTGGCTACATTTCATTTAAATATCAAAAAGGGATGTGAAAAAACTTCGACATTTTTTGGGATGGGCATTTTTTGTTATACGCAAACATGCTGGGGACATATCATAGAGACCATACTGTACTACAGCCTGACTGAATATATTTATGATACATTCCAAAGGATACTAAGGATATTATTACATTTTAATCCAGGGTTTTAATCCATAGTTTATTCTAGACATCCATCCTTTGGACCTTCCACCTCATATTCTCTGTGTTGTATGAATATCTGGCTCATTTATTTTTACTGACAAAACAATCAGAACATACAGGTATGAGAAAAACAAAGTACACCCTCTATGATTTCTATGGTTTTACATATTAGGATAGAAAAACATCTGGTCCTTAGGTGCTCTTAAAATTCGGTAAACAATATCAGATGAACAACACAAGTTACACGTATCATTTATGTATTTAAAAATAAAAAAAAAGTCAAAATGCAGAAGCAGTGTGTGAAAAATTAAGTGCGTCCCGAGAATGGGTTCTCACAGTATAGTTCTGTTGTGTTTTTGTTGCAGTTGTGTTGCTTTTTACCAAAGCAGCTTAGGCTAGGTCTCGGAGGTTCTGCCGCAGTCTGGGTCTGTCATTCGGGTCTCCATTTCAGAGCCTAAAAACGGAGACCCGTGTGTAGATATCAACCTAGTCTTAGGGTGAATTTACACATTACTTTTTTGATGAACTGCATGCGATTTTTAATTACAGTAATGTAGCATCACATATGAGGCTGGGTTTGCAGTACATTTTTTTTTTTGCTTAAAGACGTCTGTGTTACTATACAAATGCACCTGTGTGTGGATAACCAGTACACCAGAGGATTTCTATTAAATGGCCATGAGCATACACACGAAATACATAGTGATATGTGCTCAGCATTACTGCAATTAAAAAAGAATATGCAAATCTGTCTCCCATGATGTTAATATAGGGAGGCAGTGCCTCAGTCATGCATGGTTTTATGATGATACTTGCCTAGAAGAATATGTTACAGTCACCCCAATAAATTCTTAAGGTGCACCAGGTTTCTAGTCCAAACATTGTGCGGTTGAGGGCAAGGGAAAGGTCCAGACACTGTACGCATTGCCCAAAGGGGGTGGGGGCGTCATCCTTGGTGTCTACACGATGGGGACCTCACTACGAACCCCATTGTGTCACTGACTTGGACCTATGATCCTCTGGCATCCTTATTAGAGATGAGCGAACACTGTTCGGATCAGCCGATCCGAACAGCACGCTCCCATAGAAATGAATGGAAGCATTCATTTCTATGGGAGCGTGCTGTTCGGAACGGCTGTTCCGAACAGTGTTCGCTCATCTCTAATCCTTATAGCGGCTCATAGTTATTTTGTTGCAAGATGGAGGGCTGAGCTTATCTCCCTGGTGACCTCATTCTGGGAGGGGGCTGGGAAGAGATATATTGCCTTCTCTGAGGCGGCCATGGTCTCTGTTGTCCAAGATACCATGGGAGCCACACCTGGACTGTGATCTTTTGCGTGACCTGGATACCATGTGCTGAGACTGAGGAAGCCATGTGCTCTGGTCTGTTCTGGACTGTTCTACTGATGGGGGATGCTACCCCAAAAGCCTGAGGGCTACTTAAGGACTCTAAGCAATGTGCCCTGGAATTTATGAGAAGAAACTCCAGAGACCCACCTGAGTACTATATCTTTTCTTTCTATTCTTATCCTTTTTTATGTAATTGTACTGTGTTATGTTTTTCTAAACGGATTTTCTTGTCATCCGCTGATATATATCTCTGTATATGTTTGTGGCTACTACCGACCCACTTGGGGTTAATAAATATATAACATTTATAAAGCTCATTTCATATTATCCTATAAGTTCTGGGCTCTCTCAGGGCGAGAGTGGAAATTAAGGTAAGAAGGGTGACCGCAGGTGTGCCAAGCACCTTGCTGAGATGGGGCGATCCTTCACACAGTACAGTAAAAGAAAAGCCTTATAAGCCTAGCCATAATATGCATTTTAGCTGCATATTTTATTTTGTTTTACTGTGCAGTAAATAACGGTTATGTGACAGTATTCCGAAAGCATGCGATGCTGTATTTACTTACTGGCCATTTCTTATTACTGAACTTACTAGCAGCAAAACTTCATGGTTTGCTGTTTATCAATATTCTGTAACATAGTAGTGGCAGTTGAAAATACTTGGTAGAGGTGGGCGACTCCCTGAAACCCCCTTCCAGCTCCTTCCTTCCCATTTTTTTTTTATTCCCCACCTTCCAAATGTCATGAGGTTTTTTTTTCCATCACATAACCCAATTAGCCCTCAAATGTACACAGTGTCCTTTCACTTTCGTATGTCCAGGTCAATAATGACAAATTTGTCAAATCTCAATTGGATGGAATCCTTAGAGATGCGATGGAAATGGGAGCGATTAGCAAAAAGTAAATTGAAGGACTCATTGTGGATTTTCCTGTTATTTTCCTACACTATACTTATTACCAAAAATCCACAAAAACAAAAGTTCTGCAGGATGTCCTATCATATCTGGTCGGGGCAGTTTATGTGCAAAAGTTATGAGATTTATTGATACCTATCAAAAAAGATGTTTTGAAACGCCTACCTTCTTATGTTAAAGGTACTTTGGATACACTCAGACAATTGGATGGAATATATGTGGATGATGGGACTTTGCTAGTTACTTGCAATGTCGAGTCCCTGTATAGGTCTATAGGCCACGAGGATGGGGGTACGTGCATCGAAGCTCTTTTTACAGACATCTACTCACACAATTATTTTCTATTCAAGGACTGCCCTTTTCTACAGCTCCAGAGTACAGCTATGGGGGTGACTTTGTATGTTAATTTGTCCCGGGGGCTATGGGAACAGGAAGTTGTGCCACACATTCATGGATTCAATGCCGTGCTCCATTGGTCGAGGTATATAGACGATATATTCTTTATCTGGCAGGGCTCGGCGTTACAATTGGAAACCTTCATGTCCGTGCTAAACATCTATGATTTGAACATTCGCCAAACACATGTCGAATCTCTCACTATTTTGATCAAATGTGAACCTGATGGTATTACATCCACTGATGTCTTTAGGAAAGAAACTTCTGCAAATACTCTTCTTCATGCTACATCTTCACACTACTATAAAATCAAAAAGATGATTCAAATTGGTCAGTGTCAAGCGAATCTGCTCCATTAATTCAAAAATTATTATTATTTTTTTATGTAGATTGTAAGCCCCATACAGATCACAATGCACAACGCCCCCCCCCCCCCCCCCCCCCGTATGTCTTTGTAGAATGGGAGGAAATCTACGCAAACACGGGGAGGACATACAAATTCCTTGCAGATGTTGCTCCTGGCAGGATTTATTGCCCAGGACTCCAACGCTGCAAGGCTGCAGTGCTAACCACTGAGCCACCGCGTTGCTCCATCAATAATTCAAAATTTGAGAAAATTCTTCTTGGATGTAATTATTGTTTAATATGTTTTGACATAGTTATCTTCAGCTAGCCCCTA
Organism: Leptodactylus fuscus; assembly: GCF_031893055.1. NCBI lineage: Eukaryota > Metazoa > Chordata > Amphibia > Anura > Leptodactylidae > Leptodactylus > Leptodactylus fuscus. The sequence goes on from NC_134265.1 coordinate 218,307,191, forward strand.
AGAGGCATCTATTCCATATCTGGTATACTTACATCTCTGTGGAAGGCATGATGCTGATGCTCTGGCCTCATAGGATCTCCATGTGCAGCTAGCGATCACGTGATGAGCACATCAATTGAAGCTGCTCACTACGTCCACTCATGGGAAGTAGAGATCTGGGAATGCTATCATGGTGTCATGTGCTCATGCAACACAACTGGAGCACTTACACTAACTTTATGTCCCCTATATATGCTAGTTCTAATCCATCTGCCTTTTGTCACCTCCTGAGGAAGCCCTATGTGGTGAAACTAATAACAGTGCATTTCTCATATACCTTCTTCTGTGTGGAGAGGCTTGGAGCCCATTTGATTGGTGTTCTATGGCTACAGGCAATCTATTTACTATCTATCTATGTTTGGATAATATGTTTATATAGGGGGTTATAGCTTCAGTCACTATATATATATATATATATATATATTCATGTATTAAGCTATGTGTGACAATGTACAGCATATAGACTTTGACAGATTTTTCTGACTTATTTAACTGCTAATATGTCATTGGTGCATATATAATATAATCGTGTTCATTGTTGTTCTCAAAAAAGGTATCACCTACTGAAGACTTGCAAAGTTTTTTTGTTTTTTATATTGTTGTTCTCAGGGATAACTATTGCCTGATTTCTCTCAGGAGCCCAGGCGGTAACAGTCTGGAAAAATACAACACATGTATTGTGCCCACAGTGTGTCCAGAGACTTGCAGCATCGTAAGAGTTATCTATAAAATTGTCAAGGAGTCAATGTAGGGCTACTTATTATTTACTGTATTCAAGTTGAGTGACTTACAGCATCGTTGATAGCCATCATACTGTAAGTCCATGGTTGCTGGTTGGAGCGCAGCTCAGGAAATGTGACCATTATATTCATTTTCTGCTTTTGTGCAGCTCGCCTTAGGCTAAGGCCCCGCGGGACGATACACAGAACTAAAGCACTGCAGGAAAAACCGCGGCGGGAACGCATTGCGGTTATTCCCGTAGTGTTTTGAACAGAAAGTTCATGGAGATTTCCTACACAGACTTTCTGTTACAATTATACCTACGGGAAAGTCGCCAGCGTTTCCGTAGATATAATTGACATGCTGCGATTTTCAAAACTGCGCCGGTTTTGGAAATCGCAGCGTGTCTGAGCATGTCTGTGCTGCGGTTTTAAATGCAAAGTGGGCATGGGATTTACATGAATCCCATCCACTTTGCAGCTACTGTAAAACGCCGCGATTTTTCCCTTAAAGAGGACCTTTCATCAGATCGGGCACATGCAGTTTTATATACTGCTGGAAAGATGACAGTGCGCTGAATTCAGCGCACTGTCGGCTTTCCCGATCTGTGCCCTGGGTAAAGCGCTATCGGTCCAGGGACCGTAGCGCTTTACAGTCAGAAGGGCGTTTCTGAGAGTTAGCCAGGGATGCCCTTCTCCACAGCAGCGCCTATCGCGCTGCACAGTGTGAGCGGGTTCCTCCTGGCTCCACAGTACAGCGCGATAGGCGCTGCTGGGCAGAAGGGCGTCCCTGGCTAATGGTCAGAAACACCCTTCTGACTATAAAGTGCTACGGTCCCGGGACCGATAGCGCTTTACACCGGGCACAGATCGAAAAAGCCGATAGTGTGCTGAATTCAGCGCACTGTCAGCTTTCCAGCAGTATATAAAACTGCATGTGCCCGATCTGATGAAAGGTCCTCTTTAAAGGGTAGACTTCACTGAGAATGTTTTAAAGTGGACTGAAATAAAACTTATTAGCCAATAGAGATGAGCGAGTAGTATTCGATCGAATACCTCCCCTGCATAGTAATTGGTGTAAAAAGGCCCACGGAAGGTGGGAGGAGCATCAAATTTTTACTGCCCCTCCCACCTTCCCTGGCGCTTTTTTACACCAATAACTATGCAGGGGAGGTATTCCATTGAATACTGCTCGCTCATCTCTATTAGCCGATAAAAATAAATCCTATCTAAATGATTTATTAGGAGTGAGGATGAATGAGGAGTGCTAAAAAAATAATAATAATAATAATAATAATAATAATAATGTTTAAATTATTATGAGCAGCTAAGGGGGCGCTCACACTACCGTTGGTGTCCGACTGCAGTGTCCGTTGCTACTGTCCGTTCAAGATTTTAGCAACGGACACTAGCTGTGTCCGTTACAATTTCCATTCATTTCAATGGGATTTCATTTGCTGTCCGTTTGTGTCCTTAAGGGTCCGTTAACAACCATGTCCGTTTTTTCAAGCGGACAGAGAAATCACACATGCAGGATTTTTTTGTCCGTTTGAAAAAACGGACAGAAAGTGTCCGTTTTTTTTTTAACATTGAGGTCTATGGGCAACGGACATATAACGGACAGTAACTGATGGCCATCAGTTACAGTCCGTTATTTTCTGTCCGTTTATTTTCTGCACATGCTCAGAAAGCATAAACAGTATACATAAACAGTATAAAAAACGGACACTAACTGATGCTAACTGATGCTAATGCGTCCGTTTTTTTAAACTGATCCATTAAATGCTAACATAAGTTAGCATCAGTTAGTGTCAGTTAATGTCCGTTATGATAGGTGTCCGTTTTTTTTCTTTTAAACTGACACCTTCATAACGGACACCAATGGTAGTGTGAACGCCCCCTAAGGGTTGATCTGTATAATGTTGTGCTAAGGCTGGGTTCACACAACCGTTGAATTCCGTTATGAAGGTGTCCGTTTAAAAAAAAACAAAAAAAAACAGCCCCAACACAATGCGTTATAGCGTTATGATAACAGCACCATGCATTGTCTCTGTATCTGAGTAACTTTTATATCTGACCCCTGATGACAATATCACCAATACCAATGAGTAGTGTCTTTTTAATATGACTGTATAAGCCTTCATATATGATGTCCTATCAGTTTTTCTGTCTGAGGCTGTGGGCGAGTACAGTTAAGGACAGCCTTGCTTCCTTCCCCTATCCACTGTTCAGAACGTTCTACCATACTGCCAGGAATAACTATACATTTGCAAACAAATACCTGAGAAATACCCAGAAAATATAGGATAGCCAGGAACACTGGACTGTAAACACAGAGCAAATAAATGCAACCACGCAGATAAAGCGTAATAAACAAAAAACAATGAGCCACAGTCTGTAAAGCTGCTACTGTCTGATAATATCCAATCTGTAATCACATAAGGAGCCAGAAGTACGTAGAAGACTTGGCGTCAGCAGAGGTTCCACCCGAAATCGGCATAGAGAAAAATCCTGAAACGGCAGTCCTTGCAATGTGCCGATCAGGGAAACTGGATAGTCACTGGATAATCAGAAAATGTGACCACCCGAGGGATATGTGTAACTATACAGTTTTGCTGAATTATGGTGGAGAGAGGGTGTTTAGATTAGTGTAGGAATTTCTATTTATCCCGGACAACCCCTGTAATACACGGATAGCACACTAAGCTACACCACGGTCGTCTGCAAGGGGCCGTAGAGGGACTTTCTGGACACCAGGTTGTTTTGTTTCTGCAGAACCCTGAAGGTACCAGTATATTACAATTCCCCAAAAAGCTGCCCCTTTTTTGTAGGAGTAATTTTATTGTTTCTGCAAATGCAATATAGCATCCAGAAACCAACTAAACCTACACTCCAAAAGCACATAGCGCTCCTTTACATTTGCACCCTACTGTGTGACAAAACTACAGTTTTTGCCCACATGCATGACACTGCTGTACCCAGGATAACGTACTTAAAGGGGTATTCCCATGTACATAACCATATCTATATTTGTAGACAATTAAAAGTTAAGCATTTTTGCAAATATAAGAAATTAAAAATTCTGCAAAGTTTTAAAGATTTTCTCTAACTTTCTTAGTGGTGACAGTCTTTTATCTTGATCGGTTGCCATGGATACGACCACTAATGCAGAAACTTTCTATGGTCGGGGTCTTGTCAGGAACCCAGCTATGGTTTTCTTATTGTATCTGGGTTATCAGGCAGGGACACTACATGTATCAGAAGATATACCGGCCACAATAAGGACATCATAGCTGATTTTATAACCTTAGAAAGGTCCTGCATTTATGGTCGTATCCACTAGCAACAGACAACAGACTGTGACCACAAGATATTTAGAGAAAATCTTTAAAACTCTGAAAAATGTTTAATTACTTATATTTGCAAAAATGTTTAACTTTTAATTATCTACAAATTTAAAAATTATCTACATGGAAATACCCCTTTAATGCCATATCTAGATATAAACTGCTCTTTGAGCACAGCTGGGCAAAGAAGAGAAGGAGTGTCATTTTGGTTTTTTGAGCATAGTTTGGTTTTTGGACGTCATGACACTTTTGCAGAGCCACTGAATTGCTAGTATAGTGAAACTTGCCAACACATGACTCCATTTTGTAAACTACACCACTGAAAGGATTTATCAAGTGGAATAGCGAGCATTTTCAACCCTTGAGTGTTTCATTAATTTAATTAAAGAGGACCTTCCACCATTTTGCCCACAGGCAGTTCTATATACTGCCGGAAAGCTGACAGTGCGCTGAGTTCCGTGCACTGTAGGCTTTCCCGATCTGGGCCCAGTGTGAAGAGCTTACGGTCCCGGTACCGTAGCTCTTCTATGGTCAGACGGGCATTTGACAGTTAGCCAGAGACGTCCTTCTTCACAGCACAGCCAATCGCGCTGTACGGTGTGAGCCGGGAGGAACGCCACCTCCCTCCCTGATAATGCTCGTCTATGGGCGAGTACTGCGAGCAGATGGAGGCGGCGTTCCTCCCGGCTCTCACAGCACAGCGCGATTGGCTGTGCTGTGAAGAAGGACGTCTCTGACTGAGTGTCAGAAACGCCCTTCTGACCATAGAAGAGCTACGGTACCGGGACCGTAAGCTCTTCACACTGGGCCCACATCGGGAAAGCCGACAGTGCGCTGAACTCAACGCACTGTCAGCTTTCCGGCAGTATATAGAACTGCATGTGGGCAAAATGGTGAAAGGTCCTCTTTAATCTAATTTCCAGAAATTAATGTGCGGCTGATAATGTAAAGTGGAAATTGCAATTTTTCCACAGTTACATCATTTCCGTGCCCGATATGTCATGTCTAGCTTATGTCAGCAGAGACACACACTCCAAAAACTGTTAAGCAGATATTCCAGGCGTTCGGCGTTGGAGCATTCGATTCTGATACAATCCGGGCACAACATATTACGCACAAATGACGTATCTCTGAAAAATTGTCATTTTCTCCTGTCACCATCTGCGTATTCATTTCTGGAAAATAAATTATAGAAACACTTGAGGGTTAAAAATGTTCAATCTATCCCTAGATATATCCTTTAGGGGTGTGGTTTCCAGAATGGGGTCACGTGACGGGATTCCTCCTTACTGGCATTTCAGGGGCTCTACAAAAAAGTCATGACATCCAAAAACTAATCCATCTAAATATGTGTTCCAAAATAGCGCTCCTTCCCTTCTGCACCTGGTTGTGTGCGCAAACAGTAGTTTATACCCACATATGACATTAAGTACATTATCCCAAGTAAAGCAGTGCCATACATGTAGCATAAACTGCAGTTTGGGCACACAGCAGGGCACAGAAGGGAAAGAGCGCAAAGTGGCTTTTAGAAGGCAGATTTAAAGGGGCTCTATCACTGGGAAAAGTCATTTTTATCTAAACACATTCTTGCATAGGCTTTAGAAATGCTATTCCACACTTACCTTTTGTATGTAGATTGCCTCAGTGGTGTCTGAATAAGTCCGTTTTTATTAATATGCTAATGAGCTTCCAGCCAGCACAGGAAGTTCCCAGCAGCCTCCTCTCTCCCATTATCTTCTATGTGTGTGAAGCAAACAGGAAGCTGAGTCATCATCAGCAGCAGCAGTCTCCCATAGAAAACAGAGAGAGGTGTGCACGATCTATCCTGCACCAGTCTAATTAGCATATGAATAAAACCGGACTTATTCAGACACCACTGAGGCAATTTACATACTAAAGGTAGGTGTGGAATAGACTTTCTAAAGACTATGCAAGGATGTGATTAGTTAAAATGACTTTTCCTAGTGATAGAGCCCCTTTAAATGTTTGACATCTGGATGCCATGTCATGTTTGCAGAGCATGTAAGGTGCCAGAAAAGTGGAATACCCTAAGGAATTACCCTATTTTAAAAACTGCACCCCTCAAAGAATTTAACAAGGGCTGTAGTGAGCATTAGTATACCAGACGGGAATGCACAGTGGATGGTGAAGAGTGAATACATAAGCTGTGCGGTGTACATTTGGAACACCAAATCCCCTACTTTATCCCCACTAGCTCCTATAATTGGTGGGTTCACTCTGGGGGTCACTTCTGTGTCTTTTTCTAAGTAAGCTCTAAATCGGGAGCGTACCCTGATACAATGCTCGCATAGCTTATACATTACCTTCCTACATTACCACCTTGTGTTCTAATGATTTGGCGATTTTTAGTGTTTTTGTATTCACATTCTACAAGCTATTTTTTTTTCTGTTTATGCAGCCCCTCAGGGCTGTTTTTTGTCCTATGAAATGCATTAAGTTATAGGCACCCAAAAAATGGTGTCTTTACAAATTATTTTTATTACCTTTTTTTCTGGAACTGCATGGTAACTTTTAAATTTTTTGCAATGCAACACACAGCATAAGTAACAGGTTACCTTTATTATGTGGATCAGTACAATTATGGCGATACCTAATTTTTATAAAAAAAATGTATGTGTTACTAATTTTGCAGAACAAAAACCCACTTGGGGACATAAATCAATGATTTGCATTGCCATCTTCAGAGATGCGTACCATTTTTAATTTTTTAAATTTTTTGGTTGACAGTTGTTTGAGTTGTTTTTTTTGTTTTGGGTTTTTTTTTACTACACACACATACCATTTTATATACGGAAAATTGCATTTTTTGTTGCCTTATTCAATTATTATAATTTTTTTAGAATACTATTTTTTTTCACATTTGATGTCCCACTAGGAAACCTGAACCAGAAATGCTGTGATCGCTGGTTCAGTACTATATACTGCAATGCATATGTATATGCGTGTATTGCGGTCTATAGACGCATAGGCTGACTTTCTAACATCTCAGCAGGATCAACCAGGTACTGGGAGATCCTAGCAGCCCATTGACATTGGCCAGACCCGGGCTGCAGAAAATAGAAAAATGGCACTCCTCGATTTCTGCCATGGTCATGTTTAACCAAGGGGTTAAACCCTCTGCTCATATAGCAAGCGGCGGTGATCACAGGGTGTACTATTACGCCCACTGTGCTACGGGCACAAAAGTACGCTCTTCGTTGTTAAGGGTTAAAGGGGTTTTCCCATCTCAGTTTTTCAGAAGCTTTGCCTGCAGCCTGTTCTTTATACTTCCATTATTTCTCCCCCCCTCCTCCTTCTTGCTGAACGGGACACACAATACTTATGCAGCTCAGATAATCTGCAGATGCTTGTTCAGAATGGACTCATTATTATCTGTGTGTTTATATAGAGAGATAACAGACTGAGCTTGCGGATCCTTGCGATGGGACAACCCCTTTAAAGTGAAAGCAAAAAGTCAGCAGAGTCTAAGGCTAGATTCACATGACAGTGAAAACTGGCTTTGTGATGCCCATTTTTTTTCATGGACACCCCACGGTAGCATTAATTTCACAGTCAGAGAAGGGTGTTCATGAACACGACCGCTATTTTGCCAGTCCATTGTCACGGATCGTGAAAATATAGGCCATGTCCTATTTTTGTCAGGTTTCATGAATTTCTCCATACACTGAAATGTATAGGGGAATCCATGAAAATGGATGCCCCTCGGGTGCAAGATTCCTGAAAAATTGAGGTTTTTCAAGGCCGTTTTGCACCTTGGTCGGTGCATCTAGCCTTAGAGCCCCAACTTGTATGCATAGGTAAAAAGGTTAAATAAGTTTAAAAATATTATAAAATAGCTCCTCCCCAAAATGAGGATTGCTCCAGCAGTCCCCATCATTCTTTTTTATAGGCTGCTTCTGATCTCGTATATGATCAGCCACTCTTAGTTTACAAGAAGCATGTGGTTACTGCAATAAAGACAAGCAGGACCCCAGTGAAGAATTGAAGAGATGAGTAGTGGCTTCTTTTTCGCCTTTTAAGGCTCCACCGCCTTCCCCCTCAAGAGCCGGACAAATCCTTTATACCCATTTTTTCATTTGTTTTATCGATACAATTTATTATGATGGATAAGCACATAACACATGGAAATTCTAGAAAATGCAAAGTCCCATCTTTATAATGTTGAAAGCACAACAGATTATCAACGGTGACACCGCACCGATAACCATGATAATAATAATAATATAAAAACGTTACCAATTACAGCCTTACCCAGATCTGAAGCTTAATTCTTTTGTCATTCCTGTAAATAGTTTTGACTTTGAAGTCTATTCCGACTGTGCTGACAAATGCTGGGGTGAAAGAGTCGTCTGCATATCGGAAGAGAAAGGAGGTTTTGCCCACGCTGCTGTTCCCAATAATTAAGATCTTGAACATGTAATCAAAGTTCTGGTCGGAGGATTCTTTCTGCCCATAACGAGAATCCGTAGCTGAAGCCATCTGCATAGGAAGAAATAATAGTATACATGAGTGATAGGGCGGAAGGTATGTTAAGAAACCTCAATAGTAGCAGCTTATTAAATTTTCACAGCAGGAGGTTACCGCATATTGCACACTTGTGTATGGAAGGGCCATGTACCTAAGAATCTACTGGCGCTTAAATTGCTGGATGCAGGAGGAAGAACATAGTATTTCCTAAAAACTGCTAAAATGCATGCAAGGGGATGGGTTTAAGATTCTCTTTTTAGTAAGGCCTGGTTCACATCTGCGTTGGTAATCCATTCGGGGGAGTATGCATGAGGACCCCTGAACGGACTAACGAACACATTGGCAAGCGGTGTGCAGTGAAAGCACACGGACCCCATAGACTATAATGGGGTCTGTGTGCTTTCCGCACGAAACATGTGGATAGAAAAGTAGTTCACGATCTACTTTCCTGTCCGCATGACTTGTGTGGAAAGCACACAGATCCCAATATAGTCTATGGGGTCTGTGTGCTTTCACTGCACACTGCTTGCCAATGCGTTTGGTAGTCCATTCCCATATGGACTCCCCAGAACGGATTACCGATGCAGATGTGAACCAGGCCTAAAGCAAAAATTTGAAAACCAAAAAGGCAGACACGCTAAATGGTGCCCATAAACTTCAATTAGATTTTCAATTGCTGAACTCACAATCTGAAATGTATGAAGGTGTTTCAAATCACCCTCAACAGATTGAGATTTAAAAGCCAAATCCAAAATAGATAGATTGGGAAAATTGGCTGTTGACCAAAAGAGTGTTCAGTTGACAGCAATTGAAATGTATGAGAACCAACAAATTACTATGTCAAAGTTGAGAAATCACTTGTTGGGTCAGAATTCCATTGCTACTTCTCTCATTCATTACTGGAATTGCTTCGACTTGTAAGGCTACATTCACACAACAGTGCTGTGCACTTGGTCAAAAAATGTCTGTTACAATTTTTTTTTTCCATACAGTGTATATGAGATACTTGGCCTTCTACGCAAGATTGGCATGAGACTTGGTAACCAGTGCTCCAGATGTGACCAGGATGGAATACACCTTATTCTCATCCTCTGGCAGTGTGCTTCACTGGGTCCTTGCTAGAATGGAGTATTGTTGTTGGAGACTTTAAAGCAGGGATAGGGAACCTTCGGCTCTCCTGCTGCTGTGAAACTACAACTCCCATCATGCTCCATTCACTTCCATGGGTGCGCCAAGAACAGCAGAGCAAGTATGCATGCTGGGAGTTGTAGTTTTGCAACAGCTGGAGAGCCGTACGTTCCCTACCCCTGCTTTAAAGGGATCCTATCACTGGATACCCTTTTTTTCTGACTAACACGTAGGAATAGCCTTAAGAAAGGCTATTCTTCTCCTACCTTCAGATGTCTTCTCCACGCCGTCGTTCGGTAGAAATCCGGCTTTTTTTTGTATGCAAATGAGTTATCTCGCAGCACTGGTGGCGTCCCCAATGCTGCAAGAGAACTCTCTCCAGCGATGCCTCTATCTTCTTCTTGAATGGCCTCTCCCTGTGTCTTCTTCCGTCCTGGTTTCAATCCTCTAGGCTTGCGCAGTCGGCTCTGTCATTGGGCCTCAGGCAGAGCAGACTGCGCATGCCCCATGGCCACAAGAAAACGGCCGCTTAGGGTTGGTTCACATTAGCATGTGGCCTCCGTCCGAAAGGAGTCTGCATAAGGACCCCCCCCCCCCCCGAACGAAATACCAACGCAACTACAAGCGCTGTGCAGTTAAGCACACGGACCCCATAGACTATAATGGAGTGTGCTTGCCGCGCACTGCCCGCACAAATCTCGTGCAATCTATAGAGATGTTCCTAGTTTGGAACAACACTTCTACAGAAGATGTTCCTCCCAATAGGAAACATACAAAAGAAAATAAGTTAATAAAAATTAAAAGTATTTTTTTTTTTTTTTCATAAAATATATTGAGACATTTAAAATGAAATCACAATGACTCATGCACAAACTAGGAAACTAGGGATGCCATATAACTGATGATAAATTTGGCGTTCAAAGACGTTTTCAAGAGGACATCAATGTTAAAATTTGTAATATTGAAATATATCAATACTAGGCCACCACTAGGACAAACTCATGTTCACACTTGGTCTTCTCAACAGAAGGGAGTCCATCTCTTTCTCAAAGAGACTCCCCAACTATGTTCTCCTCCAGGGAGAAGTGTGGTCCTGAGGAGCAGCTGCTCTCTTGGAGTAGTTTCAGAAGATCCATGTTTTATATAATTGTACTGGTTCTTTTCCATTTGCTTACCACAAGATATGCTGATAACACAGCCAACTGAATGTGCTCAAGTGAATGCATTTACAATGAAGGCATTCCCAATGTTACCTGTACTCGCTGCCAGTTCTTTGTGCCATTCTCACACTTCTGCTCCCTGCACCACCCACAATGTCCTTACCATAAGCTGGCTGCATTTACAATTGTCTACACGATATATACAAGTATTCCTTTTGTATACTTGTACTAACATGTACAGTAAGGGTTCTAGTGCTAATAAATATTGGTTGGGTTATGAAGGTGGTCTAGTTAACCACTTCAGTACCAGGCTAATTTCTGGTTCAGGAAGAAACATATTCAGGATTTTGGGGGGGGGTTATGTGCGGTTTTGAGGGCTATAACATTTTTATCATTTGCGTTATTCAACTAATTTCTGCATCTTTTCGGTGACACATAGTGCTTTATTTTTGTGTTTTTATTTTTTGCATGTTTTTTTTTTTTTAATTTATATCTGGGGAAATATAAAAAGGAGAATAAGAATGAATTATTGACATTTTATTTATTTAATTTTTTTTAAATCGGTGTCACTCTTGTGATAGTGGACAGGGCGCTACCATGGGGTTTTCCGTAGAAGGTAAGGCGTGAGTCCCGTTTCTGGGAACTAGGTTCCTAAAGTAGTATACCAGCTTGTGGGACAGCACCTGTAATATTGTAACTGACATTGGCACATATGACGAGTATCTGTGTTAGGGATACGTGAATAAATGTTAAGTTTTAGTCTGCTTTTTTGGTTTGATCATTCTGATTCTCCACACATTCCAAAAACCATAATTGCTTACTGTTGGCTTATTGCAGTCTATAGTAAAATCCATTGACTTCTATTAGAACTATAGATAGTAATGGCAAGCTTGGTAGCCTTCAATAGGCTCCCAGTTGTCATGGTAACCAATCTCTGCCCTCTGATGACATTGCGTTAGAAATGATGGCACCTGCGCACTTTAGATGCCGCAATCACGTTTAGCCATGGCATCTAAAGCTGAACCCATTGTGGCTGTTAGACATCAAACCTCAAGACTCCTGGGACTCTAATCTGAAGTAATGAGACAAAGAAATATTTTTGGAAATGGTGACTTCAGAAAGCAAAGGTGAGGAGTACAATGGAAACTTGCATGGTGCCTACAGTGAAACATGATGGTAGCAGTGTCCTTAAAGGGGTTGTTCCATCACAAGGATCCTATTTATACTGCTAATTTATGTGAATTTAAGACTTTTCCTAAATGTATTGCTTTATCAAAACTGCTTTGTTTGGCCGCTATCTTAATTTATTCACTTCATTGTTTACACTTGGTTTCTATGGCCCTTGGGATTGTCTGCTCATTTGTCAAGTGATGTAGCTGCCTGCTCTCGGGGGGGGGGGGCTGGTAGCAGCTCTGAGCTGTTTGAGAAGCTCTGCTACTTAAAGGGGTTGTCCCACAACAAGGATCCTATCTATACGGCTTGTTAATGTGTATTTAAGACTTTTCCTAAATACACTGCTACAGCAAAACTGCTTTGTTTGTCCACTAACTTAATTTATTCACTTAATTGTTGACACTGCATTTCTATGGCCCTTGGGATTATCTGCTCATTTCCCAAGTAACCTAGCTGCCTGCTCTCAGGGGGGAGGGAGGAGGGGCTAAGTGCACAGGAGTGAGCCTGTGTCTGTAACTGTTCCTGTGTCTGCACCACACATATGACCTAGCTTCCTGCTCTCAGATAAAGGAGGGGAGAAATGAGTGCTGCTTTCTTAAAGAGGACCTTTCACCATTTTGCCCACAGGCAGTTCTATATACTGCCGGAAAGCTGACAGTGCGCTGAGTTCAGCGCACTGTTGGCTTTCCCGATGTGGGCCCAGTGTGAAGAGCTTACGGTCCCGGTACCGTAGCTCTTCTATGGTCAGAAGGGCGTTTCTGACAGTTAGCCAGAGACGTCCTTCTTCACAGCACAGCCAATCGCGCTGTGCTGTGAGAGCCGGGAGGAACGCCCCCTCCTTCTGCTCACACGGCTCGTCCATAGACGAGCATTATCAGGGAGGGAGGGGGCGCTCCTCCCGGCTCTCACAGCACAGCGCGATTGGCTGTGCTGTGAAGAAGGACGTCTCTGGCTAACTGTCAGAAACGCCCTTCTGACCATAAAAGAGCTACGGTATCAGACCGTAAGCTCTTCACACCGGGCACAGATCGGGAAAGCCGACAGTGCGCTGAACTCAGTGCTCTGTCAGCTTTCTGGCAGTATATAGAATTGCCTTTGGGAAAAATGGTGAAAGGTCCTCTTTAAATAAAACAGGCTAAATCCTAGTGGGCTAAAGGACCTATTCCCTCTGCTCACTACGATTTAGCTTTCTTAAATATTTTTTGATGGCCAGCTTAAAGAGGACCTCTCACCACCTCCATCAAGTCCAGCTCTGTGCATTATTTAATGGGTGCTGCTCCACTCACTGATTCTGGGATATTTGGAATGTTTTTGTTTTTTTTGTAGTCCCCACCATTCCTGAGCAGTCAATGCTATTTAGGCCTCGTACTGTGAGGGGGTCTGTGTCAGTCAGGAGCAGACGAGAGGTGTGATTCTGAACGGACACTGGTAGGAGTTCTGAATCTGTCTTTAGGCCAGGGCCCCAGGGGTTGAAAACGCCATGGGAAAAATTGCGGTGTTTTACAGTAACTGCAAAGTGGTTGTGATTCTTGTGAATCCCATGCCTACTTTGCGGTACAAACCGCAGCATGGACACAATGTGATTTCCAAAACCTGCACGTTTTTTTTGGAAATCGCAGAATGTCAATTATATCTACAGAAACGTCGGCGACTTCCCCATAGATATAATTGTAACAAAGTCCGCGGAAGAAAACTCAGCGAACTTTCTGTTTAAAGCGCTGCGGGAAGAACCGCAACGCTTTAAATCTTAAAGAGGTTGTCTTCTTTCTACTGTATAGCAAGTATATGGTCTGATTTTTATCCACTGGGAGTAAGCAGAAATCTATGAGGAATATAAGAAGAGTATTTTTCTCTTCCACAAAAATGTACTGCAACCTTTGTTCATGAATATGGAGGCCTTGTGGTGAGTCCTTTCAATCTTTTGTTAGGGTGCATTCACATGATGTAACGCGGCGTTGATTCTGACACGTAAACTCATGTCAGAATCAGCACTGCAAAACAGAACCCCATTGACTTCAATGGGTTCCATTTAGCGCGCCTAACACATTGAAATTAATGGGAGGCTTTTTAAACCATGATTTCAATGTGTTACGCGCGCTAAGGGAGCCTGCAGACGGAGTTTACACTTGCTCATTCTGAACGTGAAACTCGTTCAGAGTGAGTGGCGTAAAAAACAGATCCCATTGACTTGAATGGGTGCTGGCATATGAACGCTCCCCATTGAAATCAATGGGAGGCTTTTTTTACCTACTGCTTTCAATGTGATACACGCATATCACAATAGGTTAAAAAAAAAAAAAAAAAAAAAAAAAAAAGCCTCTCATTGATTTCAAGCCAATGGGATCTGTTTTTTATGCCGCTCACGCTGAACGAGTTTTACATTCAGAATGAGCAAGCGTAAACTCCGTCTGCAAGCTCCCTAAATGGAACTTATTGAAGTCAATGGGATTCTGTTTTGCAGCGCTGATTCTTACACGAGTTATTGTGCAAGAATCAGTGCCGTGTTACATCGTGTGCATGCACCCTTATTGAGGGATACCAGGGCTGTGGAGTCAGAGTGAAAGTTTTGGGTTGAATCAGAAAATCGTTAACTCTTGCTACAAAATAAAATTATTTATTATTTTTAATTACATTACATAGTTACTGGTATTGTATCGTTGCTGCATTTTTACTTTCCTAGTAATTCAGTCACTAGCTTTTTAATGCCGCTGTGGTTTGGCATACCGACATCAAAGCCCTGAGTGACACAATGCCTTAGCTGCTGGCGTTATGTGATTAGGTCCCCAGATCAAACGACAGTTGGTCACCTCAGCTGTGACCAAGCTCAGAGATGCGCACAGGACATCCTGTGGCCACATATATTACCTCTCATTGCAGGGCTTCCAAATGGTCCACACCCAGCAAGGATTTCCCCGAAATGTCTCCACCAAATTACAACACTTCCTCAGCTTGCCCAGTCACCAGATTTATCACTAATCAAGCATTTATGGGATTGGCTGGTACCGCCCATATCTTCAGCATTCTTGCTCTGGGTGGTTGAAATCCTGTCCATGCAAGTAACGCTCGCTGTGAGCATTACTGCGCATGACCAAGCGCCATTTTGTTGTAGAGAACTGCATGACCGTGCTCAGCACGCTCGTGAAGTTCTCAAATGGAACTGAGCATACTGAGCCACCGAGACTGACCTCTCTTGCACTGACCTGGCTGAAATGTTTTCCCCATGAAACTCGGTCTGTGCGTTTGCCAGACTTACCAGCTTAACTTTCATGCCGAGAGTATGACTTCCAGCATCATAGTTATCAGTTACAGCATGGGACAGTATGTCGCTGGGAGGAAGGGACTCCTATTATCACAGTCAACCATGATGCTAGGAGTCCTGCTCCTGTCATGAAGGTCCAGCAAAGACATGGACAGATGTAGTGTGAATGTTGCCTTAATCTCATCCAATTAATTAAAACCCCAGTGATTTATTGGTTAAGAAAATAAATATGCAACAAACTATACCAGGGGTCCTCAAACTTTTTAAACAGTGGGCCAGTTCACTGTCCCTCGGACCACTGGAGGGTCGAAATATAGTTTAAAGGGATTCTACCATTAAAATGAAATTTTTTCTCTTTCTTAAGAAAGTCTATTCTTCTCCTACCTTTAGATGTCTTTCTTAAGGCTATTCCTGTGTGTTATTGAGAAAAAAATGGAGATGAATGCAACCGAGGGGTGGAGGGGGACACTCAATTTTCAATCTCAGGGGGCGTTCACACTTGTGCTCGGTGTCTGGTGTATGCATTCCGTCAGGATTCCGTCAGGTTTCCGTCTTCAGTCCCAGCGAAACTGGACAGGGGACGGAAACTGGCAGTCACCTTTAAAACCAATTCAATTGAATGGGTTTGTATATGTGGCCATCAGTGTCCGCCTGTGGCCTGTCCACGGGGAAACCGTTTTTTTTAGCCGGACACAAAGTCAGACATGCAGGATTTTGTGTCCAGCTAAAAAAAAAAAAAAAAAAAACGGTTTCCCCGCAGACAGGCCACAGGCGGACACTGGTGGTCACATTTACAAACCCATTCAATTGAGTGGGTTATAAAGGTGACTGCCGTCCCCTGTCCAGTTTCGCTGGGACTGAAGATGGAAACCCGACGGAATGCATACACCAGACACCGAGCACAAGTGTGAACATCCTCTGAGGTGTTATTTATCCTACAGTAAGATATTATACTGCTTACTTCAGGGGGCACAGATAGGGTCCTTCCAGGAAGGCAGCAGGCACTAAAGCTGACCAGTGAGACCACTGCTGAGCGGCACAGCAAACTGTAGTACGGTAGCGGCTTTGCTTACTGTAATTTGGGCTGCGTCAGGTCACGTTGCTAGGGTGACCTAACTGAGGAAGTGACAGAGGGGTACAGTTGACTATATTGGGCCAGGCCATGGAGACAGCGCGCTTCACTTTACCTATTGGAAGGCACCACAATTGGGGATAAAAAATATGGTCATGTGCATTACAGTTTAGTAACTCCATGTGCCTCACAATGGCAATTAACCCCATTATGTCCCTCACATTAACCCCATGTGCTCCATATAAGGGTTAAAAGTATCTTCATTATTAGTACATCCATATGTCTTACATATTAGTAACTCTTATATGGGGCACACAGGAGTTAATGTGAGGGACATGATGGGGTTAATTGCCATTAATGTGTGGCACATGGATTTACTAACACTAAATTAATCACCCCAAATGCGTAACATTAATTGACATAAAACTCCAGCATGTACCTGTGTTTTCTTTTTTTACTGTCACATTGCTGAGCTCTCCTCTGCTCCTTCTCTTCTATGCAGGCTATAATGGCAGGAGCACGGCAGGGTCATTGTGCTGTATAGCGATAAGCCCCGCCCCCTGAGCTCTCCTCAGCCCTCTCATTGGTGGGCAGAGGGCAGCCAGAAAGGGGGGTGGGGTGGGAAGGGTCCTGAGAGCGCTGCAGCTCCTGCGTCGGCTGCTTTATATTAGCTGATGCTGCAGCTACACATGGAGTCCTTTAGACATATACTTTCCCTAACACCGGCACTGGAGGCAGAGCAGGTTGCACAAACATCGGGAGCGGTGCCCTCCAATAGGTAAAGTGAAGTGCGCTCCATGGCCTGGCCCGTGCTCCCCAGGAGGTTGTCTCCTCTTTTAGTCCATTTTATAAGACTCATGGACTCAATAACAGTCTATAGGGTCAGTTTTCAACGTATTTTAGGTCAGGTGATGTTAAAAATGGATGAATTGAAAAAAAAAAAAAAAAAATGCAAAACATCCATTAAAAACACAAAGAGGTGCCCATTTTACAGCTCCTCAGACATTTCAGTATATTGAGGGATCCATTACAAATGGACAAAAATAGGACACAATTTTTTTTTTTTTTTGATAGTCCATTAAAATGGAGCAAAAAAAAAAAAATATATGTGAGTAGTCCTCATTTACATACAGTAATAATATAATAATTTTTATTTCTATAGCGCCAACATATTCCGCAGCGCTGTACAATTAGTAGGGTTCAAATACAGACAGAAAGATACATTACAAAGAAAGTCATTTCACACAATTTACAATCTATGAGGTAGAGGGGGTAACACAAGAGGTAGCAGGGGCGGCATTACTTATACAGTGGTCAGACAATTTTGTAATAGAGGTGCCTGAAATGGCATCATATCATGTGGGGTAATGTGGGAGCTGGAACACAGGAGGGTTAGATTTTGGGGATTCTAATGACGGTACGGAAGGGTTTACATTAGGAATTGTGATAGGCCTGTCTGAAAAGATGTGTCTTTAGTTTGCGCTTGAAGCTGTAGAAATTGGGAGTTAATCTGATTGTCCGGGGTAGAGCGTTCCAGAGGAGTGGTGCAACTCAGGAGACCCAATTTTTATATTTACAAAAATAGCAGTCTCTACAAAGGAGGTACTGACTCACAAAGGGAAAAAATACCATTTACTTCAGGTGAGCCCATCTATCCATCATTGTAACAGTGAATTTAAATCTACACGCAGGACTAAGAGTCTCCGACAGAGATATTAGATTGGCCTTAGACCTTTAAAGAAACTATAATCAAAGTCCTGCCAGCCTACCTGCAGCCGTGGAAGGTATCTGCTCCATTTCGGATAGCCCTAGCACGTAAACAGAGCTCATTACGATTGCCAAAGTTATCTTACTTATATTTCCCATCAATATAACATAATTTTAGTGCCTGATTTTGATTTAGGCCCCGTTCCCATGGAGTAACGCGCTGCTCATTTAGACATGTATACACGTGTCAGAGTGCAGCGGTTCAAAACAGATCTCATTGAATTCAATGGGTGTCGGCTCCCGCACGATACACATTGAAATCAATGGGATCTGTTTTGAAGCGTCATGCTCTGACACGTGTACACATGTCTAAATTAGCGCCGTGTCACTCCGTGAGAACGGAACCTTACTGTAAATGGAATCTATCTTTGCTAGCTAGCGGATGAGCAAGGACCCCACTGAGGAACATAGCTGAGGAATAACAAGTCAATCTGTTTTGACAAGATATTGAGATACAGAGCTAGGCTAATAGAATGTAACGTTTTCCCTATGTGAATCTGTAGCTGCAATGCAGAGATATTGCCAATTTGTTCCAACATACAAATGTACTCTTTGGAGCAACAAGGACATTGCTCTTGGCGACAATGCCCTTGATGCCCAAAGACCCAATTTGTATATTTACAAAAATGGCGACTTCTGCAAAGGAGGTACTGACTCACAAGGGGAAAAAATACCATTTGCTTCAGGTGAGCCTATCTATTCATCTTTGTAACTGATTTGATAGGCTGGGTAGTTGTGACTCCTGTTAAATGTTATTTCTATAATCCTTCTGAAAAGGACATAAGGCACCTCTGAAGGCGGCTTTACTGGTCTACTGCTCTTCACCAACAAGTGTGTTCTAGTGCTTGCGTCCTCTGCACCAGCTCTATAAATATATTGTAGGGAATTTACGAACCCTCGGCCCAACTAATTTACTTAAACTCATGTCTGAATGATGACGTGAGGTATACCGGAAATCTACATCAGTTCCTGATTACTGTAGAGGTTAATTGTGCTGTACAGAAGGGAACTTGAATTATTAAAAGAGCCTGAGTCTCAAGAAATTGATTAAGGCTAAAGCACCATGCAGAGAAATGCAGCTAAAAAAAATCAAGTGAAATCGCATCATGTATTTCACGGCAGGATTTTTCATTGCGTTTTTGCAGTTTCTCAGTGGGAATTTCTTCTCTTATCAGACCTTTTGGGAAAACGCTAGCGTTTCCACGGGTATGTGACCTGCTAAAATTTTGAAAAAAAAATGCAGACATTTTTAAAATCAGTTTTTCCACAGCATTTTTTTCTGCAGTGTTTGGATTGGATTAGCCAGAATCTCATTCATTTTGCAGGTACTGTAAAACGCTGGTTTTGCTTCCACAGGAGGGGCTTAAGCCTAAGACTGCCATACAAAATGCTAGTCTTAATAAATTCCCCCAATATGGCTATTTTATAGACAAAATAGCAGTTCTGTTAAAGATGACAGGTAGCATAGCTCCAACATTATTTATTTTGTCCTGATTGTTTAAAAGAGAGTCTGTCAGAAGTAAAAGGTTTTTTTTGTGTAACATTCCCAATATCCTTGATTATAATAATAGCATCTCCATTTCCTAGGAAAATCTAATATTTCATGATATACAGATTAACACCACATGCAGTGGAGACATTTGTTAGCATGCAGGGGCTCCTTTTCCAACCCTGCTTCCCCACCAAGAACCACTTCTCTGTACATTGCAAGTGCTCTCTGACCTCCCCATACAGAGCACAGTCAGCTTGGGGCACTCGGAAATGGCCTCAGTGCCTGTAAATGGAAGGCGTCATTCATCAACTGTACACTACAAGGTACTGGTTCAATAGCTATTTTAATGCTGACACATTCCCTGTATGTGACTGTGCCACATATCTATAGCATAGTGACATAATGATACATATTGATAGTATTCATAATATTAACTATCCATACTTAAATGTGTATATAGTATATGAAAGGTAATGGGTATGGTCCACTGGAATCAAGCTACACCTATAAACCATAATAACCAAACATAGTTTCCTGCGTTTTTAGAATTGTAATCTGTAGCCCCAATAACATGCACATTGCAAATGATTAGATGGTACACAAGCAACCAAATAAGCTGCTCCAAAGGCTCTCCAGAAACTATACTGCAGAGGAGGAGGGACAAACGGGCACTAGCAAATTAAAATTCTGCACGATTTCCTGGGGAGAAATGTGCAGATTCTGGAGGCGCAAATAGCAAAAGCTGCAAGGAGAGGAGAAAACAAGCCCTACATTAATACAGAACAGAAAGGATGGCCTTTCTTCTGATGGAGATGGAACCTGCTAGGACCCCTTCATACCAGATTGGAACTATCTGAAATTCACCTAACTATGGTATGAAAAATATAAATGATAGTCTTCTGCTTCTCCGTGGGAAAGAATATAGGATTTTAATATAAAAGTATATATGGAAAAAAAAATTATAATATGCTTATAATATGTATACACATTTTTTTTCTCACTCTCACATACTTCAGCCATTAAGTTACACATCCATCCATACAATACCAGCAGTAATAAAGGACACCTCTCTGATATGTGTGTGTATATATATATATATATATATATATATATATATATATATATATATATATATATGTGTGTGTGTGTGTGTGTGTGTCTTATCTCTCTCTCTTTCTGAAATAATGGCATATACTTAACCAGAACAGAAATATTAAAATGCAGTGTAAGCGAGTATTGAAGGTCAAGCATAATCTTAAGGCACAGCTATTTAAAGGAACATTTTGCGAATACACACGATCAGTATAATCTTATAGCATCATCCATTACGTGCCCTGCCCTTCATAGATTAGAAGCCATACAGTAAGTAAATCTAGAATTGGTTCCAGAACTTCTTACCCCTCCTCCCCACAATACAGCGTAAAATAATCTAGAAAAATGCACAGCCTATTCAATGAAGAGCATCAATTATTCAGCGTCTTTATTTTAGCACCTATGTTTAAAAATAGCTGGGAGGATATCACATATCGTACACCAATGGACAAAAGACATGTTCAATGACATACAGCAATGTGTCCACTGACAGAAAGGCGACAGGCGCCCATTACAATGGACCAGTGGCTGGAGTCCATTACTGCAATCCCCTGGAAATGGCAGAGATCTGTCAGATTTTGCACACACTCGTCTCCTGAAGGATTTACACTGGCAATGGGGGAAATGGTGCAGATGTTATGGGGCAGCTCATGGCATAGGCTGGGGCTTTAGCTGTGGGGAAGATGACGGTCTCCCTCCCCCATCACAGTCAGCACAGGGAATAGGGACAAGGGGATTTATAGAAGACCTGCCATATCCCTAGCTGACAGGGCTAGAGGACTGCCGAGCGCTCCAGATGCCACAGCATCCTCCTATGACAAATGAAGGTTACACACTAGCTACAGCCATGGACACAGGCTTTGCCATCTCCACCGCCTTCTCATACACATCTGCTGCTACCAAGAATCCCTATCAGACGCCATTCTCTTACCTCTCTTTATGGAGCTCAGGTCTTATTGCACCAATGCAGTAGCTCTCTCCCTGCACCTGCAGAGCACACGCTGACGTCAGATGATTGACAGCTGCAAAATGGTGCTGGGCGTGGCTCCGACGCTGCTTCTCCGCCCCCTCGCCGAAAAATGAATGATTTCATTGGCAATCTAGGCTATCCAATGAGAGAGCGCCGCCTGTGTTGATGATTAGAAGGGGGGAAGGGAACGGTTGCCTCGGAGAACGGTTTGGTGAGGCCGCCCTTGTGCCTCCATCCTGGGAGAGGGTGAATTATTCATGGCGGAGGCTTCTGACGGTTACCACAGCCGCCGCCATTCAGGAGAATGCTCCACACCAAATGTCATATGTCGCAGGCTGATAAAAGCCACTCGCACAGTGACATTGTATAGCGAGCATCCTGCCCCCTCAGGAGCGGCAAAGAGCCCGCCCTCTATTGTAATGTATGCGCTATATATATATATATATATATATATATATATATATATATATATATGTGCATTAGAGGACTCCAGCAATGGAGTGTGCCCGGTAAGGGCGATGATGCCCGTGTAACGGGTGCTGACACGACAGGCCTCCTCATTATGTATGGGACAAGGTCATGCCATGGCTTCAGTCTGCCAGCTTATTCTAGAACTTGGTCCATGGCATCACTTCAGCTCCAGGTCATGTCATTTCTTAGTCAAGGACACAACCATGGAGATGAGGCAGGAATGCTTACTAACACATATTTATGGGCTGGGCCGAACAGCTAGTTTTTAGGAATCAGTGATGGGTGCAAATTATCTGCATTCAATTCCTTGGGTGAAAGTTATGTAATGATACTAGCCTCTGCCTGCGACTTTGTCTGCGTGTTGTTGGCGTTGATGATCTGCCTATATTCAGCAAATTGCTGCCTTCAATGGATTGCCTGCTCCAGCGTTTTGGCAGTTCTTAAGCTGTCCTGCTGCTGACCTTGCTCCTCACACCGTGCCTGTGATTGTTCCGGCATCTCAGCAGCTTGCTGGGACACCATATAATGAGCGTGTTGTTGGTGTTGATGATCCGCCTGCTGTAACGTTTCAACAGCTGTCAAGCTAGCCTGTCGCTGAACGCGTTCCTTGCACTGTGCCCAGTTTTGTTCCGGCATCTCAGCAGCTCGCTGAGACACCATATATTGAGCGTATTGTTGGCGTTGATGATCCGCCTGCTCTGGCGTTTCGGCAGCTGTCAAGTTGGCCTGGCACTGAAGTTATTCTTTGCACCGTGCCTGTAATTGTTCCAGCAGCTCGCTGGGACGCCATATAATGAGGATGTTGTTGAGGCTGATGATCCCCCTGAGCTCCGCTTGAGGAGAACTCTCTGACTTCTGGCTCCTTCATAGCTCTTGTTGTTTGCGACAAATTAGATTTTTTTTTTCAGGCAATGTTTAAAATGGGCAAACTGCCAATTTGGATTAAAGGTGTTTGCCCATGTCAGTTTGTCTGGAATGCCTGGAGCAGATCAGATAATATGCAAATTCATGTACACTGAGATTTAGCGTGTGTTTACACAGAGAGATAACAGCCCTGGGACCTGAGATAAGCTGCTGCAGGAGCAGTGTAATATAGTATGTGACCATAATATATAATTTATAATAGTCTTGAAGCCATGTCATTTACTGGGATAAAAAGTAGCCTATGTTTTAATCGAGGTTACAATCTATCTATGTACCGAATTTCATTCAAATCCGTTCAGCCGTTTTTTGTGTGATTGAGGAACAAACATCCACACTTTCACATTTATAATATTAGTTGGATAGGATATAATAGAGACTGACACTAGGTTGACACCTGAATTTGGTTTTCCATTCTTGGGGACCCGAAGAACAGAAATCCACTCTGCTTAAAAACCGGTTACCCTCAGACCCCATAGACTATGCTTGCAGGACTTTTCTCTCCGCAATTTGTAATAGTAAACCCCAAATGTAGATCAGGTACAGGTGAAACTTAGCCTTATATACATACAATAAAAAGGGAAGAGAATATGGTAATACTGGGTAAGCATATAAATCGCAAAAAGTGATAAAGAAATGGTAATGATTAGAGATGAGCGAACAGTGTTCTATCGAACTCATGTTCGATCGGATATTAGGCTGTTCGGCATGTTCGAATCGAACACCGCGTGGTAAAGTGCGCCATTACTCGATTCCCCTCCCACCTTCCCTGGCGCCTTTTTTGCTCCAATAACAGCGCAGGGTAGGTGGGACAGGAACTACGACACCGGTGACGTTGAAAAAAGTAGGCAAAACCCATTGGCTGCCGAAAACATGTGACCTCTAATTTAAAAGAACAGCGACGCCCAGGTTCGCGTCATTCTGAGCTTGCAATTCACTGGGGACGGAGGTTTCCGTCCAGTTAGCTAGGGGTTAGATTCTGGGTAGGCAGGGACAGGCTAGATAGGAAGGAGAAGACAACCACAACAGCTCTTGTAAGAGCTAAATTCCAGGGAGAAGCTTGTCAGTGTAACGTGGCACTGACGGGCTCAATCGCCGCAACCCAGCTTTCCCAGGATCCTGAATGGAATACACTGTCAGTGTATTCCCGTATACCCGATATATACCCCCGATACCCGTTCCAACGGTGTGCCCCCCCACCTTCACCTCAGAAATACCCTGCAAGTCCCCTAGCAATAGAATTGGGGCTATATACACCCACAATTTTTGCTACTGGTATATAGTGCCATTGTCTGACTGGGAATTCAAAGAATATATTGGGGTGACGTGCACCCACAATTTTTGCTACTGCTATACAGTGCCATTGTCTCACTGGGAATTCAAAGAATATATTGGGGTTATGTGCACCCACAATTTTTACTACTGGTATACAGTGCCATTGTCTGACTGGGAATTCAAAGAATATATGGGGGTTACGTGCACCCACAATTTTTGCTACTGCTATACAGTGCCATTGTCTCACTGGGAATTCAAAGAATATATTGGGGTTATGTGCACCCACAATTTTTACTACTGGTATATAGTGCCATTGTCTGACTGGGAATTCAAAGAATATATGGGGGTTATGTGCACCCACAATTTTTAATACTGGTATACAGTGCCATTGTCTGACTGGGAATTCAAAGAATATATTGGGGTTATGTGCACCCACAATTTTTACTACTGGTATACAGTGCCATTGTCTGACTGGGAATTCAAAGAATATATGGGGGTTATGTGCACCCACAATTTTTACTACTGGTATACAGTGCCATTGTCTGACTGGGAATTCAAAGAATATATGGGGGTTACGTGCACCCACA
Source organism: Leptodactylus fuscus (assembly GCF_031893055.1). Lineage (NCBI taxonomy): Eukaryota > Metazoa > Chordata > Amphibia > Anura > Leptodactylidae > Leptodactylus > Leptodactylus fuscus. The sequence goes on from NC_134265.1 coordinate 218,332,151, forward strand.
ATTTTTGCTACTGCTATACAGTGCCATTGTCTCACTGGGAATTCAAAGAATATATGGGGGTTATGTGCACCCACAATTTTTACTACTGGTATATAGTGCCATTGTCTGACTGGGAATTCAAAGAATATATGGGGGTTATGTGCACCCACAATTTTTACTACTGCTATACAGTGCCATTGTCTCACTGGGAATTCAAAGAATATATTGGGGTTATGTGCACCCACAATTTTTACTACTGGTATACAGTGCCATTGTCTGACTGGGAATTCAAAGAATATATGGGGGTTACGTGCACCCACAATTTTTGCTACTGCTATACAGTTCCATTGTCTCACTGGGAATTCAAAGAATATATGGGGGTTATGTGCACCCACAATTTTTACTACTGGTATATAGTGCCATTGTCTGACTGGGAATTCAAAGAATATATTGGGGTTACGTGCACCCACAATTTTTACTACTGGTATACAGTGCCATTGTCTGACTGGGAATTCAAAGAATATATGGGGGTTATGTGCACCCACAATTTTTACTACTGGTATACAGTGCCATTGTCTGACTGGGAATTCAAAGAATATATGGGGGTTACGTGCACCCACAATTTTTGCTACTGCTATACAGTGCCATTGTCTGACTGGGAATTCAAAGAATATATTGGGGTTATGTGCACCCACTATTTTTAATACTGGTATACAGTGCCATTGTCTGACTGGGAATTCAAAGAATATATGGGGGTTATGTGCACCCACAATTTTTACTACTGGTATACAGTGCCATTGTCTGACTGGGAATTCAAAGAATATATGGAGGTTATGTGCACCCACAATTTTTACTACTGGTATATAGTGCCATTGTCTGACTGGGAATTCAAAGAATATATGGGGGTTATGTGCACCCACAATTTTTAATACTGGTATACAGTGCCATTGTCTGACTGGGAATTCAAGGAATATATTGGGGTTACGTGCACCCACAATTTTTACTACTGGTATACAGTGCCATTGTCTGACTGGGAATTCAAAGAATATATGGGGGTTATGTGCACCCACAATTTTTACTACTGGTATACAGTGCCATTGTCTGACTGGGAATTCAAAGAATATATGGGGGTTACGTGCACCCACAATTTTTGCTACTGCTATACAGTTCCATTGTCTCACTGGGAATTCAAAGAATATATGGGGGTTATGTGCACCCACAATTTTTACTACTGGTATATAGTGCCATTGTCTGACTGGGAATTCAAAGAATATATGGGGGTTACGTGCACCCACAATTTTTGCTACTGCTATACAGTGCCATTGTCTGACTGGGAATTCAAAGAATATATTGGGGTTATGTGCACCCACAATTTTTACTACTGGTATACAGTGCCATTGTCTGACTGGGAATTCAAAGAATATATGGGGGTTATGTGCACCCACAATTTTTGCTACTGCTATACAGTGCCATTGTCTCACTGGGAATTCAAAGAATATATTGGGGTTATGTGCACCCACAATTTTTACTACTGGTATACAGTGCCATTGTCTGACTGGGAATTCAAAGAATATATGGGGGTTACGTGCACCCACAATTTTTGCTACTGGTATACAGTGCCATTGTCTCACTGGGAATTCCACAAATAATTTGGGGATTCATTCACCCTACATCTCAGGCTCTTGCCATATTCACCCAGGTTGTCAGTGCTGCACCAGCTCGTTCCCAGACAGCTCGGCCCGAAAAACACGTTACCTATATAGAGGATTTGGACAATGAAGACAACATGTTCTAAATCTAATGTCTGCACCTTCTCCAGAATTAAAATAAAGGCAGCGTTTAACTTTCAAATAGCACTGCACAAAGGAAGAGCTTATCAGCTTGTCTCATGACATGCTACTGAAAAGTTTCATTTGTGTATCTTAATGTAAATATAGTTGTATAAGCTTTTTGGGTTTTAGGCACTGCCAAGTTATTTATTACCACCCGCTCCCTTATAATGATGATGACGCCAAAGTCACTGTGGGTGTTCAGAGCTCACAGCTTTGGGTGACATTTGTCTTGCTCTCTGTCGGTACCAGCTGTCTTTTTGGATACCGTAAAGTTATGTTGACTTTATTAACAGCTATAGAAGCTTTAGCCAGGTTGTGACGGTGTGTAACCCTAACAACACTAAGTGGGATACACATTAATAGTCAGTCTATGTACGCTAAACGTATCACTGAAGTAATTTTTTTTCCCTCTCCCCTAATATAAGAAAGGAACAGACATTAGACCTAGACCGGGGTTCGAGGCTTGAAAAAATCCAGTATTATTTGTTCTTCATGATGTGAAATATGTGTTGAAAAGCAACCCAAGATGAAGTCAGCCATGTGTGCCAGTGTGTTACTTGGCATGCCTTTGCTGGCCCCAACTGTAAGGGTCACTCTCCATTTCCTCCATTTTCCACTCCCCTTCACACCATTTGTGGTGAAGCAATGGGATGCACTGAAGTGCACCCTCTAGCCTCGTGTGGGATAGGGACATCAGATGCCACTCCAACCCCCTCGTCTTCCTCCGCCAGCCAACGGTGCGAAGATGAGAGGAGTGTGCTCTGAATGTTTTCTGCCTAGCAGAGGCTAGTTCTCACTTACGAAAATGGCCCCACTTTGACCTGTATATCAGGCACAATGGTGTAGGTTTCAAAGAAACATGGCACCAACAAGTTGGAAAACGTGGGCCATGCGTGGACCGTGTTTGAGTCTGGCAAGCTCCAGATCTGCTACCAGGTTCCAGCCATTATCACAGGCGCAAAAATGCCAGGCCCCAGGTGTAGCAGGGAAAAAAAAATGCCATCTCAGCCAGGATGGCATCCCTGACCTCGGAGGCACTGTGCTGTCTGTCCCCCAAGCTGATCAGTTTCAGCACGGCCTGCTGACATCTCCCCATGCCAGTGTTACAGTGTTTTCCGCTAGTAGCTGGGGTGGAGGTTGCAGCTTCGTAGGGTTTCAGTCTACTCCTGCCATGAATTTTGGCCTGGGAGAGGAGATAGGCCACCCCAGTTTGCACCCGGGGAACAGACTCCACCACATTCACCCTGCCTGTCATTAAAGATAAGCACTGCAGCATCCCTGACCACAGGCGCTTGTCCATGTGTCGGTGGTCAAGTGGACCTTGCAGCAAAGCGCAGAGCTCTGGGCCCGACTGATGTTATGGGACACATGCTGGCGCAAGGCAGAGACAGCACACCAAGAGAAGTAGTAACGGCTAGGCCCAGCATAGGGAGGTGCCCCAGCTGCCATCTGCTGACGGAAGGCCTGGGTCTCCAGAAGCATAAACAAACACCAACATCTCCAGGGCCAGCAGTTTATCGATGAGGCTGTTACAGGCTTGGGCATGGGGGTGGGTTGTATTGTACTTCTGCCTGCAATGAAAAGCTTGGGAAATGTGGAGTGGCTGGGAAGAGGCGCATGATGGTGCAGGCCAAAAGGGCGCATGAGGGTGAACTCCCCAATGTGTCAGAGATAGGTGTGTAGGTGTCCTTGCATCATATACTTGCACCATATTTGGCTTTGGAAGTTAATTTTGTGCCAAAAAGTGGTTAAGACAGCGATCCCTCAGCTACTCCCGTTACACTGTCTATTGAAGTTACCATCTGTGGAAGTGGACCACCATTTCTAAGATCCCAAAGGAAGCAGGCAAGAGATGTGCAGTTCAGAAAAAAAGATGAGAAAATAAGTTTAGGCTGTAGAGCACAGAGGGATCGGAGAGGACAGAGCTGGTGTCGGCCAGGTATTCCCACAACATGCGCCTATACTTGTCCCTCCTGGTGACACTAGGCCCCTGAGTGGCAGTAATTTGTCCAGGGGGGCCATTAACGTGTTCCAGACCTAGGAATAAGTCTTCCAACAGGGTAGAGTTTTGCATGCCTTTGCTTCTACCCACTGTTTTTGCTGCTTAGCTTCCCTCCACATCTACTCTGCTTTCACCCCTAAACATCACCCCAGTTTATGCCTTTGCTTCTACCCAGGTTTTTTGTTGATTTAGCTTCCCTCTACATCTACACTGCTTTAGCCCCTAGACATCACCCCTGTCCATGTGGGGTCGGTGGCCTCGTCATCCACCAACTCCTCTTCCAATTGCGCACTGCCCCCTTACTGCAAACCGCACATGACCACAGCTTGCCTTGATGGCAACTGTGTCTCATGATCCCCACTTAGGTCCAGACAAGTCGGTGGCGGGTCCAAAACCCCAAAATTGGAAGGAAATGGCAGATGCTGCAGTATTTCTAACACCTGTTCCTGGTGCTCGGGCCTGGTCTGTGTTGTACCCTGCACCCTGCTTAACGCATCTGCCATATCCGAAGTTGTGCTGAGCGCATGCTAATGTTTCGTGTCCAGTGCAATGGATGGGATGGGATTTCACATAAGTCTGCCACCCATGGCCACTCATGGTTGAGCAACTGAGGGAGTTGACTTTGACGAACCCGAGGGTTTTGGAGTTGGAACTACATCAAAGGTCTGTGCTGCTCACACACTCTGCTCAACACATGATATGTTTAGTGCCAGCAGTGTGGAGACGTCGCACAACAGCCGTTGTTCCAGCAGGTACAGGCGTTGTAGGAGTGCATAGAGGCTAGCAGCGGCAACTATACACTTTAAAAACTATCCGCACAAGCGCCACACTTTCACCAGTAGCTCAGGAACATTGGGGTACCTTTTTCAAAAGATTAGCAGCAATGAGTTAAAAACGTGGCCCAGGCATGGAATATGTTGCAGGCTGCCAAGCTACAGAGCCAATCCCAGGTTACGGCCATTATCACACATGACAACATGCCTGGGCCCAGGTGCAGTGGCAAAAACCACATTGCCGTCTCATCGAGGATGGCATGACTCACTTTGTAGGCAGTGTGCTGTCTGGCCCCCAAGCTGATGAGCTTCAGCACGGCCCGCTGACGTCTCCCCACACCAGTGTTGCAGCGTTTCCAGCTCGTAGCTGGGGTCAATTTAACAGCGGAGGAGGGTGGTGTTTCAGCCCTCCTCCCAGGAATGTTGTGTGGGGAGACAAGTCAGGCCACCACATTTTGCGACCCGGTCCACGCCTCAACTACATTCAACCACTGTGCCCAAATTGAAAGGTAGCGTCCCTGTCCGCATGCACTTGTCCATTCGTAACTGGTCACATGGAACTTTAGGGCTAAGCGCTGAATTTAGGGACCGCCTCATGTTTGGGGGAAAGTGCTGGTGTGGACGGCACAGTGCGGTGGCGCAGTAGACACTCTGCCCAAAAAGGGCAGAGTGTCCCCCAGCCGGGATTCCAACATCTCCTGGGCCAGATTTCTTGAGATGAGGCCGTTGAAGCCTTGGGCATGTGGGTGGGTTGCGCTGTACTTTAGCATGAAATGAAAGGCTTGGGAGATGGGGAGTTGCTGGGAAGAGGCGCATGATGGCGCGGGCAAAAGGAGAAATGGCAGGAAAAGGTGAGGATAAGGGTGAACTCCCCAAAGTGTCAGAGGCAGATGTGGAGGTGTCCTGGCTCCTGGTCTGGACTGCAGCGCCAGCCCTGTCAACAGTGGAAGAGGCAGTGGCCGCCAGGCCAAACGACGATTATCCTGCGCTTGCTCTCACCCACTGAGCCCAGGGCTTGCCTTCCAAATGATGGCACCCGCAAGAGGTGGTGAGATTCCTCTCCGCAGATCTCCAAACCATCTTGGACTTGCAAATTGCACTAAATTTGTCATGTAACTGACATGTATATGATGAGTCTATCCATTGTCTGTTCATTTTGGTGAAAGTCAGCCTGTCAGCTGACAGACAGCTGTGCTTGTCAGTGATGATGTCACCGGCTGCTTGTACCCCCAGTTTTTGCTGCTTAGCTTGCCTCCACATCCACACTGCTTTTGCCCCTACACATCACCCCTATCCATGCCTGTGCCTCTAGCCATAAGTCTGCCACCCATGGAAACTCATGGTGCAGAAAGTGAGGGAGCTGACTCTGAGGAACCCTTGGGTTTTGTAGCTGGTACTCCATCAAAGGTCTCTGCTGCTCACACACCCTGCTGAACATACGGTATCTAGGGTTAGAGCGTGTGGTGACCTCGCACAACAGTAGGTGCTTCAGGCAGATGTAGGCCTTGCTGGAGTGTATTGCGGCTAGCTCCAGGTACTGTAGACTTGGGAAAGTGGGTGTCCAAGTGCCGCACTTTCACCCTTAGCTCAGCTAATTTGGGGTATGTTTTTAAAAATCATTGCACCACTACATTGAACATGTGGGCCAGGCATGGAACGTGTTGGAGGCTGGCAAGCTCCAGAGCCCTCCAACAAGCTAAAAAACCTGGCCCCAGGGGCAGCGGGGATAAACAAATTGCCATCTCATCCAGGATGGCATCCCTGACCTCAGAGGCAGTGTGCTGTCCGTCTCCCAAGCTGATGAGCTTCAGCCCAGCCTGCTGACGTCTCCCCACACCAGTGTTGCAGCGTTTTCAGCTCGTAGCTGGGGTCAATCTAACAGCGGAGGAGGAGGAGGGTGGTGTTTCAGCCCTCCTCCCAGGAATGTTTTGTGGGGAAACAAGTCAGGAAAATTCTTGAAACGGGAGAGTTTTGCATCTTTGCCCTTGCTGCCTATGGACATCCCTTTGCCTCTAGCCACCATTTTCCCTGCTTTGCTTGCCTCCACATCCACACTGCTTTTGCCCCTAGACATCACCCCAGTCCATGCCTTAGCTTGTACCCCCAGTTTTTCCTGCTTAGCTTGCCTCCACATCCACACTGCTTTTGCCCCTAGACATCACCCCAGTCCATGCCTTAGCTTGTACCCCCAGTTTTTCCTGCTTAGCTTGCCTCCACATCCACACTGCTTTTGCCCCTAGACATCACCCCAGTCCATGCCTTAGCTTGTACCCCCAGTTTTTCCTGCTTAGCTTGCCTCCACATCCACACTGCTTTTGCCCCTAGACATCATCCCTATCCATGCCTCTTCCCCTAGCCATAACTCTGCCACCCCTGGAAACTCATGGTGCAGAAACTTTGGTTGCTGACTTTGAGGAACCCTTGGGTTTTGTAGATGGAACTCCATCAAAGGTCTGTGCAGCTCACACACCCTGCTCACGATATGGTATTGTAGGGTTTCAGCGTGTGTGAATGACGGACAACAGCCTGTGTTTGGACAGATGTAGGCCTTGCTAGAGTGTTTTTAGGCTAGCAGCGACTCCTGTGCACTTGCAAAAGTGGGCGCACAAGCGCCACATTTTCAACAGTAGCTTCGGTACATTTGGGTATGTTTTTAAAAAACTTTGCACCACTAGGTTAGACGTGGGCCAAACATGGAACGTGTTGGAGGCTGGCAAGCTCCAGAGCCGCTACCAGGTTCCAGCCATTATCACAGGCGTAAAAATGCCAGGCCCCAGGTGTAGCAGGGAAAAAAAAATGCCATCTCAGCCAGGATGGCATCCCTGACCTCGGAGGCACTGTGCTGTCTGTCCCCCAAGCTGATGAGCTTCAGCACCGCCTGCTGACGTCTCCCCACACCAGTGTTTTAGCGTTTGCCGCTAGTAGCTGTGGTGGAGGTTGCAGCGTCGTAGGGTTTCAGTCTACTCCTGCCATGAATTTTGGCCTGGGAGAGGAGATAGGCCACCCCAGTTTGCACCCGGGGAACAGACTCCACCACATTCACCCTGCCTGTCATTAAAGATAAGCACTGCAGCATCCCTGACCACAGGCGCTTGTCCAAGTGTCGGTGGTCAAGTGGACCTTGCAGCAAAGCGCGGAACTAAGGGCCCACCTGATGTTGAGTGACACGTGCTGGTGCAAGGCGGGGACGCCACACCGGGAGAAGTTGAGACGGCTAGGGACGGCATAGTGAGGTGCCACAGTTGCCATCAGGTCCGGGAAGGCGGGAGTTTCAACAAGCCGGAACGCCAACCTCTCCTGGGCCAGCAGTTTAGCGATGTTGGCGTTCTAGGCTTGCGTGGGTGGGTGGTTAGCGGTGTATTTCTGCCGGCGCTCCAATGTCTGAGAGATGGTGGGTTGTTGTAAAGAAGCGCCTGATGGTGCCTTTGATGGTGCAGGAGAAGGAGATAAGACAGAAACAGGGGAGGATGAGGGAGAAGTCAACAAAGTGGCGGAGGCAGATGAAGTGATGTCCTGGCTCGTCCTCTGGAGTGCATCGCCAGCACTGTGAGCAGAGGCAGTGGCATGAACGGCGGGCGACGTTTGTCCTGCCGTTGCTGCCTGCCACTGATTCCATTGCTTGGATTCCAAATGACGGTGCATTGAAGTGGTGGACAGGTTGCTCTTCTCAGGGCCCCTACTCGATTTCGAGAGGCAAATTGTGTAGACGACACTATATCTGTCCTCGGCGCATTCCTTGAAAAAACTCTACACCTTCAAGAAACGTGCCCTCGATGGGGGAGTTTTTCTGGGCTGGGTACAAAAGGGAACATCTTCGGACATTCCGGGTCTGGCCTGGCTTCGGCAAAGCAGCTGACCTCTGCCTCTGGACATGTCTCTGCCTCTAGCTACCCTTTTTGGTGCTGCACCTGCCTCAACATCCACACTACTTTCCCAGCTTGACATCTGCCTTGTCCAGGTGGGGTCGGTGTCCTCGTCGTCCACCACCTCCTCTTCCAACTCCTGTCTCGCCTCCTCCTCCTGCACAATGCGCATGTCAACTGGCTGCCCTGACAGCAACTGCGTCTCATCGTCGTCGATGAGGGTGGGTTGCTGGTCATCCGCCACCAAATCGACCGGAGATGGAATGGAGGAGACTAGTGTTTGAGCATCTGGACACAGATACTCGTCTGTTAGGTCCGTGGAATCGCGAAATGGAGGGGCAGGTTGCGGTACAGTCAAAGGAAGGGAGAACAGCTCTGGGGAGCAGGGACAGTTGGGGTTATTGTTCTGGGAAGATTGGGAATTTTGGGTGGAAGGAGGACAAGACTGTTGGGTAAGAGGAGGTAGAGGCTGCCTGGCTGGTGGACAATGTGCTTTAAGCGTTATCCGACAGCCATTGCAAGACCTGTTCCTGGTTCTCGGGCCTACTAATCTTTGTACCATTCAGCCTAGTTAATGTGGAACTTTTGTGCAAAGCGCAGAACTTAGGGCCCGCCTGATGTTAAGGGACACACGCTGGTACAAGGCTCAACTCACCCTAAGTGCCAAAAACACTGCTGGTGCAAGGCTCTACTCATGCCAAGGGCCTCAATCTCTGCTGGTAGCTCAGCTTAAGGTCATGTAACTTTGTTTGGAAGGGCTCATGTTAAGGGCTAGAAAAGTGAATTTTGGAAGGTCTTACCACATCACACACACACACACACACACACACACACACACACACACACACACACTCAAAATGACAGTTAAGGGTGAGGGCTTTTGGAATTCCCATTGCCTATTCCATTTGTGGTTGTCATGGGGAATGTGATTTAAAGGGGTGGTTGTTACTGTTTGTTGAGCTTAAATTGGGGTTTGTGTCCATCCATTTGGGGAGTAAAGAAGGTTTCCAGGTATTTTCCCACTTTGATAGAGGTTTTTTTGAATGTGGAAAGTGTGTAGTTGTTAGGCAGTGATGTTGGGGTAATAGAGGGTCTTTGGTGTGTTAGATGCCCCCAGACATGCTTCCCCTGCTGTCCCAGTGTCATTCCAGAGGTGTTGGCATCATTTCCTGGGGTGTCATAGTGGACTTGGTGACCCTCCAGACACGGATTTGGGTTTCCCCCTTAACGAGTATCTGTTCCCCATAGACTATAATGGGGTTCGAAACCCGTTCGAACACACGAACATTGAGCGGCTGTTCGAATCGAATTTCGAACCTCGAACATTTTAGTGTTCGCTCATCTCTAGTAATGATAGTTAAATATTTCTACCAAAGTTTACTTCACAGAAATTGGACTTCTTATCTTAGCCATATCACTCCAGAGCTTCAATTCACCATTTACTTCCACAGTACGGAGATTAGTTTATTAGACACTATCATGCACAAGAACTCATCAGGATCACCACATACAGACCTATATACCAAATCAACCAACAGGAACACTACTCTAGTTACCACCACATGGCTACTAAGAGATTTTTAAAGTCAAATTGACTATATCGTAGATCAATCAGTCAGTCCAAATTAAAGAAGCTTATTGTTGCGCGATTTTGCTAAATAATGACACAGAATTCAAGTCTGTTTCATCAGCTAGCTGAATTGCTTCAGTGCCCAGGTCAACACACAGCAAGCTACTGACTCTTTATTGAAAGTACACACACTTAAGAGACAAAGAAAGGAGGGGTTACTGCCCCCTTTGGCATTCCTGAGTTGTCCATCTCCCATTGGCTCCAAACTTCAATGTCCAGCCAGACACCTCCTTGCTCCAGTCTGTGGAATTCTGTTACAGGGTGTGTCAAAAAGCAACCAAGCTCCATCTTGGTTTTAAGATCCTTTGTCTCTGATCCATGCAACCTCATTAAGGAAAAATTAGTATTTCTACAACAAACATGCAATACAAAGTATAAGAATCTTGATTCATGTTCTCAGACTTGACAAAATCACTTCCCAAATCACAACTCGAACGGGTGAAACGTATCGTTTCCTACCCAAATACTCTCTCAACTCACATTATATCAATTATATCCGAATTATTACACAGTATTAACACTACTATTACTAACAAAACCACCCAGAAGAGTAACCGCATACCGTTAATTCACCAATACCACCATTTTGCTTACCGTATCCACAAGTCGTTCAGGAAACACTGAACAATACTATAGAGAGAATATCCACAAATCTCACAATTCCAGATCCTCTTGTACCATGCTTTAGAAGCCCATGCAATCTAAAGGATTGACTTGTGATGGCTGATATTGGTCCAAAATGAGTTACCAAACAATTCTTTCTAAATACACCTGAGAATGGTACCTACTCCTGCTTAAATTGCCTTCAGTACAATTGGGCAATGCATTCCAATTAAAGGGTTTTTCACATGTGACTCTTCATTTGTGATTTATGCCATTAAGTGTCCATGCGGTCTCGTGAATGTTGGGGAAACCTCCCAACGTGTACAAGAATGCATATCTGAACACAAATCAAATATTAGATGCAAGAAACTTCATCTTCCACTTTCTGCCCGCTTCCACCAGCACTCAGTCTCCCGGCTAAGATTCCAGGTTTTAGAGCAAATGCCCAACCCTCATAGAGGAGGTGACAGAATAATAATAAACTTTATTTATATAGCACCAACACTTTATAAGTCAGAGGACACATAAACAGACAATATGAGACATTACAATGTGACAAAGAAATAAACATATCAAACAATAGGAGTAACTAGACTATAATGGGATTCAATATTCGATCGAATATTGAGGTCTACTCGAATCGAATTTCGAATATTTCACTACTCGCTCATCTCTAATCAATAACACACTTTTATCTTTTTTTTCAGGCTCATTGAACAGATCCAGTTCTTTTTCCTTTTATACTACAGTATACTTTCACAGGTGTTTCTTTACTTTTACCTTCTGTTTTTTTGGTTTGTTTTTTATTTATATCCTTTTCCCTTTTTCCCTCTCTTTCACCCCTTTTTTTCTCACACTTTCTTTACTCTTCTATATACACGCACATCACATTTCATTTACTCATCTCCATACATTCATTATATACTATTCTTCATACATTCCTCACTAACTGCCTCTCTTACATTCCCTTCATACATTTTAACTATTCAATACACAACCCACATATTGTGTCTTTTACATCTATCATTCACTCACACACACTCTTACTCATCACTTGGGGAACATGCGGTTTTATATACTGCTAGAAAGCCAACAGTGCGCTGAATTCAGCACACTGTCAGTTTTTACGATCTGTGCCCCAGGTGAAGAGTTATCGGTGCTGGTACTGTAGCTCTTCACCATCAGAAGGGCATACCTGACAGTCAGTCAGGAACGCTCTTCCTCACAGCAGCGCCTATAGTGAGGGACTAAAGCCTATAGATAAACACAATCCTTTCATTTCAGAGACCATAGTGATGATAAAAAAAAAGAAAGGAAATAGAAAACAAGAACAAGTGAAAAATAATAATAAAAAATTATGAAATATATATATACACTCACCGGCCACTTTATTAGGTACACCTGTCCAACTGCTCGTTAACACTTAATTTCTAATCAGCCAATCACATGGCGGCAACTCAGTGCATTTAGGCATGTAGACATGGTCAAGACAATTTCCTGCAGTTCAAACCGAGCATCAGTATGGGGAAGAAAGGTGATTTGAGTGCCTTTGAACGTGGCAAGGTTGTTGGTGCCAGAAGGGCTGGTCTGAGTATTTCAGAAACTGCTGATCTACTGGGATTTTCACGCACAACCATCTCTAGGGTTTACAGAGAATGGTCCGAAAAAGAAAAAACATCCAGTGAGCGGCAGTTCTGTGGGCGGAAATGCGTTGTTGATGCCAGAGGTCAGAGGAGAATGGCCAGACTGGTTCGAGCTGATAGAAAGGCAACAGTGACTCAAATAGCCACCCGTTACAACCAAGGTAGCCAGAAGAGCATCTCTGAACGCACAGTACGTCGAACTTTGAGGCAGATGGGCTACAGCAGCAGAAGACCACACCGGGTGCCACTCCTTTCAGCTAAGAACAGGAAACTGAGGCTACAATTTGCACAAGCTCATCGAAATTGGACAATTGAAGATTGGAAAAACGTTGCCTGGTCTGATGAGTCTCGGTTTCTGCTGCGACATTCGGATGGTAGGGTCAGAATTTGGCGTCAACAACATGAAAGCATGGATCCATCCTGCCTTGTATCAACGGTTCAGGCTGGTGGTGGTGGTGTCATGGTGTGGGGAATATTTTCTTGGCACTCTTTGGGCCCCTTGGTACCAATTGAGCATCGTTGCAACGCCAAAGCCTACCTGAGTATTGTTGCTGACCATGTCCATCCCTTTATGACCACAATGTACCCAACATCTGATGGCTACTTTCAGCAGGATAATACGCCATGTCATAAAGCTGGAATCATCTCAGACTGGTTTCTTAAACATGACAATGAGTTCACTGTACTCCAATGGCCTCCACAGTCACCAGATCTCAATCCAATAGAGCATCTTTGGGATGTGGTGGAACGGGAGATTCGCATCATGGATGTGCAGCCGACAAATCTGCGGCAACTGTGTGATGCCATCATGTCAATATGGACCAAAATCTCTGAGGAATGCTTCCAGCACCTTGTTGAATCTATGCCGCGAAGAATTGAGGCAGTTCTGAAGGCAAAAGGGGGTCCAACCCGTTACTAGCATGGTGTATCTAATAAAGTGGCCGGTGAGTATATATATATATATATATATATATATATATATATATATATAAACAAAACAGAAACAAAAATTATATTAAAAAAAGGGGTGTAACTAATAGCTTCATTAAAACCAAGGTGAGCAAAAGTGTTTAATGTAAATATCCACCGCCATTCTTTTTAGGCAATTTGGCGTTTCCAGTTACCTCACCTATGGTCAACGTGAACACAATCAATAGCACGTACCTGAAAATCAGAGAATTCACGTTTTACGTCACTTCTTACACCATAGAACTAAAGTATGGTGGAACAAGGTTTCCCTTGAAAATTATCCAGCTAAACAGTTAATACCACAGGGGTTATGTGTTCAAACTTTCTCGTCCTTTGGTACTGATAATGAGGACTTTGTTTTTCGATGGGAGAAAATTTGTAATAATACCAGCAAGTCCTTTATAGAAATTATTGTGGAATATAATTCTAAAACTAGATGAGCTGGCTGGAACAATTTAAAGGGATCCTATCTTTCAAACCCTTTTTTTTTTTAACTTGTCGGAATAGCCTTAAGAAAGGCTATTCGTCTCCTACCTTTTGTTGTCTTCTCCGTGTCGCCGTTCGCCTAAAATCCCGGTTTTTGTCGGTATGTAAATGAGTACTTTCGCAGTACTGGGGGCGGGCCCCAGCGCTCAAACAGCACTGGGGGCATCCCCAATGCTGCCAGAGAACTCTCCAGCGCCGTCTCCATCTTCGTCTGGATGAGGTCTTCACCACGTCTTTTTCCGGCGGTGTCTTCTAACTTCTAGGCCTCAGGCCTAGGGCAAAGCCGACTGCGCATGCCCGCCGGCCACGAGAAAATGGCCGCTTAGGGTCGGTTCACATTAGCATTTGGCTTCCGTCCGGAAGGAGTCTACATAAGGACCCCCCGAACGAAATACCAACGCAATTGCAAGCGCTGTGCAGTTAAGCACACGGACCCCATAGACTATAATGGGGTCTGTGTGCTTGCCGCGCACTGCCCACACGAATCTCGTGCAATCGATAGAGATGTTCCTAGTTTGGAACAACACTTCTACAGAAGATGTTCGTCCCAATAGGAAACATACAAAAGAAAATAAGTTAATAAAAATTATGCCATTTTTCTTGTGGCCGAGAGCATGCACAGTCGGCTTTGCCCTAGACTCGAGGCCTAGAAGTTAGAAGACACCGCCGGAAGAAGACGCGGTGAAGAGCTCGTTCCAGACAAAGATGTAGGTGGCGCTGGAGAGTTTTCTGGCAGCATTGAGGACGCCCCCAGTGCTGTTTGAAAGCTGGTGCCCACCCCCAGTGCTGCAAGAGAACTCATTTACATACCAACAAAAACGGGATTTTAGGCAAACAGCGATGCGGAGAAGACAACAAAAGGTAGGGGATGAATAGCCTAAGGCTATTCCGACGTGTTAGTTAGGAAAAAAAGGGTTTAAAAGATAGGATCCCTTTAAAAGACTGAACAAGAATTAACTAAATGTCTTAAATCATCTGATTTTGAATGTATACATAAAGAGATAGAAGATCTTTCTGTTGTCTGGGAGAAACAAAACCAACAAACTAAAATTAAAAAATTCCATAGGGGTTATGGGGTGGCCAGAATAATTGTATTTATAAGTGGAGATCCATTGGGAAAACTTTGCTTAGGAGGTCATCCTCAGTTACATCTCTTAGCTCAGACATGCTACAGGTAATCAACTTATCTGGCAACTTTCCTCATCCCAACTAGAGGTTTTAAGTTTAAGCTTAAGTTTTTCTTCTAGTTTTCATAGATGTAAATCCTTGATGGCGGTGAAACTATTTGCCCATATACTTATTTTTAAGAAAATTTACCATCAAGAGGTCATTACAGATATCGTTAAGACTGGGGATGAACAAAAGGTTGTTCACATTTTACAGGAGCTATTGGATGAACAAACATCTTAGGTCAAGGGTAAGTTCCTCCCCTGTTGAGCCTTCTCTAACATTTAGATGTTTTTGAAACTGGTAGGTGAGGCGTATTTCCTCTGCTGAGAAAGCACAGGGGGTGTCCCATGTGCTACCCAAAGACTCTCCAGTGTCACCTCTGTCTTGTTCCGCCGCCAAGTTATCACACGCGTAATCAGCTGGCAGAGCCGATTGCGCATGTCCATTTGGCCATTTTTCTTGTGGCCGAACGGACGCTTGTGTAAGAGACCACAGGAAAATGGCCGAACTGACATGTGCAGTCGGCTCTGCTGGCTGATGACTCGACAGCTGGAGAGTCTTTGGGTAGCACAGGAGGAACGCCCCATGTGCTCTCTGAAGACTCATTTACATAAGGAAGAAATAAGAAATTTTTCAGGAATGCCGTACAGATCAGAATAACAAAGGTAACTAAAGGCTATTCCGTCGTGGTATTTGTAGAAAAAGGAATGTTAGACAAGAATGTTAGAATCCCTTTAAAATAGGCAGCGTGGTGGCTCAGTGGTTAGTGCTGCAGCCTTGCTGCACTGGAGTTCTGGGTTTGTACGTTTTTCCTGTGTTTGTGTGGGTTTCCTCCCACACTCCAAAGACATACTGATAGGGAAAGAAGGAAAAAAAAATCCCTTTAAAATGAGGGGTACAACTTATGGTCTTTATTCTGGAGCATAAGTTTCTGGGTCTTCCACCAGTAATGGGGTACAGCAGGGGAGTCCAGCACACCCAACTTTCACAAATCTGTACCTTGGCTGGTGGGAGACCCAAGCCATCTTTGGAGGGGGCATAAGTGAATGGGCATTGTCGGTGGCCCTCTGTATGAGATATATAGACGATGTCCTTATATTATGGACATCATCTGTTCAGGACTTTGAAACTTTTGTATATTGGGCTTAAAATTTACTATTGAGATTCAAAATAAATCTCTCACTTTCTTAGATTTACATCTTCAAATAGGTGACAATGGCATAATACACACCAAAGTCCATCATAAGCAGACAGTGACGAACAGTTTCCTAGAGTGGAATAGTTGTCATGCATAGCCCCTAAAACGTGGGATACCACATGGTCAATTTTTATGAATCCGTAGAAATTGTTCCTCTATGAGTGATTTTGACCAACAGTCCTCTAAGCTGGCAGAGAGGTTTAGGGCACGTGTTTATCCAGACAGGGTTATTAGACAGGGCCATAGCTCTGTCCGTAGGGTGAACAGAAATCAACTGCTTGTGCCCAGACAAAAAGTGACAGATGAGGGCATAACAATGTTGTTTTGGAAGAAGACCGATGGATAGGAAGAACACTGCGCTACTCCACTGAAGTTAACATCACATGCACTTTATTTCGTTTCCTTAAAACACACGACGCTATACACAGCGTTTCGGGGATTACCCCTTTTTCAAGTGTATAACTGAAATACACAATGTACCCTAATAAAAAAAACATTTCGTTTTAAGGAATCAAAATAAAGTGCTTGTGATGTTAACTTCAGTGGAGTAGCGCAGTGTTCTTCCTATCCATCGGTCTTCTTCCAATACTATTGTTCCCCAAGGGGTTCGGATACAATCGCTGCTGCTGTGAATCTCCTATATATTTTTTTTTTTCTTTTTTTAAATGTAGATTGTGAGCCCCACATAGAGCTCACAATGTACATTTTTCCCTATCAGTCTTTTTTTTTTGGAATATGGGATGGAAATCCATGCAAACACGGGGAGAACATACAAACTCCTTGCAGATGGTTTTTTGCCCTTAGGTGGGATTTGAACACCAGGACTCCAGCGCTTCAAGGCTGCAGTGCTAACCACTGAGCCACCGTGTGGCCCCGAATCTCCTATATTTCTTCGATCGCTTTTGAATGAAGCAATTTCACATTTCGATTGCTCGGTATATTATGGTTTTATTGTAACAATGTTGCTTGACACTTTTGATTAGAAACATAAGGAAGTGGCAGGGATTTTGAGAAAATATTTTAGTTATGGCTGAAGACATTAGGAAGCATATTACAAAATTCCATTTTTGTGACCTATAGGAGGAGCAGAAACATTAGGGATCATGTTATCAGGAGTTATTTTGAACCGATCTCCAAACCAGACACTTGGTTGGAACGTAAAATCCCAAGGACTTATCGTTGTGGCTTCTGTACAGCCTGTGATTTCATCCAAGCAGGAAAAATATTCAAGAGTGTAACAACAGGAGAAGAATTCAAAATTTGTGACTTTGTTAATCGTAAGACTATGAGGGTAGTATATGTGGCCACTTGTCCTTGTCCACTAAATTATGTGGCCAAGACAAGATATCACGCATAAACGTGAGACCCCTATTTCCAAACATGTTCATGAGAAACATCAGGGTCGGACAGACTGCCGGGGATTTCAGGCAATTGAATGTATTTGTCCCCATATCCGAGGTGCTGATTGGGATAACCTCATCTGATGAAGCCTGATGAAGTGCGTCTAGCACGAAACGGTCGTTGCTTCATTGTCTCTGCATTCCATTTAATCCATCTCCGATTGTGAAGCAACGCTGCATTCCATTTAATCCATCTCCGATTGTGTATGCTGTCTAAGTGCCATTTTTTTTAATGATGACGAATTAAAGCTTGAAAAAAAGTTACTTTTGGTTGGTGAGTGCCCTGTTTCCCTTTACAATTTTTTGCCCAAGACTATTTGAAACAGCCGTTTCGAATAGCACACTCCCATAGAAATGCATGGACGTAGCCGGCACACAGGGGGGTTAAGCAGCCGGCAGCTGGCAAAGTTCGCTTCCATTCATTTCTATGGGAGCGTTATATTCGAAACGGCTGTTTCGAATAGTGTTCGCTCATCTCTAATTATAACCACTATTAAACTGAAAAAAAAGTGTCAAAAAAATTGTGCACAGATGCCACTGCCAAGGGTGTCTGGAAATTTTGCACCTCCAGTAGCCAGAGCAATTTTCACAGTTTTGAGATGGATAAATCAAAGCTAAATTGCAACATTAAAAAAGCATCCACCACCCCCATACCTATATATGTTCTTAAAGTAGACACCTGCAGCATTGTCAGATTGCCACTTGGTACTGTATACGAACAGGCACCTTCATGCAATTTTGATTTAAAGTGAATGTTTTATGAAAAAATGCAAATAAATGTATATTAGTTGTTAAAAGTGGAAAACAAACAATAAATTATATGCACCAAACCTCCTAAAAATAAGAGTTCAACATGTGCAGAGTTCATTCATATCACTATGGCCTACACCAGCATGCTCGTGTCTTCAGAAAATTGCTAGAACTGGAAGGAACAAAAATCTGCTTTGAAGCTAGAAATATTAAAAAAGTATCATCCTATAAAATGTAGGGATTACAAACCATGAAAAGCAAGTGAACCCTATATATTTTTTTAAATTAGACAACCTGAAGATTACATATATCTCAATGGGTCATCAATAGCCACATCCACCTTCATGCAACTTTGTGACAAATACAAAACATTTTTTGAAAAAAATGCACCTAAAACTCATGTTCAATCTCAGATTCATATACAAAATACATTTAAAATAATAGCTTAAACAATAAAATAATTAAATAATTATTATTAATAATTAAAATAATTAAATAATTAAATAATAGTTAAATTATTTATATTTATAATAATTTATATTTATATTATATATATTATATATATATATATATATATATATATATATATATATATATTATTATATATATATATATTATATATATATATATTATTATATATTATTTATATTATATTTATATTTATAATAATTAAATAATAATAAATAATTAAAATAATAGCTTATACAATGTGTATATATACTATATGTACCACAAACATCAACTATAACAAGAGCTCGGACTCCCAAAAACATGAAAACACTCACGCCTTCTCCAATCTCTGTCCCCTGCTGTCACAACTTACCTTACTAAAATATTTAACCTCTCTCTCTCTTCTGGAATCTTCCCATCCTCCTTCAAGCATGCTGTTATAACTCCGCTATTGAAAAAACCCTCCCTGGACCCGTCCTGTGCTGCTAACTATCGACCCGTCTCTAACCTCCCCTTCATCTCTAAACTTTTGGAACGCCTGGTTTATTCTCGTTTAATCCGCTATCTCTCTGCTAACTCTCTGCTTGACCCCTTACAATCTGGTTTCTGCGCTCTGCACTCTACCGAAACGGCTCCACAAAAGTCTCCAATGATCTCCTGATGGCTAAATCCAATGGTGACTTCTCTCTTCTTATTCTTCTGGACTTCTCTGCAGCTTTTGACACTGTTGACCATCAACTTCTCCTCATTATGCTCCGCTCAGTCGGCCTCAACGACACTGTGCTCTCCTGGTTCTCCTCTTATCTCTCAGACCGCACTTTTAGTGTATCATTCGCAGGCTCTGTTTCCTCCCCTCTTTCCCTTGCTGTTGGGGTTCCTCAGGGCTCGGTCCTCGACCCCCTGCTTTTTTCTCTCTACACAGCCCCCATTGGACAAACCATTGCCAGATTTGGCTTCAGGTATTATCTCTATGCTGATGACACCCAATTATACACATCTTCCTGTGACATCACCCCTGCACTCATACAGAACACCAGTGACTGTCTCTCTGCTGTCTCTAATATCATGTCCTCGCTCTATCTGAAACTGAATCTCTCTAAGACTGAACTACTACTGTTTCCACCATCTAATAGATCTGTCCCTGATATATCCATTGCAGTCTCAGGCCTTACTATAACTCCTAGGCAGTATGCCTGCTGCCTCGGGATCATGTTTGACGCAGACCTTTCCTTCACCCCTCATATTGAGTCACTCGCACGTTCATGTCACCTCCACCTCAAAAACATTTCCAGAATACGCCCTTTCCTGACCAGAGATACAGTACATTAAAGACACTTATTGTCTCTCTGATTCATTCTCGCCTTGACTACTGTAACTCCTTACTAATCGGTCTTCCCTTTACTAAACTCTCCCCTCTACAATCTATTCTGAATGCAGCAGCCAGGCTCATCTATCAGGCTAGACGCTACAGCGATGCCTCGGGTCTGTGCCAGTCACTACATTGGCTGCCTATTCATTATATAATAAAATATAAAGTTATTACTCTCATCCACAAGGCTCTCCATAATGCTGCACCTCCCTACATTTCCTCCCTCATCTCTGTCTACCGCCCAACCCGTGTTCTCCGCTCACTCAATGACCTAACACTTACCTCCTCTATCATCAGAACCTCCCACGCTCGTATACAAGACTTCTCCCGAGCTGCACCACTTCTCTGGAATGCTCTACCCCGGACAATCAGATTAACTCCCAATTTCTACAGCTTTAAGCGCAAATTAAAGACACATCTCTTCAGACAGGCCTATCACAATTCCTAATGTCAACCCTTCCGTACTACAATTAGAATCCCTAAATTTTAACCCTCCTCTTTCCCCGCTCCCACACTACCCCACTTGATATGGTGCTTTTTCAGCCTAACTTATCTGTTCAAGCTCCATCCACATGTTAAAGGTCACCACTAGTGACGGTTCATACAGTATTATTTGTGTAATGACAGTCACCTATATTACAGAATTGTCTGAATACTGTATAAGTATAAGCAATGCCGCCCCTGCTACCTCTTGTGTCACCCCCTCTACCTCATAGATTGCAAGCTCTCTTGAGCAGGGCCCTCAGTCCCATTGTGTGAAATGAAGTTCTTTGTTATGTATCTGTCTGTATCTGAACCCTACAAATTGTACAGTACTGCGGAATATGTTGGCGCTATATAAATAAAATGTATTATTATTATTATGAATAATGAATGATTAGGGAAATGGGTGGACTGGAGTACAACAATAGATTAACAAACTTCGGGTTATTCAGTTTAGAGAAAAGACGTCTACGGGGAGATCTAATAACAATGTACAAATACATGAAGGGACAGTACAAAGAACTTTCTAAGGATATTTTTACTCCTAGGCCAGTGACAGTGACAAGAGGACATCCTCTACGTCTGGAGGAGAGAAGGTTTCACCAGAAACATAGAAGGGGATTCTTCACAGTAAGAACAACGAGGCTCTGGAACTCTCTGCCCCAGGAAGTGGTGATGGCGGATTCACTGAACAAGTTCAAAGTGGGCCTGGATGCCTTTCACGTTGATCCAGGGTTTTATACTGACTGCCAGATTCGGAGTTGGGAAGGAATTTTTTCCCCTGAAATAGGGCAACTGGCACGAGCCTTTTTTGCCTTCCCCTGGATCAACACTGTAGGGGATTGTAGGGTTATAGGTTGGACTTGATGGACTAATGTCTTTATCCAACCTCATCTACTATGTAATGCAGAAGACAAGCAGGATTTTGCTGTTATTCACTAATATGTTAAAAAGCTATACTGCACTCCAAAATCTAACTTTTGAGATTGCACAGCCATATATACCGCATATAAAAACACAACTTAATGTTTCATATATACAACCACCTTCATGCAACGTTGCGGCAAACAGAGATTGCTAGAAAAAATTGCACAAAAATTCAAATTTGCCACTAAAGTGCGGATCAAGCAATCCCTTTCTGCAAACAAAATGTACTTTCCAAAAACTGCAAGATGTGAGGGTAGTTCATACATACCACACATGTATATATTTACAGGTGCGGGTGTTAAAGAAACGCCAAAATCGCAGAAATGCGCCAACCCATTTTGTGCATGCAAATTAAATAGGACATAAAAATGTTATTTTCCATCCCCTATAAAATTTTTAGCAATCTATACATTCATCTCTAGTGATAATCGTTATTACTATTATTTTAGCATGTAACAGATAGCACTAGAGATGCATTTTACTCTAGAAAGTTTGGGTATAAACAGGACAGGGATTGGTTGAAATGTAAACTTTATTCATGACTTTGTGTATATGTTGGGTAAGTGTTTGGTCCGGCTTTTTTTTTGGCGCTGTGACCTGGACAATGGTAAACGTCTGGGTCACAGCACCAATAAACTTTCTGGTTATGTTCAGGGGGTATAACATAAGAATCCCCCACTAGTAAAGCTCAGAGGAAATTACATCATACCTGTATGTGGCAATCAGAGAGCAAAAGTATAGTATGCACTCTGATTGACAGGAGGGGGGAAATAGGGACTGAATCCCTTCTCCCCCCCTCCTGGGGTCACATACAGGTTGTGCACAGGGATAGAGAAAATGCTTCCCTGTGCAGGCTGCAGGCTGCTCCTCCTCCCCCCTTCCTGTTTCACTAATGCTTCCCGAGACAGGAGGGGGAGGACAATTTAAAGTCCTGTATCTCTGCACTCGTTTGGGCTATCAAGATAATTTTAGATTCATTTTAAAGATGAGAATCTCATCTTTAAAATGATACCAAGGTCTTCATAATAGCCGTTACAGATTTTTAGCAAATTGCTGTTAAAAACGCTGTCGGAATTGAGATCTTCAATGAGATCTCAATCCCCAATAGCATTAACATGAAGAACTTGGTATCATTTTAGAGATGAGATTCTCATCTTTAAAATGAATCAAAAATTATCTTCATAGTCCAAACGAGTCCAGAGATATGGGCATTAGAAGTAAGGATGTAGAGCTACGTCGTTGGCAAGAAAAGGGTTAAGCCCTAATGCTATGTGCCGTTCCGCCAGGTTTCTGTCCAATGCCCCAGAGAAACTGCATAGGGGACAGCTTCCCAGCAGTTAGGTAAAACCCATTTATTTGAATCGGTTTTAAAAGCAAACCACCGGTGTCCGCCTGCAGCCTCTCTGTGGACAAACCGGGTTTTTGGGCCGTACACAATGTCCTGCATGTCCGACTATACAGTTTCTCTGGGGCCTAGGATGGAAACCCGGCGGGATTACATAGAGTGCACGGGGTGCAAGTGTGAATGCCCCCCCCCCCCTCATATGGCTCTGTAAAAGGAAAAATAAAAAAGATATGGGGTTTGGAAGAAAGGGAGTCAAAAATGAAAATTAGTGTCAGGAAGGGGTTAAACTTGGCTCTGATACTAGGTGTATCCCTGTGATTACTTATGTGTCCTAGCTCCCTGAGTGTGCTCAAATACTCATTTTATATGCCTTGCCTAGTTTGTTATTGTGATCATCTTTGTGTACTGAATCTGGCTTGTTCTACTGGTTAACCACTTGTTTTTTGATTTGTTTGTATCTGAACTTGATCATGACATCATCAAATGGCAATTATTTAGTTTAAATTCTTTTGTTAGTTTGGATTTATTCTCTTTCTACTACTGGTCATCTGGTTTGGTCTGTGGACGATAAATTTGCATCATTTTTCTGTCACTTTACTCTGCAGATGCAGCCTGGCTCCCTAGCAACCAAATCCATCGTGCCTTGCCACAGACTCTGGTAACTATATAGAGGTTGCCTGAAATTCTGCATCCTGAAAAGGTATCTAATTTTTAGTAGATTACTTATACTTATAGACTATTGTACCAACCGGTGACCTGTATTGCATATATTACGGAGTTGCAAGAATAGCAATTCCATAACAATACAATTTCACATGGCTGATGGATTTTATGGCATAGCATTTCATAGCATTGTCTTTTATTGTAACATTTAACATATAAATGAATGGTTGGGCTGGAATTAGAAAAGGTTGTCCAGTTTCAGGCCAAAATTTAAAGACAGATATTTTTTTCTATCATGAAAAGTTGTACAATTTCCCAATATACTTTCTTTATCAATTCTTCACAATTTTCTAGATCTCTGATCATTCTACTTATACCCAGTGGATGAAAATGAGTCCATGGTCATGTAATGTACACACAGGGGCACAGCTCGTTAGAATCACAGCACAGTAATCAGACATCTGCCTGTGCACCAATGTGCTCATCACATGACCAAGGACAGATGAAGAATGAATGACGGCAAGCAGAGTTCTAGAAAATCATGCAGAATTGAATTGATACAGGAAGTATACTGGAAAATTGTATAACTTTTCATTATACAACAAATGACATTTGGAGATTCGAAGGAAAAACAAGAATGCTGCATTCCTTATATGGAACCGGTGGACTTTGTAGTGGTCGACTATTTCCGTAGTCAGGATCACAGACTTGCTCAGAGAGATAATTGGAAATCACAAACACTTAGGAGGGCAGCGTTCACTGGCTTGGGTCTACCAGACACTTCCGGAGCCGCTTGAAATACATGCAGATAACTTGGGGAAAGGATATTCCCAGAAACACCAGAATGCGCACTCCTCCTTGGGAATACAAGACTCAATATATCCACAGAGATTGATACAACGTGGGATTTTATTAAATAGGGTAATGCGTTTCAGTGTTTTTACACACCACTTAGAGTGCACCCCTACATTATATCCAACACATAGAAAATGTAAACACCAATAAAATAGAAATATATTTCCCAGTGAATGGGTTACTAAAATGTCACATTATCACCAAAGTTTTAATTTTCACAAGAGGATAAAGGAGAAAAAGCTCCCCAAATTTTGTGCCACAATTTCACCTAAACACAGCAATACCCCATATATGGTCATAATCTGCTGTATGGGTACGTGAGGGGGCTCAGAATAGAAAGAGCGCTATTTGGCTTTTGGTGGGCAGATTTTGTTGGAATAGTTTTCGGGTGCATGTCGCATTTGCAGAGCCCCTAGAGTACCAATACAATAGAAATCTCCAAAAGTGACCCCGTTTTGGAAACTACACCCCTCATAGAACATAACAAGGGATATAATGAGCAGTCTGACTCTACAGTTATTTCATAGATTTTATTAATATTGGGACATGAAAATGAAAAATTACTTTTTTTTCCAATAAACCATTAATTTAGTCACAATTTTTATGTTTTCACAAGAGGATAAAATAGAAAAATCTCCCCAAAGTTTGTTGCACAATTTCTCCTGAGCACAGCAATACCCCATATGTGGTTGTGGTTTTACCCCATATGTGGTTGTAAACCGCTGTATGGGTACATGGCTGGGCTCGGAGTGGAAAGAGCGCTATTTGGTTTTTGGAGGACAGATTTTGTTGCATTACATTTCGGGTGCCATGTTGCATTTGCAGAGCCCCTAAAGTACTAATAAAATGGTAACTCCCAAAAAGTCACCCCATTTTAGAAACGACACCAATTTATCAAAGGGTATTATCATTTTGAGACCAAGAGTGATTCCCGAAGATTAATGTACAAAGTTAAAATTAAAATTTTTAAAGAAATGCCATTTCATGCCCAATACGTTGCACTCAGCTTGTATCATTAGAGACATACATTCCAAAAACTATTAAGTGGGCTATCCCAGGTAGAAACAAGTTGTATATATGGGTGTAAAATGCTGCTTGGGCACACAGAGGGCTCAGAAAGGAATGAGCAGTATGTGTTTTAGCTTTTAAAGTACAAATTTAGAGGGATTTTCTGGATGTCATGTTGTTATTGCAGAGCCCTGGAGGTGCCAGTAAATTGGAATTCCCCAAGAAGTGACCCCATTTTCAAGGGGCAATTTTAGAGTATCTACTAATGTGACATGACGCCCAAAAACCAACATCTAAATATGCAGTCCAAAAGCACATAGTGCTGCTTGACATCTGCTCCTTCCTGAAGTTTATGCCCACATGTATGGCACTGTTGTATCCAGGATAACGTACTTAAAGGGGCTCTATCATTGGGAAAAGTCATTTTTAGATAAGCACATCATTGCATAGCCTTTAGAAAGGCTATTCCACACCTACCTTTTGTATGTAAATTGCGTGAGTAGATTTTTATAAGTCTGGTTTTATTCATATGCTAGTGAGTGTCACTGTGCACTGTCTGCTCTATGTTTATGTACAGCAGAGACTGCTGTGCTGACTCATCTCTGCTATACATACACATAGAGCAGACTGTGATCAGAGACACTTCCGGTGCACGGTCGAAGCTCATTAGCATATGAATAAAAACTGACTTATTCAAACACTACTGAGGCAATTTACATACAAAAGTTGGTGTGAAATAGTCTTTCTAAAGGCTATGCAAGGATGTGCTTATCAAAAATGACTTTTCCCAATGATAGAGCCCCTTTAACAATGCCATATGTGGGTATAAACTGCTGTTTGGGCACAGCTGAGCATAGAAGAGAAGGAGCGCTATTTTGGTTTTTGGAGCACAGCTTGATTTTTGGACATCATGCCACTTCTGCATAGCTACTGAATTGGCAGTAAAGTAGAACCAACAGACACATAGCCCCTGTTAGGAAAGTACAACCCTCAAGGGATTTATCAAGAGGGTTGGTGAGCATTTTTAACCCTTGAGCATTGCATTAATTTAATTTCCAGCTGATAATGAAAAGTGAAAATCGCAATTTTTCCAGAGATACACTATTTCAGTACCTGATATGTTGTGCCCAACTTGTGTCAGCAGAGACACACACTCTAAAAAATGTTAAGCAGGTATCCCAGGCACAACAGCTTTTGGAGCATTTGTCTCTGATAGAAGCTGGACACAACATATTATCCACTGAAATGAAGTATTCATGGAAAAATTGTCATTTTCACCTTTACTAAATCAGCTGCATATTAATTTCTGGAAAATAAATTAATGTAACACTTAGGGCTCGTTCACATCTGCACCCGGTCTCCGTTCTGCAGATTTCCGTTTCCTGCTCAAAACTGGGCAGGAGACGGAAAGCTGCCGGCATCTTTTCAAACCCATTCATTTGAATGGGAT
The DNA here is from genome assembly GCF_031893055.1 of Leptodactylus fuscus. Classification (NCBI taxonomy): domain Eukaryota; kingdom Metazoa; phylum Chordata; class Amphibia; order Anura; family Leptodactylidae; genus Leptodactylus; species Leptodactylus fuscus. Next base: position 218,358,999 of record NC_134265.1, read on the forward strand.
TGAAAAATGTCCGGCCGTGAACGCTGGTGAGTGTTTTATGCTCTCCACGGTGAAACAGTTTTTTTTAAACCGGACACAGAGTCGGACATGCAGTACTCCGTGTCTGGTTTAAAAAAAACGGTTTCGCTGCGGAGAGCATAAAACGCTCACTGGCGCTCACTGCCGGACCCAGCATGACAGGTTTCCATCTTCTGCATGCAGAAGACGGAAAGCTGAGTACGGAGATCGAACACTGGTGTGAACCCAGCGTTAGGGGTTAAAAATGCTCACTGTATCCCTGGATAAATTCCTTCAGGGGTGAAGTTTCCAAAATGGGGTCAGGTATCAGGGGATTCCACTTTGCTGGTATTTCAGGGCTCTGCAAAACTGTAATGGTGTCCAAAAACTAAAATATTGCTCCTAATAGAATCCTTTCATTCTGTGCTCAGCTGTGCCCAAATAACAGTTTATACCCACTGCAGGGAAGGTAGCTCATAGAAGTGGTGCAGACCCAAACAGTCAAGACAGGGACACAAAAATGTGCAGCAAACAGGTTTATTTACAAAAAAATAAAAAATAAATCAGGAAAATAAATAAACCTTCACTTGAGGCACAAATGAGCAAAACAAAATACAGCCTTAACTACAGGCTGTATAAAAAATAAAACAAATTCCTGCTCGTCTGAGCGACTAACTAAACAGGAGTTATAACCTAACTATACGTGTAGCTTACTACCCACCACAGGAAAAACACAAGCACAAATTGATCTCACCGGACTCAGGGTTACAGGACAGACCCAGACACCTCCTCACTTCCTGGTTCTGCCCTGAAGTGCAGGTTCTGCAACCTTTTATGGGCCAGTAACAAGCCTAAGGATCCACACCTGGGGTTGGACCACACATAAGTAGGAATCTTGGGCTGATATAGCGAGACTCCAGTACTTTGTCCTTCACCTTCTCACACCACATATACATTAAATATGTTATCCTGGGTACACAAGTGTCGTACATGTGGGCATAAACTGCAGTTTGGGTGTACAGCAGGGCACAGAAGGGAAAGAGCGCTATGTGGCTTTTGGAATGCATATTTAGATGTTTGGTTATGTTTGCAGAGCCTCTAAAGGTACCAGTAAAGTGGAAATCCCTGGAGGGTGACCCCATTTTATAAACTGCACCCCTCAAAGAATTTATCAAGGGGTGTAGTGAGCACTAGTATCCCAGATGTGAATGCACAGCGGATGGTGAACAGTGAATATGTAATCTATGCAGAGTACATTGGGAGCACCAAATTCCCAACTATTACCCCAGTAGCTCCTATGATGGGGGAGGAGGTGACTCGGGGGGTCACCTGTAGTGTCTTTTCCCATCATAAGCTATGATTTGTACCTTGATACACTCTCACGCAGCTTATACATTTTCTTCTTCCCGCAGCCAGTTTTGTTCTAATGATTTGGTGATTGTTGGAGTTTTTGTCTTCACATTGTAGAAGCTTTTTTTTTTTTGTTCTAATTTTTGTTGATGTAGGCATATGAGGGCTTGTTGTTTTCAGTATGAGATATATTTTGTACTGACACCATTTTTGGGTATCTATAACTTATTGACTAAATTTTATTAACTCTTTCTTGGTGGATTAAAAAACAAAACAAAAAAACCCATCAATTCTGATATTGCTTTTAACCTTTAAATTTTTTTCCATGCAGTGTACAGCATAAGTAACGTTACCTTTATTTTCTGCGAGTCAGTACGATTATGGCGATACCTCTTTAATAATGTTCTTTTGTTACTAGTTTTGCAGAGAAAAATCATTTGGGGAAAGAAATCAATTATTTTTGCATCGCCATCTTCTGTGATGTGTAGCAATTATTTTCTTTTGGTTGACAGAGTTGGTCGAGGGTTTATTTTTTGTGGGACAATCTGTGCTTTTTATTGTTACTGTTTTGGGGTACATATGACTTTTTGATCACTTTTTAAAGCATTTTTTTATAGCTTGCACTTCAAGTAGCTATTAGTGCTGTGTTCATGCAGTTCCTAACCCTTGGGGGGACCTGGTCTCCAATTTAGCAGGGTCAGTATATAAACGTCAGCTCTGCACAAAGCCCAGCAAGAGCTGATGTTTATATACAGTGAGCTGTCCTGAAGAGGTTAAGAAGTTGCTGAAGCATTACAGGCATCAGGAAACTGATAATCTCTGGAGGGTACCAGAAAGAAACTAGGACTGATTTTGGAAGTAAACTTGTAAATGTATTTTACTGCTGTCAACAAATACCCTAACTTGAAGGGTATTAAAGGTACCGTATATACTCGAGTATAAGCCGACCCGAATATAAGTCGAGGCTCCTAATTTTACCACAAAACACTGGGAAAACTTATTGACTCGAGTATAAGCCGAGGGGGGGAAATGCAGCAGCTACTGGAAAATTTCAAAAATGAAAATGGTCTGAGTTGCTGGTTGCAGTAGTTGCTGGGGAAGGGGAGGGGGTGTTTTGGTTGTCTGTCTGCCCCTTCCCTGAGCTTGAGGACTGGGGTTTTTTCTTCCCTCCACTTGGAATTCAGTTTGGCTGAATATAGGGGATCTGCAGTGCTCCTATTAACCCCTACCTGACAGAACAGGAGCACTGCAGATCCCCTATATTCAGTAGACCGGGCACTGTCAGACACAGGATACCTAATGTGTTTGTGTTTCACAGTGATTTTCTACTTTTGTATGTATTCTAGGGAAAGGAGGGATTTACAACTTTTATGTTTATTTCTTTTAAATCTTCTTTTTTTTTCTTTTGCACTATTTTATGGGAGATACATTAATATTGTGGCTGGTCATAGACCCCCCCCCTCCGAAAAAAAAAAAATATATATTTTTTTTTTGCTGACTCGAGTATAAGCCGAGGGGGGCTTTTTCAGCACAAAAACGGGGCTGAAAAATTCGGCTTATACTCGAGTATATACGGTATATGCACATGAAATGAAATATAAAAAAAAAAAAAAAAAAAAACTGTGCAAGTCTTCAGTAGGTGATACCTTTTTTAATGGCTAACTCATAATGATGACAGAATATGACGTTTCGAAGCTTCCGCTGAGCTCCTTCTTCAGATATATCTAAAAACACCTTCTAGAGGCTGCATATTTATAACTGGACACAGGGGTAGGATTACAGGAGGGAGGGGGGAAGAGGCTTATTACTATATACTTATAAAAACAAACAATCAATTGCCATATCCCAGGTTATCTTAATGGCTGTCTTAATGATTTGTATAAAAAGACATAAACCCATGTGAAACATTCATTCCATTGTCCAGTGTCTGGAATAGGGTCATGGCCTTGTACTCATAAATCAGTCACTGTTTCCTTGATTTAAAGGATGTAGAATCCCTGTACTCCAACATCCCACACCAGGACGGTATGAACGCTGAATCGGTCGTGAAACTGACAAAATTCATCCTCACTCACAATTACTTCTCCTTTGGTGACTGCATCTATTTACAACGGACCGGCACCGCAATGGGGAGCAAAATGGCGCCACAGTACGCTAATCTCTTCATGGCCAAGCTTGAGAGTGACTTCCTCTCCACCTGCACCATCAGACCCCTGGCCTACTATCGCTTCATTGATGATATCCTAATCATTTGGACCGGGTCTGAGGAACAGCTGAAAGGCTTCCATGAACAATTCAACCAGTTCCATCCCACCATCAACCTGATGCTCAATCACTCCTTCTCCGAAATAAACTTCCTGGATGCAGTCATCAAGATACAGGACAACAAAATTGAGACATCGCTGTATCGGAAACCAATTGACCGCCCTACCTACCTAAGATGGGATAGCTTTCATCCTAAACACATAAAGAACTCCATTGTATACAGCCAGGCTATCAGATACCATCGCATATGTTCAAACCCTGCAGATAGAGACGAACAGCTTGGGGGCCTCAAAAACACATTCTTGAGGCAGGGTTACCATCCAAGATCAGTTGATAACCAAATCACCAGGGCCACCAGAATACCAAGATCGGAGTTATTAAAATACAATACCAAACAGGAGAACAATCGGGTGCCTCTGGTCGTCACATATAACCCCCACCTGGAGATGCTGAGAGGAATCACACGCAAAATACATCCACTACTGCAAAAAGACAACCGTCTAAAATCCATATTTTCAGACCCCCCTCTCCTGTGCTACAGACAGCCACCAAACCTCAGGAATATGATTATTGGCAGCTCACTGTCACCTCCAACTAACAAAGGAACATTTCCATGTGGACAGAAGAGGTGCAAGACCTGCCTCCACATACTGACCACTGACAGGATAGAGATACCAAACTCTAACAGGGAATATAAAATCCCAGGTGTGTTCACCTGTAACACACCTAATGTAGTGTATTTGGTCATTTGCACCAAATGTTCCACTGAAAATCTGTATGTTGGAGAGACCGGACAGAAACTCAGAATGAGAATTCACATCGCCATACAATCAAACAACAGAGAACTGATCTTCCCGTGCCAAATCATTTCTGCCAGGAAGATCATAACATCATCAATGACATGAAAATCTTGATCTTAAAAGGGAACTTTAAATCAAGGAAACAGCGACTGATTTATGAGTACAAGGCCATGACCCTATTCCAGACGTTGGACAATGGAATGAACATCTCACGTGGGTTTATGTCTTTTTATACAAATCATTAAGACAGCCATTAAGATAAGAACCTGGGATCTGGCAATTGATTGTTTGTTTTCATAAGTATATAGTAATAAGCCTCTTCCCCCCCTCCCTCCTGTAATCCTACCCCTGTGTCTAGTTATAAATATGCAGCCTCTAGAAGGTGTTTTTAGATATATCTGAAGAAGGAGCTCAGAGGAAGCTTCGAAACGTCATATTCTGTCATCATTATGAGTTAGCCATTAAAAAAGGTATCACCTACTGAAGACTTGCACGTTTTTTTGTTTTTTTTTATATTTCATAACCACTGGCTAACACGGTACCAAAACAAACATTTTCCTTTTAGCACATGAAATGGTCATGATACAGTAAGAAACTATATGTTATAAGGTTATAACTAGAAACACAGTACTGACAAGATATGACATCAAAAAAACATTCCCCTGAATTAAAACCACAGCCAAGAGACTCATCTACATATTCATGTATGAAAATATACCAAAATGAACCCAATGTACCCAATGAACATTATTTGTACTTTGTGTTTTGTTTAGAACCTGTAAAGGAGTTAGAAAATTAACATGTGGCTACCTATTTAGATTGCTATGTCAGTACATAGAATGGAGAATTAACCAATGCACGGCTGGACAAATTTCAAACCTCCATTTCACATATTTGTCTCAATACTGGACACAGTGGAGCAGATTTATTAAGGACCTGACTAGGACAAGGAGTGCCTAAATTATCAAGTGGCTCTCGCCTATTGATAAATCAGATGAACGCCTGTGATCCAGAATAGAAGTCTATGCCAAACAGGAACTGGCTTATAATTCTTGTTTAACACACGCCAGGAAACTAGTGTAAGTTATAATAAATATGTCAGGCCTAGGCATCCCCAACCGGCCTGCGCTGTTCTCATTCCTGCTCCATCACATTCACAGAAAGTGGCGAGCAGAACGGGAGATGCAGGAAAGAGCTTTGTGCCAAAGATGCACCACATTATCACCCATCTACTCGCCAGGAGACTGGTGTAGATGCGTTGATAAAACCCCCCCATTATTTATGACATGTTGAGCACAGGGCTCATAGACAGTAGGGCTGATAAACTATTTTTGCACTGCATATATGAAGATTGCTGTTTTGTAGCAGAATTGCCATCTGCCTTTTTCACAGTGCAGCATGCTTCACAGCACATCTGTTGTTTTTCTCTAACCTTGTAAATCAATGTAATATCACAATGAACAATAAGAATGTTATTCAGCTCACTAGGGTTAAATTGAGTATAAGGAAATTAGGGTTAAATTGGAGAAGCAATGGGATTTAATAGGATTTAATGTCCATTCTTGGGAAACTTTTATTTAGAAAATTGGCAGAAAGGGCGTTTCTTGGAGTTAGCTCACTCAATCTATAGCAAACATTCAATGAAATATCAGTCACATCCGTATCTTCATGAACTAATTGTTTAAAGTATAATAGTTGATATCCTTTACAGTCTGATACTGTGTAACCACTGAGTTTATCTGCTGCCAGTAATCACTATGTTCTTCAGGACCTTCAAGGAAACCTGCTTATATTACTCACTGATCCTAAATACATTGTGACAGATAACCCAGTAAAGTCTTTTGCATTCACCCTCGTGAGTTTTTCCTTCAGTGCAAAGGAGCTGCCAATTCCTACATAAGACTTCTACTGCCATAGATATCCCCAGATGGTACAGTATGAAGAACCACATAGAATTCTGTTCTCTGCCTTCATTATTGTACTGGAGGCAGTGGTGTGCTGAAGACTACAGAAATCATATAGTTGCCACATGCTTTTTCTGGTGCAAATGGATCTATACTGTAAATGTATAGTGTATTTAGCTTATTCATTCTCCCCATTGTTTTTTATAGCATATAATATAGGAATATTTTTTAGTGAGAGATACTTTGTTGATTTAATGATTTTAGATACTAATATTGTAAATTTTAAAATTAAAGTTAAGGTTTGGCATAGTGTTTTTTTTTAATAAGCACACAGATGTAGCATTTATACATAGAAGTAGTATGGTGCATTATGCCGCTACAATAGTATGCCTATAGTATTTGAATAGTATGATCACTCATTTACAAGTGCGACAAAACACAGAACAGACATTTGGTGCAGCAAACATTTGTCACCTGCTGTTTCTGTACTTTATTTTATTAGTCCTGACTCTTAAAGCCCCAATTATTAGGTATATATGCACGTATATAACCGTATGTCTGTGGCCCACATTCTACTCTTAGAAGTCCATGGAGTCTAAGGAAATCTAAAACATTTTAGTTACATACACTGTATATCTGTGATATTGAGGACTCTGTTTCAATCATGTACTTATAATTATATTGAATGTACGAAAATTTGTCTTCCTTGGAACATCACACTAATATAACCAGATCCTTTAAATAAGGGTTGGTTCACATCTGCTTTTGTATTCTGTCTGGGAGAGTCTGCATGGAGACCCCCCCCAAACGGAATACAAACGCAATTGCAAGCACTGTGCTGTAAAAGCACACGGACCTCATAGACTTGATGGGGTTTGTGTGCTTGCTGCGCACTGCCTGCACGAAGGATGCGACATGATTCATGCGGGCAGTGCGCGGCAAGCACACGGACCCCATTTATAGTCTATGGGGTCCGTGTGCTTTTACAACACAGCGCTTGCATTTTTGTTTGTATTTGTGAACAGGGCATTAGACAACCTAAGACAGTTCCCAAGACAGAGTTCTATTATAGAGGCAGCTATTCAGTTAGAGCACTAGAATGCCAATATTTGACAGTTTTAAGTGCAATTTAGCAGCTAATGTCTGGAGTAGATGCAAAAAGATGGGAAACTATCAGATAAAAACAATACTTCTCTCTTTTTTTGTCTACTCTTGTGTTTGGCTTAAAAACAGCATGAAAATCTGGAAGAGTGATTCTAGCCTAAAAATGATCAATGTGTACCTAGTGTGGCAATGTGACTGCTGGAGTAGCATATTTGTGCCACTGGAGAAAAATGTGTATTTTACCTTACGAAAGCAGAGTGAAGAGAATTGTCTCTAGAAAGTTGGGTGCTAATCAGCAGATAGGTGGGCGGGCTCTACAAGTAAAGTGTCAACCCTTTACTTACTAACCCTGAATGTGTTAGCTGTTGGCTGAAGATTTATTTTGTACTGTGATGAATCTGCTGTTTGCTGTGAAAACAGAAGAATAAAGCTGGCTGAGGTCAGCTTTGAACCAAATTCAGTGGGTTACAGTGAGAATTTATTGGAAATTTCTTATGTGCCAACCATCTTGATGGGGAAATGGTGATCCTGTGAGCTAAAATAACACTAGAGTTGTCACAAGACATAGAACTAGAACTTAAAGGGGTTATCCCATTTCAAGGATCCTATCTATACTGCTAGCTTATGTGGATTTAAGACTTTTCCTAAATACATTGCTTCAGCTAAACTGCTTTGTTTGGCCGCTATCTGAGATTCTGCACTTCATTGTTTACACTGAGTTTCCATAACCACGGACCTGGGGATGATCTTATCTCTCCGCCCAGGACAAGTGACGTAGCTCCCTGCTCTCAGGAGGGGAGGGGGAGCTGAGTGCTTGTATTTCTGAGCTGTTGATCTCTGGCTCTTCCAGTTATCAATCGGCTAATTGAATTTTGCTGATAAGGGCTGAGACAGGGAATCTGTTACCTCTGTATGTAAACACAGACCAAAACTGAGTTTATTGCAAGCTGACTATTGGTCCTGTTTAGTATAAGGAAAATGTTTGTTCTCGTAACGTGTTTCTAGTGGGTAGGAAATATAAAAAAACCAAAAAACTTGATAGTCTTCAGTAGTTGATACCTTTTTAATGGCTAACTAATAATGATGACAGATTACAACGTTTCGGAACTCTAGGCTCCTTTCTCAAGTAAATTTAAAACCATTTCTGAAGGATGCATATTTATGTACAAAAGGGCACATAGGGTTAGAATTCCAGGAGGAAGGGGGGTAGAGAGTTATTAGTTATTGGTAAAATCAAAGTAAACATTCTAGGTTCTTATCAGTTCTCAGGGTCTCAGGTCAGTGATTTCTGTAAAATGGCATAAAACCATGTGACACATTTAGCCCCTTCTCCAGTGTTTGAAGCAGGGTCATAAATTTACACTCATAAATCTGTCATTCTTTCTTTGATTTGAAATTCCCTCTTAAAACCAAAATTTTCATGTGATCGGTGATATTATGATCCTCATTGCAGAAATGTTTTGTTACGGGAAGGTCCATTCTTCGTTCTCTAATTGTATGGCGATGTGAATTCATACGCATTCTAAGCTGCTGTCCGGTCTCTCCAACATACAGATTTTCAGTGGAACATTTGGTGCACATTATTAAATACACTACATTAGGTGTGCTACAGGTGAATGTACCTGTAAACGGGATTTTATATTCCCTGTTAGAGTTTGGTATCTCTATCTCAAGGGCCTAAAACTCTGCTCCTACAAGGCTAAACTCACGTCAAGGGCCTAATACGCTGCTGGTACAAGACTCACCTCATCCCAAGGGCCTGAAGTTAAGCTTGAGAGGGCTCACCCCAAGGGCCTAAAAAGTGAATTTTTGTATGGCTCAGCTTAAGGGCCTGTAACTTAATTTGGAAGGGCTCACGTCAAGGGCCACAAAAGTAATTTTTGGAGGTCTCACCACATCTCACACACAATGACAGTTAAGGGTGGGTGCTTTTTTTATTTCGCCCTTGCCTGTGCCATCTGTGGTTGTCATGGGCAACGTGATTTAAAGGGGTGCATGCTAATGTTTCTTTAGCTTAAAATTTCTCTTTCTGTCCATACTAATGTATAGGAAAGAAGGTTTCCAAGTATTTTTCCACTTTCCATAGAGGTTCTATTGAGTTTGGAAAGTGTCTAATTGATAGACTGTGATAGTGGCGTAATACTGGGACTTGGGCATGTTAGGTGCCATCAGGCATGCTTCCCCTGCTGTTCCAGTTGCATTCCAGAGGTGTTGGCATCATTTCCTGAGGTGTCATTGTGGACTTGGTGACTCTCCTTAGTTGAATATTGGTTTCCCCTAAACAAATATTTTCCCCCATAGACTATAATGGGATTTGATATTCAATCAAATAGTCGAATATTGAGAGACTATTCGAATCGAATACCAAATATTTCACTATTCGCTCATCTCTAGTGATGATCACTTGATTGGTAAACCAATTAGGTTTTACGGTTACTGCTGAGAAACCCTCTCCTCTTCAAGTTTGAAGCTCAACTTTTTTGGTTGTGATAAGTCACAAACACTAGAAGCTTGTCTGTAAATTTCTGGTCAGAGCTGCTTCTACTGGTGCTCCTTAGGAATCTTCTGGACTCTAAAGTTTAAAAGTGACGAAAAGAATCCTATTAATATTATAAATGTGAAAGTTTGTGGGTTTGTGAGTTTTGGATGTTCGGATGTTTGTTCCTCAATCACGCAAAACCCGCTCGACCGATTTGGCTGAAAGTTTCCACAAACATAGTTAATACACCCGATTGCGCAATAGGCTACTTTTCATCACAATAGCGCACATACGTTTGTGCCAGGACCCCACAAAACCCAAACTCACACCACCATCTCTGCAATCTCACACACTTTGGACCATAGCAAGCCACAAAATTCATATTGCCCTCTTCAGCCTTGCCCCTAACCCCACACAATCTCATATACATATACTTTACCACTTTGCCCCTCACCTTAACGATACTCCAGGAGGTTCTCTTTAACGCTCCGGAGCAGCCATGTTTGCCAACCCCCACCGCTCTGACAATCCGCGACACCGCCCACCCATGTCAATACCCCTAGGCAGTCTAATAAATGCAAAAAAAAAAGTTTAAAAAAAAGTAAAAAAAAAATGAAAACAAAAAGGATTAAAAATTCAAATCACCCCCCTTTCCCTAGAACACATATAAAAGTAGTTAAAAACTGTGAACCACATACATGTTAGGTATCCCCACGTCCGAAATCGCCCGCTCTACAAAGCTATACAAATATTTTTCCTGTTCGGTAAATGCCGTAGCGGGAAAAATGGTCAAAAGTGCCAAACCGCCATTTTTTCACTGTTTTGATTCTGATAAAAATTTGAATAAAAAGTGATCAAAGCACTAACATTTCCCGAAAATGGTAGAACTACAAAGTACACCCGGTCCCGCAAAAAAAGACGCCATATACATCCCCGTACACGGACGTATAAAAAAGTTACGGCTGTTGGAATATGGCGACTTTTCAAAAAAAAATTTTTTTAACATAGTTTTGGATTTTTTAAAGGGGTCAAAATGTAAATAAAACCATATAAATTTGGCATCCCCGGAATCGTAACGAAACACAGAATACAGGGGACATGTCAGTTTGGTTGCACAGTGAACGCCGTAAAACCAAAGCCCGTAAGAAAGTCGCAGAAATGCATTTTTTCTTCAAATCCACCCCATTTTGAATTTTTTCCCTGCTTCCCAGTACATTATATAGAATAAATAATGGCGGCATCATGAAGAAAAATTTGTCCCAGAAAAATTAAGACCTCATATGGCTCTGGGAGCGGAGGAATAAAAAAGTTATGGGGTTTAGAAGGAGGGGAGTCAAAAACGAAAAACCAAAATCAAAAAAGGTCATCGGCGGGAAAGGGTTAACTTCAAATACTTCGGTCCCAAAGTCACTATGTAAAGTTTCTCACAACACCGTATAGCAGCTCAAATACAAAGTAACTTCAACACAAAAGTCTCACATATTCTCTGAATTACAGCAAAAACAAGATACAAAGTTACATTTCATATCCCAGACCTTATACACAGTCCGAAAACCTTACCCATGCCTGTATATACCCACTGCTACAATCACCGCAGACGAAGTCGCGGGTACCAGCTAGTAGGATATATTTCCATGCAACTAGTGCAGTGAAATGTGGTACCACTAGGAATAGTGCTCCTCATCAAAGACCATTCAGGTTCGTGCAAAAATGCTGTACGAGCAAAGTGCGCAGACTATGTGTATGATAAATATATACATATAAATGACGCGTTTCAGCGATTTAAATCCCATACTCAAATCTAATGTACATTCCATTTCTTACGGGTCAGTTTTTACGGTGTTCACTCTGCAGCTAAAATGACATGTCACCTGTATTTTATGTTTCGGTATGATTCCGGGAATACCAAAAGTCTATAGTTTAATTTACACTTTAACTCCTTAGCAAAAATCTAAAACTTTACAAAAAATAATAATTTTTTTTCTAAAAGTTGCCATATTCTGACGCCCATAACTTTTTTATGTTTCCGTGTATGGGGATGCATAGGGTGTCTTTTTTTTCTTTTTAGTTATACCATTTTGGGGGAATGTCTATTGCTTTCATGACTTTTTTATTTATTTATTTTTTTTTTTCATATTTTTATCAGAGGCAAAACAGTGAAAAAACAGCAGTTCGGCACTTTTGATTTTATAGATTTGTAGACTAGGCGTTTTCAGACACAGGAATACCTTATGTGTAGGTGTTTCACAGTATTGCAGTGCTTTTATATGTGTTCTAGGGAAAGGGTGGTGATTTGAATTTTTTATATCTTTTTTTTTTTGCACTATATTGGGGGTTTGATCATTCCCATTAACATAATCATATCTATACTTGTAGATATGATTTAGTGGCTCTCACACAGTATAATGCACCCCTAGTAGCCCCTTACAATATAATGCCTCTCATAGTGTGCCCTTCCAGGGTGCCCCAACATTTTTATGTCCCTCTCCAAGTTACCTCCCCCATATTCATGTCTCCCACCCCCATTTGCCCCCACACTGTCATGTCCCCTTAGGTTGCCCCCGCAGTATCCAGTATCATGTCCCCCTACAGTTTCATGTCCCCCTGAGGTTTCCCAAACAGTGTTATGTCACTTCCAGGTTGCTCCCACAATATAATGCCCCCCACCTCCCAGATTTCCCCCATAGTGTCATGCTCCCCCAGGTTTCCCCCACAGTTCATGTCCCAATCAAGTTGCTCCCTCAGTGTCATGTTCCCTCACAGGTAGTCCCCACGTTTTCATGTTCCCCACACCCCCAGATTGTTTTGACAGTTTCATATCCCCATCAAATTGCTACCTCAGTGTTATGTTCCCCTACAGATTGCTTCCATATTTTCATGTCATCCTCCAGGTTATCCCCCCAGATTCTTCCCCCGCCCCCATTTGTTGTCCCCATACTGTCATGCGCCACCCCCCAAGTTGCATCCACAGGAAATGTCATGGGGGCACATTGGTTTAGGGGTAGGGGGTCTATTAGATAGGAGAGGGCAGAGAATGTCAGCAAGTCTATGGTCAGAGTGTGGTTGGAGAGTTAGAGAGGCTGCATAGAGAGTAGAGGTGGGTGAATATGGGGTCCAGCATGTACCTCTTTGTGTGGGGGATTGGGACCATTGAGAGAGACCAAATGTTAGACATCATTTAGACATCTCATAGTTAGTAAAATATGTGAAAAGGCTCTGGGGTCAAAATGCTCACTATACCCCTTGATGAATTCTGTGATGGGTGTAGTTTCCAAAATGGGGTCACTTCCATTGTATTGGTTCTCTAGGGACTCTGCAAATGAGACACCAAAAACTATTCCAGCAAAACCTGCTTTTCAAACGTCCACTGCCGCTCCTTTCCTTCCATGTGTGCCCAAGCATCAGTTTACACCCACATGTGGGGTATTTCTGTGCTCTTGAGAAGTTGCATAAACTGTGAGATGCATTTTTCTTTAACCCTTTGTGAATATGTTAATTTTAGGGCTATATGAATGTATTATTGAACAAAAAGGAAATGTCTGAATTTCACCTCCATATTTGATTTAATCCCTGTGAAATGCTTAAAGGGTTAACAAACTTCCCAAATGCTGTTTTGAAAATGGGATGATTTACGTGAGGTTTCTAATATATAGGCCTTTATAATCCCCTTCAGAACAGAAGCAGTCCCTAAAAAATTAGTTTGGGAAATTTTCATGTAAATCTGGAAAATCGCTGTTGAACTCTGTTAAAATCGAAAATAAATCAAAGGACAATTAAAAGATGATGCCAATATAAAGCAGAGATGTGGTAGATAATATTTATTAATATACTAGCCTCTGCCCGCAACTTCATCTGTGGGTTGTTGGCGTTGATGATCCGCCTATATTCAGCAAATTGCTGCTCTCGATGGTTTGCCTGCTCTGGTATTTCAGTAGCTCTGTCCTGCTGCTGAACTTGTTCCTGTGCCCGTGATTGTTCTGGTATCTCAGCAGCTCACTGAGATGCCATATGAGTGTGTTGTTGGCGTCGATAATCCCCCTCAGCTCCGCTTGAGGAGAACTCTGTTGACTTCTGGCTACATTCCTAGCTCTCATTTTTTTTGCGACAATTAGATTTTCTTTTTATAGGAATGTTTAAAATCGGCAAACTGCCAATTTGGATGAAAGGTGTTTGCCCATGTCAGTTTATCTGCATGGAGCAGATCAGATAATATGCAAATGTGTGTACATAATCCACTGAGGGTTAGTGTGTGTTTACACAGAGATAACAGCCCTGGCTTTCTCAGAAGCTGAGATAAGGTGTTGTCTAGAGCTGCTTAATATAGTATGTGAACATAAATTCATAACAGCTGTGAAGCAATGTCATTTACTGGGATAAAAAGTAGCCTATGTTTTAATCAAGGTTACAAACTATGTGCCGAATTACATTCAAATCCGTTCAGCCGTTTTTGCGTGATTGAGGAACAAACATCCAAACTTTCACATTTATAATATTAGTAGGATAGGATTTGGGTGGAATGACTATCTTTCTGAAAAGATTTGAAAATTGCAATTTTTTTTTTTCCAGATTTCCTTTTTTTTTTTTTTTAATAAATACAAAATTATTGATCAATGTTTACCACTAACATGAACTATAATGTGTCACGATAAAACAGTCTAAAAGCTAATACTATACAAAGTGACACATTTCAGGCATGGTCCTTAACGCACTTTTGGGCTGTGTCCTTAATAGGACAATTGGGGTGAAGCAGTCAGTCACTTACAGTGCTGCCAAGGTCTCATACATGGGGTGTGATTTATTCTCCAGCATGGAGGTCACCACAGACAGTATCCTTCTGTCACCCACCACCTGTACTGGGTCCAGGGGGCTCCTCAGGACAGAGCTGGCCCTTCTAATCAGCCTGTCAAGTCTATTTTTGTTCCTGGCAGGTATACTACTCATCTAGCAGGCCACAGCGAAGATGATGTCTGAAGCAACCGGAACAGAAGCACTTCTCCGCTTACTGAAGTCCATCACAATCTCTTTGGTCTTACAAGCATTAATCTCAAGGTGGTTCAGCTAGCACCAATCCACTAAATCTCAGTTTGTCTATGCACCCCCCGTCGTCTCTGTCTTTGATGAGGCCTACTATTAGAGTCATCGGAATACTTTTGAAAGTAACAGCTAGATGAGTTGCAAGAGCTGTACCTTGTGGTGCTCCTGTACTACAGATCAGTGTCAGACACACAGTCCCAGGCTCTCACATACTGAGGTGGGTTTGTGAGGTAGTCTAGGATCTATTTGGACAGGTGAGGGCCCACTCCAACAAGGTCCAGCTTCTCCCTCAGTAGCCCTGGCTGAATGGTGTTGAACGCACTGGAGAAATCAAAGAACATTATTCTCACGGTGTTCCCTGGTTTCTCAAGGTGAGAAAGAGCTCTGAAGAAGTTGGATGATCAGCATCATCCACCCCAATGCCCGGCCTATAGACAAACTGGAGGGGTTCCATAGCAGAACTCACTAGAGGGAATAGATGTGTCAGGACCAGTCTCTTTACAACCTTCATCATGTGACATTTCAGTGCTACAGGTCTGTAGCTGTTGAGGTCTGTCGGATTAGGTTTCTTTGGAACAAAAAAAAACAAAAAACAAACCAGATCCATTTCCTAATTCTAGACACTTTTAAGTATCCAAGGAACTGTGGATGCAGCCATATCATCTCCCTTGGCTAATAATATAAGAAATTAGAATAGAGGCTCGCTTTTTGGACACATCTCAAAGCACTACCTGGCTTCTTTTTCTCATGACATTTAAAGGGGTCTATACAAGTCACATTTATTTATTTTGCATACCTATATAGTATAACTGCATCATATTCCACAGCGCTTTAAAGATACTGTCAGTGTCCCAAAAATGCTCACAATCTACATTCCTTATCAGTATGTCTTTGTAGTTTGGGTGAAAACACACACAAACACTGG
The DNA here is from genome assembly GCF_031893055.1 of Leptodactylus fuscus. Lineage (NCBI taxonomy): Eukaryota > Metazoa > Chordata > Amphibia > Anura > Leptodactylidae > Leptodactylus > Leptodactylus fuscus. The sequence continues at coordinate 218,374,857 of NC_134265.1, forward strand.
TAAAACATACAATGTTGCCTGCAAGGAGTGTTGTTGGCTGAATTCAAACCTAGGATTCCAGCGCTGCAAGGCACCAGTCAAATGAGTGTTAGCATATCAGTTATTTAATAAGCTGACAGATGGCATATCTGTAGCATAGGGAGATAAATATTCAACTACATAGGACTTGCATTAGGCAGCGTAGATAATAATCCAAATTAAATTGCATCGCCCAAATCGATATAACATATTATATCACTCACACTCATGAAAAAACAAAAAAAACAAACAAAAGAAGACCAGACACATATTATATGTTCTTCCATTATTATTATTTGTACATAAGATGTATTACAATTTAAAATAACCTTACAAAAGTAATCTGATACAAATTAGACTGTATGCGAAGTCAGACAAGCAATGGTAATGTCTAGAAAGGCAGTTTGAAGACAGTTGTGAATGTGAACCACAGTAGTGCAAAAAAATTTGAAAAACATGAATTTTAGAAACTGAATTCCTTTTTTTAGCAGCCACTAAAAATAAATCTGATGTAACATGAGAGGCTGCTTCAGCCAGTCACTGGGCACAAAGGTGAAACTAGTATGTACAATGTGTTACTGCTGTTACGGTTTCCTGCAGATGGTAGTTGACTTTATGGCACATCATTGCTCCTGGTATGTAAATACAGAATATCAGAGAACCATTAGGAACACTAGCACTGCAAAGGCAGGGTGAGTATTGGTCATTTTGTTATTTCAACATAATGGTGGGGAGAGGGAAGGGGGGACTTCTTAAAAGCGCCAATACCTCCACTAGGCTTAAAGCAGTTGTCCACTTTCTAGCCTTGGATAGGTCATCAATATTAGATTTGCGGGTGTCCAACACGCTGCTCACTCACCATACAAACTGTGGCAGCGTGTGTAAATACTGCAGCTCTGTACCATACACTTCAATGGGACAGTGCTGCAGTACCCACACTCGCCACAACAGTGCTGTGCTGTCCCATTACTGGAGATCTGCAGGGGTCCCCCACTAGTCTCCTAGTGATAGCCTATTGAAAGTATAGGTGATCAATACTAAAAAGTGCATAGAACTCTCAACCCTTTCCCCAGTGGTACAAGATATGCCTGAATTATTCATAATTCTTGCACATATCAGGAAGCTGTGTAAACCACCAATGATCATAATCCTCTTTTTATATTTGATGGACTCTCCTTAGCATAGGCCATCAATATTAGATTTGTGAGTGTCCAACACGCTATCCTATAACCACTTGATTGTGACTAAAATCAATCCCAATAAGGAATCCTAATTTTTAAAGACATCTACAGTATATCTCTATCCTAGTATTATGCTACGTGATATTTCATGGAAACATTTTCTTAAATAAGCATTCTCTAATCAGTATTTAGACAATAATTTCCAGCTTCATGTAGATAAATTAGAATCAATTATATACAAAAATTTACAAAAATATATAGAAATTAAATATCTGAAAATGACTGCATTATGCCACCACTCCTGTTTATAGGCAAATATGCTTATTCTGCATATTAATCCCACTTTCCTAAAATTATCTCTGTACCAGAATACAGTGCTGTAATAAATACTAAGGGGTTGTCCAGGGAATTTGAATTAACTTAACTGCTCCGGGGATGCCAATGATAGACCCCAGGGGGTTTTGGCCATGTTATGACCCCTGGATCACACGACTGGAAGCAGTGCTCCACCGCCAAAGTCGTTCCACCTCTTTCCTGATCTCACAGGAATTTATTTCCATGGGCTATAGCAGCTGTATTAATGGTAATTAGTAATCTGTGAGCGAGGAAAAAGGGGGTGGAATTCTGCTTTTGATCATATGGTCTATCATCAGCATTCCTAGACCAGGAAAATCAATTCCAACCCCTTGGACAACCTCTTTACACCCAATGTCTTAAGGCTATACTGTACAACATTTGAGAATGGCACAATGGTTACTATGCAAGCACAATTGGTAAAAATAGACATTCCTTTATATTTAAAGTTCTTCACTTCTGGTCTTTGGCACATGTGAGGAAGCACTGGCGAGCTGCTCTGATGTACATACATTTCTAGCATCCACATCAAGGATGGATGGTGGCTCTTCACTCTGCAACACAAGTAAAAGAGAATAACTTTTTAATCATTAAGATGCAGAACACATACACCACTCTGCTGCTTTCCATGCAGGAAAGTGGATAGTAAGAAGTATCAGAAACCAGTTCTGTTTTCCATCAAAGGCATCCTTGCCCAGTCATTATTCTGATAGAGATCTCTGTATCCCATGTGGATACCTTCCTGAAGCTCCTAAGCACCAGGAAACCAACTGTGGCAGCCACTTGTAAATATGTCATTACTAAGCGTATTTATCAGTCATAAGCACAGCATCACAATGGAAAACAAGTTACCAGGGCTCCAGAGAGTCGTGTGCCTTAAACACTTTGATGTAGTTGCTGTGGCTGAGATGTGGTTGTGTTCCTCACATGATTTGGTTGTTAATATTCTGGGTTTTACATGCTTTTGCAAACCGTGTTAAAAAGGAATGAATGAGAAGTGTACCGTATTTTTTGGTCTATAAGACGCACCTAGGTTTTAGAGGAGGAAAATAGGGAAAAAAAATTTTGAAGCAAAAAATGGTAAAATATTTAATATATGGGAGTTGTAGTTTTGCAACAGCTGCAAGGCCACATTGACAGGTGACCCTGCAGTTGTACGGGGACGCATAGAGTGTTTTTTTTTTGCGGGGCCAGCTGTACTTTTTAGTTATACCATTTTGGGGAATATCTATTGCTTAGATCACCTTGTATTGAAAAAAAAAACCGATCGTTTATGATTATATATATATATATATATATATTTTTTTTTTTATTTTTTTTTTTCTAGGGACAGGAGGTGATTTAGAACTTTTATTTATATTTTTAAAGCTTTTTTTTTTTTTTTTTTTTTTCACTATTTTATTCCCCCCCGGGGCTTGAACCTGCGGTCACTTGATTGCAAGTCCCATAGACGGCAATACAACTGTATTGCGTCTATGGGACATTCTGTCTATTAGTATTACGGCTGGTCATAGAGACCAGCCGCAATACTAATACAGCAGTGACAGGCCTGGGAGCCTCATTAGGCTCCCGGCTCTCACCCGAACAGGTCGGCTCCTGCGATATCGCCGCGCAGGAGCCGGCCTGCAACTTCACAGGTACGGGGCCGGTGGGGACCGGCCCCGGGGGAGAAGGGGCCGCTGATACTGACCCGGCATCCGCTGTACTAGAGAGGCGGATGCCGGGGAGGGATAGACGCTGGCACAGGTGCCGGGCCTGAGACATCGCTGCGCTCCACTGTCCTGCATGAAGCCAGCGGCGGGGGGATAGAGGCGCGGAATAGCATCACTCCTCCCGCTGCTGGCTTCCTGCAGTTCAGAGGAACGCAGCGATGTCTCAGGCCCCGGCACCTATCCCTTGCCGGCATCCGTCTCTCTAGTACAGCGGATGCCAGGCGCCACATTCGGACTATAAGACGCACCCTTCTTTTCTCCCCAAATTTGGGGGGAAAAAAGTGCGTCTTATAGTCCGAAAAATACGGTATATTTGTGTCAGAAGTGGCATGAAAAGTGAGTGTGAAAGAGGCAAATATGGGTGAAGATTGTGAGGATGTGAAATCCTTGTGGGTGGAATTGAAGATGGAGGAGTCACTGGAGAGTTCTCTGGCAGCATTGGGGACGCCCCCAGTGCTGCGAAAGAACTAATTTGCATACCGGTAAAAAAAAGGTATTTCAACCGAACGGCGGGCTGGAGGCGACTGATAAAGGTAGGAGACGAATAGCCTTTCTTAAGGGTATTCCGACGTGTCAACTAGAAAAAAAAAAAAAAGTATTTAAATGATAGAATCCCTTTAAGGGGGAGAAATCCAAATATACATTGAGTGTTTAGCAAAATGTATATCCAGAGGGAAAAAGTATGAATGCCTTAAATTAACCCTCCCATGGCTTACAGCTATGGTTAAATGGGTGACTTAAAAAAAAAAACTCCAAAAAACACGGCTGTAGCCTTTGAGAATTACAAAGCACTTAAGCTCTAGAGCCCCACGTCGTGAAAACACTGTGTTTTACATTACGTGCATAATGGATGGGATTCTGGCTAATCCCATGTACACATTGCAGAAAAAAAATCTGCAGCGGAAGATTGCAGCATTTTAATTATACCCGTGGAAACGCTGGAGTTTTACATAAAAGTATAATAGGGGCAGAAAGTCAGCAAAGGAAAACTTCAGACTGTCAAAAGCACTGTGGAAAAGTAAGCGATTTGTTTCAGTTTTCTTTTTTTTCTTTTTTTGCTGTGGCTCGCTATGTGGGGCCTTAAACCAGCTAAAAAACATAGTGAAGGGCAGACTAATAAAAGCAAAACTACCCCCCCCCCCTCAAAAAAAAAAAAAAAAAAAAAAAAGAAAAAAAAAAAAGAAAATAACACAAGGTCAAATAATGGTAAAGGAGAGTTATCACCAGGGTCCAAGAAAAAGCAGAGCTACTAAATTAATTCTTTGGATCTGTACATACAGAAGAAAAGGGAGCAGTTGAAGTCGGTATCACCAATGCTGGTAATACATCAAACAATACCGTATACTAAACTGGATAAACATAGAAATTGTCCAAGTCATGCTAAACAAATTAAACGTGAGCAAGGCTCCGCATCCCGATAGATTAAACCTCTGAGTACTTGAACTCAGTCCACTCATTCCTGTACCCTGTTCTTAATTTTTAGGGATTTTCTAGTGACTGATACAGTGCCAAGGGACTGGCACAAAGCAAATTTGGTTCCAATTTTCAAATAGGGCTCTAAGGTCTTCCCCAGGTAGTTACAGACCAGCGAGTTTAACATCCATTGTGGAGAAACGGTAAAGGGTTTCTTAAAGGGATTCTATCATTAGAATCCCTTTTTCAGTACTACCACATCAGAATAGCCTTAAGAAAAGAAATTCTTCCCCGCACTGCCATTCCAGTGACATGCCCAATTTTCTCTGTATGCAAAGGAGTCTCCAGACAGCACAGGAGACAGTCCCCCTGTGCTCAAACAGAACAGGGGTGCCCTGTACTGCCTGAAGACTCTCTAGTGACGCCCTTCTTCTCGAGATTGCCTCTTCATCCGAAAGCGCCAACTGCGAATGTCCATCGGCCATTTTCCTGTGGCTTCTCATACCGTTTCAGCACAGGGAAACCTCCCCCTGTGCTGTCTGGAGACTCATTTGCATATGCAGGAAACCGGGAATATCACAGGAATGGTGGCACGGTGAAGAATTCTAAAGGTAGGGGAGGAATAGCCTTTCTTAAGTACTGAAAAAGGGGATTCTAAATGAGAATCCTTTAAAGGGACTATGTACAGGAGTATGTGACTGTACATAATATTATATTAAAGTGAGATAGCATGGTTTTACCAAGAATAGAAGCTGTCAGGCTAAATTGATTTGCTTTTATGAAGAGGTGAGTAGAAGTCTGGACAGAGTGGAGGCTGTGGATATAGTTTTTCTGGACTTTGCAAAGGTGTTTGACATCGAATCAGTAAAATCGGGTTCATTAGCTTGTAAAATATAGTTCTTAATTGGACTGAAAAACAGTTAAGGGATTGTATCCAAAGCGTTGTGGTCAATGACTGCAGCTCAGGCTGGTCCTCTGTTAAAAGTGGTGTGCCCAAGGGCTCAGTGCTGGGTCCACCGTTATGTAACAAATTTATGATATAGAAGAAGGATGAGATTAATAACATTGTCTCTATTTTTTTCAGATGATGCCATGATGCCAAGCAATATAGTACAATGCAGTCTATGGAGGATGTAAATGTAAAGTTATGCATCTGGGTAAAAATAATCTGCATGCAACCTTGTAGATCATAGATTAAATTACAACATGCAATTTATAAAACAAAAGTCAAAAGCATGGGGTTTGCCAAGTTTAGGCTTGATTCACATGCTTATGTGATCAGTCCGTTTGAATTCAGTTTGAGACTAAAACGGACTGATGCACATATTGATTGTATACGGACACCTTTTTATGCTGATAGCAAATGCTGTCCGTTTAAAATGTGTCAGTTTACTTTAGATAATTTTTTTTCTTTTAATCTAGAAGATTTGACTGGAGGACAGATAAGGGGAAGAATAAAAGTAGAAAATTTTAGAGATAAGGGCTCGTTGATATCTGCGCCCGGGCTCTCCGCTTTCAGTTTCCTGCCCGAAATTGGGCAGGAGACAGAAACCGGCAGGCATTTTTCAAACCCATTCACTTGAATGGGTTTAAAAGGTGTCTGGCTTTGAGCGCCGATGAGAATTTTATGCTCTGTGCGGCAAAACAGGTTTTTTTTTTTAACCGTACACAGAATTGGACATGCAGGACTCTGTGTCCGGTTTAAAAAAAAAAAAAAGTTTTGCCGCGGAGAGCATAAAACGCTCACCGTCGCTCATGGCCAGACACGGTCTGACAGGTTTCCGTTTTCTGAATGCAGAACAGAGTCCAAATGCTGGTGTGAATCCAGCGTACGTACATATAATAAGTGTACTTATCTCTACTCTGTTTACAATTTTCTACTTTTAATCCCCTTATCTGTCCTCAAGTCAAGTCTTCTCCTAGATTAAAAGAAATTATCTAAAGTAAACTGACACATTTTAAACGGACAGCATAAAAAGGTGTCAGGGCTCGTTCACATCTGCGCCCGGTCTCCGTTTTGCAGGTTTCCATTTCCTGCACAAAACAGAGGCAGGAGACGGAAACCTGCAAGACTCTTTCATACCCATTAATTTGAATGGGTTTGAAAGATGTCCGGCCGTGAGCGGTGGTGTTTTATGCTCGCCGCCGCGAAACCGGTTTTTTAAAATCAGACACAGAGTCGGACATGCAGTAGTCTGTGTCCGGTTTTAAAAAAATCGGTTTTGCAGCGGAGAGCATAAAATGCTCACCGGCGCTCACTGCCGGACCCGGTCTGACAGGTTTCCATCTTCTGCATGCAGAAGACGGAAAGCTGAGAACGGAGACCCGAACACTAGTGTGAACCTAGCGATAGTATGCAATCAGTCCGTTTTTAGTCTCAAACTGAATTCAAACGGACTGATCACATAAGCATGGGTGAACCAAGCCTTAGATCTTTATCTTGTTTGCTAGAACTACATTTGTTTATTCGTGATACTGAGCAATAATCAATTACTGTTTTGCAAAGTAAGGCACATCCATCAGATCAGTGATGATATCCCATACATGTGACTGCATCATTTGTGGTCTGACGTGCTGCTGGTACGGCAGTTTTTTTTCCTTCTTAATTTTGTACCATTTCCTGCCTTTTATCAATATTAGTAAAATAATACAGGCAATGCTGTTAAATAGAGATGATTTGAAAATTCGATTCGAGTACACCTCAATATTCGACTATTCGTTCGAATATCGAATTCCATTATAGTCTATGGGAAAAACAAAATTCGACCAATTGGAGTCACCAACTCCACAATGACACCTGAGAAAATGATGCCAACACCTGGAATGCAACTGGGACAGCAGGGAAGGAAAGCCTGGGTGCATCTATCACGCCCAAGTCACAGTATTATTATTGCTGCTGCTACCACTGATTTATTCAGCCAATGACTGTATACGTTTTTTTCCAATGCTTACGTTGTCCTACTTCCTGTCCCACCTCCTCTGCATAGTTATTGGTGTAAAAAAAAAGCGCCAGGGAAGGTGGGAGGGGAATCAAATTTTTACTGCGTTTACCGCATGGTATTCGACCAAGTATGAGTATTTCGAATACCTACTCAATCGAATACTACTCGCTATTCTCTACTGTTAAACTTGGTACATAAAATAGCCATAACCTTCTACATGAGGTAGTCAGACAATATGTCTTAATATAAAATATATATATTGCAAAAAAAAACTTCCTGTTCTGGTATTCTTTTGGAAGTTATATTGAACGATGTTCCCTATATTGGTTATATAAAAGAAGAATATTTCTTGTTTGGATATTCTTATGTTTAAGTGGTTGCTAGGTAGCAAATCTTTAATATGACTGTCCAATAGGGTGCCATGGGGAACCTTGAAATGCATCTGGGATGATGCACTCGAGAATTTGCGATTGTAAGGTCATGGTGCCTCTGACGTCAATTGACGTCATTACTTCTGCCTACTTGAGATGAGCGAGTATATTCGATCGAATACCTCCACCGCATAGTTCTTGGTGTAAAAAAGCGCCAGGGAAGGTGGGAAGGGCAGTCAAAATGTGATGCCCCTCCCACCTTCTTTGGCACTTTTTTACACCAAGAACTATGCGGCGGAGGTATTCGATCCAATATACTCGCTCATCTCTATTGCCTACCGTGACAAAGTTATATTGAGGAGATAATGTCAGGAAGTTAAAAGTGTGGATGCACAAGACAAGCTACCGTATTTTACGGACTATAAGGCGCACTGGACTATAAGGCGCATTGCCCATGAGCGCCTTATAGTCCGTCTCGGTTCATATATAAGGCGCACCGGACTATAAGGCGCAGTCCGGTGCGCATTATATGTTATTGAAAGCGGCGGCACGCAGACTTTGCCAGCGGCCGCTTAACCCCCCGCGTGCCAGCCGCTTCTATTGGAAGCGCTCGGCAGGCGAGGAGTTAAAGGGGCTCTATCAGCAAAATCATGCTGATAGAGCCCAACCGTAAAAGTTACATTAAACTACCAGCCCCCCCCCCCCCCCCCCGTTTTAAAATAAAACCCTGAAACAGAATGTGAAACTTACCGAGCGGTGCAGGGTGGGCGGGCATTCAGGCCTCCTCTTCCTCCGATGTTCCGTCCTCCTCCTCCGGCGCTCGCTAACTGATAATGGCCTGGGCGCATGCGCAGTAGCCGTAGTAGAAGCATTATGATATTGCGCATGCGCCCAGGCCATTATCAATTCGTGAGCGCTGGAGGAAGTGGTCAGGACATCGGAGGAAGAGGAGGCCTGAATGCCCGCCCGCCCTGCACCGCTCGGTAAGTTTCACATTCTGTTTCAGGGTTTTGCAGGGCTGCCGGACACTTCCCATTCATTTCTATGGGAGCCGGCATGCGAGCGCTCCCCATAGAAATGAATGGACTGCTTTTTTCCATTCATTTCTATGGGGAGCGCTCGCATGCCGGCTCCCATAGAAATGAATGGGAAGTGTCCGGCAGCCCTGCTGTAACGCCGGCGTGTACGGCTGTGATACACGCTGGCATTCCGTAGTGTGAATGCACCCTTACGGTGCCTTTTATGTATGTATGGAAGCGGCACGCAGACTTTGCCGCCACTTCCATCCATATATAAGGCGCACCGGACTATAAGGCGGTATTCTGGTGTCTGTAGTCTTGAAGTACAGCTGTTACCAATGCCATTTTGCTGTGCTGAAGGCATATGATGTGGGTTTGTGTGTGCCGGGTGCAAACTTTTATTCATTTATTTTTTAAATTAAAAAAAAAAAAAAGACGACATGATGAAAAGCAGAACTTTAAAAATGTAAGTCTCACCCTGTGTTTAAGGTATGATAGGTAAGTGTCCCAGCCTACTGTGATCAAGTTAATATAAATAACACGATACTTAGGTGATAGGAAGTAAAAGTTGATCATTTGTGCAGCAGGCCATACAGTCCAGTCAGCCTAAAAGAAAAATAAATGTATAGCGTTAGTCATTAAATTGCCACAAATAAATGAATACATGACATGAATCATTGTGGCTCCTCACCTTATAGAACTCCCAGAATTTGTCTTGAAACTCAGCCCAGCTGTCCTCCAAGTTCTGTCCTTCCATTAAGCCCATACCTGTACAGACAACAATGGATGAATAAACTAAATATAGTGGATAGAAAATATGGTAGCAAACAAACTGCAACTAATCTGGACATCAATGAATAATTGTCTGCCACAGATCGGTCTCAAATGGAGGTCTTATGAACTGCAGAACAGTACTGTTATTCATGCAACAGAATATTTAGACTGCCTTCTTTGTATGCTACAGGCGGAAACGCTGCGGGAAAAATCGCAGCGCTTTAAAGTGCAAGCAATGGGGCTGGGATTCATGCGAATCCCATGCCCACTATGCGGAAAAAAAATGCAGTGCGGACATGCTGCGATTTGCAAAACAGTGGCGGCTTTGTAAATCACAGCATGTCAATTATATCTACGGAAACATCAGCAGCTTTCCCATAGATATAACGGGAAGAGAAAGACCGCGGAGGAAAACTCAACTTTCTCTTCAAAGCGCTGCGGAAAAAAACACAATGCAATCACGCAGCGGTTCTTAGGCTAAGGCCCCATTGGGCAGAAATGCAGCAGAAAAAATGCTGCGTTTTACAGTACCAGCATAGTGAATGCAATTTTGTCTAATCCTAGCCCCACACTGCGGAAAAAAAAAACGCTGCGGAAAAGCCGCGTTTTTCAAAAACGCAGCACATCAATTATAGTTGCAGAAACGCTGAGTTTTTCCCTCCATAGATTTCTATGGAGAGTGTGAAAACCACAGCATGATAAATGTGTTGCAGAAACTCCGCGGAAAAGCATCGCAATCCGCAGACAAAAACTTACTGTTTTGCTTGGTTGAGACTAAGGCCCCACGGGCCGGAACCGCTAAAGCACTGCGGGAATAACCGCGGCGTGAACGCATTGCAGTTCTTTGAACAGAAAGTTCACCGAGTTTTCCCTCCATGGACCTTCTTTTACAATTATATCTATGGGAAAGCTGGTGGCGTTTCCGTAGATATAATTGACATGCTGCGATTTTTCCCGTAAAGTGTACATGGGATTCGCATGAATCCCATCCACTTTGCAAGTACTGTAAAACGCCACGATTTTCCCCGTGGCGTTTCCACCATGGCCAAATTGCAGTGTTTCTGGCCTCTGGGGCCCCTGGCCTAAATAGCAGAGGACCATAGCCTTTCAATTACCTTTATTGCACATGAGAAACTCGAGCAAAAACGCAATGAAAAACTCAACAGAAAACTCATATGAATTTCCACAGCACAAAACACGACAGAAAACGCAGCATTTTCTCTTGGTTTTTTTTACGCTGATTTTCTTGCTGCATTTCAACCCAGTGGGGCCTTAGCCTTGTCCTTAATTCAAATGAGGATCTTGGAGCACAGGGGGTGTTTTCCCTCTGGGCAGTGTGAATTGATCCTCCCACTGAGCTGAATTCAGGATGGGAGCATTTAGCGACGATGCAGCTGTGCTCAGTAATACAAGAAAACTCCCCGTGTGCGCCAAGATCCTCATTTGATTAAAGAATAAAAGTTCTTTTTCTCCGCATGCCTGGGGCTCTGAAACATAAGAAAGGTATTGTTTTTATTCTGCTAACAGCATCTACAGTGGCTAAGGTTCACACAAATATGCACATACCAGGTTTCTACTCTGCCAATACAAACCAATAGTAGGATTAGGATAAAACAGGGTGGAGATGTACAGACAAGGAAAGGAAAACCCCGGAGCACGGGGGATAACGGATCAATCAGACAGGGAATAAGATTAACAACAAGCATAAAGTCAAAAGAACAACACAGTCAAAAAACATACCAGGTTCTTTCTATATGGGTCACAGAGTACAAAGTGTATTCCTAAAGCAGGACAATAGGCAAAACTAGAAAAAGGAAAAGCTGCAAGAAATACTCAGCATATATGAACAATAAAACATAACTTTATTCATGAAATGTTAAAACGGAAGGAATATCTACCAACAGGACATCTGTTGGTGGATATTCCTTCCATTTTAATATTTTATGATTTTATTGTTCATATATGCTGAGTATTTCTTGCAGTTTTTCCGTTTTCTAGACAGGGAATAACCAAGATTGGCATGGCTTTAAGGGGGAAATCTCAAGGAATCATGTGTGTCCCATGGGGACCAGGTAACAGTAAAATGATCCTTGTGATTATTCATGGGGCCGTAAGGGACTTTTTTTCTTTACTTTTCAGACATGCTTAATCTGTTGGATCAGGGCAGACTTGGAGAGAGGATTTGAAAGTGTTCAAAATCCGGAAATAAAACATTTAACTGAAGTCAGAATACTTAGGAGGGGTCTTGATTTGGACTTAGAGAAGGTTTGCAGTGGGACATTAAGTACATTACTGCATCTAAAGGGGGAGATGCCTCAAAATACTTCACAGATCAGCATGTTCATATCAGACCAAAAGGAACAGATAGCTGGGCATACACACACAGATACATATTCTTAAAAACTATACATACATAAGTATACTGCGCATGGATGAAAAACTGCTAGGAGGATCAGTGAGCGATTGAAGCTGGAAGGGGCTGTCTAGAAAAGCTCCGACACTCCCACAACCAAGAACTAGAATTTCCTGCCTTTAGTCACAGAAAACTCCTTCAGGGGTGTGTGTCCTGGTCTTCTCTACCTTAAACTCCATTGCTCTGAAGTTCCAGCCGTGAGGGGAAGACATGGCACCATCTTCCCTGAGGCTATTATGGCTTAGCCATGTACCAAGTAGGACTTTGACAGAGCCTCCATCCAGGTATACCCGGTCCTCTCCTGGCTTAGAACTCCAAAGACAGAGATCTCTGCAGCCCTTATTGTCTGTTCTGCGGGAGCATCAACTGCTGAACCTGCAGGGTTCCTAAAACTGCGGCCCGCCGAGGACATTTTTCCAGCCCGCTGGCAGAGGCACACCTATAATGAAGCTCCTAGGGCCGTGATGGCCGACGCCCAGATCGCTCACTAATGGGGAATCCAGTAAGATTCCCAGTTAGTGAGCGATCCCTTCTTTCAGCTGTATGTGCAAATGCACATACAGCTGAAAGCTGTCAGTGTACACTGACTGCAGAGTGTGACCTCTGCCCCGGCGCAATGATGCAAGTCATCAGCGCCTTCAGTCTGAAGGAGGAGTACGCACAGCGGCTCTTCAGGTAAGTATAATTGTGTGTGTGTGTGTGGCATTTAATACTGTATGGGGAGGAATTTGTTCATAGTTTTTTTTAAACTATATTTCGACCCTTCAATGGTCTGAGGGACAGTGAACTGGCCCCCTGTTTAAAAAGTTTGAGGACCCTTTCCATAGTCTATAATGGGGTATGCCGGGTTCCCACTGAAAACAGCAAAAATAAAGATTATACTTGCAGGATTTTTCTCTACACCTATGGGGATGGAGTCTCATACTGAGACTCAAACACTAGTGTGAACCTGGTGTAAAAGTTAGCAGAAAATAAACTTCAAATTTGCTTGTTCCCTATTTGGTTAGTAGGCGTTTTGAAGAAATTTACACAAAATGAGGCTGAAAAAAGAAATATACAAAAAAGCAGCATAAAGTCAGTAAAATTTGCCATGTCAGCATACTCCAAGCCAGAGAAAAGCATGAAGTAGCCACACAGCATCTCCTTATGTAGCTGAGAAGACCCAAGTGTCAGGCAAGCAGAAACGCAGGATGTTGCGAAGACTGTAGGACCATACAGCCTAGGATTTGGGCCATAACAGGAAGCAGAGAGCTCTGAGATAATACAACACTCTGTAACTTTTGTCTTCTATGAAAACTTACCCAAGAAATACCATATTCCAAAGAAAGGAGAGGCCACTAGTTGGTCAATAAGAACCTTTCGCAAAACAAGTTTGATCCCTCGGCCAGGAAAAGTCCGATCGAGCCATGAATACCAGAAATGCATGATGGGTCCCATGGAGCAACCTATAGCGAACATACGACCTGCCAAGAAAACCAGATTACAGGTGAGGCTTGGATGAAATATGTCACAATGGTAATCCACGGCAAACCAGCAAATCATTAAAATTATGGACAATTATACTTGTAAACTATACAGTCACCAATAAGCAGCATGACTCTACAAAAGGCAGATCATGTCAAAAATGGCCACAAGACCATGTTCAAAAGAGTAAAAAAAAAAATAAATAAATCATATTCAACATGTCATGTTGGAGAATGGAGGAAAGTCTAGCGAATGCCTCTTCCTCATAGTTTAACCCCTTAAGGAGGCAGGGTATTTTGTACATTAATACTCTGACCTTTTTTTTTTTTTTTTTTTCTTTCATAGCCCCTCTCCCACATGTGGATGTGAACTCATGTTTGGACACAGCAGCCTACAAAAGGTAGGGTTCCACTACAATGGAAACCCACCAAAGTGATCCAATTTCAGAAACTACACCCCTCAAGGAATTTATCAAGGGGTAGAGTGAGCATTTTGACCCCACAGCTGTTTCACGGATTTTATTAACGTTGGGATGTGTTAATGAAAAATGACACAAATGTCACTTTATCCCGGAAATTTTAAATTTTATAACGTGTTACAGGAGGAAAAAAAGCCCCCCACAATTTGTTAAACAATTGGTCATAAACATAGCTATACTCGATATGTGGTCGTAATCTGCTGTATGGGGTACATGGTGGGGCTCAGAATGGAAAAAGCACAAATTTAGCTTTTGGAGGGCAGATTTTGCTGGAATAGTTTTCAGGTGTCATGTTGCATTTGCAGATCCCCTAAGGTACCAATACAATGGAAACCCCCTAAAAAAGTGTCCCCGTTTTAAAAACTACAGTGTACATTTTGACCCTACAGCTGTTTCACAGATTTTATTAATATTTGGACAAGAAAATGAAAAAAAAAATAAAAAAAATCACTTTTTAGCCCCAAATTTTTCATTTTCATGAGAGGATAAAGGAGAAAAAGCACCCCATAGTTCATTATACAGTTTGTCCTGAACACGGAAATACCCCATAGTTGTTCATAAACTGTCTTATGGGTATATGGTGGGACTTAGGATGGAAAGGGCACTATTTGGCTTTTGGAGGACAGATTTAATTATTTAACAAACAAATACAAAAATACATAATGAAAGTCACTGCAGAGGTGTGTTTAAGAAGGGTTGCGATGGGGAACCTCTAAGGTGCCATGGTCATGGTTGACAGCTGCATTAAAGGGTTAAAACCGCCAGAGTGCAAGTCCGATCAGGGGTGCTGAAGCAGGGGATAGCTGTAACCTACAGCTATCAGCTGCCCATTCAGACTTTTAGAGGGTAGGAGGCTTCCGCCGTAATAGCACAGTAGTTGGACATATACACCCTACCTCCCCGCTGTGAAGTATTAGGGAGGTTATATATTCTCCGGAGTTGTACATGGTTTATTGTTAGGCCCAATACCTCTGAGGACGCCACCGATGTTGTAATATTTGCTACATTTAATGTACAACTGACAACAGCCAGGCAGGGAACGAGCAAGTGGACGATGAGTTATCTGAAGAGAACATCCTCATACAAGCTACAGCAGGTCAGGGAAGGAGCAAACCATATAATAAACCATCGGCCCCTGCCCTGACACAGCGCGATTATCTTCAAATAACTCGTTAACGCTGAGTTCACAGCAGCGTCTGGACTCAGTTATCAGGTTTCCGTCTTCTGCATGCACACAGCTGTTTCACGGATTTTATGCTCGCCGCGGAGAGCATAAAACGCTCATCGGCGCTCACGGCCGGACACTTTTCAAACCCATTCAAATGAATGGGTTTGAAAGATGCCAGCAGGTTTCCGTCTCCTGCCCTGTTTTGTGCAGGAAACGGAAACCTGCAAAACGAAGTCCCAAGCGCAGATGTGAACGATCCCTGACTCAATGGAGTTAACCCTTGATGGAATTTACTTGCTTCTTCCTGGCCCAGTCTGAATACAGCTACAGCAGGTAAGTGATTTTTTTTTTTTTTTTTTTTAATTTTTTTTTCTTGGTTTGGGTAACAAACCAACAGTCCTGGAAAAGAAGGTGATCTTAACTCCAGGCTACATCAGCCTTGTGTAAAAGATATTTGCACAGGACTGCTGTATCCAGGAGCTCAGACCCCCTTCTTTCCTTACATAGAACTGCTGCAACCTGCTTCTCGTTATTTTTCCACAGCACTGCTGTATACTACTGTACAGTGGTCCTATGTAGGAGATGGAAGAGTGCGGTGCATCATAGGAATGCACTCCATTTTATCACACAAAATAGTGCAACATGACACTATTTTGTCAGATTTTTTTTTTTTAACCAATATTTTAATAGCATTCAGTGAACATATGAAGGCAGCATTAGGCCAGCTTCACAGTGTTGTTATACTGATGTATTGACGCTGTGTATTATAGCTGTAAGTCCCATTATACAGTATAACTTTCATTTAGGGGACCTTTCAGCTATACCATGGTACACGGAACACCTCATCTTTCACTTTACTTTTTTTTTTTCCCAACTAATTTTTATTGAAGGTTTTAACATAAGAGATAAAACAAATCCAAACACAAAAACGGAAATGGGGGGGGAGAGGCACATTGCCAATCCCATAACTCACATCAAACCATATAATTGACAAAAATACTCGGGGGGGGGGGGGGGGGGGGAGAAGGAAGGGGAGAACCAGGTCACAGGCCCTGCTGGACGCAATAGGCGTCCCAGGAAAACCAAATGGAGAGGAAGCCATCTAGAGTGTTGTTAAGACTGGCAGTAAGGAACTTGAGGCTCCGTACGTCCTTAATGCGAGCCAGGAGCTCCGTACCAGAGGGGGGATTTGGGCTTTTCCAATGTCTAGCGATGAGGGTCTTAGCTGTGCAGATAGAGAAATAGTCTGGAGGTCTTGCGACCCAAGTGCCTTGAGGGAAGGTTGAAAATGTGAGTAAGGGGGTCTAGCGGGACCCCTTGAAGGAAAAGGGAGTCCATCAGTGCTCTAACCTCTTGCCAAAAGCAAAGGATGAGGGGACAGGTCCAAAATATGTGGTACAGAGTACCCACCGCAGCATTGCAACGCCAACACATCATAGGAAGTGCAGGACTCAAAGCATGGAGAAGGGCGGGGGTATGGTACCAATGCATCAGTAATTTGTACTGAATTTCCCTGAAGGTAATGCACGGAGAGGATTTCTGAGCTTGAGACCAAACAATCTGCCACTGTCCCGATGAGAGAGGAGCACCTAAAGCCTCCTCCTATTTAGACATATAACGATGCCGAACGGGGGAGCCAAGCGTTTGACAAGAAAGAAGCTGGTAAACTGAGGAGATAAAGCCTTTGATGGACTTGCCTGCACGGCAGATCCTCTCAAAGGCCGTAGGAATGGACACCTTGGAAGAGAAATGGAGAGATCGGACGAAGTGTGCAACTTGCGAGTAGTGAAACTATTCAGCCTGAGGAAGGCCTACATTGGCCACAAAGTAGTCAAAGGGCCTGAGCTCCAACGATACAGGATCCACCATGTCAGCTATACGGAATATACCAAGCTTTGGACCATACCCTGACCAGATCGGGGGACAAGCTGGGGGAGCAGCCCAAAACAGAATACAACGCAGATGGGTAGGCCAATAGTAGTTGGGTTATCAACACGCCAGAGGTCATACAGCAAGTGGGAGCAAATCAGTTTACGGAATTCCTGAGCTAGCTGGGCTTGAGGATGGTGGGCAGGAGTCTGGGGAACAGAGAGACGATCAGCATGCTCAGAGAAAATCATGTTAAAGTCGCCGCCAATTAGGCAGGCTGCCGACGAAAGGAACGCAAACGAAAAAAGACCCGGCGTAGGAAGGGGAGTTGGGCTGAGTTAGAAGCGTAGAGGTTGCAAATAACTATCGGGGCCCGATGAAGAAGACTCTTCAGGATAACACCCAGGGTCAAGGTGAGAGGCCGTAACCGAGATCGGGCATGTAGGGGCAAGGAGGATAACAACCCCTGCCCTACAGCGGTCCTGGAAAGCGGAGTAGGCGGTGTTTAGCAAAATTAAAGGTCCCTGTATGGTCAAAGTGGCTCTCTTGGAGAAACGCAACATCAGCATGCAGAGAACGGTTCTCTGGGGATGAAATGCTGCTTGGCGTCGGAGCCCAGGCCCTTAACATTAATCGTCACACATCTAACCATTGGGATTCAAAATAAGGGGACAGAGGCAGATTGAAGGTGCACTCACCCACCAAACCCAAAGCAGGCACAATGGTCATATCGAGGGTCTGGCGGTGCATCCTGTCAACAAAAACAAATAATTGGAGGGATGGAGGGGGGAGGACACACAGGGGCAGAATAGACAAGCACATGAACAAGAACAGGCAATCAACAGGTGAATAATGTAACCGTAGTGAGCAGTCAGGGCTAGAGTCCCTGACAAGGGGCAAAGGACCAACGTCCATGTAAGGGTTGACGACAACACTACGTGGGTACACAGTGCAGACCCACAGCTGGACTCAGCCCCCTCAGGGACGGTAGCGGGGAGAGACATGAGAGAATCACCAGTAGGTCGATCAAAAAGGAAAAGTGTGTACACAAGGAGGGGCGAGCCCACCCAACCTGCAATAATGAAAACACTAAACAGAAAAAGTACAGGACCTATAGAACGCTAAAAGGAAGACAAAAACATATGTAAGAGCAGAAATAGCATTCCAACAATTATGTGGGAGAAAGAAACAGTCCGGGTAGTTCCTCAAGGGGGAGGAGGGTCCATTCTCTGCCTCCTGGAAGAAGCAGTGGGAGAAGGTAGTTGGTGCCTTTTGGGTTTCTGGACAGTCCAGACTTGAGGCGGAGGGGGAGCCGGAAGCTCCCAGGTGGGCAAGTCCGGTAGCAGAATATCCAAGGCAGAGCAGAAAGGTTCAAGAACTGCACAGACTAAGTGTAGCAGAGTGACACTCATATCTAGCTGTCAAGGCGAAGGGGAAGCCTCAGCGATACGGGATCTGGCGATCTCGAAGTTGCAGTAAGGGTCTGAGATGTCTCCTTTTCTGGAGGGTAATCAGCGAGAGGTCTTGATAGAGTTGAATTTTGTCCGTCAAAGTCCAGATCTCCAAGCCAAAATAGTCTCCTTCAGAGTGAAATCATGTACACAGCAGATCACATCGCGCGGCATAGGGCCCGAGCCCTTTGGGCAGAGAGCCCGGTGTGCTCTGTCCAACTTTATCTTGTGAGAAGAGGGTTTCTGAAGGACTGAATTAAAAATAACCTCCAAGGTGACGTGGGGGTCCTCCTCCCTTGTAGCCTCAGGAAGACCCTTGACTCTTATGTTATTGCGCCTGCCACGATTGTCCAGATCCTCCAAATGGCATTGCATGTCACAGACAGCCTGGGACTGGGAGAGAACAGTGTCCTGGAGCTGAGAGATATAGGAGCAGGTCTGGTCATGGTCATCTTTCAGGGTTTCAACTCTATGCGCAATATGCTGAAAGTCCTGTCTCAGAGCAGAGATTTCAGAGCGGATGTCCGTGCGACAGGCATCTGTGACTCTAGCAACCATAAAGTCAAGGTCCTCTTTAGAGGGAAGGTGGGTAAGGTAATCAATCCAAAAATGAGGCAAAGATGGCGCAGAGTGAAGTTGCGACAGTGGGGGAGGGGAGGCCTGGACATGAGCTGCAAAGGGGGACATGGATGGGGTCGCCCCTAGGTCAGTGTGCTTGTCAATGGCAGGTGCTGATGTGGCAGAAACGAGTCCAGGAGAAAAGGACAGAGGGCAGGAGGGGGGGTTCCCCCACAGCCGAGGAGTTGTCAGCAGGAGCCTGGAGGGAGACAGAGCTCACCAGGGCTGCCAAGGCATCAGGTGGTCGGCCGGGGCCAGAGGAGACATGTTGGGAAAGCGGAGGAGGGGCGGAAGATGGAACCAGGCCCGCGCTCCCCATACCCAGTACCTGTGGTGGAGGAGCTGCCCCCGATGTCAGACTCCGTGAAGTGGAGAAGCCATGGTGGCGGAGGATGGTGCCGGCGAAGAGAAGCAGACGGGCTCTGAGTCTGAAGGGCAGGACGCAGGAGCGGCAGCAGCCAAAGTGGACGAGGCCGGCAGTTCTAGCTGGCAAGATGGCCGCCGCCTCGTGGAAGACCGGGTAGTGGAGGGCTTCGAGAGGAGGTACACGGACAGCGTGGTTTGCCCGGAGCGGCCAGCAGCAGCAGGAGAGGCAGACCGGCCAGATTTTCTCCCCATGGAGCAAGTCAGAGCGGCAGTAGGTCCCTACCATCAGGCAGGTGGAGGAGGAGCTCGACTCACACGCATCCTACTCCATCAGCATCTCGGCCACGCCCCTCTTCACTTTACTTTTAAATTCTGCACACTGTACAAAAAGGGTTGTCTACCCCTGCCCTAAGATGCCAATAAAGGAGAATCCCCTCGTAAATTAAACTGCAACTCTCAAAGACTGTATCAAGGAGTGTAGAGAGCATTAGTTTTCATAGATATGAATTCACAGCAGAGAGTGAAAGTGAATATATAAGCGATGCAGAGTATATTGGATAACTTAATTTCCCACTAGCTCATAGGATTTGGAGGAAAGCGGGGGGGGGGGGGGGGGGGATTCGGTTGTCTTTTCCCTCAACTGTAGGTATACTCTGCTGTAAAAGCTGAGCATTTCCCTTTCTGCCACATCCAGTTTTGCACTAGAGGATGTGCAAATTTTTAGGCTTTTCTCTGCTGCAGTGTAGAAGCTATCATTTTTTTTTTTCGTTGATGTAGTCATACCAGTATTTGTTGTGGCTTAAGATGCAATTTTTAATGACAACATTTTAGAGTGCCTATAAATTATTGACTACATTTTATTAACTGCCCCCGGACGATTTAAAACTTAAACGGGTTGTCCATTTTTGCCTGGACAACCCCTTTAATGGTGTCATTACAAAGTACAATTTGATCCCACAGACAAGAAGTCATCATGTGACTCTGTGAGCTGAAAAATGAAAAAGTTATAGCTCTTGGAATGAGGGCAGGGAAAAATGTAAAAGAAAAAATAAACATGTAGCTGAGTACCCCTGAAAGTCTTCAGGTCCTTAGATTCTAGAAAGTCTGTACTTAGAGAATATAGCAATGCAGGGATTCTTCACTCGCTTACCTGTGCGCATCCAGTCTCGCTGTTTGTTTGGTTTTTTTCTCAATTCTCGAGTCTGCTGGATGGTATCACCAATGACCAGCAATGCACCACAACTAACTGTGTTAGTGACAAACAGCAATCGTCCTCTAAAGAAAGGCTTCCAATAGCCCGATACTTGAGCTAGCAGCATCCTACCGTGGGGAATCATCCTGTCTGAATTTCACCAACTGCTGGACACAGTCCCACATGGACGTGGAACAGTAAATGCTGAGGATCACCTGTAAAATGAAGAACATCATATAATTTATATAAGTAACAATATGTATATGAATATATATATATTCTAATGATAGTGGTGAAGATTTACTAACATGGTCTTGTAGCACAAATTTAAACTAGTCTTAAAGGGACACTTTGATCAAAACCTAGTATATCAACTCTTGTTCAAATGACCCCAATTTATCTGTCATCTGGGCAAACTGTGTTTTCCGCTTGTGAAACAGTGTTTAAGTTGCAGAAATATCAATGTTTTCAATACGTAAATGAGCTGTTTGGAGCAACAAGGGCATTGCTACAAAGAGTTAAGTGCTACAAAGAGGTAAGTGCCAAAATGAAAAAGAATCTTGTCCTTGCAAATAATTTATACGGTATTTATTAAAACTTACTTTTTAAACATCTTAAGAAAAAAGTCAACAAAAGCAGTGTAAATAAAATACGATGTAGTGAATAAAATTAGAAAAGTCTTACCAATTATTCGGTAAACAGTGGTCAGGGAGGACAAAAATGTATGTCTTCACAGTGGATCGTGGGTCCAATGTGTAGAGAAAATAGATATACAGGGTGGCAATAATATAACCTCAGGTGTTTGGAGTCGGGTGCAGGCTGACCCAATGGACGGAATTGCCTGAAAATTTGTATGTGTGCTAATCAAGGCATGGGAAAACGGACGGCATGAAAAAAAAAAAACAAAGCTCTAAAAATCATCACCAACTGCTTCCTCGTGACAATGACACCCGCATGACATTTGCATTAATGTTTCTGGCCAGAGAGGAAGTAGGTACTAATTGGCCATGGAATATCCTGTGGAGCGACGAAGCACATTTTTACCTGAATGGAACAGTCAACACACAGAACTGTCGCATATGGGCCACCAAAAACCCGCGTGCGCTCGAGGGGGTCCAAATGGGACATCCCCAAATATCGACAGACGGGTTTTGCGCCGCGCGCTCACTGTACAGCGCCACATTATCCCCTGGTGGGGAGTTTTCATATAAAAAATTTTTTTTATTTATTTATTTTTTTCATCCCATCCGTTTCCCCATGCCTTGATTAGCACGCATACAAATTTTCAGGCAGTTCCGTCCATTGGGTCAGCCTGCACACGACTCCAAACACCTGAGGTTATATTATGGCCACCCTGTATATTCCTGAGTGACCACCAACCCTGTATCCAGGAAACTGCCCCTAGACAAACCCATCCGAATGCGTTTTGACCCTAATCTGGTGCTCTATAGGAGGTCTATAAAAAAAAAACAAAAAACGGAGGGCTAGTTGACTTACACCAAAAATCAACCGCTACACTCCACAATTATAGGTTGTAAGCCCGTAGCTATTAACCCATTATCCTTAGGGTATGTTCACACGTTGGAAAAGGTGGCACAAACCATTGAAGTCAATAGGAGCCATTTTTGCAGGCGGATTCCGCGTCAAAATCCACCTGCAAAAAACTCTGTGTGAACTAGCCCTTATGTGAAATTTTTCATTAATGAGTTTTTGTTATTTATTTTTTTTTACTTCCTGCATTCCAAAAGTCATAACTTTCTCATTTTTCTGTTTACGTAGTCATATTAGGGCTTGGTTTTTGTGTGATAAATTGTACCATTTGGCAAATTATTCTGTGTATGTACTAGGAAAGGGGGGGGGGAATAAACGTGAATGAGGTGGAATGGAGGGAAAAAAAAAAAAAAGTACCGTATATACTCGAGTATATGTCGAATATTTCAGCACCATTTTTGTGCTGAAAAAGCCCCCCTCGAGTCAAGCAAAAAAAAAAGTATATATATATATATATATATTTTTTTTTTTGGGGGGGTGTCTATGACCAGCCACAATAGTAATGTATAGAATCTCCCATAAAATAGTGCGAAAAAAAAAGCTTTAGAGAAATATAATACAAAAATCAAGTAAATAAAAGTTCTAAATCCCTCCTTTCCCTAGAATTCATATAAAAGTAGAAAATGACTGTGAAACGCAAACACATTAGGTATACCTGTGTCTGAAAGTGCCCGGTGTACTGAATATAGGGTACCTGCAGTGCTCCTGGTGCGTCGGGAAGGGGTTACTAGGAGCACTGCAGATGATTCAGCCAGACTGAATTCCAAGTGGGGGAAAAAAACCCAGTCCTCAAGCTCAGGGAAGGAGCAGACAGACAACCAAAACACCCCCTCCCCTTCCCCAGCATCTACTGCACCAAAAATTCCGGCTATTTTAATTTTTGAAATTTTCCAGTAGCTGCTGCATTTCCTCCCCTAGGCTTATACTCAAGTCAATAAGTTTTCCCAGTTTTTTGTGGTAAAATTAGGGGCCTCGGCTTATATTCTGGTCGGCTTATACTCGAGCATACAGTCCTATGAAAAAGTTTGGGCACCCCTATTAATCTTAATCATTTTTCGTTCTAAATATTTTGGTATTTGCAACAGCCATTTCAGTTTGATATATCTAATAACTGATGGACACAGTAATATTTCAGGATTGAAATGAGGTTTATTGTACTAACAGAAAATGTGCAATATGCATTAACCCCTTCCCGCCAATGGCATTTTTTGATTTTCGTTTTTCGTTTTTGACTCCCCTCCTTCTAAACCCCATAACTTTTTTACTTCTCCGCTCCCAGAGTCATATGAGGTCTTAATTTTTGCGGGACAATTTTTTCTTCATGATGCCACCATTAATTATTCTATATAATGTACTGGGAAGCAGGAAAAAAATTCAGAATGGGGTGGATTTGAAGAAAAAATGCATTTCTGCGACTTTCTTACGGGCTTTGGTTTTACGGCGTTCACTGTGCAGCCAAAATGACATGTCCCCTATATTCTGTGTTTCGGTACGGTTCCAGGGATACCAAATTTATATGGTTTTATTTACATTTTGACCCCTAAAAAAAATTCCAAAACGGTGTTAAAATTTTTTTTTTCTAAAAGTCGCCATATTCCGACGGCCGTAACTTTTTTATACATAGGTGTACGGGGATGCATAGGGCGTCTTTTTTTGCGGGGCCGGGTGTACTTTTTAGTTCTACCATTTTCGGGAAATGTTATTGCTTTGATCACTTTTTATTCAAATTTTTAGCAGAATTAAAACAGTGAAAAAACGGCGGATTGCCACTTTTGACTATTTTTCCTGCTACGGCGTTTACCGAACAGGAAAAATATTTGTATAGATTTGTAGAGCGGGCGATTTCGGACGCGGGGATACCTAACATGTATATGTTTCACAGTTTTTAACTACTTTTATATCTGTTCTAGGGAAAGGGGGGTGATTTGAACTTTTAATACTTTTTATATTTTTTTTTTACTTTTTTTTTTTATTTTTTTTTTGCATTTATTAGACCCCCTAGGGGTGTTGAACCCCAGGGGGTCTGATCACTAATGCAATGCATTACAATGCTAATGCATTGCAATGCATTGCAAAAAAGCATCATCTCTTTTGCAGGCTGTATACACCAGCCTGCAAAAGAGAGAATTTGCAGACTGGCTGGGAGCCCTTAACAAGGCTCCCGGCTGTCATGGCAACGGGGGGGTCGGCCCTGGAGCATGCTCCAGGAGCCGGCGATCCCTGCCAAAATGGCGGCGCCCATGCGCCGCCGGGAAGATGGCGCCTCCGGCTCCTTTGACAGCAGCGCCGGAGGGGTTAATGCCTCCGATCGGTTCGGGGACCGATCGGAGGCATTAGAGCCGGTTGTCTACTGCTTGAAGCAGTAGACACCCGGCGGCTATGACGGCCGCCCGGCTCCCGGGCGGTCGCCATAGTTACAGACCCGACACGCGCCGTACTATTACGGCGCATGTCGGGAAGGGGTTAAACCAAAATTTGACCGGTGCAAAAGTATGGGCACCTCAACAGAAAAGTGACATTAATATTTAGTAGATCCTCCTTTTGCAAAGATAACAGCCTCTAGTCGCTTCCTGTAGCTTTTAATCAGTTCCTGGATCCTGGATAAAGGTATTTTGGACAAACAATTCAAGTTCAGTTAAGTTAGATGGTCGCCGAGCATGGACAGCCCGCTTCAAATCATCCCACAGATGTTCAATGATATTCAGGTCTGGGGACTGGGATGGCCATTCCAGAACATTGTAATTGTTCCTCTGCATGAATGCCTGAGGATTTGGAGCGGTGTTTTGGATCATTGTCTTGCTGAAATATCCATCCCCGGCGTAACTTCAACTTCGTCACTGATTCTTGAACATTATTCTCAAGAATCTGCTGATACTGAGTGGAATCCATGCGACCCTCAACTTTAACAAGATTCCCGATGCCGGCATTGGCCACACAGCCCCAAAGCATGATGGAACCTCCACCAAATTTTACAGTGGGTAGCATGTGTTTTTCTTGGAATGCTGTTTCTTTTTGGACGCCATGCATAACACCTTTTTTTTATAACCAAACAACTCAATTTTTGTTTCCAAAATGAAGCTGCCTTGTCCAAATGTGCTTTTTCATACCTCAGGCAACTCTATTTGTGGCGTACGTGCAGAAACGGCTTCTTTCTCATCACTCTCCCATACAGCTTCTCCTTGTGCAAAGTGCGCTGTATTGTTGACCGATGCACAGTGACACCATCTGCAGCAAGATGATGCTGCAGCTCTTTGGAGGTGGTCTGTGGATTGTCCTTGACTGTTCTCACCATTCTTCTTCTCTGCCTTTCTGATATTTTTCTTGGCCTGCCACTTCTGGGCTTAACAAGAACTGTCCCTGTGGTCTTCCATTTCCTTACTATGTTCCTCACAGTGGAAACTGACAGGTTAAATCTCTGAGACAACGTTTTGTATCCTTCCCCTGAACAACTATGTTGAACAATCTTTGTTTTCAGATCATTTGAGAGCAGGCTGTCCATGTTCGGCGACCATCAAACTTAACTGAACTTGAATTGTTTTGTAGAAAGAAATGGTCCAAAATACCTTCATCCAGGATCCAGGAACTGATTAAAAGCTACAGGAAGCGACTAGAGGCTGTTATCTTTGCAAAAGGAGGATCTACTAAATATTAATGTCACTTTTCTATTGAGGTGCCCATACTTTTGCACCGGTCACATTTTGGTTTAATGCATATTGCACATTTTCTGTTAGTACAATAAACCTCATTTCAATCCTGAAATATTACTGTGTCCATCAGTTATTAGATATATCAAACTGAAATGGCTGTTGCAAACACCAAAATATTTAGAACTAAAAATGATTAAGATTAATAGGGGTGCCCAAACTTTTTCATAGGACTGTATATCGTAATACTGCTACAGCATTTTTGGTATTGGAAAATGTATTTATATTTTAATAGTTTAACATTTTTTGGACTTCGGGATGCCTGATGTGTTTACATATACTATATTTACTACTTTACTATATATTCGTTTACATTTATCTGAAACTTAGGGTAAGTGGGTTGATTTACAGATTTTTTTTTCGTTTTTTTAAGCCCACCCCTCGCCCCCGAGGACTTGAAAATGTGATCTTCAGGGCACCTGTGCCATAGACTGCAATATGATTGCATTTCAGTCTAAAGATACTGTATTTTTTGGACTACAAATCCAAATGCATCACCGCACTCCTGCCGCCTCCAGGTTCCAGCAGCAGGGCTTCCTGCAGCAGATGGAGTTGGGCGATGCTGCGGGCCTTGGGCTTGTCCAGGCAGCGCGAACCCTTCCCATTATCCACCATGCTATTGCAGCAGATGTTGGGTTTGTAAGGATAACGGCAGCCGCTCTGCTGCAGAGCAGTTACCATAGCTACCAGGTCCCTGCTGTAATGTACAACGGAGACACAAAGCTAATACCCATGATTAGAGTCCACTCTAATCGCAGGTATTATAACCTAATGGTATAGTTGTTAGTTGCAGGCCGGCTCCTGCACATCAAGATCGCAGTTTTGTAGTCTATAGGATTTGCAATCAAATGATTGCAAGTTCAAGCCCCCTGAAGGAAAGGCTAATGAAATAGAAAAAAAAAAAAAAAGTTTAAAAAAGTATAAAAGTACCTGTAGTAATGGCACTTGTTTAAACTTATCAGTATAAAAAGACACCTGTGCACACCCTCAAACAGTCAGACTCCAAACTCCACTATGGTGTAGACAAAAGAGCTGTCAAAGGACACCAGAAACAAAATTGTAGCCCTGCACCAGGCTGGGAAGACTGAATCTGCAATAGGCAACCAGCTTGGATTGAAGAAATCAACTATGGGAGCAATAATTAGAAAATGGAAGACCACTGATAATCTCCCTCGATCTGGGGCTCCATGCAAAATCTCACCCCGTGGGGTCAAATTGATCACAAGAACAGCAAAAATCCCAGAACCACGCGGGGGGACCTAGTGAATGAACTGCAGAGAGCTGGGACCAATGTAACAAAGCCTACCATCAGTAACACACTACGCCGCCAGGGACTCAGATCCTGCAGTGCAAGACGTGTCCCACTGCTTAAGCCAGTACATGTCCGGGCCCGTCTGAAGTTTGCTAGAGAGCATTTGGATGATCCAGAAGAGTATTGGGAGAATGTCCTATGGTCTGATGAAACCAAACGAACTGTTTGGTAGAAACACAACTTTTCGTGTTTGGAGGAAAAAGAATACTGAGTTGCATCCATCAAACACCATACCTACTGTAAAGCATGGGGGTGGAAACATCATGCTTTGGGGCTGTTTCTCTGCAAAGGGGCCAGGACGACTGATCCGGGTACATGAAAGAATGAATGGGGCCATGTATCGTGAGATTTTGAGTGCAAACCTCCTTCCATCAGCAAGGGCATTGAAGATGAAACGTGGCTGGGTCTTTCAACATGACAATGATCCAAAGCACACCGCCAGGGTAACGAAGGAGTGGCTTTGTAAGAAGCATTTCAAGGTCCTGGAGTGGCCTAGCCAGTCTCCAGATCCCAACCCTATAGAAAACCTTTGGAGGGAGTTGAAAGTCCGTGTTGCTAAGCGACAGCCCCAAAACATCACTGCTCTAGAGGAGATCTGCATGGAGGAATGGGCCAACATACCAACAACAGTGTGTGCCAACCTTGTGAAGACTTACAGAAAACGTTTGACCTCTGTCATTGCCAACAAAGGATATATAAAGTATTGAGATGAAATTTTGTTACTGACCAAATACTTATTTTCCACCATAATTTGCAAATAAATTCTTACAAAATCAGACAATGTGATTTTCTGGATTTGTTTTCTCATTTTGTCTCTCATAGTTGAGGTCTACCTATGATGTAAATTACAGACGCCTCTCATCTTTTGATTGATCTTCTATTGGTGACTGACTAAATACTTTTTTGCCCCACTGTATTAAAAAGGACCTTTCATGGGTTTGGGCACAGGCAGTTCTATATACCGCTGGAAAGCCGACAGTGTGGTGAATTCAGCGTGCTGTCGGCTTTCCCAATCTGTGCCCCGGGTGAAGAGCTATCGGTACCGGTACTGTAGCTTTTCACAGTCAGAAGGGCGTTCCTGACAGTCTGTCAAGAACGTCCTTCTGCACAGCAGCGCCTATAGAGCTGCACTGTGTGAGCAGAGAGGAACGCCCCCTCCCTCTGCTCACAGTGTTCGTCCATAGACAAGTATCATCAGGAGGGGAAGAGGCGTTCCTCCCCGCTCACACTGTACAGCGCTATAGGCGCTGCTGTGCAGAAGGACGTTCCTGACAGACTGTACCGCTAGCTCTACACCCGGGGCACAGATCGTGAAAGCAGACAGTGTACTGAATTTAGCGCACTGTTGGCTTTCCAGCGGTATATAACACCGCATGTGCCCAAACCCATGAAAGGTCCTCTTTAAATATTTTACGTCATTTTTTTGGTTCAAAAATTTTTTACCCCTATTTTTCTCCTCTAAAATCTAGGTGCGTCTTATAGTCCCGTGCATCTAATCATCCAAACAATACAGTAATTCTCTATAACTATTGAAGCATGTTGCAGGATTAAAAAATGAATACCGTGTATACTCGAGTATAAGCCAACATTTTCAGCACATTTTTCATGCTGAAAAAGCTCTCCTCGGCTTATACACGAGTCAGGGTCCACAGAGCACAGAAAACTGGAAGGACCTGCAAGGGGGAGGTCCTTTAGTGCTACTGCTCTGTGATTGGCTTGTCATGAGGTCACGTGACTGTGATATCATCAAAGGTTCTGTAGCCACTGGTATGTAACATCTGCAGATAAGGTTGAGTCTAAATCCTAGTAGCTCCGCCCACACCAGAGTCCGATCACATGGTCATGACGTCACCAGAGGCACACTAGGATTTAGCATCTATCCTGCAGATGAGTGGCCAGGATTCATTGTGTCTTATGGAAGATGTCTGTTGTATGGAGGAGAGGAAGCTACAGTAACGCGACACACACAGGTACCTTCCTTTAGTTACTCTGCCTATTACTGTCAGGCATTTGGGGTTAATAATTTAGTTTCAGTAACTCCATGTGCCTTACATTAATAACAGTTAACCCCATCATGTCCCTCATATTAACCCCTGTGTGCCCCATATAAGGGTTACTAATATGTGAGACACATGAGGGTACTAATGAAGTACCTTAATTATGAAGATACCTCATTATTACCTCCATATGTCCCACATACCAGTAACTCTTATGTGAGGCACACAGGGGGTTAATGTGAGGGACATGATGGGGCTAACTGCTATTACTATGAGACACATAGTTACTAAGCTGCAATGCACATGACCAGACTTTTTATCTGCAATGGTGGATCAATAAGTTTTCCCAGTTTCTTGCAGTAAAATTAGGGGTCTCGGCTTATATTTGGGTCGGCTTATACTCGAGTATATACGGTACCATTTTTATTGGTACAATTACAGCGATACCCAACATCTTGTTTTTTTATGAGTTACTAATTTTGCAGAACAAAAACCCATTTGTGGACATAAATCAATTATTTTGCATCACCACCATCTGAGATGCGTAACATTTTCATTTTTCAATTGATAGAGTTGATTGATGGCTATTTTTCGTGAGGCAAAATATTATTATTTCTAGGGGCTTTTTGTCCGATGTTCACTGTGCAGTTTAAATAACGTTTCAGTTTCATTGTGAAACGCGGTGATACCAAATATGTATGGTTTTTAATAATTTTTAGGATTTTTTTTTTAATAGAATTCAATGTGATAGGGAAATGAATACATTCATATATATTTCCTATATGTGTATACATTCTTTCAATAATACTTAAGCTTGTAGCATGCATCTCCGGGTCAGCCTGACCCATCTTTCATATTAATCAGAATATTTGCAGAGAGAATGCCACACCCCATAATAAACCAGATCATAATAAAGTGATAAGGCGGTTATTAAAATAGCTTAAGATGAGACTAATGGAAAAACCCATGTCAAAATAGACTTTGTTATGCCACGCAGTAAAGATGGCCGCAAACTGATGTAACCTCTGGTCATCTAGTAAGAGGAATAGTTAGAATATTCATAGAATATTCATATTAGGGGCGGGATATTCTTGTAATACTCATGTATAGAAATTGCTGAATCCTAACGGTTAATGATTACTCAATGACACAGCCATATACGCCTACTGAGTTAATGATTATTCTATTATTCTATAATACACCCATATATGCCTACTGAAAATTGCTATAAGAAGAGATGATGTATACAATAAACTTATGCTTCTACCCAGGTTCAATGTTGACTCGAGTCAATCTTTAAATCTGACTACCATCCAATATACTTAAATGGTCCCATTGAGACCACCCTGACAATGGGAAAGGGGCAGTTTTGGAACTTTATTCGTTTATTTTAAACACATTGTGTTATCAGACCGTAGGCTGCCTAAAATACTTATATTCGACAAAAAACGCAGGAGAATCCAGCAAACTTTCTTCTGAATAAAAACTATTTCTTTTCTATTTTTAAATCATTTTAAAAGGACATACACTCCAATGGGATAATTCAAGAGTAAAACATAGTTGTCCAAGACTGACGCGTTTCGAACTACGTTATTCTTAGTCGTCAGTCTAGGACAACTATGTTTTACTCTTGAATCATCCCATTAGAGTGTATGTCCGTTTAATAATGATACCTGGGGACCAAGAAAAAGCAGAGTTATTATATGGTTAAATGGATTCTTTAGCTTTGCACATACGCGTGTACGTGTGTGTATATATCTGTACATGCACACTCATATATATATGATCTGGGAGATGTCGGTGCTGAAATTAAAGGGGCTCTATCAGCAAAATCATGCTGATAGAGCCCAACATATGCGTGAATAGCCTTTAAAAAGGCTATTCAGGCACCGTAAATGTTATATTAAACTACCCCCCCTCCCCCCGGTTTAAAATAATACCCGAAAAAAGAATGTGATCTACTTACGCATCGTGCACGATGGGCGGCATTCAGGGTGCGCCGTCTTCTTCATCCACGCCTCTTCTTCCTCCGACGCTCGCAAACTGACACTGATAAAAAAAAAATAAAAATGGCCTGGGAGCCTACGCAGTAGCCGTAGTAGAAGCTGCATACTACTGCGCAAGCGCGCAGGCCATTTTTTATATCAGTGTCAGTTCGCGAGCGCCGGAGGAGGATGAGACCAGAGGACATCGGAGGAAAAAGAGGCGTGGATGAAGAAGAAGACACACCCTGAATGCCCGCCCAGCGTGCACGATGCGTAAGTACGGTAGGTAACATTCTTTTTTAGGGTATTATTTTAATATAATATATTTACGGTGCCTGAATAGCCTTTTTAAAGGCTATTCACGCATATGTGGGGCTCTATCAGCAGGATTTTGCTGATAGAGCCCCCTTATTGGCATCAATATCTCCAGTCCCAGGCATATAAGGGGAAAGCCAACAGTGTGCTGCATTCAGCGCACTGTCAGCTTTCTCGCATTATATAAAACTGCATGTGGATATAAAAGGTCCCCTTTAAGGTGGCTAAGATTAACACTTGTTGAGGGGCTGATCAGTGACTACATAGTGTTACTCAGTACAGACTAACCTGATTTGTTTCTAGGAAGAGGTGCAGTCCCACCAGGAATATGAAGCTCACTATGGCAGGATTACATTCATACAGAATTTCAGTATTCTTCAGAAACTATAGAGATCTTGAAAATGCCAAGTAGCTGAAAGCTATGAGAAAGTTGTACAAATGTCCATTTCTATTGTGATTTTGTGTCATTTACCCGAAAATTAGAAGCTAGGGAAGGATCAAACAGTACAAGGCTGTGCGGACTGAAGTAGAAATATGCCATTGGTTCGGTCCACAATGGACAGTGACTGCTTCAAATCCACATGTTACATGTCATTGCAGCAGCCAGTCATAGCTCCACCAGCTCGCTGCTCTGCTCGGATATGTAAAGCGTTACCCCGTACACAACTATTAGAGACACTCACCTGCTGAGCGGAGGACACTGAATGTGACGTCCCTCATTCCGTGCCGCGCCGCGGCACATGCTGAACACGTGATTCACGGCGTGTCAGATGCCCGGAAGAAACGTAACCGCGCCGGAAGTGAACTGTTGAACTGTATCCGCCATCTTTAGTGAGGGCGTGGCGTAGGGAAAGTCATACAATCAATTGTGTTCAGTTTCTTAGGTCTTCTATTATCACTTGATGTGTATGTGTGGAAAGACCTAAGGTATTGTATATAGTATACAGATAGTAGTATTCACTATTGTTCTTTGCTGGTTGTTTTCTTATTGAAAGGCAAAAGAAAAGTTTGGGTCTAGAATGCAGTTTCTCCTGTTAGGTCCTCCTTCCAGCAACTCCATTCAAGTGAAGTAACTAGCTTGGAAATGCTTCAGATAGGATCTGCTGGAACAAACTCCAATATAGACAGTGTGTTACTCTAGGTTGAGGCTTGCACTCAGGCTTTCAGTCCGCTTACAAAGTGGTTACCCACTGACCCTCATAAACTGTAATGGGGTCCGTTGGGTTTCTGCCCAAAAAATGTGGAGAGAAAAGACCTGCTTGTATTTCTCAAGCGGGGTCCCTGAGCTCAGATGTGGACCCAGCCTTACTGAAATGGTAAAGCTTGTCATTTGCCAGACTCGTGAGGTGGCCATTGTTGTGAAGTGAAGCAGTAACACGCTGGCTGACAACTACCCAAGGCAACTTCTTTTTTATTTCCTTATTGTTGAAGCAAGAGGAGTGGGCCAAAATACCTGTGGACAGGTGCAGAAGTCTCATTGATAGTTACAGGAATCGATTACAGTGATTGCCTCAAAAGGTTGTGCAACAAAATATTACGTTAATGGAACCATCATTTCTGTCCAGGCCGGAGTACTATTTTTAAAAAATTCTGCTGAAGCAATGTCTGACTTTCATTTGTTCATTTTCATAGGATTTTTATGTGTTGTTTCTTCTGATTATACTACATCAGATTCAAGTTATTTCTGTGACCATTCTGGGTTTTTTATCATTAAACAAGGGGTACCAATAATTTTGTACACGTGTGTGTGTATACATATATAATATATATATGCATGCATGTGGCTGCTGGAGTAGGGAGATTTGGGTATGTCTCTACTTCATTCAGGTATATGGTATGAGTGGGGTTAATTCCTTGTGTCCTGAGGTGTGTGTATAAGAACAGATAGCACTCGTGTAGATGGTTCTATGCTCCTAGGAAAACCACTTGTGAGTAATACTGCTGTGATTTCTGTTTATGGAACTGTGCAGTAGGCAGTAGTTAGGTATCTGTGCTGTAGGTAGTGGCTGGATGGCTAGGATTTTATTTTGTATTGTTTTTGTTTGCCTAGCAGCACTAATAAGGGCCAGCTCTGTCCTGGGGAGCCCCCAGTATCCAGTGCAGGTGGTCGGTGACAGAAGGATACTGTCCATGGTAAGTTCCATGCTAGAGAATAACTCCCATCCCATGTATGAGACCGTGATAGCATTGAGCAGTATTGTCAGTGGCTGACTGCTTCACCCTAAGTGTGAGAAGGAGCGCTATCGGAAGTCTTTCCACCCCGCTGTAGTTAGGGTCCATTCACACGGAGTAACGTGCCACGTGACCTGGCACGTATACGGCGTGTGAGATTTTGAGCGTCGTAAAATCTCCCATTGATTTCAGTCCAACTACACTGGGGCCGATGTAGGGGGGGGGACGTGAAGCTGGGGAATATGGTTGGATCCCTGGGGACAACCTAGGGACACCCCCCTTCCCCCGGGACACCCCCTCCCCAACCCCCTTTACCCGCTGCACTGACCTGTGCTGTGTCGGGTGCAGCAGCCTCCTCCTCAGCTGTCCGTGAGCTGTGTAGGCGGCCTGGGATAGCTGCAGCACCGGGACCATGTGGGCTGCCGCCATCTTCCTCACTGTTTCCCCGCTGAATTGGCACACCCACCTTCAGCCCCCATCCTATGGTGCCGCAGCCCTGGCTCTAGAGCCTGCCCACAGCCTGCCATGCACCAATAGGAGGTGCATGCACAGACCAGCGCTGACGGAATGACAACTGCTACAGCCGTGCCGGAGGATTCTTTGGAAGGTAACGGTGGCCTATTACCTTTTCTTCGGCAATGTGTGCGTGTGTGTGAAATTTCCCCAAAATCCATTCAGCCGTTTGGCTGTGATTGAGGAACAAACATCCAAACACACAAACCCACAAACATCCAAACTCACAAACTTTGAGTACTATTCGAAATGGTAGTTTCGAATAGCACGCTCCCATAGGAAAGGATGGGAGCGGCTGGCACGTAGGGGGGTTAAACGGCAGGACGCCGGTTCCGGCTGCGTCCATTCATTTCTATGGGAGCCTGCTATTCGAAACTACTGTTTCGAATATTACTCGCTCATTTCTAATTACTATATAATCTATGCTGCTATAACACACTGAATTTCCCCATGGTGGGACTATTAAAGAGACTATCTATCTATATAATACCCTGTTCATATCTGCTTTTGTATTCCATCCGGAGAGAATCCGCATGGAGACACCCCACCCCCGAACGGAACACAAACGCAATTGCAGGCGCTGTGCTGTAAAAACACACTGACCCCATAGACTATAATGGGATCCGTGTGCTTGCCGTGCACTGCCTGCACGAATGATGACCTATGGGGGTCCGTATGCAATTGCGTTTGTATTCCGTATTCCAGTTGCACCATCTTTGGCTGGACTGGACTCTTATTGTTTTTTTTTTTTTGTTTTTTTTTATAAATTCTTTATTTATAAACATTTTACAAAAAAAGCAAAACACAGGGCAAAGCAATAACAAAGTAGGCCCAGAAATAACGGACCCACAAACTAAACCACACACAAGGACACGACCAAACAGGAGAAAGGGAGAAAGGAGTCGGAAGGGTGGAAAGGGAGAGAGAGGAAGAGGAGGAGGGACAAAGAGGCGACCCCGAACTCTGAAAGACAGGAAGGAGGGACGACCAGCTGCGAGCCAAGAGGCTAATAACAAGTAGAGATCCAAGTGAGTACATCCGATGGCATCAAGACCGGAGTGAACTCCAGTAACATGGGAGAACAATCAAACCCGGGGAATCAGGCAGAGAAAAAAGGATGTGAAAATGAGAGTCAGAATCTCCCCGGGATTGAGCTCCAAATTGTAACTATTCCTCACACCAGGATGTCTGAGAGGGCCAGAGGTCGGGACTCCATAGGAAGAAACAGAAGGGGATGAGGGAGAAAAAACAAAAGACAAAGTACAAAAGCAGGGAGACGGGAAGGACAAACAAGCGAGACTGCTCCAGGCTAGTCCGGAGCGGACAACGAAAAGAACTGTGGGGAAAAACCCACTAATGCAGGTCTCGAGGACGCGCCGCAGAATGCCCTCAGAGAGCCGCCAATCTTAACTAAGTGGGGGAGAGGCCATAAACCATGGCACACAACCCGCACCCCAAGCAGCAATATGAGACAGCAATGAAGGACCGGGCAAGAAGACAGGAGAGGAGGCGGAAAACACCACTGGAAGCCACAACTGGTAGGAACCAGCCACAGCCTTCAGCAGGGCAGAAAACGTAAGGCAACAGTCAAAGGCACAAACTGTAAGCACAGCAGGAGGACAGGCACCAACAGAGTATACAAAGTTCACACAGGAAGGCTGACACCAGAGGGATCTGAGGCAGCCACC
Organism: Leptodactylus fuscus; assembly: GCF_031893055.1. Lineage (NCBI taxonomy): Eukaryota > Metazoa > Chordata > Amphibia > Anura > Leptodactylidae > Leptodactylus > Leptodactylus fuscus. The sequence continues at coordinate 218,410,897 of NC_134265.1, forward strand.
GCGGGGAATCAGCAGGCCGGGCCAACCGAAGACATGGAAGAGAAGGAAGAGCAATCTGCAACAGTAAAGCACAACATGGCCCAACGACATGGCAAACAGGTAACAGAGAGAGTGCAAATATGGAAGAAACAGAGAGAATAGGCACAATATGATTCAACTCAGGCCTAAGGACTCAGGCAGGAGACCACAAAGGAAAAGGACATCTCCTATACAGGACCTCCAGAGGAAAGCAAGGCAGGGTCTATCAGTCTGCGCCCCTGGCGCGGCAGAGGGGGGGAGGAGGGCTGATCCGCCTGAGAGGTATCAGGGAGCGCATACGCCAGCCAGTCCGGCAACAAAAGGTCAGGGGCATCCAGAAACTGAGCCAAAGCGGTCGCCTGATCTGGGGAATGTAAAGTAAAAACCGCGCCGTTTCTTCGTATTCGAAGGTGGAAGGGGTGTCCCCATCTGTACGTGGCCCCAGAGTCCAGGATCAACCGGAGAGTAGGCTTCAGGAGACGTCGCATCGCCAGCGTGCGGCGGGAGACATCAGGAAGAAGGGAGATCGTGCCATCCATGAAGGGAACTGGACCGTGGCGCCAGGCAGCCTGAAGAATATCCTCCTTCTCTCTGTAGAAGTGTACCCGGCATAGGACATCCTGCGGATCAGCAGAAGAGGCCCTCCTGGGCCCCAGAACACGGTGAATTCTGTCAATATGTACCTCAGTGTCTATTGGGCGAGAGAAGACGGTGTTGAAAACAGACAAGGCTACAGAGCGAAGCTCCCCAGGCGGAACGACATCTGGAATCCCACGCAGCGCCGCACCTCCCATGATGCGACCTGAAGCGAGCGCTTCAGGCGGCGCTATGCCAGGGCCTCAGGGTGGGCGGCATTTTTGGTTACCTAAGCCAGTCCAGGACAAGCTGTGCACTGAGCGGTGATTTGGGGAGGCCACTGGAGCAGCGCTGCTCCAGCAACCTCCTCTCATGCTCAGGCAGAGAGCAGGTAGTCTCTGTGCCTGCTCTCTGCCGGTGAACTGCGCTAAGCCCCGCCCTCTGTACTTCGCCACACCCCCTCCGCTCCGCCCCCTCCTCCCAGCGGTGGGGGCGGCTTTCTGTAGTTCACCCCTGATCCCACGCAGTTTAATATTGTTACGGCGGCCTCTATTTTCCTGGTAGTCTACCTGCAACAGCAGATGGTGGTTGAATGTGCGTTTGAGTGGAGAGAGAGTTTGTTCCAGTGACAGGAGACGCTGGTCAATAGAATCCGTACGCTGCTGCTGGACGGAGACCTGGGCCTCCAGTGTTTGAAGATCAGACTTGAGGCCAGAGAAAATTTTGTCCTGCCTCTCCTCCACTCGGCGGACCATGGCCTCCTGGTCAGATTTAGTAGGCATGGACTGGAGCAACTCCCAGATATCAGAGAGCTTAGGGCGTTTAGGCCTACGAGAGGAGTGAGAGGCCTGAGAAGAATCGGAGGAATCAGAGGCCGGGGGGGCATGCTGAATCGCGGGCGTATCAGAGAAATCCAGATTCATGTCCAGATGGTGGGAGGCAGGGGGAGGGCCACCATTTTGAGAAACGGGAGCAGCAGGGGCAAGCGCAGAGTCCCGGGCCATAGGAGGGGGAAGCAGAGACCCTCCAGGGGGACAGACAGCGTCCATGGGGAGGACAGTTCCAGCAAGCTGAGGGGGGACAGTGCTTGGCCTGGGGCCCTGGGCCTGCTGCGAGGGAGCCTGAGAGGCCACAGGGGGAGCGGATGAGGCAGGTTCCAGATTCCGTCACATCACGGGTCAGAGCACCCTGCCAGGATGCCACAGGGGTGGAAGACAGCAAAGGAGGTCCTGGAGCCGCAACCACAGCAGAGGAAGGGGGGAGGGGAGCCGCCATGAGGCCGGAGCTGCTACCAACTTGGGGTGTGGGAGAGAGCCGTACCTCGCCAGGAGCACATCCAGGAGTCCCCACGCCGGAGGAGAGGAAGACCGGAGGACCAGCTGGGGCCACAGGAGAGAGGACCGGCTGCTGCGGGGGAGGAACCTCCGAGGTGTCGGCAGGAGCGCGCGCCGGCGCCATCTTGGAGCCGGCATGCTGCGGGGCAGAGGAGGCCGTGGAGAACAAAAAACACGCCATTTGCGGGTCAGCCCTGGCCGAGGAGGAAGACTTGCGTCCCAGTCATCGCACCATTCCGGAGCCTGGAGAAGGTAAGGCTGGACTCTTATTGTTGTGCTAAAAGTGATATGCGGACTTGCTTCCTTTCTGTGATGGCCTGGACATTCCGCCACCTGAGATGTCTGATTGGGAATTGACTCCCCCACCTCTCCCCCAAGACTGGAGTTCTCCTACTCTTAGAAGACAGTGACAGTGATTACAAAGTGTAAATTTGACCTCCATTTTGTTTTAATTGCCGTGAAATGCTGAAGGGGTTAAGAAACTTTCTAAGGCCGGGGCCCCACGGACTGGAAACGCAGTGATTTGCCCGCAGCGGAGACGCTACGGGAAAAATCGCGGCGTTGTACAGTGCAGGCAAAGTGGATGGGATTAATGCGAATCCCATCCCCACTTTACAGAAAAGATCGCAGTGGCTTTGCAAATCGCAGCATGTCAATTATATCTTCGGAAACGCCGGCGGCTTTCCCGTAGATATAATGTTAAGAGGAGGTCCTCAGAGGAAAACTCTGAACTTTCTCTTAAAAGTGCTGCGGTAAGAACCGCAATGCGTTCACGCAGCAGTTCTTCCCGCAGCACTATAGTGCTGCGGATATGGCCCGTGGGGCCTTAGCCTAAATGCTGTTTTGAATTTTTCCAGGAGTGCAGTTTTGAGAATGGGGCAATTTATGGGGGTTTCTATTAGAGAGACCTTTCAAGGCCCCTTTGGAATTGAATTGGTGTCAGAATCTGTGTGTTAGAACCTCTGTTTCATCATGTGAAGATACTGTTCCAAGGATCTCCACTAGTGGCCGCTATTCAAGTGTCATTATTACTCCTACCACCTACTCCCTGACTCTTGCCCACAGTTAATGTGGTGAGTATTGCTTCATGACCCTGGCCATCTTGTTTCCTGTTTGCGGCCATCTTGTTTCCTGTCTAGCCCTATATATACCCAGAGCATATTATAACCAATGCTTGAGTATTGTGTTTGTTCCCAGTCCTCTAGCTCTGAGGTATTCTTGCTCAGTATACCTTGGCTTCTCCTGCTTACCCGCTCCGTGTACCGACTCCTGGCTTCTCCTGCTTACCCGCTCCGTGTACCGACTCCTGGCTTCATCTGACTACCCGCTCTGTGTACCGACTCCTGGCTTCACCCGACTACCCGCTCTGTGTACCGACTCCTGGCTTCATCCGACTACCCGCTCTGTGTACCGACTCCTGGCTTCACCCGACTACACGCTCTGTGCACCGACCTCTGGCTATCCATCGACCAAGTCTCCTACTCTGCTGTGTCTGCCCTCCTTCCTGGCTATCGGATTCCAGCTGTATCACCAGTATCGTAACAATTGGTACCTTGAAAAATGTGTTTTGGAAATATTCTTGAAAATTCGTGCCTGGCGTGTAAGATTTATAATATCTGAAAAAAATTAAAGGTCGATTAAAGTTTGATTGTAACATCAAGCAGACATACGGTAAAATATGTTTATGAACTAATTATGGTAGTATGAAAGGCATGCAATTTTAAAGTTTGAAAACTGCATTTTTTCCAAACTTTAATCAAATTACCTGTTTATTCATAATCAAAAACAAACATACTTACCAAAATTTACCGCTGACATGAAGTACTATGTGTCACGAAAAAAACATTCTCTGAATCACTTTGATATCTTGTCTCAGTGTTATTACCACATAAAGTGACACGTTCGATTTGAAAAATGAGGCTGGACCTTAAAGGGGTTTTCCCAACTCGCCTGCTCACCAACTTGCAGGCTGTTTGCTCTGTTCACTTCCTGGTTTTCTCAGTAAATTGGTGGGCGGGCAGTGGGTTTCACTTGCTCTGCTTAGCTCTCTTCATAGCAGTACATGTTTGAAGTCAGTAATAAAGGATGGTTGTAAATACGTTAGCACAGTATCACTGGAAGTGCACAATATGAAGCAGATGTGGCAGAGCTGGATTTGATAGCTGATGAGGATCCCAAATTTACATGCTACAGGACCAAGAGTCAGCTTGCAATAAACTCTGTTTTAGGTCTGTGTTTACATACAGAGGTAACAGACTCCCTGTCTCAGCCCTTATCAGCAAAATTCAATTAGCCGAACTGATAGCTGGAAGAGGGAGATAAGCGGCTCAGAAATACAAGCTGGCCCCGAGCACTCAGCTCCCCCTCCCTCCCTCCTGAGATTAGTGAGCTACCTCACTTGTCCTGGACGGAGAGATAAGATCATCCCATCGTCATGGAAACAAGATGTAAACAATGAAGTGAATAATCTGATAGGAGCCAAACAAAGCAGTTTTTCTGAAGCAATGTGTTTAGGAAAAGTCTTATATCCACATAAACTAGCAGTATAGATAGGATCCTTGAGATGGGACAACCCCTTTAAGGCTAAGGCCCCACGTTGCAGAAACGCAGCTTTCTTTGTTGCAGATTTTGTTGCGTTTATTTGAGCCAAAACAAAGAATGACCACAAAAAGAATGGGAACTATATAGGAAACTCTTATACTTTTACCTTTTGCTCAATCCTCCTCTGGCATCCTCTGTGTTTGTTTACATGGTGTTACCTACCTGCTGTGCAGCTTCCTGTGTCATTGCTACACTAACTCCCTCTCACTCAGCCCCCCCCTCCTCTCTCACTCCATTACAAAACCCTCTGTCTCACTAAGCCTAGTCCCTCCCACTCTCACTGACTAGCGATACCGCCCATTACTAGCTCCTCCCATCCCCACTGTCCCACTAAGCTTAGCCCCTACCACTCTCACTGACTAGCGATCCCTTCCCAGTCTCCTTGACTAACCTATTCCGCCATCCTGACTAAAGCTAGTCATCTTAAGGACTTTGACTTCGCTGGGGCGAAGATTCAACTATACCAGGATCTCTCCTGGATCACCCTGCAGAACAGGCACCATCTTTGTCCTTTACTCCAATTGTTGCGTGAGCACCAAATCTCTCACCGCTGGTGTTTTCCATTTTCTTTGACTGCAAGATCAAATAGACGTTTAGCTACCTTGTGCACATATGCGGACTTGCTTCCTTTCTGTGATGGCGTGGACATTCCGCCACCTGAGATGTCTGATTGGGAATTGACTCCCCCACCTCTCCCCCAAGACTGGAGTTCTCCTACTCTTAGAAGACGTCATCTGCCTTTGCCAAGTTCCTCAGCCCGGAGGCCGAGGGTGGATCCTGCACTCCATGACTCTTATCTCATGTGTTGTCTCTTTTTTTCCTTCCTGCGGGTTTGCATTGTTCTTAAGTGATTGATGCTTAATGTTCTTGTCTTACTGTTATTTTTTTGAGGTATTTAAATTTTATCGGTCCTATTGAGCTCTGGCAGGGTAGGGTACCTTGCCCACCCATTTATTTTCCATTTGACATGTTTGTTTTGTGTTGGCTATTGCCTCCACTGATTTTGGCCTATTATTACTGTTGGTCACCCACCCCACCTATATCTCAGGGGTGCCCTCCAGCTGTGGGCCCCTTTTTGGGACCCAATTGGTTTTTCGGCCCATCCTTACTAGGATGTGTGCTCTCTCCCCCCAGCTGGGAGATTTAGTCATGGCCTTTCACCAATTTTGCTTTATTTTTATTATGTATGGTTGTCCCCCCGGTTGTTTCCCCCCCTCCCTCCTTCCCTCTTGATTCCTCCTTTTTCTCTCTTCCCTTTAGACTGTGACTCTCACAGGAGTGAGAGGTACAGGAGTGTGCAAGTTCCTGTACCTCTCACGTCTTTCGGTGACACTGCTGTTTTTATCCTCTGGGTGAGTTTTGCCTTCTCATTTGCTGATTTGATCATTCCATTTTCTTATAGCTAATTGTGTTTCATTGAATGTCAAGGGTCTGGGTTCAAATGTTAAGCGTTGTATGGTGCTCCGAGAACTTAGGTTTCTCCAGGCAGATGTGGCGTTTCTGCAGGAGACGCATTATGACCATACAGGCTCATTTAACTTTCATAACTGCTGTAAGGCTGGTGTGGCTATTCTGCTTTTTTGCACCTGCCCTATCTCAGTATCTGCATCTCACCTCAATTCTCAGGGACGTTATATCATATTAGAGGGTCTTCTTGGGGTCTTGGCTCGCTAGCGGGGGTTTGCTGGCACGGCCTTGTTGTTTGGTGGGGATTTTAACCTATTCTTTTCTGAGCGTGTGGATCGTTTTTCCTTCCACACTGACCACTTGCCTGCCTCGCTTCTTCGCCTATGGAGATCAGGAGCGTACTGCGCATGCACGCCTAAGCGGGCTTCAAAAAATGGCCACCGGCCGGCCTGTGCACTCGGCTCTTGCCTGTATCTCAATGGCAGAGCCGACTGCGCTGGTGCTGGAGTGTGACCCCAGCCGGAAGAAGATGGCAGAAGAGGCGGTTGCTGAAGAAGATGGAGGCGTCGCTGGAAAGAGTTCTCTGGCAGCATTGGGGACGCCCCCAGTGCTGCAAGAGAGCTCATTTGCATACCAGTAAAAAAACGGTATTTCTACCGAACGGCGGGCTGTAGGCGACTGATAAAGGTAGGAGAAAAATAGCCTTTAGAGATGAGCGAGTACTATTCGAAACGGCTGTTTCGAATAGCACGCACCCATAGGAATGAATGGAAGCGGCCGGCCGCTTAACCCCCTGCGTGCCAGCTGCGTCCATTCATTCCTATGGGTGCGTGCTATTCGAAACAGGAGTTTCGAATAGTTCTTGCTCATCTCTAATAGTCTCTTAAGGCTATTCCGACCTGTTAACTAAAAAAAAAAAAAAAAGTATTTTAATGGTAGAATCCCTCAGTCTCAACGTGGAGAAGACCTTTTACCGGCTGAGTTGGCCCTTTATGTTGTCCACTCTGAAGCGATTTGGCTTCTCTGGGGCGTTTCTTACGGTGGTCTCTGTACTAAACTTGTTGCTAAGATTTGGTCTAATCATGATATCACGGGGGTTAAGGTGCGTGATCGTATCTTTAAAATTTGCCTTTTCGCATCTTGTCGGGCTATAAGATTAACCCTTCCAAGACTGAGGCCCTCCTCTTGAACATTCCTGACCCGGCTCTCTGGCTTCTATGTCAAAACTATGATTTCCAGTGGCGGGATCGCTCTCTCAAATACTTAGCATTCAGCTCTCTTCCTCCTTCTCCTCGTTTTATTTGGCTAAATTTCCACGGCTTTTTAATGAGCTGTGCTCACCTCTGGACGGAGGTGAAGTCCATGATGGATAAGATTTTCCGTCACTGTGTACCCCTGGACCCTCTGGTCTATCTTCTCCACCTCCCCTCCTTGGGTCCTGGGTCTTCTATGCTGTTTTTATATCTTTGCACTGCGACTAAGTCCCTCATTGCCCTTCGTTGGAAGAGTACCCAGCCTCCCACAGGCCCTTCCTTATTGATCTTACATTAAGGATGTTAGATGTATGTAGTATCTCATGGCTACGCTGGATACGGTGAAGAAGTTCCGATCTGTCTTGGAGCCATGGGACACATATTGTACCATCCATGGCCTCTGATTCTTTAGCATCCCCCTTTTTTTCCTTCTTGTCTTTTTTTGTCTTTAGTCTCCCCCTTTGTGTTTCTCTGTCTTTGGGACTCTCGGTTTATTGCTGCTATTGTAGTACTATTTTATTGTCTGTTTCGTTCATCTTTTACTGTTTCTGTTGTGGTTCTTTTGTACAATGTTTTACTTTTTCTCCATTGAAAACTTAATAAAAACTACAGTTTAGAAAAAAAAAAGAAAGAGGGAGGAGTCGTTCCTTCTCCGGACTCAAGAAGGCTTCATAAGTATTGAGGGGGAGGGGGAAGAGTGGAAAGAGTGGAAATGGAATGTCACCGGATTCAGAAGGTGTCTCTGGTGGTCACATGATATGGGTAATTATAGATTTTTTTTTAAATTGATATAAATTGGAAGTTAGGTGGGGGGAGGGAGTTTAGTTTAGGGGTTAAAGAGGACCTTTCATGCCGACAGTGCGCTGAATTCAGTGCACTATTGGCTTTCCCGTTATGTGCCCCTGCTGAAGAGCTATAGGTGCCATTACTGTAGCTCTTCATTGTCAGAAGGGTGTTTCTGACAGTCTGTGAGGAATGCCCCTCCTGACAGTAGAGTCCATAGTGCATATGTCCGAGGACGTGAAAGATATATTTTTGAGCTACATCCTTCACGGGTTAAGATAGGTCATCAATTTTATATCAGCAGGGGTCCGACTGTTGGGACTTCCACAGATTAGCTGATCAGTTTCCCATAGTGTGTTCTTTTTTTTTATCAAGTTGTTGCTTGTAGCTAGCCATGATAGTGTAGCATGCTGCCGGACCCAAATCAATATAAGCCATAGGTGTAATTGTAAGTATGGATTTGTAAATCTCTCTCCCTTATCCCATTTGTGTCTTTTTGGAGTAATTGATGAACCAGAGATAGGGTTGTTAACAAAAATCTTTTATTAGCCCTACTCTCTGACTCAAGATTGCTATAACACACACACACACACACATATATACTGTGTGGTTTTTTTTTTTATAACTTCAGATTTTAGAACAAGTACATATGATGAACGAGAACATAAAGACAATGAATGTGGAGTACATAAGAAACAACATAAAAGGGAGAGGGAAGAAAGAGAAAAAAATCTTTTTTTTTTTTTTTTTTTTTTTTTGTGGAGGGGGGACTGGGTGGCAGAGACAGCTCCAAGAAAGCTCCTTTGTACAATTCAAGTGGTAAGTATTGGGGATATAAGAGAAATTAAGCTTAACTAAACTTTCAGATAACTTTTGATTTTCTGGCAGTATTTGGGTTAATACATTTTGTCATATACTTTATTAACAAATTTTGGATCCTTTTTGTGACATCCTGCATTTTTTCACTCTTTTCCTTGCATCTGTATTGAGTGGTTTCTGCCTCTCATTGAATGTAAAGTTGTTGTGCCATGAAAATTTTCTTTAATCTTACCCAGCTACTGCATATGACTATTTTTGCAAATGGAACTCATTACAAATTCTGTAACATTCCCAGGGTACAGTAATATCCCTCTGTATAGCACCATTTGCAGTCTGTTCACTTCATCTCCGCCAATAATCTTCTTGCCAGGACGTACATATGTGTATTGTAGAGTCTTGATGCACATCATAGGTGGAGGGTTCTCTTAGGTTAGGAGGATTCAGTGTCTCTCTGCTTTGCAGTACAATGCTGCAGCCTGCGTGTGCTCTGTGTGTCATGGGAGCTTGCAAGCAGGTTCCACATCAGTTTCCCTAACAGGCAGAATATATATCTACATACAGACGGACAACTTTACAACAGCGAATGCACATCCATGCAGGTGAATGCACTGAAGAGATTATGTTGTCCCAGACTTGATTTACAGCAGAGTGGGTGGCAGTATCATTGCCTAGGCAGTAGCCAGGTTATCTGTCAGAGGGTAAGGTAGGGATAATAACAAAGGTCCTCAGTTTTATAGCCTTCTGAGAACTTAAAATGTACATTTTGGTACTTAGTTTGTATCTTAACATACTTCATGGCACAACCCTTTAATAATTTAGTTTAAGCTAAACACACATTATTCCTCTTTAATGGAGTTACTTCTTTTTCCGAACAAGCCTCTGGTTTCGGCCCCTGGTTTCCAAAAAGAAACAAACATAATAAATTGGAAGGGAGTTAAAAAGAAGTGGATATTAAGATGTTACAAATGATGATATGTGTGCAGTGGGACAGATTTACTATTGTGGTTACAACTAGGCTCTGGTATAAATCCCAAGGGCATCTAATGATACGTGGGAGTTTACTAGAGTATATTTTCCATATGTTGTTTTTCTTTCATATATGTATATTCAGTGTATGCTGTCAAAAAAAACCTGACATACTCTTGTCTGTTTTGATGGCCAAACGGACCCAATAGAAATCAATGATTCTGTTTTTAATGGCTGTAAAATGGACTCCTGTTTTATGTCCATTAAAAACGGACCAGACCAAAGAAATTCATTCTTTTTTGTTAATGGACAATTATAAATGGATGCCAAACGGCAGTAAAGTGGATGCAAAACAGCGGTCAAAACGGACATGTACATGTACATCTACAGATTTAGCCATCTTTATCTTGAATCTGATAACTTGCTGCACGGTGACTTTTTTTTGCATTGCAGAAGAGGGATGCAAAGATGGAGATGACAAATAGTTGTGAGCGTAGGGTCCCAACCCAAAATTGCAGCAAAGATGGAACGTCACATGTCAGATGTGCAAAGTGTAGATTTTTATTGCGTAGAGCTCTACGCAATAAAAATCTACACTTTGCACATCTGACGTGTGACGTTCCATCTTTGCTGATTTTTTTTCCATCGGTTTCAATCGCTTTTATTGCAAGTTGAAGGGATTAGCAACCGTTTACTTAACATCTTAAGGTGAGGGCTACACTGTGATTTTAACCAAAACTCTCATCTAGTGACTAAAGTTCGCTGTGTTGTTGTGCAACTCCTCCACTAATGTAAGTGAATATAGTGGAATTGTAACTTAGTGGAGGCTGCAAATGCAACTTTTAGTTGCAAAATAAAAAAGAACACTGCTTGATTAGTGATGGGGCAGCAGGGCGACACAGTGACCTTCAGTCACGGTCAAGGTTGCTACATTAGCTACATCTACATGCTAACATTTCCAGTTTCCTCATTGGCAGCATATTATCTGAATCTACTGTCATTTGTGCTCATTTAGATGTTTGCATGCAGTGATCACTACATTATATATACTTGGCGTAAAAAGTTTGCTTTTTTTGTACATTAAGTTAAACAAAATTTTTCAGAAACACCATTTCATATTCATATCAAGTGCAAAACCGTGCATGACATGGATATAGTTTTTCTATTAGCTTTGTGAATTGTTAATGTGCCGTATATAATACTTACACTGTGACAAAGCATTCAAGTAATACAGTATAAATAGAATACGTTTATCTAGTTTTTGATTTTCGTAGTGAAATGTGTTTTCATCAATGCAACTGCCAAAAAAATGTCCTTTTTTCATCTAATGTGGCTTAAAGGGGCTGTATCAGCAAAAATGATGCTGTATGAGCCCCACATATGCGTGAAAAAGGCTATTCAGGCACTGCTAATGTTATTTAACCCCCCCCCATTTTAAAATAAAAATATAAAAAAATATATATTAAACATACCTATCGTGCACGCTGGGTGGTCCTGCACGGTCCAACATCATCTTCTGGCACGCCTTCCTCTTCTTTCGGCAACGCCCTCCTGGCTCTTCCCCGGCTTCATCGTCCTCTTCTTCCGGTGGGATTAGTTCAAATCCGGCACGTGCGCTCCCTCCGGAGTGCTACTGCGCAGGCTCCAATGCCATTTTTCTCAATGGCAGTTCTCAATGGGATACTGAGCATGCTCAGTTCCCCTTAGAATGACGCGAGCGTACTGTGCATGCGCAGTACGCTCACGAACTGCCATTGAGAAAAATGGCGCCGGAGCCTGCACAGTGCTACTGCGCACTCGCCAGATTTAAACCAATTCTGCCGGAAGAAGAGGACAATAAAGCCAGGGAAGAGCCAGGACCGGAGGGCATCGCCGAAAGAAGAGGAAGGTGTGCCAGAAGATGACGTCGGACCATGCAGGACCACCCAGCGTACACGATAGGTATAATTATAATTTACGTATATGTTTTTATAGTTTTGTTTTAAAACAGGGGGGGGTGTTAAAATAAGATTAGTGCTGCCTGAATAGCCTTTTTAAAATCTATTCAAGCATATGTGGGGCTCATACAGCATAATTTTACTGATAGAGCCCCTTTAAACTGCACAGTCTGAACGCACCCTTATAGAATGAATCTTGTCAGTTGTGTAGTACTTACAGAATAATATTCACAGATAAGGTTGAACAGTGCACTTGTTGCTCTTTCTTGAAGAGAATCGGTGTGTTTCTAAAATTAATAAGATGAAATATTCAGTTAAAATGATGCAAAGCTCTTAAAGAGGACCTTTCACCACTTTGCAACCTATGCAGCTTTCTGCCCCATGTTATAGATGCAGCTGCATAGACTGTAGTGCACTTTGAATTACCTCCCTAGCCCCCCTCGTTTTGGAGCTGTGAGCCCCGTAAATTTTGGCGCCCTGTATGGTAATTAAGGCTTTAGTGTCAGAAGGGCGTTTCTGACGATAAAAAGAAAAGCTACGTCAGTCTGACACTGTCCAATTAGCAGTGGACAGTGTCGGAGCTGCTTCTCCTGCCTAATCTCGTGAGTTCTCGTGAGATCAGGCAAACGTCTCTTCACAGGGCTGCACAGAAGACCCAGAGAAGCGATCCAGGCTGAGCACTGAAGTGGATGAAGGAGAACTTCAGTGACATCTTCACAGGTAAGTGAAGAAACCCCTAAGCAATGAGCATAACTGCCCTGTACACCCTGTGGTCCTAGGTCTAGCCCCTATACAACGAGCATTAACCCCTATAGCCCCTAGGCAATGAGCATTAACCCCTAGGGGGCTATAGGGGTTAATGCTCATTGCCTAGGGGACTATAGGGGTTAATGCTCATTGCTAGGGGGCTATAGGGGTTAATGCTCATTGCCTAGGGGACTATAGGGGTTAATGCTCATTGCCTAGGGGACTATAGGGGTTAATGCTCATTGCTAGGGGGCTATAGGGGTTAATGCTCATTGCTAGGGGGCTATAGGGGTTAATGCTCATTGCCTAGGGGGCTATAGGCGTTAATGCTCGTTGTATAGGGGCTAGACCACTCAGATTCCACTCAGTATCAGCAGATTCTTGAGAATAATGTTCAAGAATCAGTGACGAAGTTGAAGTTACGCCGGGGATGGATATTTCAGCAAGACAATGATCCAAAACACTGCTCCAAATCCTCAGGCATTCATGCAGAGGAACAATTACAATGTTCTGGAATGGCCATCCCAGTCCCCAGACCTGAATATCATTGAACATCTGTGGGATGATTTGAAGCGGGCTGTCCATGCTCGGCGACCATCTAACTTAACTGAACTTGAATTGTTTGTCCAAAATACCTTTATCCAGGATCCAGGAACTGATTAAAAGCTACAGGAAGCGACTAGAGGCTGTTATCTTTGCAAAAGGAGGATCTACTAAATATTAATGTCACTTTTCTGTTGAGGTGCCCATACTTTTGCACCGGTCAAATTTTGGTTTAATGCATATTGCACATTTTCTGTTAGTACAATAAACCTCATTTCAATCCTGAAATATTACTGTGTCCATCAGTTATTAGATATATCAAACTGAAATGGCTGCTGCAAACACCAAAATATTTAGAACTAAAAATGATTAAGATTAATAGGGGTGCCCAAACTTTTTGATAGGACTGTAGTCCCAGGCAGTTTTTCTTTTCTGTTCTTTTTTGATTGTGCTTGAGCGAAGGTACTCTGGTAACGACTGAAGGTGGTTCTAGGAGGGATCTATTTAAATGGTGTAATTGTGTTACTGGTAAGTGTAATTGTCTTTATTTCCGCCCACTGAGACTCAACGCCAACAACTACCTGGCATTTCTGCAGGATGATTTGCCGGTGTTGCTTGAAGATGTGCCTTTGAACATCAGGGCAAGGATGTGGCTCCAGCAGGATGGAGCACCTCTCCATCCATGAACACCTCAACAACCGATGGCCAAATCGGTGGATTGGATGCGGCGGACCTGTGCTGTGGCCCCCTCTCTCCCTCACTCGATTTTTTTTCTTGTGGGGACATATCAAGTCCGTTATGTACACAACGCCTGTGCCAACTTGCGAAGAGCTCTTGAACTGCATCCAGGCTACGTTCGTTGCAGTGAGGGCCATTCCAGGAGTCTGTGAACGGGTTCGTCAGTCCATCTCCCGGCATAGCACTGCTTGCATTGAGGTAAGTGGCCAACACTTCGAGCAACTCTTGTAAATAAGTAACCGTGATTAAACTGTTTTCCCATTAAAGCGCTTTCTCTTCTTCATTTCAACTCGGTCTGCCTGCAGCACCACAACGGTACATTTCCGATCACATGTTCATTAATTTAAAAAAACGCTTCATATACTGGCTAAAGTCCACCCTTTCATTTTGTGTGCTTACTTTCCGGACACCCTGTATATCGCTTATCTGTTTGTAGCATTTCAGGTGTACAAAATGTATAGGTCTGTGCATATTATACTAGTGATGCATGCTCGGTAGAATACAGAAAAGCTTCTTCTGTAACCTCAATTAAACAAGCAGAAATATCTTTTAGGCCATATGTGCTTTCTTTCTGTTTCTCAAAAGAAAGCCAAGCATGGGCAGCATCATCTGTGCATAACTAACAGAGCCTCAGTAGAATGATATGTACAGACCATGGGGTGCTACCGTGTTTCCCCGAAAATAAGACCGTGTGTTATATTAAATTGCCGTCCTAAATATAGGACCTGTCTTATTTTCCGGGGACGTCTTATGACAACCGACAGTCATGCCAGCACTTCCTTAGCGGAGCGCCGGCATGACTGCCGGTTGTAGGGAGGGGGAGGGGAGGTATCCTACTTACCTTCCCCATCGTCATAGCAGCGCTGGTGCTGCTGTTTGTCCCGGCAGCGGAAGTGGTGGGTGGGGCTTAGCGAGGCTTCCGGCGGTTGCGACGGAGAGACTCACTTCACTGGCATTGCAGCTGGCTGGATGCTGTGCACCGGAAAGCCGGGTGCTGCCTCTGCATCTGGGATGAGCTGGGAGAGTGGACTCCCCGCAGCATATGCACAGCGGACATCTCCCAGCTCATCCTACAGCAGCAGGGACAGTGGATACAACAGCAGAGGCAGCAGCCGGCATACCTGTGCACACGGAACACAGTGTTCAGCCGGCTGCAATGATTTTTGGGCATGCCTTACTTTCGGGGGTGCCTTATATTACAAGCAGATCATTTTGATACTGTATGTCTGTGAAGAATCTTGTTTTTAATGGCAATACTTACTGTAAAATAAAATTTTATTTTACTTATTGCTTATCCTATTGTTACTTAGGTTACATATTGATGGCACAATCCTTTTAATAACAATAATGTGTGCTGAAAGCTTGTTGAGAAAACATAATGCCACAAACCCCAAAACTGTACCCCTATATACAAGAATACTGTGTGTGTAATATAAATAAATAAGCATATATTGCTCAGGTACCGGGAAGGGGAAGGGAGAAAAAAAATTCCTAATGTGTTGGAATCTGTAGAGCAGAGCCTTTTAATTGATGCAAAGAGCTGGACTTAGCAGAAGTGGTGAAATGTCCACCTTAATAAAAAATGATGTTACATTTAAGGGACATTACAATATGATCTTTTGACCACTGATATAATGATTTGGTTTACTCCGTATGCCAAAGGATTACTATGTGACAAACAATCTATTAAGCTACAGCCACATCTAGGTACATCATGACACCACTCTCACGCCCTGTTCACATCTGCATTCAATATTCTGTTTGAGAAATCCGCATGGGACCCCCAAATGGAATACTGAATGCATTGGCAGGCGGGGAGTAGTGAAAGCACACGGACCCCATAGAATATAATGGGGTCCCTTTGTTTTCCACGCAGTCTCCGCACAAGTCATGTGGAGAGGAAAGTAGTTCATAAAGTACTTTTCTCTTCGCATGTTGAGTGTGGACACCGTGTGAAAAACACAGAGACCCTATTATAATCTATGGCAGCGGTCCTCAAACTAAGGCCCGCGGGCCACATGCAGCTCGCCGGGGACATTTATCTGGCCCGCGTGCCGTTGCCTGGATCGCTCACTATCTGGGAATCCGATTCCCCGATAGTGAGCGGATCGCTGCTTTCAGTTATATGTGTAAATGCACATACAACTGGAAGCTATCAGTGTAGGCTGGGGTTGTGCGGCCTACACTGACTGCAGAGAGTGACCTCTGCCCAGACGCAGGCGCGATGACGTCATTGCACCTACAGTCTGAAGGAGGAGGTCATGCGGCAGCTCTTCATGGGTAAGTAGTGTGTGATTGTGTGTGTTGTACTGAGGAACATATAATACAGTGGGGGGGGGGCGTACTGAGGAGCAGATAATACTGTGTGGGGGAGGCGTACTGAGGGGTAGATAATACTCTTGTGTGGGGATCGTACTGTGGAGCATATTATACTGTTGGGGGCGCTACTATGGAGCATATAATCTTAATTTTTTTTTTTTTAAACTATATTTTGGCCCTTCAGTGGTTTGAGGGTACAGTGAACTGGCCCCCTGTTTGAAACGTTTGAGGACCCCTGGTCCATGGGGTCCATGTGCTTTCATTGCTCACCTGTTGTCTATGTATTCTGTATTCCGTTCTGGGGGATCCCCTGTGGACTCCCCGAACGGAATACTGAACGCAGATGTGAACCAGGCCTTAGAGAGCAAGCTTAACAAAACAGGAAGATACTAGAAGCCTAATCTAATTTAGAAGGGAAATTCCAGCTAGCTGCCGAGAAAACCTTGGGAAATTTTGGGTGCTATTAATACTCACTTATCTAGGAAAACAACAACCCGGTTTTGGCAATACAAGGCACAGTAGTATTTAAAATTGCCAATTTTACTTCATATTTAGTCTGTTATAAATAATTTAACCCCTTAAGGACATGACCAAAATTCAAAGCAAAGGGAGTCTACTACCTCCTCCAAGCATATTCAACAGTTACCACCACACTACAGAGGACATACCCTTCCAGCTCAAGTAGGATAGGTTATTTTATAGCAGTGGGAGGATAATGATGGAAATGTAAAAGGACAGTAGCAAAGTATTGTGAGATGTGAAGTTGTGCCAATAAAATGTAACCTTTAATGCATAAATAAATAAAAATTCAATTTCCAAATAGTATATGTAAAATTAAAAGGGCAGGTATGAAATATACCTGGTTGCTGTGGGAATCTGTGGTGAGATTGCCCCACTGTTTCACCAATAGGGACTGCAATTCAGTGCTAATTGTATCATAATCAGTATCTCCTCAAGGGTCATGTA
Organism: Leptodactylus fuscus; assembly: GCF_031893055.1. NCBI lineage: Eukaryota > Metazoa > Chordata > Amphibia > Anura > Leptodactylidae > Leptodactylus > Leptodactylus fuscus. The sequence continues at coordinate 218,427,904 of NC_134265.1, forward strand.
TAGTAAGAGGACTGAATCTATTGATAGCAAATAGTCTCCTTTGCATTCCATTCCCTATATATTTTGTTTAGTACTGCAATATAATTGGCCAATGAACTCAGAGAGGAGTCTGTTTATGTGTATAGAGCCCTGTCTTGTGCTATACAAATTGTGATGTATCAATGTACTGATTCCAGAAGGACTCAAATGATGTGTTTAGAGAAATTAATTATAATATAGTGATCTGTATCATGTAATGGTTGAACAGATAACCGAGAAAAGTTTTATACTGTCAAGAGCAGGGGTGGGCAATTAATTTTCCCATGGGGGCCACATAAGAAATTGTAACGGTTCTAGAAGGCCATGCGCGCCGTGCAAAATTTAGCTCCACCCACTTCTACGCTGACTCCGCCCATTCTTAATGATCTTTCCAAGTGCCCCCACAAAGTATAATCCTCCTAAAGTCACCCGTACATTATATGTCCCCACATTATAATGTTCCCCTCCCAATGTCCCACAGTATTAAGTCCCTCTCCTGGTGCCCCAGTATAAACTAGCAGACACTAGAGGGGACATTAATCTGGGGCAGCGGTAGGGGGACATTAAACTGGAGGCAACTAGAGGCAGACGCATACCTCCCAACCGTCCCGATTTCCGCGGGAAAGTCACGATTTGGGTGACATGTCCCGCGGTCCCGGTTGGAGGGAGGTATGTCCTGATTTCAACTCAGATCTGCGTCCAGAGGACGCAGATCTGAGTTGAACACATATGCGGCTGAAGCAAGGAGCTGACACAGGTCAGCTCCTCGCTTCGCCGCTGCGCGTCTCTCTCGCTGACACATGCGGCTGAAGCGAGGAGCTGACCTGCGTCAGCTCCTCGCTTCGCCGCTGCCACCGGTCTCGCTGACACATATGCGGCTGAAACAAGGAGCTGACAGCCTCGCTTCAGCCGCATATGTCAGTGAGACCGGCGGCAGCGGCAAAGCGAGGAGCTGACGCAGGTCAGCTCCTCGCTTCAGCCACATATGTGTCAGCGAGAAAGGTGCGCAGAGAGCGGCGAGGGAGCAGAGGAGAAGGTAAGTTTAATGTGGATGTGGAACTGGGGGCAGATGAAGGAAAGGACGGCATGACACTGGGGGCAGAGATGGAGAGGACGGCATGACACTGGGGGCAGAGATGGAGAGGACGGCATGACACTGGGGGCAGAGATGGAGAGGACGGCATGACACTGGGGGCAGATGAAGGAGAGGACGGCATGACACTGGGGGCAGAGATGGAGAGGACGGCATGACACTGGGGGCAGAGATGGAGAGGACGGCATGACACTGGGGACAGAGATGTGGGGACATGAATCTGGGGGCAGAGATGGAAGGGGGACATGAAACTGGGGGCAGATGAAGGGTGTATATGAAACTGGGGGAGAGATAGAGGGGGGACATATAATTTACGTGTGACTGTAGGAGGATTATACTGTGTGCGGGCACATGAAAAATTAACGAGTGGGCGGAGTCAACACAAAAGTGGGTGGGGCTAAATTTTCCACGGCGCGCGTAGCACATTTTGTCCCTCTTTCGGATCTTCAAAAGTTGGGAGGTATGCAGACGTCCCCCTCCAGCTACCCCCCATGGTTTAAAATCCTCCTCCAGCTGCCCCAGTTTAATGTCACCCTCCATTTGCTTCTAGTTTAATGTCCCCCCTCCATGTATATTCAGTGTAACTGCCCCCCTACATCTGCTCCTAGTTCCCCCCTCTTGCTCACACATGCTGTCTCTTGTCTCTCTATCATCCAGCAGCCCCCAGTGCCGGCAGCAAGCACACAGTCCCGTGTGGCTCCGCCCACTAACGAGTCATAGCCTATCCTGGTGATAGGCTGTGATGACATCATATCAGGTCCTTGAACGAACTTCTACAAGCTATTCGAGTTGGATAAAAGTAGTCAGAGGGCCGGATGTAGCCCGCGGGCCGCACGTTGCCCAGGTCTGGTCAAGAGTATCACCACCAAGCTAGGCAGGCAAAGTAAAGCACTATGCTCACAGCTGGATCCCAGAGGAGAGTGGCAGGATTATCTATTATGCTCGGTTTTTATCTTGATGCCCTGCTCCTCCAGTGTAAGGCAGCAGCAAATGTAGCTCCACTTACGAGAGTCATACTAAAATGGGATGGCAGTATAGAAGTCTGAGTCACACTGACAATACATTGAGCACCACTATATCTGGATGACTGCAAATGTGGTGAACTGAAAGATAAGTATAGGAGCATGGCCCTCTGATTCTCGCACACCCTGGCAATTCTGTCCCTGTGCTCCTGCTTGTTAAAACCATTCCCAAAATATGTTTTGCTGATATAACCACAAAGAAGGTCACTGCATGGGGTAAAGCAGGCAGTTGAAAGCCCAACCCCTTTGTACTTTGTTGCCTCATTTGCACAAGAATTCAGTTGTTTTTCTCACTTTATGTTGAAATATTGTTGAGATTGATTTTTGTTACACTTTAGTGGTAAATGTTGGCTGCATTTATTTATTTAAATTTTTTAAATGCTCTGCTTTTCAGATGTTCATTCATCTAAATTAACCCCTTCCCGCCAAGGGTATTTTTCGATTTTCATTTTTCGTCTTTGACTCCTCCCCCCTCCCACTGCCAAACCCCATAACTGTTTTATTTTTCCACTCCCAGAGCTATAACAAAAATCCAAAACTTCCAAAAAAATTTTTTTTTCCTAAAAGTCGCCATATTCTCACACCCGTAACTTTTTTATATTTCTGTGTACAGGGATGCATAGAGCGTCTCTTTTTGCAGGACCAGATGTTATTTTCAGTTATACCATTTTGGGGTAATGCTTTGATCACTTTTTATTGAAATTTTTATCAGAGGCAAAACCGTGAAATGGCTTTTGAATTTTTTTCCCGCTACAGCGTTTACCGTATAGGAAAAATATTTTTATAGATTTGTAGAGCGTTTTCAGACACAGGGATATCTAATGTGTATGTGTTTCACAGTATTTAACTACTTTTATATGTGTTCCCAGGGGGTCTGATCACTAATGCAATGTATTACAATGCTAATGCATTACAATACATTGCAAAAAATCGTAGAGTAACCTGTTAAAGAAAAGCATTGCAGACAGCCCGAGGATCTCAGCTGTCATGGCAACGTGACGTTGGCCACGGAGCCCTGGGAAAATGGCGCCTCGGTCAGCTTTGACTGAGGCGCCAGAAGGGTTAATGCCCATGATCGGTGCGGTCACGGACCGTGGGCATTAACGCATGGTGTCTGCTGTATGAAACAGCAAACACCAGGCGACTATGGTGGATGCCCTGCTCCCAGGCGGCCCCCTGGCATCCGCCGTACTAGTAGTACTAGTACGGTGGATGTTGGGAAGGGGTTGACAAATTTTAATGAGTATGTTTCTGCTTCATTTTTAAAATGTTCTTTAAATTGTTGAGTTTAAAAGCAATTTTCCAAACGTTGAAGACAATTTCCAAACCTCATTTTTATGGACCTGTTGGTAAGATACTTGTAAATGTCTATATATTAGGTTAAAAGAGAAAAAGCATTCCAAAGTATGTTATTAAATTTCTCTGGGGTATGGTAACGGGTGGATGTACACTAATGTTTGTACATCAGAGCGCAAAAGGAGGACCGATTTTGCTGGAATTGTTTTCAGATGCCATATCTCATTTACAGAGCCCCTAAAGTTCCAGTACACTGGAACCCTCTAAAAAGTGACCTTATTTTGCAAACTAGACCCCTCAAAGAACTTAGAAAGTTGTATAGTTAGTACTAATTACACAGACGTTTCATAGAATATATTAAGATTGGGCAGTGAAAATTAAAAATTACATTTTTGGAAATAAAATGTTGCTTTAGCCCCAATTTCTCATTTCTACAAGGGCTTAAAGGAGAAGATGCACACCACAATTTATTATTCAAACAAAATAAAAACATGTCTGTAAACTGCAGTATGGGCTCAGAAGGGAAATGGAATAGTTTATGGGTGCCATGTCTCATTTGAAAAGCCCTTAAAATATCTAAAATTACCCCATTTTGTAAACTACAAAACTATATGCTTAAAACAAATAGTTCTGCCCTTTACCTTGCCAAACAAGACTATTTCACGGCTCTCATCTCTTCTCTCTCCAGCAACCCTAAAAGGCTTTTTGAAACTTTTCACTCCTTACTCACACCCAAGGTGGAAATGCCATTCACAGACCTTAGTGCTGATGACCTGGCCACTTATTTCCATGATAAAATTGATAAGATCCGTCAGGAAATTACTGCCCAAGCCCCAGGTGGCATTGATCCCATCACCTACCATAGCAATGATCCCCTCACCAACCGCACTTCAGACTGTCCATTCTCATCTTTTGAAACTGTTACAGAAAAGGAAGTCTCTCAGCTACTTTCTTCATCTCGTCCTACAACCTGCAGTAGTGACCCCTTCCCCTCACACCTTCTCCAGTCTCTGTCGCCTGCAGTCACGACTTACCGTACTAAAATATTTAACCTCTGTCTCTCCTCTGGAATCTTCCCATCCTCCTTCAAGCATGCTGTTATAACCCCGCTATTGAAAAACCCTCCCTGGACCCGTCCTGTGCTGCTAACTATAGACCCGTCTCTAACCTCCCCTTCATTTCTAAAATCTTGGAACGCCTGGTCTATTCTCGTTTAATCCGCTATCTCTCTGCTAACTCTCTGCTTGACCCATTACAATCTGGCTTCTGCGCTCTGCACTCTACTGACACGGACCTCAAAAAAGTCTCCAATTATTTCCTAATGGTTAAATCCAACAGTGACTTCTCTCTTCTTATTCTTCTGGACCTCTCTGCAGCTTTTGACACTGTTGATCATCAACTTCTCCTCACTATGCTCTGCTCAGTCGGCCTCAACGACACTGCGCTCTCCTGGTTCTCCTCTTATCTCTCAGAAAGCACTTTCAGTGTATCATTTGCGGGCTCTGTTTCTTCCCCTCTTTCCCTTGCTGTTGGGGTTCCTCAGGGCTCGGTCCTAGGCCCCCTGCTCTTCTCTCTCTACACAGCCCCCATTGGACAAACCATCACCAGATTTGGCTTCCGGTACCATCTTTATGATGATGACACCCAATTATACACATCTTCTCGCGATGACACCCCTGCACTAATACAGAACACCACTGACTGTCTTTCTGCTGTCTCAAATATCATGTCTTCGCTCTATCTGAAACTAAATCTCTCTAAAACTGAACTACTGCTGTTTCCACCATCTAATAGATCTGTCCCTGATATATCCATTGCAGTCTCCGGCCTTACTATAACTCCTAGGCAGCATGCCCGCTGCCTCGGGGTCATGTTTGACGCAGACCTTTCCTTCACTTCCCATATTGAATCACTTGCATGCTTGTGTCACCTCCAGACACTTATTGTCTCTCTGATTCATTCTCGCCTTGACTACTGTAACTCCTTACTAATTGGTCTTCCCCTTACTAAACTCTCCCCTCTTCAATCTATTCTGAATGCAGCGGCCAGGCTCATCTATCAGGCTAGACGCTACAGCGATGCCTCTGGTCTGTGCCAGTCGCTACATTGGCTGCCTATTCATTATAGAATAAAATATAAGTTATCACTCTCATCCACAAGGCTCACCATAATGCTGCACCTCCCTACATTTCCTCCCTCATCTCTGTCTGCCGCCCAACCCGTGTTCTCCGCTCACTCAATGACCTAAAACTTACCTCCTCTATCATCAGAACCTCCCACGCTCGTATACAAGACTTCTCCCGAGCTGCACTACTTCTCTGGAATGCTCTATCCCAGACAATCCGATTAACTCCCAATTTCTACAGCTTCAAGCGCAAATTAAAAACACATCTTTTCAGACAGGCCTATCACAATTCTTAGTGTAAACCCTTCCGTACTGTCATTAGAATCCCCAAAATTTAACCCTCCTCTGTTCCAGCTCCCACATTACCCCACGGTATGATGCCATTTCAGGCTAACTCTATATGTCCAAGCACCATCCACATGTTAAAGGACAAGACTGGTGACGGCTCAAAGTTTTATGTTTGTGTAATGACAGTAACCTCTATTACAAAATTGTCTGACCACTGTATAGGCAATGCCACCCCTGCTACCTCTTGTGTCACCTCCTCTACCTCCTATATTGTAAGCTCTTGCGAGCAGGGCCCTCAGTTCCATTGTATGAAATGACTTTTCTTGTAATGTATTTTTCTGTCTGTATTTGAACCCTACTAATTGTACAGCGCTGCGGAATATGTTTGCGCTATAGAAATAAAATTTATTATTAACTACATCCCTCCAAGGAATTTCTCAAGGGCAACCCAAACCCAAAACTTGGGAAGTTTGTCACTAACAAACCAGTCATATACTCTGTGGTCTCTTCATAATATACCATATATACTCGAGTATAAGCCGACCCGAATATAAACCGAGGCCCCTAATTTTACCACAAAAAACTGGGAAAACTTATTGACTCGAGTATAAGCCTAGGGGGGAAATGCAGCAGCTACTGGAAAATTTCAAAAATTAAAATTGTCTGAGTTTTTGGGTGTAGTAGATGCTGGGAAAGGGGAGGGGGTGTTTTGGTTGTCTGTCTGCCCCTACCCTGAGTTTGAGGACTGGGATTTTTTTCCCCCACTTGGAATTCAGTCTGGCTGAATATAGGGTATCTGCAGTGCTCCTATTAACCTCTTCCCGATGGAAGAGAAGCACTGCAGATACCTTATATTTAGTAGACCGGGCACTCAGACACAGGTATACCTAATGTGTATGTGTTTGACAGTAATTTTCTACTTTTGTATGTATTCTAGGGAAAGGAGTGATTTACAACTTTAATTTTTTTTTTTAAGTTTCTTTTTTTCTCCACTATTTTATGGGAGATTCTATACATTGATATTGCAGCTGGTCATAGACTCCCCCCCCCCCCCCCCTAAAAAAAAATTTTTTTTGTTTTTCTGCTGACGAGTATAAGCCGAGTATAAGCCGAGGGGGGCTTTTTCAGCACAAGAACTGTGCTGAAAAATTTGGCTTATACTCGAGTATATACGGTAGTTAAAACTACTAGGGGAACTGTGGCCGGCCACCGGCAAAAGCACTGAGGGGAATCCCCGGCAGACTCGGCTGCCTGGATTTCCCCTCAGCGCTTCTGCCGACGACAGTTCCCCTTCAGATCCGACAGCCGAGGTCTTCCTCCAGGTACGTGCTCCTGCTGGCAGCCGGGGATCTCCCCTTCAGCTCCAGAGGCCGGGGATCTCCCTCAGCGCTTCAGGGCCGCATTTGAGAGTGCGGTCGCGTTCGATCTCTCCTCTCTCCAGCGGCATGGCGGCGCCTGCTGCTTCCCCGCAGCGGAGGGCATTTCCACTGTAACTCCGCCATTACCACTGTAAGAGTTACAGTGGAGGTGCCAATTCTAAAGGCGACTGCTCTGGAGCAGACTACAGCTACCGTAGTTACAGACCCGGCATACAGACACCGGGGCGGGTGCCGGGCCGCAGCATCGCCATGACGATGCTGTTCATTTCAAACTACAGGTACTTACGGTACTTCTGCTAGAAGGCCCCGATACTTCTGCCAGGAGCATGGCAATGCTGCGGCCCGGCACCAACCCCCATGTCTGTATGCCGGGTCTGTAACTACTGTATTACCGTAATGACCCGAATATATACGGTATTACAAAAAAGTATTACAAAATTTGTTCAAAAGCTTAGTTTTGCTTTAAGCCATACCTGGCACAAACTCAAACATTACATTACACTTTTTCTAATTTATTTATCTTTTTTATAATATACAGTACAAAACCAAAAAGTTTCACACTTACCCCATTAATAACCACCCATGGGACATACTCATGTGGAGGATTTAGCGCATCTGTCTTCATGGCATTCTGGTGCATAAGTTTGTTACCAAGGTCACCGTTCACACAGTCCATTACAGTTTTGACTGCCAGTTCAGGTTCATATGCTGCAAGGCACTGTAACAGAGTATATCATAGATAGAGAATTTACATTTTAACCCCTTAACAAAATTCCAAAATCTAGCAAAAAAAAAAACATTTTTGTAAATGCCACCATATTCTGACACCTGTAACTTTTTATACTTCCGTGTATGGGGATGCATAGGGCGGGGCCAGGGCTACTTCTTAGTTTTTAATATTTTAGAGAATGTCTATTGCTCTGATCACTTTTATTCAAATTTTTATTAGAGGTGAAGCAGTGAAAAAAACATGGTGGTTTGGCACTTTTGATTTTTTTTTTTTATCCCCCCCCCCCCTTCCCCCTCAAAATGCATTCACCATATGGGAAAATATTTTTATAAGTTTGTAGACCAGGCATTTTTGGACACAGGGATACCTAATGTATATAATGTGTTTCACAGTAACATTCTACTTTTATATGTATTCTAGGGAAAGGAGGTGATTTGAACGTTTAAAGGGATTCTATAATTTAAAAAAAAAGCCAAACATTTTTAATAGAAAAATAAAAAATTAAAACATTTCCTTGAGTTGACCTTTTATATTTCCATTTATAGACTGCATAGAGTATCTTTCTTGCAGGGCTAGATGTACTTTTTAGATATTATTTTGTGGAATGTCTCTTGCTTTGATCTCTTTTTTTTATTCAAATTTTGTAATAGAGGCGAACATTTTTGTAGACCGTACATTTGCAAACAGTGGGGTTTTTTTTTACTGGGGATCTGCACACTAATGTAATGTAATGTATTACAATGCTAATGCATTGCAAATTTATGGCATAGCTGACCAAGGTGGTGGGAGCCTTAGTTGCCATAATCAGTAAGGGCACTGATTGAATGAAATAGGGCTTGGTCTCTACTGTATAATACAGCAGATACCTGGTGGCCGCTCAGCTCCTGAGTGGCTGCCATATTTAAATACTCAACATCTGCCAGATGTCAGGAATGGATTACGTGTGGACCAACTGAGGCAAATTTGTACTGTTGTTTATGGTTCTGTCCATGAATACAGCAGTTTTGGAGTAGGGTCGAGAATTTTATGACTACACATCTAGTTGAATAGTCCCCCTCCATCCCTTCTATCTGTTTACTTTTGGAAAAATTGTTCATAATGGAAATTGACTGGGTGCAAGTGGCGCATCAGAAGGAGAAAAAAAGTCTGGCAGGCCTTTTAATGTGCACTGACATTCCAAATACTAAAATTGACCTGATACATATTACACTGAAGACAAAACCATCATGCAGACTTTTTGTTTGTCTTTTTTATTTACCCAATAACGTGTTTTTGCACACTTATTATCAAATGAACAAGGAATGGTTAGAATTTAATTTTTACTTACTGGCTCCAGAGCACTTGTCAAATTAGAGGAAAATTCAATGCAGGAAATAACTAAAAAATAGCTTTCTATGTTCTTCAGATGATGCATAACACAGGCCTAGAAATATAAAGGACAACATTTACAAAGTTAAAAATTGATGTAAACGGTGCGGACTGTTCAAATACATGTTGGTAGATTTTGTGTAATATCACGTGTAAAAAAGTTTTAGTTTACACAACGGAAATTGTGTCCTCCAGGTTTATATTGGAGAAAAATGTTTACTAGGTCAGTGTCTTTTCCGGATTTTCTGGCCTACCAGGAGTGTGACTCCTATCAGTATAGTTATCTATGAGGCTAGGAGTCCCTCCTTCCTAGCAACATACTGTCCCATTCCCATTACAGTAAGGCCAGCATGGTGGCTCAGTGGTTAGCAATGCAGCCTTTCACCACTGGAGTCCTAGGTTTGAATTCGACCAAAGACAACATCTGCAAGGAGTTTGTATGTTCTCCCTGAGTTTCCATGAGTTTTCTCCAAGTACTCTGATTTCCGAAATAGAAGGGATAGGGTGGCTAAATCCTAACCAAAAGGTACGTATAAAATAGAATTCTTTATTGATACAATTAAAAGAATGTAGAAAAAACTAGGGTCACTCGGCCACAAAAAATACAGACACACAAAGGGTCAAAACATGCACCTGTCCTAATCACAAATGGAAAACCATCCTTTCCATTCAGCATAGATCAACCCTACTAAAATAGAACCCACCAACAAGATAAATAGACAAGTGGGTTCTATTCCCCCAAGGGACATCAGCCAACAGAGTCTTGAGATAAATAAATATTCAGGGCAATAGAATGATGACTCCTTGACCTTAAGACGCTACACTGCACCAAAACCTGTGCATAGAATATGTGGTGGTGTCTTAATAGCTGGACAAAAGTCCTATCTAGCAGAGTCTATGAAACTGCTAAATTCTATCATCGAATGCGTTTCTAAAAATGACTGTCAGAAATGTCATCAGAGGTATATAGAATAGGGGAGAATAATCTGGCATTCTACACAAACAGCTGATCCATAAGGCCAGTAAGCATCAGGGCAGGGTAACCACCAAACGTCAAAGCGCAGGCTCTCTGCCTATAGGGAAGTGGGACAGGACAAGCCCCCGCTATAACCAAGCCCACTAACCTGCTGGTGGCATGAAACCATCTACACAGTTATACGCTATAGACCTATACTAAAAAAGCGGAGCCCACACTCATGGGGACTCTACCATCTCGGTACATAGTAAATAGAGATCGCACTAAGTATCACGATCATATTAATGGGAATGCCGTTACAGGTCATAAGATGACAGTGTATATTTTAATACATACATACATACATAATCTTGAACCTAGGATATAGCATCAGCAAAGGAGGGAACCAAAACACATAATCATTAGCGGAAAGGGACACTCTTACCAGAGTAAGGTAGCGCATAAATGACTTGGTTCACTAAACACCTTCCCCAGTAAAAAGCCTATTGTAAACCAGGCAGTATTTTTCTTTTTTTTCACCTTGACATATGAGATACTTATCTTCTGGCCGTGTTATTATCTACACTTTCACCTTATGTAGTGATCCAGTTGATATACTGCCTGATTCACAATAAAGCATCAAATAAAGCGCCATTTTCCTCCATGTGAATGGACCCTGGATTTTGGAAATACTCTTACAAAACAGCGAACAGGTGTTTGAAGCTGCTGGTGCCTATGGAGTCCAATGAACGTAAAGGTGTAGGGTCCTCCAGAGGCTTGCAGATGTGCAAAAACTTACCATTTGGCTAACCCTAAACTGTGCTCACAAGCAGAAATGGTTGCAGTGGGTGCAGACATACATGGAGATTAATTTTGAAACAGTCTTGTTTACTGAGTGCTATGCAACCCTGGATAGTCCAGATAGATGAAATAGTAGATGGTTGGTGAATGGTCACCATGCCCCAAAAAGAAGGTAGTGGTGACATGTTTTGAGATGGTATCACATAGGGGAGAGCTGGTAGGCCCCTTTAATGACCTCTAAAGGTGTGAAAATGGCCTCTGCAAAGTATATAGGGTTTTTGACTACTTTCTTCTTTTTCTGATACTAAAAGAAGAAAGAACTGTGTCTTATGTAGCAAAATCATCTTCATACATGACTATGCACCATCTCATGCAGCAAAGAATACCTCTGAGCCATTGACTGCTATGGGCATAAAAGGAGAGAAACTCGTGGTGTTGCCACCAACCTCTCCTGATCATGAGCCTCATGGGGTTTTTTGCCTTCCCCTGGATCAACACTGTAGGGATTGTAGGGTTATAGGTTGGACTTGATGGACTAATGTCTTTATCCAACCTCATCAACTATATAACTATGTAATCTCAATACAGAAGTTCTGAGAGGCGATTCTGACATCCTGCAAAGAAATTTAAGCAGAAACAATCCAAAAACTCACTACTTTAATGGATGCAAGATTTGCGAAGGTGATATCAAAGAAGGGGCTTATGTTAACATGTAACTTGGCCTGTTAAGTTTTTGATTAAAATCACTCTTTATTTCAGTAAATATGACCACTTAATGCTGCTAATTCAATAAATGATCATGTTCAGTTCCTTACAACCTAAAAAATGTTTAGAAACGCTGTTGTGCATAATAATTTGGAACAGTGGGTATTGATTTTTTTTTTTTTTATTTGATTTATACTCTAACAGTTGAATATTTGAACTTTCCTCTTACTGTCAATTGCCTCAACTTTTTGGCTAAATCAGAGAAAAATATAATTTGCATAATAACTAGAGATGAGCGAACAGTGTTCTATCGAACACATGTTCGATCGGATATCAGGCTGTTCGATGTGTTCGATTCGAATCGAACATCACGTGGCAAACTCCAAAAAAATTTGATTCCCCTCCCACCTTCCCTGGCGCTTTTTTTGCACCAATAACAGCGCAGGGGAGGTGGGACAGGAACTACGACACAGGAGGCATCGAAAAAAATCGGAAAAAGTCATTGGCTGCCGAAATCAGATGACCTCCATTTTAGACGAATAGTGGATTTCAAATCCGGGTCATATGAGAATGTGAACTTTGTGACTAAGAGACAGGGATAGCTGTACAGGCAGGGATAGCTAGGGATAACCTTTATTTAGGTAGGAATGTTATTAAAAATAACTTTTTGGGGCTCTATCGGGTGTGTAATTGTGATTTTTGTGACATAAACTTTTTCCAATAGGAATGCATTGGACAGCGCTGATTGGCCAGAGTACGGAACTCGACCAATCAGCGCTGGCTCTGCTGGAGGAGGCGGAGTCTAAGATCGCTCCACACCAGTCTCCATTCAGGTCCGACCTTAGACTCCGCCTCCTCCGGCAGAGCCAGCGCTGATTGGCCGAAGGCTGGCCAATGCATTCCTATTGATAGCAGTGCTGAGCCAGTTCTGCTCAACTACACCGTGTGCCGGTCAGCCCATCAGATGTAGCAGAGCCGAGTGTGCACACTCGTCTCTGCTACATCAGATATAGCAGAGCCGAGTGTGCACACTCGTCTCTGCTACATCAGATGTAGCAGAGCCGAGTGTGCACACTCGGCTCTGCTATATCAGATGGGCTGACCGGCAGAGCTCTGCTATAGCAGATGGGCTGACCGGCAGAGCCGAGTGTGTGATGTAGCAGAGCCGAGTGTGCACACTCGGCTCTGCTACATCTGATGTGCCGGTCAGCCCATCTGATATAGCAGAGCCGAGTGTGTGATGTAGCAGAGCCGAGTGTGGATATAGGAATCCATAGGAATGCATTGGCCAGCGCTGATTGGTCAGAGTACGGAATTCGACCAATCAGCGCTGGCTCTGCTGGAGGAGGCGGAGTCTAAGATCGCTCCACACCAGTCTCCATTCAGGTCCGACCTTTGACTCTGCCTCTTCCGGCAGAGCCAGCGCTGATTGGCCGAAGGCTGGCCAATGCATTCCTATTGGTAGCAGTGCTGAGCCAGTTCTGCTCAACTACACCGTGTGCCGGTCAGCCCATCTGATATAGCAGAGCCGAGTGTGTGATGTAGCAGAGCCGAGTGTGGATATAGGAATCCACACTCGGCTCTGCTATATCAGATGGGCTGACCGGCACACGGTGTAGTTGAGCAGAACTGGCTCAGCACTGCTATCAATAGGAATGCATTGGCCAGCCTTCGGCCAATCAGCGCTGGCTCTGCCGGAGGAGGCGGAGTCTAAGGTCGGACCTGAATGGAGACTGGTGTGGAGCGATCTTAGACTCCGTCTCCTCCAGCAGAGCCAGCGCTGATTGGTCGAATTCCGTACTCTGGCCAATCAGCGCTGGCCAATGCATTTCTATGGGGAAAAGTTAGCTTGCGAAAATCGCAAGCTGACAAGGATTTCCATTAAATAAAGTGACTTTTATGCCCCCAGACATGCTTCCCCTGCTGGTCCCAGTGTCATTCCAGGGTGTTGTTATCATTTCCTGTGGTGTGATAGTGGACTTGGTGACCCTCCAGACACGGATTTGGGTTTCCCCCTTAACGAGTATATGTTTCCCATAGACTATAATGGGGTTCGAAACCCGTTCGAACACTCGAACAGTGAGCGGCTGTTCGAATCGAATTTCGAACCTCGAACATTTTAGTGTTCGCTCATCTCTAATAATAACATATTTTCACAGCAGAAGCATCACCACAACCAGAAAAGCATATTTAACATTGTGCCAATAATGTTTTAATAGGGTATATAAATCCAATTTATTAGCAATGTAAAGCACTGACACAGGTTTCTTATACTTCTAAATGTCTTTAAGCATTATCTTTGATACTAGTTGTTTAGTAAATGTATGTATTGTACTTGTCGTGTAAAACAGCAACAACTGCTTCTTATAGCATACAGTATGTCACTTTCTTTTCCCTACTTTTCTACACTTCACAAATTCTAATACTTAGTAGAGTTGACGACATGCATGGGTCGGAAGAACCTGCCAAAAACTAAAATGTTAATTAATTGTAACTGCAACTTATGGCTCCCAGTTTTGTACCAATGGGCTGGCATGTTTATACTAATATACATACCTCTACTGTGTTTACATAGCATTCATCTGGTCCATGCTGACATGTAAACTCCCATTTTCCAGAAACGTTTTTCTCCTAAGAAATAGAAACAAATCCAAATCATGTATATAAATCAAGTATACACACACACACACACACACACACACACACACACACACACACACACACACACACACACGTGTTTGTATCCTAGTCCTCCTTAGACTGGGTTCACATCTGTGATAGATTTCCGTTTGGGGTTTCTATCCCTCATTTTACTTGAAAAATGCAGAAAGAAAAGTCCTGCTCCGCATTTTTCGAGCGGAAACCCGGCGGAGACCCTATTATAGTCTATGGGGTCCATGAGTAACCACTTTTTAAGTGGATTGGGTTTCCGTTTTTCAGCTCTCCAAGCGTGCCCGAAGAATGGAAACCCCAACTCAGTTTTTTGCAGGCTGAAAAAATCTGCTTCAGGAATTAGTAAACTTTTTTTTTTTTTTTTTTGTAAGTGATGTGGTTTACAGCCATCTGTCTGGCTATAAAATGAATTAACACAGGGCCATGTACCCATAATAAAATATTACATTTTAACAGTTCACATTATTTAGTTGATTCGTTTGATTTGTGAATTTCACCCATATCTAGACCTGGTATAGGGTATCTGGTTGTCTTTTTTATAAAGTGAATCCCTCAAAAACAACTACCTTTAAACAACTTCCAATGCATAAATGATGTGGGAAATGTACATCAGCTATGAGCTAGCGTACATTTCCCCTCCAGTGCATAGCCCCACATCGGTGCACGCCCTTTATGAAGAGGCGTGCGTCTCATCATATATGTGCTGCAGCCCAGATGGAGGGATCCAGAGGCTGGGTTGTGGAGATAGAGTTGTTGGAGTCAAGTATGGCACTAGTGCCTTATCATAACTGGGTATCCTCTCAAGTCAAACGCTGGGAATTAAAATTGAATCAACAAACTCTAAATTTTGCAGCTTTCGAATGGAGTTAGCAGTCTCCAACTCTGTAGTATTCCCAGCATTTGACTTGAGAGGATACCCAGTTATGATAAGGCTCTAGTGCCATACTTGACTCCAACAACTCTATCTCCACAACCTAGCCACCTCCAAAGTAGTCCTTCCAGGGGTCTGGTTACCTTTAGATAGTGTGGCCCAGCTTTCTCTACCTATACACAAACTAAAGGAGACTGTATACCTTACATAGACCTGGGGTGCAGTGGCGTAACTAGAAATGGCGGGGCTCCAAGGTGCACATTTGAAGTGGCCCCTGCACATACTATTATGTCCCATTGTGGACCACCAATGGACATTTATTATACTCCGGGGTCTTTTCAGACCCCGGAGTATAATGATCGGAGACCCAGGGGAGGATACAAACATAAAAAAAAATGTTTCTTACCATTCCTGGGCTCCGGTGCACTCCCTGCAGATCTCTTCAATGTTGGACCAGACATCACCTGACCCAGGCCGGCGTCGCAATGCATAATGATGCTGTTCTGGGCCACATGACATCACCAAACAGGCCTGGAGCACAGGAGAGGTAAGTAACAGTGTTTTTTATGTTCCCTCAACTCTCCTGGCCCTCCGATCATTATACTCGGGGGTCTGAAAAGACCTCCAAGTTTAATGATAGCAGTGTTTGTGGGGTTTGCTGGTCTGTGGTTTTACCGACCCTCGCTCCTGCAGGCAACTGTGAGCAAGAGTGAGGTTCAGTAAGTAAATAAAGCCTGTTACCTGCTGGGGTTACTCCAGCAGGTAGCGGCCTATTAAAAAAAAAAAAAAGGGCCCTGTGGTAGCGGCTACTGCTGCTACCCCGGTAGTTACATCTCTGCTGGAGTGATTGTTGAGCAGCTGTTGAGAAAGCCATCATATGTGGTGATTCCTCATATTACAAAGGTAACCATACACATTTTAGCCCGTATCAACTACTACAGTCATTCAATCTGGCCAGACATTTTAGATAACATCTTGCAAAGGACAAACAATCTATCTGGTAATGTTCTGTCAAATATGAATGACGTCATTGTGGACTTTAGTTGTGTGTTATTAGTTGGCTCAAACAGCCAACAATTTCGCTGGAAGCTAATTAGCATATGAATAAAAATGGGCTCATTCAAAAACTACTGACGCGATTTGCATACAAAAGGTACGTGTGAAATAGCCTTTCTAAAGGCTATGCAAGTATATGTTTAGTTAAAAATGACTTTTCTCAATGATAGAGCCCCTTTAACACTGCAAATATAAAGTATTACTGACTTATATACTGTATATGATATACAAATTTTTCTAGCATATGGATTTCCATTGAAACTTTGGTTGTGAAACATAATTTAACCCAAAATATAGGTATAGATCTCACCTGTGCATTACCATAAGGCACCAGTGTAACATTCATAATATCATTCAACATTAGCCAAGTTGGGAAGAGTTGAAGAAGAACAAATTTGCGGCAACCTCCACAATAGCTCTCATAGTAGACTTCAACCTGTACAGGTGGTTCATTGCTCTTTTTAAGGTCCTTGTGAGAATAATAGTCAATGCACTGTTGTTCTACCTGCAAATTTAACAACACATATTGGTCACACTCCCATGAACAGTTATCATTGATATTGATTAGAATAACAAATGCATTCTTGTCTTGTTCCTCTTTACAGTGATACACTATAACTTTCATTTAAAGCTGTACTTTACTATGTGAGCACAAAGGACATCAATGGCTAGAACACATTTTCAGAATTCTTGATTAAGTTTTTGGAGCCAAGACCAGGAGTGGTTTTACACAGTTTAGTTTTTATTCCCATTTAGGGAGCCTTCACACAGAGTTTACACTCCGCTCATTCTGAACGTAAACTCGTTTAGAATGAGCGGCGTTAAAACAGATCCCATTGATTTCTATGGGTGCCAGCATACGCGCGCTCCCCACTGAAATCAATGGGAGGCTTTTTTATTTTTTTTTAACCTATTGCTTTCAATGTCATACGCGCGTGTCACATTGAAAGCAATAGGTAAAAAAGCCTCCCATTGATTTCAATGGGGAGCGCACGTATGCTGGCACCCATAGAAATCAATGGGATCTGTTTTAACGCTGCTCATTCTGAATGAGTTTACGTTCAGAATGAACGGAGCATAAACTCCGTGTGAAGGCTTCCCAAACACTTAATTTTCTTGAAACCAAACATTTTGATCAGAGCTTGCCGGTTTCATTACACATGCTGTTTTTACTTGCATTGACTTGTGCTGTTTTTTTGTACACCAATGAAAATGACTAACACTGTTAAAAAAAAAAGGGTCCTAAGGGTAGTAGCTTGCTGTAAATTTAGGTTTAATATTACCTTAAAATGTATTTATATAAACATCTTTATATATTTCTTTTACATATGTACCATCCTGCACAGGACTTGGGTGCCACTGCTAGGGGTTAATTTACTTTACTTTACACTCTATCTTCATCCTTCTCCAGGCTGCAAATTGAGCATAAATCACACCCCAATACAGACCATGCACCTCACATATATGCTGCCACCACCAATTATATTCAGGACCAATAGGAACCCAACACATACAGTGAAGGAAACAATAATTTGATCCCTTGCTGATTTTGTCCACTGACAAAGACCTCAACAGTCTATAATTTTAAGGGTAGGTTAATTTTAACAGTGAGAGTGAGAATATCAGAAATAAAATCCAGAAAATGGAATAAATTTTATAAATATTTTTGCATTTTGATTCCCTACCGACCATTAAGAGTTCTGGCTCCTACAGACCAGTTAGACGCTCCTAATCATCTCCTTACCTGTATTAAAGACAGCTGTCTTATATTGTCACCCGTATAAAAGACTCCTGTCCACAGACTCCATTAATCAGTCAGACTCTAACCTCTTCAATATGGGCAAGACCAAAGAGATGTCTAAGAATGTCAGGGACAAGATCATAGACCTGTACAAGGCTGGAATGGGCTACAAAATAATAGTAATACCCCTTGATAAATTCTGTGAGGGATGTAGTTTCCAAAATGAGGTCACTTTAGCATTTCCATGATACTGGTATCCTTGGGGCTCTGGAAATGCGACTTGGCACCCAAAAACCATTCCAGCAAAATCTGCCCTCAAAGTGCCAAATACCCTATTTCCCCGAAAATAAGTCATCCTACAAAAGTAAGACATAGTAGAGTTTTTTTTGAATTGCCTAATATAAGGCATCCCCTGAAAGTAAGACATCTCCCAATAATAATAATCTTTCTGTGCATAGATTGTATGAAGAAAAACATTGCCGGCTGAACACTGTGCGATGTTCGTGTGCGCAGGTATGCCGGCTTCTGACGATGCTGCGATACGTTGTATCCACTATTCCTGCTGCTGTAGTATGAGCTGGGAGATGCCCGCTGTGCATACACTAAGCCAGTGGTTCTTAACCTTGTTTGAGGTACCGAACCCACCAGTTTCATATGCACATTCACCGAACCCTTCTTTAGTGATAAATCAAATATGATTTATTTCCAAATTCAAGACATAGGTATATGGTTTTTTTACTGGTACACAAAATGAACCGTGCATAGGGCCTAGGGTTCGATCGAACCCTGGTTAAGAACCACTGCACTAAGCATTGTATGTGGCGGAGGGGTCCACTCTCCCAGCTCATCCCACAGGAACAGTGGATGCAACGTACGGTATCACAGCAGAGGCAGCAGCCGGTTATCCTGTGCACACGGAGCACCGCACACAGCGTTCAGCCGGCTGCAATATTTTTCTTCATACAGGAAGGACATCATACAGCAAAGACATTGTGCAGCAAAGACATCTCAGCGTAGCGCAGTGGTGGCAGCAGCACACAAAAATAAAATAAGACATCCCCTGAAAATAAGACATAGCGCATCTTTAGGACCAAAATTTTATATAAGACACTTTCTTATTTTCGGGGAAACACCGTAGCACTCTTTCTATTCTGAGCCCCACCATGTACCCATACAACAGATTATGACCACATATGAGGTATTTCTGTGTCCAGGGGAAATTGAGTGGTGCTTTTTCTCGTTTACCCCCTTGTGAAAATTAAGAAGTTGGGGATAAAATTATATTTTAGCCATTTTTAGCTTTCACGTTTCAATGTTAATAAAATCGGTGAAGCAGCTGTGGGTCAAAATGCTCACTATACCCCCTGATAAATTCCTTGAGGGGTCACTTTTAGAAGGTTTCCACTATACTTCTAGTTTAGGGACTAAAAAAGAAAAGCCCAAATTCTCTATTCCTATATAATTATGTAAAAAAAACAAACAAAACATACTTATATTTATAATAAAACTAAAAGTTGACCTGGCTACAAAAAGTGCTTAGTGTGCGAAACGATCATCGCCTGACGCTATTTACGTGCCTCTTTTCTTATGTTTGCTATTTTATACATTGTTTGGAATAAAGTGGACTCTTTTTTACAGATCCTGGTGAGTGCCCCCTCTTTCCTCTTTTTGCACTGTTGTATGGATTTCTTAAAGGAGTATGCACCCCCTATTAGGTTCTTTTCAACACCTCCATTTTGTTGTTACTGAATAACTGAAGGATGAATTAGGGCGTGCCGCGCATGCTTCTTTTTTGGACGATTGCCAATAAAAACATTACTTAATCCACAAGGTGAATGCCATGGAAAACAGAAACCAACAGAAGGAAGTAATGTAATGTGTGCCTGGATGCAGCTATAGATTTATTTCGGCTGGATATCATTGCTGGCTGAGTGGTTTTGCTGTTACCACAAAATAATATCCAGCTGAAATGAAAGGACTTTCCAAACCAGTTACTGGGAAAGCACCTTGGCCACTTTACAAGTCAGCTGAAACGGAATTGAAACATCCTCTTAAATTCTTAAAGGGAATCTACTAGAGATGAGCGAGTACTGTTTGGATCAGCCGATCCGAACAGCACGCTCCATAGAAATGAATGGAAGCACCTGGTACTTCTGCTTTGACGGCGGCCGGCCGCTTAACCCCCCGCGTGCCGGCTACGTCCATTCATTTCTATGCGAGCGTGCTGTTCGGATCGGCTGATCCGAACAGTACTTGCTCAGCTCTAGAATCTACCAACACCACTGGTAAACTACTTAAATGCTGTTGTAGGGGCTATAATGGCTTACTGGACATACCTGTTTTTAGAGTCAAAGTGCAATCTTAATCCCTATGTAAATGACCTGTGCCTCTTAGAGCACCTGTTTTTGCCTGTGGTATCAGAACCTGCTGGTGCTGGGTGGCAGCTAAAGATAAAAATGGTTGCTTCATCAGGCACCGCCACACACTGGATGTACTCAACACTTGTACACAGGTTAAAAGTGGATTTTTTTTTTGGGGGGGAGAGGTAACAACATTTCATTTTGACAGAAAAAGGATATGTTCACTATTACATTAACTGCTGGCTAATGGTTGTGTCATTTACCTCTAACTTACAGCCGTTTGTCATGTACAAGTCCTCCAGAAGCAGAGACACTGAGACGAATTGTAAAATAGTGGCAGTGGGGCTTTGCTTTCATATTCACACGCACATTACTATCTACTGTCCAAAATCTCAGTCTTCAGAATGCACAGTATGGTCTCTAATATTACCATTTTCACTGAACCCCATTCAATGGAAGTTACAGTATGTTGGCTCCATGTGCAGCCACAATTTTCCAGTGAGCCATACCTGCTTGGATTTGAGAAGAGTACGGGGTTGTAATAGCCAACAAATCACATTTTTATTAGTATTTGCTGCTTCTCTAACTCTTATGGACTTTGATGGAGATAACGCTTTATGTTGTAGTGTCTCCTGATGTTTCCCTGACCGTTTAGACATCTATGGCATATCTTGTGGCTATTTAAATGCCTAAATCTCCTAGAAGACTGAGGCAACACACATTGGTTTGTTGAATTAACCGGTGTTGCAAGGCTATAGTCACACGAGTAGGCTGAAAACAGCTGTGAAAAACCTCCATTTTTAACAGCCACTTTGCACCCAAGGGCCACCCAATTTCAAATATCCTATATACATTTGGGGGTAAATAGAACATGACCTATATTTTGACAGTCCATTCCAATGAAGCATCAAAATAATTGTCATGTGAATAGGCAGCAATAGCATAGCATAGCATTTAATGTTGCCGTTTGACATCAGTTAAAAAAGAAAAGACATCACACGACCGTTATTCACAGTTGTATGAATGTAGCTTGACTTATTCTTCGGCCCATGTTTTACTGATAGCACAAAGAGGAAGAAACATTATTCCTCTGGTCAAGATCTTAGTGTTTACTACCTTCTTTTTAACCACTTCTCCTTTCCACTAAAATCTTAAAAAATGTGTTTGTGGGTCTGCAAGAATTCTTACCTTATCTACACCTCGCCTCATCCCACAATTCAACCACCCATCTTGTGTGTCTGTTTGCCTCCAGCTTCTGCATCAACCGATGGTATTTGGAGAAGGAAGGATCAGACATGTTGAATTTTACCAGACCCATTCTGGAAGGTTCATATCCACCAGAAGTTTTTGGAATGGACTTATTCTCTAGGCATATTCAGCTGAGCTGAGGAGTTAGTAAAAATAGCTGTTGGATGAACAAGTCTTTCATCCACAGCTATTGGAGGTCTATAAACATCTTAATGCTAAGGCCCCACGTGTCACAACCACTGTTGGATGTCCATTGCAAACCGCTAGCGGTGGGTCTCTGCTTTCAACCTTTGTGCACAACAATAATTGACATGCTACATGCTCAAAACCTGCAGCAAAAAGACACTGCGCTGTGCGTTTGTTTCTACAGTGTGTGGATGGGTTTTGCTTAATATGGGGCCTTTGTCTAAGGTAGTTCTATGGTGCATGCCCCCCCCCCCCCCTTTCCATGCCATTGGGCTAAATGTGTGGCAGTCTGATTAGATTAGACTAAATTCAGACTACTGAGGTGCCTTGAAGAATATACATTTTTTAAAAGGGATTCCATCATTAGAATCCCTTTTTCAGGTAGTACCACGTGTAATAGCCTTAAGAAAGGCTATTCATCCCCTACCTTTATATTTCTGCTTCACGCTGCCATTCCGTTGATATTCCAGTTTTTCCCAGTATGCAAATGAGTCTCCAGACAGCACAGGAGGCGTTTCCCCTGTGCTCAAACAGCACAGAGGGTGCCCCCTGTGCTGCCAAAAGACTCAACAGTGACGCCTCCTTCTTCTACAGCCGCACCTCTCCGCCGCGTCCTTCATGTAGTCTTCTTCCAGCAAGCCTACATTCGGAATCTAAATTCCGCGCATGCGCGGTCGGCTCCTCCATTGGGCTTCGGGCAAAGATGATGGCACATGTCTGTTCGGCCATTTTACTGTTGCCTCTTACAAGCGCAGTATGCTCATGAATGGCGGCACGGAGCAGAAGTATAAAGGTAGGGGACGAATAGCCTTCTTAAGGCTATTCCAATGTGATATTACCTGAAAAAGGGATTCTAATGATAGAATCCCTTTAAGGCTGTCTTGTACCCCAGCTGCACCTGTTTTCATGGATCCTCCCATAAATTTGAGTGTAAACATCACCTATATTTTGATGGTCCATTACAACAGACCATCAAAATAACAATCATGTGAATAGCCCCCATTCACTGACATTGAATTTAATACTGTAGCGTGACATCCGTGTGAATGTAGCTTTACTCATATGACACTGTTAAAGAGGCTCTATCAGCAAAATCATGCTGATAGAGCCCAACATATGCGTGAATAGCCTTTAAAAAGGCTATTCAGGCACCGTAAAAGTTATATTAAACTACCCCCCCCACCACCACCGTTTTAAAATAAAACCCTAAAAAAAGAATATGATCTACTTATGGATCGTGCACGCTGGGCGGGCATTCAGGGTGTGTCTTCTTCTTCATCCACGCCTCTTCTTCCTCCGATGTCCTCCGATCCCGTCCTCCTCCGACGCTCGCGAACTGACATTGATATGAAAAAATGGCCTGGGCGCATGCGCAGTAGCATGCGGCTTCTACTACGGCTACTGCGCATTCACCCAGACCATTTTTTTTTATCAATGTCCATTCACAAGCGCCGGAGGAGGACAGGATCGGAGGAAGAGGAGGCGTGGATGAAGAAGATGGCGCACCCTGAATGCCCGCCCAGCGTGCACGATCCGTAAGTAGATCACATTCTTTTTTCGAGTTTTATTTTAAAACGGGGGGGGGGGGGGTAGTTTAATATAACATTTACGGTGCCTGAATAGCCTTTTTAAAGGCTATTCACGCATATGTGGGGCTCTATCAGCATGATTTTGCTGATAGAGCCCCTTTAAGCTACTGGTGCCTCCTCTGTAATAACAGGTAGGAGGATGCAGTTAGTCATGCAGCGTACACAGGAAAACTTCAAGGTTCCACATCCACAATCCTCCCTTGTAACACTGTCATCTCCTTCCTTACACATAACTTCTTAGAGTGGAGACACAGTAGGTTATCATTGACAACCCAACACTAATGGGGAGTGGAAAACACAACCTTCAGTCACATGTGCTGTCATTACACAGAAAGACCTGGAACAGCGTATTGTCACATGAGTGAGTGCTCCAGAATCAGGTCAGGGGATTTCCAATAAACAAATTTGGTTAGTGAGTGACGGATCATAATGAGGAAGACTGGTTAAAGTTTAGCTTACGTAACTCCTTTAGCACAACTAAAAACTGGTGGGAACATTTTAGTAAGGATTACCATGCAGTTCACATCTGTGCTTCCCCTGATGATTCAGCTATATTAATACCTGGGAAAACGTGTTGGACTCACCTATTCTGTATATAGTGGCACAAACTATATTCTCTATTGGTGATCTAGCTCTTTGACATAGGAACTATTTACTTGATCATATATTTACATTAATGGACAGGAGTACGCCCTTCTCAAACTGATGCAATCATTAAGGATTCAGTGGTCAGTAATAATATAAGAAGGACCGTACAGGTCATTGGTCAGAGACTAGCGACCAATAGACTACGCTAATCTCCAACCACTTGTTACAACATCTTGAAAGGCTGCAAATTTGCATATGACTTCTGGCACACACTGTGGATATATCCGTCTGTCAACCCCGAACCCTGTCAACCTATAGTGACAGTAGCCTATTTGGAGTCTGATCACAATAGCCTTATATTTTAGATTCACTTAGATGTCGAGACCCAGATTAGGTTTTTTATAATAATTTATTAAAAATTAAGTTTTAATTGAGTATCTAGTTTTTCCTTTGTGGTAAATTCAGCTTTTTTTTTTTTTTTTTTTAATTTTTGTTTTAATTTTTTTTTTGTATCAGGATACAGTCCATTTAGTGGGACTCACCTCTCTTTTGCTCACTTATGTTGTTAAAGACAATCCCATTCGCTTGTATTGGTCTGTTTTTCTATCAAAACAGATAAAATGGACACATGTATATCCCCATTGACCCCCATTGTTCTTAGGATGGATTAGTAACAGACACTAAGAAAACTCCTATTACCTTTCTGTTTTTTTTGCGTATGGGATTTTAACAGATAAATAAATGTAACTATGGGCACTGTTTATTACACAGGAAAAGAGTTATCTGCATGTTGCTGAACTGCAAATTTCAGAAAATCTACAAAGTCTTATATTTTCTATATAATAATGGAGGATTATGTAGATAATCTGTTTTCCCATAGTCCAAACAGCAGCACAACAGATGGGGTATTCCTGCCCCTGCGTGCAATCAGGACAGGTGGAACTTTTACTCAATCAAAGAACCTCCCCTATAAGAGGTCACCAGACCTCCCCCTCCTCGTGTTAGTTCTAAAGTAGAGATTTCCAAACCCTTCAGAAAATTAACAAGCCAAACATACAGGGAGGGAGCTTTGTGCTGCTGTTTGGACTATGGGAAAACAGATTATCTACATAATCCTCCATTCCCCATACGTCCAACACAGCAGCACAACAGATGGGGAGGTAGCAAGAAACCCCCCCCTAGGGTGGGACTTCCTGACAAACTGATGTCAATACCGAGCGACCGAAGGCAGCCGCCTCCGCGCTAAAATCGTCCAACCTATCATGTCTCACAAAAGTTAAGCGAGAACTCCAGGTCGCTGCCGCACAAATCTGGTCCAGGGAGATGGAATATCTCTCCCCACATGTCGTGGCAACTGCACAACTAGAATGTGCCCTTAAAACTCAGGCGGAAGTAGGCCCTGAGTACTGAATGCTTGAGAGATGGCCTCCTTGATCCATCTCGCCAATGTTGCCTTCAAGGCTCTACACCCCTTGTATTTTCTGAAAAGACTTACCAGAAAGGTTTTCTGGGTCGACGGGACTTTTTGGAATAAATCCCGGGAGATATCTTAATTGTACCCTGTCTGGAAGAATAGTAAATACGGCTCAGAGGCTGCTAAAGCCTGCAGTTCTCCAGTACGCTTAGCTGATGTGACGGCTAAGAGGAATTCCACTTTGCAGAAGAGGAACTTTAGTCCTATGTCTTGTAGTGGTTCAAAGGGGGGCCCACAGAGCCCCTGCAGTACCGTAGCTAAATCCCATTGGGGGATTAGGACTTGGATTGCGGGTCGGAGCCACCGGCCCCTCTTAAGGATTAACTTACCAACGAATCTTGAGACAATCTTATCCCTAATACGGCTGAAAGGGCAGCTACATGCACTTTTAATGTCACCGGGGTGAGGGCTTTCTCCAGCCCGCTTTACCAAAACTCCAATACCGTCTCCATAACTGGTATTGCACGTTGATTCTCTGTGCACCATTGCTGGTAAATTCTGCCAATCCTCATGTAGCTTCTATTCATAGAATCTGCCCTTGAGCAGGCCAGTGTTGTCTGCATGGCCTGTGACAATCCCCCATGTCCGTATAGGGTGTGGTCAACCTCCAGGCTGTCAGGTTGAACCTCTTCAGGTCCTGGCATAGCCACTTGTTTCGGGTTACCAGGTTGTGAAGAAGTGGAAGCCTCCAGTAATTCCCTCGACTCATCTGTATGAGGTGGGTAAATCATGCCCTTTTTGGCCAGAACGGTATGATGGCAATCACCCATACCTGGTCTTGACTGATCTTGGCCAATACCTTCGAAACCATGGGAAGTGGAGGGAAGATGTATGCCAGCCTGAACCTCCAAGGTATTGATAGGGCATCTACTGCCAAGGGGTTGTCCTCCTGGTAGAGGGAACAGACCCTCTCCACCTTGGCATTGTACTGGGTGGCCATCAGATCCACCTCGGGGAGACCCCTCATCCGAGTCAACTGACGAAAGACCTCCTGGTTGAGGGACCACTCGCCCGACACTGCTTCTCCCCTGCTGAGCTGGTCTGCCAGCACGTTCAGATGTCCCCTTATGTGCACCGCACTGAGGTGGCTTAGATTTTCCTCAGCCCAGGAAAAAAATCTGATCTGTTAGCTTGAAGAGGGAGGGGACCTCATCCCTCCCTGCTTGTTCAGGTAGAGGACCACCGTGACGTTGTCCGTCCTGACTCTGACCGCCTTGCCGCGTAGATCCTGGGTGAAGTATAGCAGGGTTCAATTCACTGCGCAGACTCGCGCCAATTCGATGACTGAGCAGTCTCCAGTCGGCTCCATGTCCCTTGTGCCAGGGTCTCCCCCCGATGCGCTCCCCAGCCATGGAAGGAGGCATCCGTTGTCAACAGGGTCCAGTCGGGCTGGACCGTGGACATCCCGTCCTTCAATAGGGACCACCATTGCAGTGATCGACGGGTACTGATGGACAACTGGATAGGCTTCTTCAGCCCTGAGGGGCTGCGACTCCAAACCTTGAGGATCTCGCTCTGTAGTGGACGCATATGCTCTAGTGCCCATGGAACTGCATCTGCAGCTGCTGACATTAAACCTAGGACCTTCATTGAGGTTCTTACCCGAACCTCCCGCGTATCCGCCAGATGTTGCAACGCCCGACAAATCTACTCCTTCTGACTGTGAGGGAGAGATATCTCCATCTTCTGAGAGTCCACAATGAACCCAAGAACTGGATTCTGGTGGTGGGGACGACTGCCGAGTTTTGACCATTGATCAGCCCGCCTAACTCTTCTAGGAAGGCGATAGTGATCCTTAGGTGGGCCGCGAGAACCTCTGTTGAGTGGGCCTTTAACAGCCAATCGTCTAGGTACGGTATGATGAATATACCTTGGAGCCGAAGAGCTGCAACGACCGGGGCCACGACCTTTGTAAAGGTGTGGGGGGCCGAGGATATTCCAAACGGAAGAGCTGTGAACTGCAGATGACACAGAGTACCGTTCAGCACAACCCCGATCCTCAAGAACCTTCTGTGTGGCGGAAATATCGGGACGTATAAATATGCGTCCCTTAAATCTAGGGTGACAAACCTGTCTCCTCGGTGCAGAAAAGGTGTCACTGACCTGATAGTTCCCATCCGGAAACGGGTCTTGAGGACGTATTGGTTGAGAAATCTTAATCGACCACCATTCTCTGACTCCCGATGTTTTGGGTCCCAAAAACACTGGAGAGTAAAATCCGGTCGATTGCTCTGCCAGGCACTGGCTCTAGAGCGCCTTTGTCCAGGTATCCCTGAACAGCATTCTCCAGAAGGATCTGCTTTTGAACACAAAACGCGGGTTTACACAAATTTGTCGGGTGGGTGAGATGTGAACTTTATTTTGTAGCTCGAATACACGAGCTGGAGGCCCCATGGGTCCTGAATGTGACGGCTCCATGCCACCGAGAAGTGGGAAAGTCGACCTTCCACTGGCAAAGCGGATACCAGGGGAGGGGGGAGTAGACGTCAGAAGGTAGTTTTCTCCTTCTCAGGCTCTCGGATGGTGTGTCAATTTATACCTCCATAATGGTATCCAGCTCTTTCCAAAAGAGCCTGCCCGGCTCAAACGGAAGTGCGCACAAGTAGTATTTGGAAGTACTATCAGCCCTCCAGGGCTTCATCCACAGGGGGCGTTTTGCGGCCGTGGCTAATGAGATAGCCTTCGCCGCAATCTTCACTTGATACAAACCTGCTTCTGCCAAATAATCCACTGCTACGGAGGTGGAGGATAGGAACGCCAGAAGATCATCACAGGGAACACCTGTATAGATATCTCTACACAGAATAGATATATTACCTCGCAGGAACTGAACGACTTCTCCTGTTGAACTCCCACGGAGGCCTGCGCAGATGCTGCAGTATAAATTCGGTGCAGGGAACCCTCTGCACGCCTGTATATCGCCTCCTGGAGATTTGAGCCATCTTCTGATGGCACTAACGTGCGCCTCGATAATTTAGAGACAGCCATATCGACTCTTGGGGGACGACCCCAATGATCAAATTTGTAGTGACGCCGACACAGTAGGCGTTAGTCAGGCAGCCCACAGGCAGATGGCACAGATGGAGAAGGCAGATCTAGCCTTCGGGTAGAGTACGAACAGTATAGAACTCTAGACCCGGTGCACTTAACATAAAAGTCTGTTTCCTTACAGACAGCAACACGAAAAAAACTCCCCTTTTTTTTTTTTTTTTTAAAGGGACTTGTTCACTCACAAAAGTAGTCTTGGTGCACCTTAGCTTACCTCACCAGAGCTGTGGGAGTTGCTGGATAACTCACTGCCATCTCATAGGCTGCAGTTCCCATTAGCTGCGCTTTAGGGCAGCGGGAAGATCCGGCCAGATAGGTGCGGTAAAGCCATAACAATCGCACAGGGCATCGCAATAGACATGCACAACTATGCACTAAGCATAAAGGGAGCAGAAGCTGACACACAAATTCCATGCCTGTGAACTGTAACACAGCTAGGCACCTACAGGCCACAGTAATAGACATAAGTGCTCACACTATGCACTAAGCATGAAGGGAGCAAAGGCTTCACACAAATTCCATGCCTGACTGTAACACAGACAGGCCATTGCAATAGAAATGAGTGCTCACACTATGCACCAAGCATGAAGGGAAGCAAGGCTCTCACACAAATTCCATGCCTGCCTGTAACACAGACAGGTACATACACACCACTGCAATAGACATAAGTGCTACACTATGCACTATGCATGAATGGAGCAAAGGCTCCACCCAAATTCCATGCCTGACTGTAACACAGACAGGCCATTGCAATAGAAATGAGTGCTCACACTATGCACTAAGCATGAAGGGAAGCAAGGCTCCCACACAAATTCCATGCCAGACTAACACAGACAGGTACATACCGGCTACTGCAATAGACATAAGTGCTACACTATGCACTAAGCATGAAGGGAAGCAAGGCTCCCACAAAAATTCCATGCCTGACTGTAACACAGACAGGTACATACAGGCCATTGCAATAGACATACAATCGACATAATAGAGTGCCCATAGCAAAAAGTATCAGTGCTTTTAGTTTTCAGAAAACACAGAGGAAAGCTAGGACTCAGCTTACCTTATTGGGCAGTGAATGAGCTGCGCACAGCTGAACCATCAGACACCCTGCAAAGCAGGTAAGACAAAACCTAAATCTTTCTCTCAGAAGGAAAGAAAGAGAAGGAAAGAAAGGGAAAGAAGAAGGAGCTAACAGCCACCTTCTTCCGATCCCGGAGGAGGCCACAGGCCTCCTCACCACCTGTCCCTGTCCGCAGGACAGAAAAAAACACGAGGAGGGGGAGGTCTGGTGACCTCTTATAGGGGAGGTTCTTTGATTGAGTAAAAGTTCCACCTGTCCTGATTGCACGCAGGGGCAGGAATACCCCATCTGTTGTGCTGCTGTGTTGGACGTATGGGGAATGTCCTGTATATGACTCTCCATGTAGTGTGCAGTAGCAATGTATATGGAAAGTTAAACAGTAATGTGAAAGTAAATGTAGCTGAGAGGAACAAGTAAAGCAAGTACTAAGTAGTATTAAAGTCAAGGTATTTGTCTCACCTTACAGGCTTTAGCAATCTCCCAGGAGCTGCACCAGTCTTTTGGAGGGTGGTCGCATGACTGCTGAGAGTAAGCACCTGCAAAGTACAAAGTCAAGAGAATGACAGCGGATTTCATTGTGTTCTGTAAACTGCAGCGTCTGCTGAGGAAACTAGAAGTAACTTACTTATACACACAAGACCACTCCCTGCAATCTCAGTCACTTCCTGATCCTCCCACGTTACACTTTGTAAAAAATACAGTCTGTATCCAGAATGAAAGAGGCTCATCTCATTCTATGGAGATAACAGGGATTTATGTTCCACTTGTGACGCTTCACCAGAATTTAGCCATACTAAACAGTTCACTCATGCTAAATAGGAATCATACAGTTTGTTTTACTATAACAGTCTCAAGTAGTACAACCTAAGACCTTATTTACACATCTGTTTTTGGGCGCGCATATTTGATCATCTGAAGAAACTCTATTACCATGGCTAGAACACAACCAGAAAATAAGCAGAATGGAACGCTGTCCATGATTTTCACAGGCATGTGAATAAGGCTCCTTGTAGCAAACCGCAGCTAAAATAACAGCAGAAAAAAACGCAGTGAGGCTGATGCCCCACGTTGCAAAAACACAGCTTCTTTTGTTGTGTTTTTTTGAGCCAAAGCCAGGAGTGTATTGACCAGAAGGTAGAAGTATAAGAACTTCCTATTTATTTCCCATTCCTTTTGCAGTCATTCTTAGCTTTGGCTAAAAAAAAAAAAAACCCCGCAGCAACAAAAAAACGCATCGGCAACAAAAAAAAGCTGAATTTTCACGATGTGAGGCCTCAGTCTGAAACTGTAAAACAGTCACGTGACCGATGAGGCCGATCAGCGACTTCAGTGGAAGGGATACGGGATGTCAAAGATGGCAAACAGTTTCACTTTGAAATGATGTTAGAGCAGCAGGATTGGACTACGCTGGGAGGACAACGGAGCACCCGGGAAAGGAGAGTATGATTTTTTTAAAAAAAATTTCACCTCCCCCGAGCTTTTACAAAATATATAACTATAGCAGGAAAAAAGAACACAAATGGGAGGGCACTCACCACATGGCAGAATATCTTCTTAAAAACACAGTCCTTTATTTAAAGTGCATTAAAAATATTTCCAGGGAGGGAGCAATAGCATCATAGGCAAAAAGGCAACAGCCGTTTCACGCTCTCCAAAGCGCTTTCTCAAGCCTTGTGTGCCTTCTCTGCCATGTGGTGAGTGCCCTCCTGTTTTTGTTCTTTTTCCTGCTGTGTCTACTTATACTTTGGGTTGCTGAGCACCACCACACTAGTGGCAAAGACAATTGTCAAGTCCCATATTAAGGTTTGTTGTTTGATATATTACAGACAATGGTGAGCCATTGGTTCGAGAATTAGCAATGCCACCTTTTTCTACTTTTTTGCAAAATATATAACTGTTGCCTGGACAACCTCTTTAAATATATAGTGAAAACACTACTCACGTTTCTGCTAAAATTCTTCACCAAGTACACCATAAACTCACCCACAGAAGTGATTCTTCACCAATTATGCCATATCGCCTCAAGAATATCCTGAATCACAAGGAATTATCCTCCAAGTATGTGATAAGCCCTCAGCCAGAAGCAATTCAAGTATGCAATAACCATACAGATACAAGATATTTCCCACCAACTATGCCATAATTCCTCAGACATGAATGATTTTCCTCCAAGTATGAACTACTCACAACTCCTCAGATACATGCAGTGCTCTGCCAAGCATGTGACAAGTTTTCAGTTACAAGTGATATTATTCCAGCTATGTAATAACCACTTATACAAGAGTACTCCAGGTAAACCCACCAAATATGCAATAACTCCTTAGACACTCGTGTACCTTCTCCAAGTAGGTGATTACCCCTCAGGTAAATGTACATGGAAAAAAATCGCTTGCTTGAAAGGTAACTGCATACTTGGAAGAGAATTTCTAAGCAATTATCACATACTTGGAATGTTGTCGCTTTTGATTGAGAGGTTATTGCATACTTGGTGGAGAATTGCTCAAGTCTTGCAAAATTCAAGGAGAATGTCTTGTGTCTGAGGACTTATTACATACGTGGAGGAAAATTGCATATGTCTAATGTGTGATTGAGAACTTGGATCTGAGCGGCTATTGCAGATTTTGAAGAAATGTAGTGGTTTACTCATCTTACCCAATATGGGTAAAGTTGGTCGTTCCCCCCCCCCTTTTTTTTTTCTTTGTTTTGTCTTTCTTCCACCTCCTTTTTTTTTTTTTTTTTTTTTTACCCGTATTGGACTTTCACATCTATTTGCACGTCTTGTTATGTGATACGCACCGTTTTCTCTTTGAGTTGTGCGCTTATCCTGTTTTTCTGAAAAATTAATAAAAATTGATTACAGCTGAAATGTTGAACATTTCAATCTTATAATTTTCTTTGCATAATAAAGAATATGGCTGTATTTACACAAAATCTTAATTTTTTTTTTTTTTTAAGTCTCATTAGGGGATTAGATCTTGGGATCTTTTGATCCCTGATAGAATAGTGTATTCTGGCTGTCAGCATGTGGCTCAAGGCAGGACCTGATGGACAAGTAAGGACAGAGCATCTGGGAACCTTGATCAGGTCTTGGGTTGCCTCAGTAGCATATTGGCTTCTTTGATTGTGCCACAGGGAACCGATGAGAGGAGTCACAATAGTAAACAACTCTGTAGATGCCATTATCACTATTGACAATGTGCCTGTATAATATCAGCTCCTGAGCAGCCACCATATTTAAAGACCCAACATCCACTGTATTATTACAGCAGATGTTGGAAAGGGTTAAAGCCCTATTAGACAGACATATAATAAAGAATATTATCAGCAACAACAAGTGCTTCTAGAAAAGTTTGCTCCCAATAATAGTCCCTTGCTCATTTATCAGGTGCTTTCTTTCTTGGAGGAAGCTTCTCTTTCACACCTTGACTGCTCTCCATGCCGACCCCTCTTTCTCAGACTTCTCAGTCTAATTATTTTTCTCCATGGCAGTAGCCTTCCATAGTGCTTTAGTGCTGCCATAGGGGTAAGGGGTTCCCTCCTCTTTCAATGTGGCCATGTGACTTCAAAACTATGGGCCCTACCAGAAATAACTACACTGTACCCCTTTGCTATGCTCTCCCTATAACCTTTTGTCATGTGACCATGATGTTATCAAAAATCATGCACATCTGCTGTTTACAATTTTCACATGATTTTGATAAACTTTTATAAAAAATGCTTCAAAAATTCTTCTGCCATGATCAAAAGAATGAAAGGCACTAAAACTTCAATTTCAATTTTCATTGCTTACATTCATCTGTGGGCTGCATTGCCTTATCCTGGAGCTATATTCAATGCAGTTATGGTTGTAGATGCAGTCTTCCTGGCTTCAAGTATTCCCCTTACACTAGGTTCAACTATTGTTGAGCTTTCCATCATTCAAGTCTGCTTGTGGACCCGAAAGGCTGAGACTGTTCGCTTAAAAAACGGTTACCTGCAGACACCCCTGGACCCCATAATGGGGTCCGCCTGGTTTCTGCCAGTTTTATACTGAAGCCGACTGAGAGAAAAGTCCTCCTTGCAGTACTTTCTCTTCAACGATTTTAGGCAGAATATGGGACAGATTCTCCTACAGAGACTACAATGCAGCCTGAAAGATAAGAGTCAAAATCTCCAAAACACCATTGATCTGAAAAAATAAGCCCAGTCTAAAATTTTGCAACATTGTGAACATCCTGTAAATTGAATTATTGTAAAATCATGCTAACATCTGCCTAATGTGGTAAAAAAAAACACCACGTAAACTTCAGTAGAAATATAACATTCAGTTCCTCTTTAAATAAGTATGCAGAACTGAAATTTCCTGCATGTTATTTTAATGTGGAAGTCCCTTTATTGTCTGGGGAGTGAGTTTTATAGTAAATTACTCAAAATACAGTACTGTGCAATAGTTTTAAGCAGGTGTTGAATAATGCCGCAAAGTAAAAATGTTCTAAAAGATACAAGTGTTAATAGTACCCCATATCCCTTCTAACATGGATTATAAAAAAAATCTTACCAAGATTCTAGATAGATAGATAGATAGATAGATAGATAGATAGATAGATAGATAGCAGATAGATGGATAGATAGGAGATAAATGGATAGATAGATAGATAGATAGATAGATAGATAGATAGATAGATAGGAGATAGATAGATAGATAGATAGATAGATAGGAGATAGATAGATAGATAGATAGATAGATAGGAGATAGATAGATAGATAGATAGATAGATAGGAGATAGATAGATAGATAGATAGATAGATAGATAGATAAATAGATAGATAGGAGATAGATAGATAGATAGATAGATAGATAGATAGATAGATAGGAGATGATAGATAGATAGATAGATAGGATATAGATAGATAGATAGATAGATAGATAGATAGATAGATAGATAGATAGATAGATATCCTATTAATATTATAAATGTGAAATGTTTGTGGGTTTGTGATTTTGGATGTTCGGATGTTTGGCGGTCAATCACGCAAAACCCGCTCCACCGATTTGGCTGAAATTTTCCACAAACATAGTTACTACACTGGATTGCGCAATAGGCTACTTTTCGTCACAATAGCGCACATACGTTTTTCCCAGGACTCCCACAAAACCCAAACTCACATCACTATCTCTGCAATCTCACACACTTTGGACCATAGCAAGCCACAAAATTCATATTACCCTCTACAGCAGAGGTCTGCAACCCCTGGCACACGTACCAAGAGTGGCACTCCTGCCATATTTCACTGGCACGCCAGCAGCACAGGACCTGCAAGAGTTAAATAAAGTCGGAGTGTCCCTTCAGTGCTCTGCTAGAGATGAGGCATAAGGACACTCCCCTTCTCTCACTGCCCTCCAATGAGAGGGGTGCAGGAAACCCAGGGGGTGGAGCTTAATCGCTCAGGTCTCTGCCTGCTATAGTGATAGCTCCTGCCATCTGCACCCTGCAAAGGTTCCCTGAGGAGGAGAGAAAGCTGCTAGCAAAGTGAAAGCAAGAAACACAAAGGTCCCTTCCTTTAGTTCCTATTCTCATTAATGTCAGGCATTTGGGGTTATTAGTTTAGTGTTAGTAACTCCATGTGCCTCACATTAATAGGAATAAACCCCATCATGTCCCTTATATTTATCCCTGTGTGCCCCATATAAAGGTTACTAATATGTGAGACATATGGAGGTACTAATAAAAAACCTCAATAATGAAGATACTTAATTATTACCTCCAAGTCTCTCACATATCAGTAACTCTTACACAAGGGTTAATGTGAGGGACATGATGGGGTTAATTGCTATTAATAAGAGGCGCATGGAGTTACTAAACTGTCATGCACAGGGCCAGACTTTTATCTACAATTGGTCCTGTACATTTCAATGGGCCCATACACATAGATCCTGTTTTTGCGGCTGTGTGTCCGGGACAAATTGAGCTGTAAAATATAGAGCAGGTCCTATATATGTCCTATACCTTCCCTACACCTTTACATATTTGCAGCCCTGTCAATTTATTTTTCATCTATAGGTCAGTGAAAACCATATCCGTGCCATTTGTTTGCAGGAGGCCTGAGGCTGAAGCACCACATTGCGTTAACACAGCATTTTGGTTGCAAATTCTGCTGCAGTTTTATGAGCCAAAGTCACCGATGTACCGTTTCAACACACCACGAACACGTAACGGTCGATAATAATGTCACCAATCTGCCTTACTGCCCACCTTAGAATTACCCGGCGTGCCTTCACATAAACTAGAACTGAAGATTGGCATCCCTGTTCTACTCATGCGTAATCTGGATGCACCCCGATTGTGTAATGGCACGAGGCTACGTGTCACACAACTAGGAACAAATATGATTGAAGCCACTATTCTTACAGGAGCAGCTAAAGGTGACAGTGTGTTAACCCCACGCATTCCAATTTCCCATTTCAATTCAAACGACTACAATTTCCCCTTAAATTGGCTTTTACAATGACCATTAATAAA
Organism: Leptodactylus fuscus; assembly: GCF_031893055.1. Lineage (NCBI taxonomy): Eukaryota > Metazoa > Chordata > Amphibia > Anura > Leptodactylidae > Leptodactylus > Leptodactylus fuscus. The sequence continues at coordinate 218,464,096 of NC_134265.1, forward strand.
TCCCAAGGACAAACGCTGAAAGTAGCAGGGATACATTTAGCCACACCATGCTTCTCACATGGACAACTTTATGTGGCTTGCTCAAGAGTATCCTGTGCCTAAAACTTACATGTACTGGCGGAAAATAACAAATCATACAATGGCGTATATCGAAGTATATTCACTTAAAATACCTCTGTCCCAAAGACACTATGTACAGTTTCTCAGAACACCGTATAACAGCTGAAATACAAATTAACTTCAACACAAAAGTCTCACATATTCTCAGAATTACAGCAAAAACAAGATACAAAGTTACATTTCATATCCCTTACCTTATACACACTACGAAAACCTTACCCGCCCCTGTATTTACCCACTTCTACAATCACCGCAGACGAAGTCGCGGGTACCAGCTAGTATATAGATAGATAGATAGATAGATAGATAGATAGATAGATAGATAGATAGGATATAGATAGATAGATAGGATATAGATAGATAGGATATAGATAGATAGATAGATAGATAGGAGATAGATAGATAGATAGATAGATAGATAGATAGATAGATAGATAGATAGGAGATAGATATATAGATAGATGGATGGATGGATGGATAGATAGATAGATAGATAGATAAGAGATAGATAGATAGATAGATAGATAGATAGATAGATAGATAGGAGATAGATAGATAGATAGATAGATAGGAGATAGATAGATAGATGATAGATTAGATAGATAGGAGATAGGTAGATGGATAGATTGATAGGAGATAGATAGATAGATAGATAGATAGATAGATAGATAGATAGGTAGGAGATAGATAGATAGGTAGATAGATAGGAGATACATAGATAGATAGATAGATAGATAGATAGATAGAGGAGATGATAGATAGATAGATAGGAGATAGATAGATAGATAGATAGATAGATAGATAGATAGATAGATAGGAGATAGATAGATAGATAGATAGATAGATAGATAGTAGATAGATAGATAGATAGATAGATAGATGGATAGATAGATAGATAGGAGATAGATGGATAGATAGATAGATAGATAGATAGATAGGAGATAGATAGATAGGAGATAGATGGATACATAGATAGATAGATAGATAGATAGATAGATAGATAGATAGATAGATAGCATACATTCCTGTCTAGGCTACTGAACCCTCACATTTTTAGTCAACACTCCACAATTGGGGCTCAAACGACAGTTCAGCCCAAACAACGTAAATTCCCAACCACCATGTTTCTTAGTTTAGATGCTGAGAAAGCGTTTGAATCCATTTCTTACCAGTTGTTGAACACTTTCCTAAGAAGTATGGAATATAAGGATACCTTTTTGCACTAAATGCATACTTACTGTGTCACCCTATGAATAAATTGTTGGTCAACAGTCTTAGGAGGGGGAAATTCCAGGGTTGCCCTCTATCCTCCCTCCTCTTCACCTTAGTCTTCTAACCATGGATATGGCAGCTCCACCTTTAGGAAGCTTTAACCCCTTAAGGACCAGGCCATTTTTTGGTTTCGCATTTTCGTTTTTCCCTCCTCACATTTCAAGAGCCATAACTTTTTCATTTTTCAGTTCACAGAGTCACATGATGGCTTATTGTTTGCGGGACAAATTGTACTTTGTAATGGCATCATTCAATATGCTGTGCAATGTACTGGGAAGCTGGAAAAAAATTCAGAATGAGGTGCAATTGGAGAAAAAATGCATTTGCGCCATTTTCTTATGGGTTTAATTTTTACAGCGTTCACTGTTTGGTACAAATGACATGTTACCTGTGTTCTACGTGTCAGTACGAACGCGGTGATACCAAATTTATATAGTATTTGAAATGTTTTGATACTTTTAAAAAAATGATAAACTTTGCAAAATAGAAAAATTTTTTTGTGTCATCATGTTCTAACACCTGTAACTTTTTCATATTTCCATGTATGGAGCTGGTTGTGGTGTCTTTTTATGCGGGACAAGATGACGTTTCTATTGATACCATTTGGGGAAAGATCTGATGGTTTGATCACTTTTTATTCAATTTTTTATAGGAGGCAAAGTGTTGAAAAAAACGCTTTTTGGCTGTTTTTATTTTTTTTGCCGCTACGCCGTTCGCAGTACGGGATAAATGTTTTAATATTCTAATAGTTTGGGCATTTTGGAGCGCGGGGATACCTAATATGTTTATGTTTAATGTTCTTTAATTACTTTTATAGCTAATCTAGGGAAAGGGGGGTGATTTGAACTTTTATATTTTTTTTATTTTTTTAATACTTTTAAAAACTTTTTTTTTTCTTCTGTTACATTTATGATCAGACCCCTTAGGTACCTTGAAACCTAGGGGGTCTGATTGCTCATACTATTCACTGCAATACTACAGTACTGCAGTGAATAGCAGAATCCCAGCACTTCTATTAGACGATGCCTCTGGCATCGTCTAATAGATCTCATGCAGAGACAAGCCTGGAAGCCTTCAATAGGCTTCCGGCTGTCATAGCAACCGATCACCGCCCTCATGTGACGTTCAGGAGGGCGGCGATCGGGGAAACATGGCGGCGCCCATGCCGCCTGCGCTGTTTACACGCTGCGGTCGCGTTTGACCGCAGTGTGTAAAGGGTTAACAGCAGCGATCGGCTCGGGCACCGACCGCTGCTGTTATTGGCAGGTCCTGGCTGTATGATACAGCCGGCATCTGCCGTGTATGGAGCGAGCTCAGCGTGTGAGCTCGCTCTATACATCCCCATGCGACCCATGACGTACAGTTACGTCAAGGGTCGCTAAGGGGTTAAAGGCATTTTAGGTGTAATCAGGTTTTAATGGAAATTTTTAGAACAAAGTAAAACATAACAGACGCATGAGAGGCAAAGGCCAAAATATAAACAGAGTGAAGGCTGGAGGCCAATAGCGTCCAAACCGACAATATACACAGAGACCCTCAAGCACAGAAACAGGAGTAACCAAGTCAAATAAAGAAAACACATGGAAAGACAAAATGAGAACAGGGAATAGAAAAAGGACCAGCAGAAGAGAGCAGGACAAGGAGGGGGACACAAAGAAAAGAAGACAGAACACAAAGGGAAGAGGGACGAGGGACCAGGGTAGGCAAGAGCTGAAAGACAGACGGAGCGCCGTCAGAGGCCAAACAGGGAAGCAAATTCCAGAGTTTCCTGAAATATGACCCACGGCCGCCAGAGGGCTTCAAATTTAGAGGAATCCGCAGAGTCCTCAGCAACCAGAGCCTCCATTCATCGGATGAGAAGGAGCTCCTGTAGCCACTCTATTAGGGAAGGCACCACGGGGCTGCGCCAATGGCAGGGTATGACCGTCCTAGCGGCCATGAGAAAATGGCGCAACAAGTCGCCCCTTGACTTTGGATATTTTCCCGGGAATCAAAGAAAGGAGAGCCGCTTGGGGAGAGGGAGACATAGAACGACCACTGACCTTCGAATAGACAGAAAAGACTGAAGACCAGAATGCCTGGCCCCCTACTACATTCCCAACAGATATGGAGGAAGGATCCCACTGCAGAACCACAGCGCCAACACACGTCCGGGATGGAGGGGTAGATACGATGCAAGAGGGTCGGACAGTGGTACCATTGAGACAGAAGTTTGAAGTTCTTCTCTTGGGCGCTACATGGCAGCGACAGTTTATGGACGAACAGGAAGGAGCGGGCCCAATCATCAGCAGACAGATGCAGACCTAAATCGGAATCCCAAGCTCTAGTAAAGGGGGAAGACCTGGGGTAAAGGCAGTCAAGAGAACATCGTAAAGAAGCGAAAGAGCCCTAGGGGGCGCTTCCGGCTGGCGCAATGCTGTCTCTAAGGCAGTTAGGGCAGCGGCGAGAACAGATTGCAAGGAAAACTTGCGGAGAAAGGATGAGACCCCGAAGAGGAAGCACCAAATTGCTCGAGAGATGGGAATGGGGAGGACCCTGAGATAGAGCCGAGCCTGATGTACAGCGCTGCGGAATATGTTGGCGCTATATAAATAAAATGTATTATTATTATTATTATTATTAATGTCATCGTCAACAGACCAGCAAAGAAAGCGACGGGCCAACTGACCAGGAGGGAATATGGCATTCCGAAAAAGAGGGGTCAGGGGACCAGGAACCCTAGCCAAAGACGACAACTGATGAAGCCTATCCCAAATCGCTAGGAAGTGTGAAGAGAGCAAGGAAGGAAGGGCAGGAGAAGGCCGGCAGTGAGAGGGAATCCACGGTAAGGAAGCAAGGGTGGCAGACAGAAGTTCCACCTCTATCAAGACCCACTGCTTGTCAGTGGCCCTGAACCGCCAATTGAAAAGACGGAGCAGGACTGCGGAATGGTAATACAAGAAAGGATCAGGGAGTCCCCCCCCCCCCCCCCCCCACAAACCTTACGACGAGTAAGAGAGCGAAACTTAAGCCTAGTTCAGGAGGGCCCCCAAACGAACCTACTGAACATCAACTGCAAAGTCATAAAGTAACGCCAGGGGACCGGGACTGGAAGTGTTTGGAACAGATAAAGGAGCCTAGGGAGCACGTCCATTTTCAGGGCATTAATATGGCCAAATCAAGACAAGTCAAGGGACCCGTAGGTCTTCAGGTCAGCCTTAGTTCTTTCAAGCAAAGGAAGGTAGTTCAGGGCAACCAGGTCAGATGGATCGGAGGGAACCTGAACACCCAAATATGTAATACAGCAGGATTGCCATTTAAAGGGAAAGCTCGCAGCGAGGTGCGCCACCACTGATTGCGGAAGCGATACATTAAAGGCCTCACTTTTCGTCAGGTTGACTTTAGAATTAAAGACGTCGCCAAAACGGCGAAACTCATCCAGGATAGCTGGAAAAGAGACACGGGGTTGAGTAACGTACAGAAGCAAATTGTCGGTATAGAGGGCCAACCAAATCTGGGCTCCAAGGGGCCTAGGACATCTGAACGAGCGTGCAAAGCAATCGTCAGGTGTAAAGGCATTTTATTTGGTCCACAGGAAGTCTGGATTATGGCCTTCATGGATGACTTTCAATCTTTGTCTCTAGGCCACAGGCTTGTCTAATATCTCTGCTCTATGATGTCCAATTTAAGTGTTGACAAATCAAAAGCCCTATAACTAACTGGTCCACGTCAACCAACTGCAAACTCACTATATCACCTGGCTGGGGATGCAAATCACTAGGAAACCCTTCAAAAAGTACACTATAAACCTGCAGTTCTCCTCAGGATCTCTGCAGGAAGAGTTTAAGGTTTTAAGTTACCATATTTAAATTTATATAGAGAATTATTACAGCACTCAAAACAATAGAAAAAATGTTCTTGAAGAAGGTATTTTATTAAAGGGGATGTCCCATCTCAAGGATCCTACCTATACTACTAGCTTATGTGGATTTAAGACTTTTCCTAAATACATTGCTTCAGCAAAACTGCTTTGTTTGGCCGCTATCTGAGATTATTCACTTCATTGTTTACACTGTGTTTCCATAACCACGGACCTGGGGACAGTCTTATCTCCCCGCCCAGGACAAGTGACGTAGCTCCCTGCTCTCAGGAGGGAAGGGGGAGCTGAGTGCTCGGGACTTGGGAGCGAGCTTGTATTTCTGAGCAGTTTATCTCCCTCTTCCAGTTATCAGGTCGGCTAATTGAATTTTGCTGATAAGGGCTGAGACAGGGAGTCTGTTACCTCTGTATGTAACACAAACCTAAAACTGAGTTTATTGCAAGCTGACTCTTGGTCCTGTAGTATGTAAATTTGGGATTCTCATCACCTATCAAATCCAGCTCTGCTACATCAGCTTCATATTGTGCATCTTCCAGTGATACTGTGCTAATTTATTTACAACCATCCTTTATTACTGACTGCAAACATGAACTGCTATGAAGAGAGCTAAGCAGAGCTGGCTTTGCCTGTGAGACAGTAAGTGAAACCCCACCCACCAATTTACCAAAAAAAAAAAAACAGGAAGTGAACAAAGCACATAGCCTGCAAGTTGGTGAACAGGTGAGTTAGGAATACCCCTTTAATTGTTAAATTTTTAAACACAAGTAAACTTAGATCACCAGGTTGTGGGAACTACTTGGGACTTCATCTGGATACCGGTGTCTGGAGGTCTTCTTGTGCCTGGAACCCACCTATCTGGTGGTGCATGTCTTCGTTGGGAGACTGTGGGGATTAGCATCAGTAGTGGTAGGCAAAGCAGGTTCACAACTGATAGAAACAATTTCACAGTCCAAAACCAACAGAAAACAACAGCCTTCTTCAGCTTTAATAGCTCTAACTAACATAGATTTTCCTGTATTGAGTCCCAGACTGTACTCCTCCACAATCCTGTTCAACTCTGAGTACCCTTCAACGCCCAAGAAAGCATCTTTTTGTGAAGATGCTGCAGGTGCTGTGATTAATCAGCACCTTAGTCCTAAGGACAGAAATGGACTAGGAATTGGAGCTTTCCACTGGGGAAAATATATCTTCCCACCCTGATTTTCTTCATTAATATTTTATAAATACGACTGGGTCTACTGTCTGTTGAAGTATTACTGCTGGAGCCAGAGTAATGGTGGTAGTTTAAGGGTGTGGATGATGTGTATCGGTGGAGTACCACCAACTTACCTTGTGGTCTATGATGGAATTTAAAGGGGTATTCCCATGACGCTTGTTCACTTACCTGCAGGCTGTTGTTCTCTCTTCACTTCCTGCTTTTCTCGGCACATAGGTGGGCGGGGTTTCACTTGCATGGGATTGGTTGTAAATGAATTACCACAGTGTGAAGCTGATGTAGCAGAGCTGGATTTGAGTCAGTTTGCATTACATACAGAGGTAACGGACTCCCTATCTCAGCCCTTATCAGCCAAATCCAATTAAACCAACTGAAAAGAGCACAGAAATCCCAAAGCTTTCACCTCCCCTATTTGAGAAACTCCGCTACTTAAAAGACACAAACAGCTCAGAGCTGCTCCCAGCCCCTCCCTCCCCCCCTGAGAGCAGGCAGCTACATCACTTGACAAATGAGAAGATAATCCCAAGGGCTATAGAAACGGAGTGTAAACAATGAAGTGAATAAATTAAGATAGCGGCCAAACAAAGCAGTTTTGAAAAAGCAGTGTATATAGGAAAAGTCTTAAATCCACATAAACTAGCAGTATAGATAGGATCCTTGTGATGGGACAACCCCTTTAAGGCCAACCCTCTTTAGTCGCCTACTATGAAAAATTTCAAAAAATACTTAACAAATGTTAATTGTACATTATTATCCTACGTCTTCCTGTACCAGATGTGGAGAGGCTGAGGCTGACCATTCCCATTGCTTATGGGCCTGTCCTACAAGTGTTTTGGAAATGGGTCCACACTATTGCAGGATGTATACGCCATTGAGCCCACCCTTGCCTGGGCCCTCTTTGGACACATCTCTCACAACGGCACCCATTAGTACCATATTAGTAGTAAAAAGCTACTTTTCAATATCTCAGCAGCAGCCTGCAACACTGCATTACAAAGCTAGCTACCAATATTCCCACTCATTAATAATTTTTGGTTAATAATGGATCGGATGGACACATCTTTTAGAAAGAAATTGCAATCAAATGCTTTTTTTTAACAATTTGTCTTCATTTACACAATTACTTCCTTCTCACATCAAACAGAGAGTTCAAAACTATTTCCCGCTAACTACTTGGTTTCTGGAGTAATTACAGTCAGTAATGCCCTGTGTGATATTCACATTCACCTGCACATATATTTCAATTTATCAGTCTAGAGATGCCTATTTGGAAGTGGATTAAGTCTACATGTCCACCCCTCCCCAGTCCCCCATTTTTTTTTCTCTTTGCTTCCTGCACCCTGCATATATTTGCTGATGTTTTTAAAGAAGTTCAGACTTATAGGGAAATTTTTGTTCGCAGCCTTTTGATTTATAGACTTTAGTCTTCTAGAAGTGGCTTGACTATTGTGATAAGGTATTACTGTGTTTGACTCTTTGAGGGTCCATTCACACGGAGGAAAATGCAGAGGAATTTGGTGTGGAATTTCAGCGCTGAAAAAAAAGCCTCCCATTGACTTTAATGGGTTCCTTTTTCTGCTAGCAAGTAATCCACTCAAGTCAATGGGAGGCTTTTTTTCAGCGTGTGAAATTCCACACCAAATCCCTCTGCATTTTCCTCCTTGTGAATGGACCCTTACTCTCCTCTTTCTAACTTATTAATAGCACTAACTGACCTTTTTTAAAATTCATTTTTTGCCTGGAAAATCCCTTTAATAGAAACACCTTAACCTTTTCACTGCCAAGGGTCTCTGGAAATTTTGCACCTCCAGTAGCCAGAGCAATTTTGACAATTTTGAGATGGATAAATCAAGGCTAAATTGCAAATTAAAAAAAGCATCCAACCCCCCATACCTATATTTTTCTTAAAGTAGACACCTGCAGCATTGCCAGAATGCCACTTGGTACTGTATACGAACAGGCACCTTCATGCAATTTTGACTTAAAGTGAATGTTTTATGAAAAAATGCAAATAAATTTATATTAGCTGTTAAAAGTGGAAACCAAACAATAAATTATATGCACAAAACCTCCTAAAAATAAGAATTCAACATGTGCAAAGTTAATTCATATCACTATGGCTTGCACCCCCATGCACGTGTCTTCAGAAAATCACCAGAACTGGAAGGAACAAAAATCTGCTTTGCAACTGGAAATGCTAAAAAAAGTATCATCCTATAAAATGTAGGGATTACACACCATGAAAAGCAAGTGGACCCCTAAACCCTATATATTTTTTGAAAGTAGACAACCTGAAGATTACATATGTCTCAATGGGTCATCAATAGCCACATCCACCTTCATGCAACTTTGTGACACACACAAAACATTTTTTGAAAAAATGAACTAAAACACATATTTGCACCTAAAACTCATGTTCAATCTCAGATTCACATACAAAATACATTTAAAATACTAGCTTAAGGTGTAGACATAATATATATATAGATATATATATATATATATATATACTATGTGTACCGCAAACATCAACTATAACAAGAGCTCGGACTCTCAAAAACACTAATACAGAAGAAAGGCAGGATTTTGCTGTTATTCACTAATATGTTAAAAAGCTATACTGCACCTACCAAACTGTGACTGTGATACCAAAATCTAACTTTTTTGAGATTGCACAGCATACCGTATATAAAAACACAATTTAATAGTTCATATATACAACCACCTTCATGCAATGTTGCGGCAAACAGAGATTGCTAGCAAGAATTGCACAAAAATTCAAATTTGCCACTAAAGTGCAGCTCAAGCAATCCCTTTCTGCAAACACAATGTACTGTCCAAAAAACTGCAAGATATGAGGAGTTCATACATACCACACATGTATATGTTTACAGGGGCGGGTGTTAAAGAAACGACAAAATCACAGAAATGTGCCAACCCATTTTGTGCATGCAAATTAAATAGGACTTTACATAAAAATATTATTTTCCATCCCCCTATAAAAATTTTAGCAATCTATACGTTCATCTCTAGTGATAATCATTATTACTATTATTTTAGTGTGTAATGGACATCACTAGAGACGTACACTCACCGGCCACTTTATTAGGTACACCTGTCCAACTGCTCGTTAACACTTAATTTCTAATCAGCCAATCACATGGCGGCAACTCAGTGCATTTAGGCATGTAGACATGGTCAAGACAATCTCCTGCAGTTCAAACCGAGCATCAGTATGGGGAAGAAAGGTGATTTGAGTGCCTTTGAACGTGGCATGGTTGTTGGTGCCAGAAGGGCTGGTCTGAGTATTTCAGAAACTGCTGATCTACTGGGATTTTCACGCACAACCATCTCTAGGGTTTACAGAGAATGGTCCGAAAAAGAAAAAACATCCAGTGAGCGGCAGTTCTGTGGGCGGAAATGCGTTGTTGATGCCAGAGGTCAGAGGAGAATGGCCAGACTGGTTCGAGCTGATAGAAAGGCAACAGTGACTCAAATAGCCACCCGTTACAACCAAGGTAGCCAGAAGAGCATCTCTGAACGCACAGTACGTCGAACTTTGAGGCAGATGGGCTACAGCAGCAGAAGACCACACCGGGTGCCACTCCTTTCAGCTAAGAACAGGAAACTGAGGCTACAATTTGCACAAGCTCATCGAAATTGGACAATTGAAGATTGGAAAAACGTTGCCTGGTCTGATGAGTCTCGATTTCTGCTGCGACATTCGGATGGTAGGGTCGGAATTTGGCGTCAACAACATGAAAGCATGGATCCATCCTGCCTTGTATCAACGGTTCAGGCTGGTGGTGGTGGTGTCATGGTGTGGGGAATATTTTCTTGGCACTCTTTGGGCCCCTTGGTACCAATTGAGCATCGTTGCAACGCCAAAGTCTACCTGAGTATTGTTGCTGACCATGTCCATCCCTTTATGACCACAATGTACCCAACATCTGATGGCTACTTTCAGCAGGATAATGCGCCATGTCATAAAGCTGGAATCATCTCAGACTGGTTTCTTGAACATGACAATGAGTTCACTGTACTCCAATGGCCTCCACAGTCACCAGATCTCAATCCAATAGAGCATCTTTGGGATGTGGTGGAACGGGGGATTCGCATCATGGATGTGCAGCCCCGACAAATCTGCGGCAACTGTGTGATGCCATCATGTCAATATGGACCAAAATCTCTGAGGAATGCTTCCAGCACCTTGTTGAATCTATGCCATGAAGAATTGAGGCAGTTCTGAAGGCAAAAGGGGGTCCAACCCGTTACTAGCATGGTGTACCTAATAAAGTGGCCAGTGAGTGTATGTTACTCTAGAAAGCTCAGGTAAAGACAGGACAGGGATTGGGTGAAACGTAAACTTTATTCATGACTTTGTATGTGATGTGCAAGTGTTTGGTGCGACTTTTTTTTTTGGCACTACGACCTGGACAATGGTAAATGTCTGGCTCACAGCGCCAATAACCTTCCTGGTTGTGTTCAGGAGGTATAACATAAGAATACCCCCACTAGTAAAGCTCAGGGGGAATTATATAATACCTGTATGTGACAAACAGACAGCAAAAGTATAGTATGCGCTCTGATTGACAGGAGGGGGGAAATAGGGACTGAATCCCTTCTCCCCCCCTCCTAGGGTCACATACAGGTAGTGCAAAGATCATAGAAAATGCTTCTCTGTCTGTGTATCTGTGCCAGCTGCAGATGCTCCTCCTCCCCCCTTCCTGTTTCACTAATGCTTCTCGAGACAGGAGGTGGGGGGACATTTTAAAGTCCTGTATCTCTGGACTCGTTTGGCCTATGAAGATAATTTTAGATTCATTTTAAAGATGAGAATCTCATCTTTAAAATTACACCAAGATCTTCATAATAGCCCTTACAGATTTTTAGCGAATTGCTGTTAAAAATGCTGTCAGGAATTGAGATCTTCAATGACATCTAAATCCCCAATAGCATTTTCAACAGTGAATCGCTTTGGCACAGTAATGGTTAACGTGAAGAACTTGGTATAATTTTAAAGATGAGATTATCATCTTTAAAATTAATCTAAAATTATCTTCATAGGCCAAATGAGTCCAGAGATATGGGCATTAGAAGTAAGGATGTAGCAGCTACGTCCTCGGTTAGGAAAGTAACAAGTGATTATGAAGATAATCTTGTTTCCCTTAGTCCTAACAGCGGCACAATGTGGGGTATTTCTTGCCCTGTGTGCTGGTAGGACAGGCGGATTTTTAATTAGCCAATCAAAATGCGTGGCTGGCCCTATAAGAGGGCACAAGAACCTCCCCTCTGCGTGTTGATACAAAAGTACCTCCATATTTATACACAATTTTATACATAAGATATGATTCCCAGGGTGGGAAATCTTGTGCCGCTGTTAGGACTAAGGGAAACAAGATTATCTTCATAATCACTTGTTCCCTGTCGTCCGTACCAGCGGCACAATGTGGGGATATAGCAAGTAGGCCCCAAGATGGGCGGGATTATTCCATGACCGAGCTTAAAATGGTCTGGGCAAAGGCAGAGGAATCTGCCACCCGGTCCTTCAGGCGGTAATGCCGAATGAAGGTGGACTCAGATGCCCAGGAGGCAGCTGCACATATTTGATCTAAAGACAACGCAGACCTCTCTGCCCGAGAGGTGGACACTGCCCTGGTTGAGTGGGCATGAAGAAAAGATGGGGCCAGCAGCCCTTGGGCGGTGTAGGTGACCTTTATAGTCTCGGAAACCCAGCGGGATATCGTAGCCTTAGCGGCTTTGGCGCCCTTATTTTTCCCTGTATAGCTGATTAACAGGTTTTCGGCCTGCCTAAAAGGGCGAGTGCGCTGCAGGTAAATTTGCAGGCATCTGACTACATCCAGCTTGTGCCATCTTTCCTCTTCAGGTGAAGAGGGGGAAGGACAAAATACTGAAAGGGAAATTGTTTGGTTCCTATTTGCAGCGGATGGAATCTTGGGACGAAACCCTGGGAGGAACCTAAGCTGCACATGGTCCGAAAAGAAAATAGTATATGGCTCTTCAGCAGATAAGGCCTGTAGTTCACTAACTCTTTTGGCAGTCGTAACTGCCAATAGCAGTGCCATTTTGCCGGTCAGTAACTTAAGGGAGATTTCCTCCAGGGGTTCGAATGGTTGGTCACAAAGAGCGTTCAGGACCGGAATAAGGTCCCATTGGTGGACAGGGGTGTTCACCACCAGTCTCAGCCTAGTTGCTCCTTTAATAAAGGTGCTCACTAAAGGATCCTGAGACAAACGCCTCCCCAGATAGGCGGACAGGGCCGCTACGTGTACTTTGAGTGTGGCCGCAGCAAGACCTCTGTCTAGTCCGTCTTGAAGGAAGTCCAGGATCGCCTCCGTCGGGGGATCAGTGGAGTCCACTTGATGCTGCAGACACCAGGCATTAAAGATGTTACCAATTCGACGGTAATTCCTGTTAGTCGAATCCGCTCTGGCACTGGATAGGGTCTTCAAGACGGCTTGTGACAGTCCTCTATTCCTCAATAGGGACTGGTCAACCTCCAGGCTGTCAGGTTGAGTCTCCTCAGATCCTGGCATCTCAGCTCTCCTTGGGTTACCAGGTCTGGGAGAGGGGGAAGCCTCCAATATATGCCCTGACTCATTTGTATGAGCTGAGCAAACCAAGCCCTTTTTGGCCAGAACGGGATTATGGCTATTCCCGAGGCTTGGTCCTGTCTTATTTTGATCAATACCTTCGGTATGATTGGAATTGGAGGGAATATGTAAAACAGCCTGAACCTCCATGGGATGGACAGGGCATCCACTGCCAAGGGATTGTCCTCCTGGTATAGAGAGCAGAAGGTCCCTACCTTGGCATTGAGTCGGGTAGCCATAAGATCGACCTCCGGGAGACCCCATCTCTGGACAATCTGTTGGAATACGTCTGGATTGAGAGACCATTCTCCTGATACGGTAATACCCCGACTCAGATGATCCGCTACTATGTTCAGGGAGCCCTTTATGTGAACAGCGGATAACTGGACCAGATTCTTCTCTGCCCAGGTGAATATGAGATTCGTCTCTCTCAGTAAGGTTGGTGACCTGGTGCCCCCTTGCTTGTTTATGTAGACTACCACCGTCATGTTGTCTGACCTGATCTTGACAGACTTGCCTTTCAATTCCGGGGCAAAGTGTACTAGGACCAGGTACACAGCTCTGAGTTCCTTGAGATTGGAAGACCCCAGCTCCGGACATCTCCATCGTCCTTGTACAGTCTTGTCCTGGCAATGGGCTCCCCATCCTCACTGGGATGCATCTGTTGTCAACAGGGTCCACAATGTCGGGACCGTGGACCTTCCGTCTTTCAGGTGTATCCACCATCTGAGGGAAAGACGGGTAGCGGGAGAAAGGCAGATCTTCTTGTGCAGTCCCCGTGGAGACCGGTTCCAGGTTCTCAACACTTCCATCTGCAGGGGACGCAAATGCCCTAAAGCCCAAGGGACTGCTCTGGCCGAGGATGACATTAGGCCGAGGACTCTCATGGCGGTGCGGATAGTTACCTGCCGGGTGTGCAATAGAAAACGTGCACTGGCCTGGATCCTTTCCCTCCTTGGGCTGGAGAGGAAGATCTGCATCGCTTCTGAATCCACTATGAACCCGAGGAATTTCCTCCGTGTGGATGGAACGATTTCGGACTTCTCCCAGTTGATGATCCATCCTAACTCTTGTAGGAAGCTGATGGCAAGGTTGAGCTGCTGGAGGAGAGCAGCAGGAGACTGAGCTTTCAGTAGCCAGTCGTCTAGGTAAGGAATGATGAAGAGACCCTGCAGTCTTAGGGCCGCGGCGACCGGAGCGATCACCTTGGTAAATACCAGGGGGGCGGATGTGATCCCGAACGGCAGAGCTGTAAATTGAAAGTGCTCCCTGTGGCCAGCCATAGAAACGGCAATCCTGAGGAATCTTCTGTGGGAACGAGCAATAGGGACATGAAGGTAGGCGTCCTTCAGGTCGAGGGTAACCATCACATCTCCTGGCTGGAGAAAAGCAGTCACGGAATCCACGGTTTCCATACGAAATGACCTCTTCCTGATAAAGCGATTGAGGTACCTCAGGTCTATTATCATTCTCCAGCCCCCGGTGACTTTGGGGACCAGAAAGACGGGGGAGTAAACTCCCCGACCGAGGTCTGAGGCTGGGACCTTCTCTAGGGCGCCTTTGATAACATACTCGGCGACCGAGGCCTCTAGACTGGCCTGTTGAGAAGGTGGAAGGGTTCTGGTGGCAACAAACCGATCTGGAGGTGGAAGGTGAAAATCGATAAGATACCCGTGCTGTATAATTTTTAACACCCATGGATCTTGAATATGGGTGACCCATGCTCTGAAGAAAGCAGACAGACGTCCTCCCACAGGAAGGGGGGCCACAGGGAGCTGCCCCGCGTCCGGCTTCCTCTTGGCGTCTTCCCTGGAAGCGCCTCGTCCAGTTCCCCTAGGACGATATCTGGGACGCCTTTGCTGAGCCGGGCGTCTATAATTAGAGGCAGAACCTCTGCCTCTAGAGGGGGCACGTCTGCCCCTGGATGCTTGAGGTAAGGACTTCCCCTTACCTTCTGCTAATCCCTCCATGATGGTATCTAAGCCTTGGCCAAACACTCTTCCTGGCTCAAAGGGGAGAGCGCAGAGAGCAGCTTTGGATGCGAAGTCTGCCCGCCAAGGCTTTAGCCACAGGGGTCTACGGGCCGCAGTAGACAATGCCATCGATTTGGCTGAAATTTTTAACTGATGGCGGGAAGACTCTGCCAAAAAATCTGCAGCCCTATGAATATTCTTCATGGAAGCCAAGATGTCATCCCTGTCCACGCCGGAATCAATATCCCGCTCCAAGGTGGCTAGGCGGTTACGTAGAAAATCGCCCACAGTGGTAGAGGCTATGGCTACAGAAGCTTGGGCAGAGGAAGCAGAGTAAACCTTCTTCAATGTGGCGTCAGCCCTACGATCCAGAGGATCCTGAAGATTTGATTCATCTTCAAGGGGCACCAAGGTTCTACGAGACAACTTCGCCACAGCTAGATCCACCTTCGGGGGAGGCCCCCAGGAATCCCATTGAGCCGAATCCATAGGGAACAAGGTCTTAAAGATCCTGGACAGTGAATGTCCCTTTTCTGGCTGCTTCCACTGCTGCCCCATGAGGTCGGTCAGCGTGGCGTCCGCATGGAAGGCAATATGTCCCCCAGAGGCAGACGTGGAGGCTTCCCCGTCAACATCTCGGCCCACTGTAGACCGGATGAACTTCAGCAGCCTGCCTGTTTGTTCATAGTGGAACACAGGTCTGCTGGAAACTACTGAGTCGTCCTCGGAGGAATCATCCTCTGCCACCCGTAGATGTTCCAGGGGAGGGAGGGACGAGGAACGATGCTCAGTGCATGGTCTCTTGGTGAGCTGAGACAAGGTAGACTGTATGCCTTTAAGGGAATCATCCTGCAAAAAATAAAAGGAGAGTACAAGCAAGGGAATTATTTTTACCCGAGCAATGCCCAAACTCACCATCTCCTTGACCCAGGCCATCATATCTCTAGGAGAGGGCTCCTCAGGTGGAGGGCCTCTGCAACCGCGACAACGGGCCCATTCGTAGCCTAAAAATAATAGGCGGGTTATAGGACCGGTAGTACCCCGAAGGGGATAACCCTTTAAGCCGCTACCTACCATCAGGGAGCGGCGTGTCGCAGTCAAAACAGGAAAGATGCTTCCTTTTAGCGGTAGTTTTCCTCCTATAATCCCCCGGGGGGGTAGTAGAGGATGACATATCCTAGAGAGAGACAACAGACCATGCAACCTTGTCACCAAGACATCCTACCAAATATAAAAGGGTAGATCTTACCAGGTCCAGAGACCGGACAGCAAGGTGACAAACCAAGGTTAGAAGCGCAAAAACTGGAGCTTTCGGGGTTAAGCAACCACAATGCACAGCCTTCAGTGCACTTAGGAACCGAAGGTATCAAATAACTGGCCGGCCAGACTTTTAACCCCGCCGGCCGGAAATGGGAGGAGCTACAGCTCCCAAAGTTTAACCCCAAGTTAAATCCCAAAGGGGTTTGGCAAGAAAAGAGTCCCCCTCCTTAGCAAGCCCCAACAAGGGGCACCTACTTCCACCTCCTGAGGCCAATTCCTGGCCCGAATACGCTGCCAAAGCGCTGCCGGGGCCTGCATGTGTCAGCGCCAGCATTTGTAATGGTGCCGCTAGACTTCCGGCTTCCAACCGGAAGTGTGCACCCGGCCAGCGCGGACGCAGCAACACAATGCCGGGAACTTAGTTCCGGCTGCCGCTGCGCCCCTGAAGCAGCTAAGTGTCAGCGGAGCAGCCGGAGGACGGGGATGCGGCGTGAGACGAACCTCGCAGGTTCGCAAGCAGGCTGACAGGTAAGCCTAGAGGAGGGGAGGAGGGAGGAAGAAGGGAGGGGGGGAGGGAGAGTAGGGTAAAAAAGCCAACGCAGGCTAATAACACCATTTCCTTCAACAGGGCCAGAGGATAGACTCCAATCAAGAAGGGCCCTGAAGGGAAAAACTAAGAACTGAGCTCAAAAGGGTAAGTAACTCTATAGAGCCCAATAAGAGGACACAAGTCCTCCCACCTGTCCTCTGTCCACACAGGACAGAAAAAAACACGCAGAGGGGAGGTTCTTGTGCCCTCTTATAGGGCCAGCCACGCATTTTGATTGGCTAATTAAAAATCCGCCTGTCCTACCAGCACACAGGGGCAGAAATACCCCACATTGTGCCGCTGGTACGGACGACAGGGAACACCCTGGGAGGACGTAGAGCTACGTGCTTGGCAAGAAAAGGGTTAAAGGAGCACTAAAGCCAGAATCCAAACAAAAAAAGAAACCAATAAATAATAAATAATTCTCTATATGACACCGTCCATAATATTTCTTGCCCTTCTTTCTGTTATATCATACAAAGTGGAATGCTGGCGCTCTGCGCTCGCTGGCATACCATGTCCTTCGGCATACTCAGTGACTTATCTCTGGTTCACACTGTGCGGTTCCAAGATTATGTATATTTATTCCTGCTGCTGCTCTTGGTCCAGCCCACTTGGGAATTTTGGCCTCCTGCTTACCAGAGACCTTGGCCTTGTATCTGATCATGCTCTGCCTGATGTTCATGCACCTCCAACAACTACCAAGCCACATAAAGATGTAGCAACCTGGTAACCTCCTGACAGTGAAGGCTGGATTCCCATACAGGTGTTATAGGGTGAAAACTGAGGAAGCTACTGAGATAAAGGCCTTAGCAGTGGCCCAACGCTAAATCGATTAGGTGGCACCGTGGGTCCACATACCATGGTCTGTTAGGGCCCGTGCACACGGTGTAATGCGGCGCTGATTATGACATGTAAACTCGTGTCAGAGTCAGCGCTGCAAATCAGAATCCCATTGATTTCAATGTGTAGCGCGCGTAAGATGGAACCCATTGAACTCAATGGGATTCTGATTTGCAGCGCTGACTCTGACTCGAGTTTACATGTCAGAATCAGCGCCACGTTACATTGTGTGCATGGCCCTTACACAGAGCATGAAAAATAAATGAGAAATGCAGTTCTTCTCTAGAACAGCAGCCATGGTTCCCCCACCCGGTTGCTGTAAATGACTTATGAAATCGATACAATAACAGTACTGGCAGTAGTATGCACACAGTGACACCAGCTAGTCGTATTTCATAGGCTCACACTGAAAAGCGTACAATTCCTCAGGTAAAATTCACCCAAACTGCTGAATGGTAAATATGTGTAGTTATGCTTTGATAATTCCCTCCTTCCTATGTTCTTGCAATATTATACAAGTTTACCTGTCAGTAGCTTTGGAAAGCAATGGATGACCAGATACTACAGATCAAGCATTACAAAAAGTGAAAAAATAAATATGATACCTTCTTGGTTCATCAGTATCTGTTTGTGGGAACATTTACAAATGAAAGATCGAAACTTCACGTGTATTATTGTGAAATAGAGGATGTCTCTAGTAACAAACTGTAAGGTGTTTGTGTTAGTCTTAAGATAAAAACAGCAGTGAACAAACTCAATTGCAGAACATTTTCAGATAGTAGGTCATGTGATGTAATACATGCTTATCTAAATAGACCTGTGGTCAAAGTGGGAGACCAAAGCCAAACCTTACATGTAAGGTTTTTCCTTGTATGCTAGGCTAAGGCCCCACGTTGTGAAAATGCAGCTTTTTTTTGTTCCAGATTTTGGATGGATTGAACAGAAGGGAGAAGTGTAAGAGCATCCTATATATTTCCCATTCCTTTTTGTAGTCAGTCTTAGCTTTGGTTCAAAAAACTGCAAAAAAAAAAAAATCTGCGTTTCTGCAACGTGGAGCCTTCAAGTGAAGTTAATTATTAGGGCTCAGTCACATCACATTTTTAACTATTTAGTAGATGCAACAAAAAAAATGCAAATTGTTGGCTAGGTTATCTATTTCCACAGTAAATATTACAAAAAACGCAAAATAAAAATAGCTTCCATCCCTTTTTTTTCTTATGACATAATCTATATACATCCGTTTTTTTTATTTGTATATTGGCAGCATATTCTGTAGAACAAACCACAGGACACATGTTCAGACATAAGAAGACCTTAGTGTAAGTTCACACAAGGATTTTTGCAGGCTGATTTTTAAGGTGTATTCCGCATTTTTAAAAAAACACCTCCACATTTTCCCATTCATTTTAATAGGAGCCAGTAACTGAAAAAAGTAGAGGAAAAAAGAAGTGTCATAATCTACAGTCCTATGAAAAAGTTTGGGCACCCCTATTAATCTTAATCATTTTTAGTTCTAAATATTTTGGTATTTGCAACAGCCATTTCAGTTTGATATATCTAATAACTGATGGACACAGTAATATTTCAGGATTGAAATGAGGTTTATTGTACTAACAGAAAATGCGCAATATGCATTAAACCAAAATTTGACCGGTGCAAAAGTATGGGCACCTCAACAGAAAAGTGACATTAATATTTAGTAGATCCTCCTTTTGCAAAGATAACAGCCTCTAGTCGCTTCCTGTAGCTTTTAATCAGTTCCTGGATCCTGGATAAAGGTATTTTGGACAAACAATTCAAGTTCAGTTAAGTTTGATGGTCGCCGAGCATGGACAGCCCGCTTCAAATCATCCCACAGATGTTCAATGATATTCAGGTCTGGGGACTGGGATGGCCATTCCAGAACATTGTAATTGTTCCTCTGCATGAATGCCTGAGGATTTGGAGCAGTGTTTTGGATCATTGTCTTGCTGAAATATCCATCCCCGGCGTAACTTCAACTTCGTCACTGATTCTTGAACATTATTCTCAAGAATCTGCTGATACTGAGTGGAATCCATGCGACCCTCAACTTTAACAAGATTCCCGATGCCGGCATTGGCCACACAGCCCCAAAGCATGATGGAACCTCCACCAAATTTTACAGTGGGTAGCATGTGTTTTTCTTGGAATGCTGTTTCTTTTTGGACGCCATGCATAACGCCTTTTTTTATAACCAAACAACTCAATTTTTGTTTCCAAAATGAAGCTGCCTTGTCCAAATGTGCTTTTTCATACCTCAGGCAACTCTATTTGTGGCGTACGTGCAGAAACGGCTTCTTTCTCATCACTCTCCCATACAGCTTCTATTTGTGCAAAGTGCGCTGTATAGTTGACCGATGCACAGTGACACCATCTGCAGCAAGATGATGCTGCAGCTCTTTGGAGGTGGTCTGTGGATTGTCCTTGACTGTTCTCACAATTCTTTTCTGCCTTTCTGATATTTTTCTTGGCCTGCCACTTCTGGGCTTAACAAGAACTGTCCCTGTGGTCTTCCATTTCCTTACTATGTTCCTCACAGTGGAAACTGACAGGTTAAATCTCTGAGACAACGTTTTGTATCCTTCCCCTGAACAACTATGTTGAACAATCTTTGTTTTCAGATCATTTGAGAGCGGGCTGTCCATGTTCGGCGACCATCAAACTTAACTGAACTTGAATTGTTTTGTAGAAAGAAATGGTCCAAAATACCTTCATCCAGGATCCAGGAACTGATTAAAAGCTACAGGAAGCGACTAGAGGCTGTTATCTTTGCAAAAGGAGGATGTACTAAATATTAATGTCACTTTTCTGTTGAGGTGCCCATATTTTTGCACCGGTCAAATTTTGGTTTAATGCATATTGCGCATTTTCTGTTAGTACAATAAACCTCATTTCAATCCTGAAATATTACTGTGTCCATCAGTTATTAGATATATCAAACTGAAATGGCTGTTGCAAACACCAAAATATTTAGAACTAAAAATGATTAAGATTAATAGGGGTGCCCAAACTTTTTCATAGGACTGTATATTACAGCAGATTTCACCTTGCAAAGATTATTGGGAGGCAGGAAAAAAATGCTAAAGGTATTTTGCAGCGGTTTTTGCAAAAACAGCAGCAGAATACCACTGCAAAAAAAAACCCAAAAAACAAACAAATGTTTTGTTCTGCCTCCCATTAATTTGAATTGGGTTTGAATCCAAGGCAGAATTCACCTGAAGATCGGTCATTACGCTTCTTTTTACCTCTAGCTGAAAAATCAGCAAGAGTCAAAAACAGTGGCGGATCCAGGGTTTGTGGGGCCCTGGGCAATTGACTTTGGCGGGGCCCTACTTACTGGGGGGGTCTCGCACTTCTAACCTGTACTTCCCAACTGTTGAAGACTAGATAGAGGGAACAAAACGTGTGGCGCGCTCAGCGCGCCACAGCAAATTAGGCCCCGCCCACTTTTATGTTGACTCCACCCATTCTAATTCAATTTTCATGTGATTCCACACAGTATAATCCTCCTACAGTCACCCATAAATTATATGTCCCCCCCTCCATCTCTCCCCCATTTTCATATACACCCTTCATCTACCCCTAGTTTCATGTCCCCCCCCTCTATCTCTGTCCCCAGTTTCATGCCATTCTCCCCCTTTATCTGCCCATAGTTTCATTTCCCCCCGTCTCTGCCCCAGTGTCATGCCGTTCTCCCCCTTCATCTGCCCCAATGTCATGCCATTCTCCCCCCCTTCATCTGCCCCAGTGTCATGCCATCCCCCCTTCATCTGTTTCAGTGTCATGCCGTTCCCCCCCCTTCATTTGCCCCAGTGTCATGCCATTCTCCCCTCCATCTGCCCCAGTGTCATGCCGTTCTCCCCCCTTCATCTGCCCCAGTGTCATGCTGTTCTCCCCCCCTTCATCTGCCCCAGAGTCATGCTGTTCTCCCCCCCTTCATTTGCCCAAGTGTCATGCTGTTCTCCCCCGCTTCATTTGCCCCAGTGTCATGCCGTTCTCCCCACTCCATCTGCCCCAGTGTCATGCTGTTCTCCCCCTCCATCTGCCCCAGTGTCATGCTGTTCTCCCCCCTCCATCTGTCCCAGTGTCATGCCGTTCCCCCCCCTTCATCTGCCCCAGTGTCATGCCATTCCCCCCTTCATCTGCCCCAGTGTCATGCTGTTCTCCCCCTCCATCTGCCCCAGTGTCATGCCATTCTCCCCCTCTATCTGTCCCAGTGCCATGCCGTTCTCCCCCTCCATCTGCCCCAGTGTCATGCCATTCTCCCCCTCTATCTGTCCCATGCCATGCCGTTCTCCCCTCCATCTGCCCCAGTGTCATGCCATTCTCCCCCTCTATCTGTCCCAGTGCCATGCTGTTCTCCCCCCTTCATCTGCCCCAGTGTCATGCCATTCCCCCCCTTCATCTGCCCCAGTGTCATGCCGTTCTCCC
This sequence comes from Leptodactylus fuscus, assembly GCF_031893055.1. Taxonomy (NCBI): domain Eukaryota; kingdom Metazoa; phylum Chordata; class Amphibia; order Anura; family Leptodactylidae; genus Leptodactylus; species Leptodactylus fuscus. The sequence continues at coordinate 218,486,294 of NC_134265.1, forward strand.
CCTCCATCTGCCCCAGTGTCATGCCGTTCTCCCCCTCCATCTGCCCCAGTGTCATGCTGTTCTCCCCCCCCTCCATCTGCCCCAGTGTCATGCTGTTCCCCCCCTCCATCTGCCCCAGTGTCATGCTGTTCCCCCCCTCTATCTGTCCCAGTGTCATGCCGTTCTCCCCCTCCATCTGCCCCAGTGTCATGCTGTTCTCAAACAAACACACACACACACTCACCATTCCTCGTTCCCTCGCAGCTCTCTCCCTCATACACATATTGTAGCTGCGATGTGATGACGTCATCACATCGCGGCTACAAATGACGGAGGCCGGAGCTCAGCGTTAAAGCAGGAGCTGAGCTGTGACAGCTCCGGCTTTAAACGCCTATGCATTCAGCTCATCGGCGTCCTACCGCCGATGCGCTGAATACATAGGCGTTTAAAGCAGGAGCTGTCAGCTCCTGCTTTAACGCTGACCTCAGTTGGAATCGGGACATGCCGACCGGGACCATTTTGTTAGGTCCCGGCAGCGCCGCGGGGCCGCTCGCCCGGCCCTGGATCCGCCCCTGGTCAAAAATCTGCTCCTGACTCCTATCAAAATGTATGGTAAAATAGGGAGGCCTTTTTTGAGGCAGATTTTGAGATGGAATGAGGAGACCCCAGAGTATAGTAATGTCACGTTCACATTGATATAACTTTGGCTGTGTTTGTCCTTTAGAGCTAGAAAGTACATAAATAGGTTCCTAGAAACCAGAGTCAGTGCACACTGAGTTTTTTGGTGCTGATTTTGAGGCTGAATCCACCTCAAAATCAGCCTCCAAAAAAAAGTCTCCCAATAGAGTTGTTAAAATCATATCCTCTATCTTGTATTTTGTCATAACTCTTTCTCTAGCAAAGATAAGTGGGTTGTCTCAAAAAGGAATTGGTTAGACTAATTAACATGGAGATGCTATGGGCTACCAGGAAATGGAATGCTAATGAATCCTTATCTAGCTGATCGACTTCAGAGCTGCACCTTTGTGTCAAGAGTATGTAAAACAGGATGTCTATAGAACACTGAAAGTTAGACCCAAGAAGTGACAAAAAAGCCTTTGATGTGTAATTATCTTCTGAGCCTTGAGATACACATACTGTATACAGTGACTGTAGGGGGGTAGCTTCCTGTTGGAGTGTAATATGTCAACACTCCACATCCAATCCTGGTATGTTCTAAGTCCAACCTGCTTTTGTCTGTATAAATATCGCCTATCTGTAACAATAAATCAGAACTCTTTTGATACACCACCATCTTGTGTCTTAATCAGTTCTCCAGGCCTAGAAGAATGACTGTAGTCCATCTAGGCCTGTTAATTATTTAATTTGGAACCCTGCAACATATTTTATTAATGAGGACCCTTTGATGTCCCCAACAGAGTTTACCAGAAAAAGGAACCCATTGAAGTCAATGGGAAGCTTTATTTTTGTGTGCTGAATCTGACGCAGCTTCCACACCAAATTCAGCGCCATTTTCCTCCATGTGACTGCGCCCTAAGAGTGTTCTACAATATGTACAGCCAATTTAAGGTGTGTTTAGTGGTAAACTTGTTTGACCCAAAAAGAATCAGGGACCCAAGCTGCCGAACACGAATATGAAATGAGTCTTGAGAGTTTCGCCCATCTCTAGTGACCTCATCAAAGTTTCCGCTCCCCCAATTCTTCTTCCTCAACTTACTTCGATGTCTACCTTGTATAGCTAAAAGTAAAAACAAAAAGAACAAACGCTGAAGAGTCGGTTTAAGTATCATTTCATTCATTTGCCATGAGAATACATTGGATAAATCTAAGTTCAAAATCCTTTATTGTACGTCAGTATGATACTGATTTCTGATGAAACTTTGTTCACACAGAAAGAAAAAACATGCCTTGTCAGACTCCATATTGGTGCTTGCGAGTTGAGAACATCTCTGCTTTTACGGTAACCAATAGATACATGGAGTGTATGCAGGGTCATACATGTCGTCAGGCGAGAAGAGTATCTCGCATCAGGCAGCAGATTGCCAAGTACCTGAGGGTTTGGCATTGAGAATATTTGTTGGGTGAACCTCGCAAATTTTGCTCATCAATTTATTTTTTGGACCAAACACGTTGAAACTGGAACTCTATAATGACTTATTCTCTATAATGAATATAGCAGCTGATACCCGCTGTGTATGGCGAGAGCTTAGCTCTATTAGCTCTCTCCACACCCCCCTTCACACCCAATCACATACAGTACATGTATGTGATTTTGCATGAAGAGGTTAAAAAAAGTCTTATTTCTATTATGTATAATTGGTTTCTAGTCTTGTTATAAATTTCTGTGATTTCTTTTGCTTGGATAATTTTCAGCTCATTGTTCTGATTTTGCTATCATTATGTGATATTTCAGATGACTGATGAAGGCCAGAATGTACTGACCGAAACGTTTCATCATTTATAATGTAATAAAGCTCAAGCATTAGAGCAACTAAATTGACAGTTACTTTCTTTATGGTAACAATCATGTCACAGAAGAATATATATATCTTAATGTCACAGGTTACAGCAGAGTCATATCAATGGATAAATAAAAATAGCATTGTTGTGCAAGAATAAATTCATACAGTAATGGCAAAGGAAAGCGATAATAAATAGGGATATTGCACATGCACAATAAATATAGAATCATAAGAATGAAATATAATAATAAATAATAACGCACAGATTTCACTGTACTGGGATAGGTAATGCAGTGATGTGATAATAAGCACAATGGTAAAGCTGACTGAATGCGCAAAGTTATACATTTGTGCCCACTCCCCTTTTCCCAGCATATATTACAGTTTCCTGTCCCTTGGTTCCCACACAAGTTAATTCTTCCTGTGCTACATACACACACAAACAGTATAATGCTCCCTAGTGGCCCCCTCTAAGGGCTCGTTCACATCTGCGTTGTGCACTCCGTAGTTCAGGTTTCCGTTTCCTGCCTAAAACAGAGGCAGGAGACGGAAACCTGCAGGAGTCTCTCACCCATTCATTGGAATGGGTGAGAAAGCTGTCCGGCCGTGAGCGGCGGTGAGCGTTTTAGGCTCCCCGCCGTGAAACCGGGTTTTATAATCCGGACACAGAGTCGGACATGCAGTACTCTGTGTCCGGATTAAAAAATCCGGTTTCGCGGCGGAGAGCCTAAAACGCTCACCGCCGCTCACGGCCGGACCCAGTCTGAGCTTTCCGACTTCTGGCATGCAGAAGACGGAAAGCTCAGAACGGACAGATGAACGCAGGTGTGAACCTAGCATAACACAGTATAATGCTCTCTGGGAGTCTCAAGCTTCTCTATTACTGCACATCAGTGCAAACAAGCCATTATTATACAGGGTTAGGCAGGGAGGTATGGATGATTTGAACGGGGCGCCACGCAAGGTGGGGATAACCTTGATGGATAAACAGTGGGGGTATCTGCTCGTCAGGAGCTGCCATTTTAGTAGCAATGGAGACATGGTCGATAGAGCATCGTGTGTTCGTGTACAACATCTTTATTGAAACGGGCCGTTCTGTCATTCAAACACAGAGACGTTTCCGGAATCATTTCAATGTTGGCCGTCATGGTTGTGTTCCGAAATTTGACATGATAATGAAGTGGGTGAATAACTTTAAACGAACAGGTTCTTTGAGACCCGGAACTGCAGCACTCAACATTCAGCCATACGACATGCTCGTGCTCTTCGCATGTTGGACCGATTCAGAGGATATTGGACATCTTCTCACAACATCTACAGGAGTGTATGGACAAAAACGGTCGCCATTTAAGATATGTAATTTTTCGTACATAATCAATGTTTTAATTTCTTTTTTTTTTTTTTCTTTGATTTTTGTAATGGCAACATCCAAGCTACACATGGAAAAAATAAAATTTGAGTTTCGTTGAAAAATGAGTGTGTAACTGTTATTTCAAATCATCCATACCTCCGTGCCTAACCTTGCACTTTGGGGTCTCTTTACACCCCAGAGTATAATGAGCGGAAGCCCAGGGGTGATGATTAAATATTAAAAACCGTGGTATTCATCTCTCCTGGGCTTCCGTGCCAATATTCAGACCTTTTCTGGTCTCAAAGAGGTCACAAATGACATCAGAGACCACTGAGGTTTGTGATTGGACCTAAAGTGATTACAAGGGTCACACCAGTTTCATTGGTGCAGAATGACGCCAATATGACCTGTGTGACAATTGAGGCCTAATCACAGGCTGACAAGCCTAGGCTTCACTTTGCTCCCGACTGTCATGACAACCAATCGCCACCCTCTGATGACATTCTGGAGAGTGGTGACCAAACAAAGTTGACGCCCATTGCACTTATGCACTTAAGTTGTCGTGGTTGTGTTTGTCTGTGGCATCTAAAGGGTCTGATAATAAAAGTAAAAGAAGAAAAAAAAGTTTTTAAAAGTATTTAAAAAAACAAACAAACAAACAAATAAATCACCCCCTTTCCCTAGATCACATATAAAAATAAACAAACAATAATAAACATAAACACATTAGGTATCCCCCATGCACAAAAATGCCCAAATTATTAAAATATCTATCCCATACGGTGAACAGTGTAGCAGGGGGGAAAAAAACTAATTGGCCAAATAGCTGGTTTTTGGGGTTTTTTTTTTTTTTAAAAAAGTTTTTGTCTACTACACAAAAATGGAATAAAAAGTGGTCAAATCAGACCTTCCCCAAAATGACCTCAATAAAAAAATCATATTGTCCCATATAAGAAGACGCCTTATCCAGCTCCATACACATAAAAATAAAAAAGTTACTAACACCCAACACTGGCCTCGATAACGTTTTAACCCCTTGGATGGTGATGTTAAACATGACTGCGGGATCCAAACGGTTCCACCAAGTAAATGTGTCGTCCCCCCCCCCCCCGGCACCCCCCATGGTGAGATCAGGGGGTGCCAGTATCAGTAAGATGGCTAGTGACCCCAGGCTGCCTGATGCCCCTATCCCAGTACCTGTTTGATCTTGCCAGTGAGAAGAGGAAGTGAGCCGAAGCGTCTGCATCAGCTCACTTCCTCTATAGATTACAGGACATGAGCAGGCTTGTGTCTTGTAATCTATAATAGGGACACATGAAAAAGTAAAAAAAAAAAAAAAAGTGAAAAAAAAGTGTATGAAAAAATTTAATAATGTTATAAAGCCCTAAAAATCCCTTTTTCGTATAGAAAATGAATTATATAAAAAAAGCACAAAAAATTATTAAAAACAATGCAAATTTGGTATTGCCACGTCTATAACAACCTGTACAATAAAATTGAACTAATATTTAATGTACATGGTGAACGTCGTAAAGAAAACCCAGAAAAAAAACGCCAGAAGTAGTGATTTTTAGCCATCTCACCTTAAAAAATATGCTATAAAAATAATCAAAAAGTCATATGTACCCCACAACAGTACCAATAAAAAGAACAGATTGTCCCGCAAAAAATAAGCCCTCAAACAACACTGTCAACCAAAAAATATAAATATTACGCCTCTCAGAAGATGGCGATGCAAAAAACATTGATTTATGTCCCCAAATGTGTTTTTGTTCTGCAGAATTTGTTTCGCATAAAAAAATAATATAAATGAGGTATCACCGTAATTGTAGCGACCCGCAGAATAAAGGTCACATGTTACTTATACTGTACACTGAATGGAGAAAAATTTAAAAGCTACAACGCAATACCAGAATTGGTTATTTTTTTTTAAATCCAGCTAAAAAAAAGTTAATAAAATGTATTCAATAAGATGTAGGCACCCAAAAATGGTGTCATTACAAAATACATCTCATCCCACAAACAACAAGCCCTTATATGGCCACGTCACCAGAAAAATAAAGAAAATATAGCATCTAGCAATGTGAAGACAAAACCCCTCAAAAATCGCAAAATCATTAAAACACAACTGGCTGCAGCAGAAAGAGAATCTATAAACTGTGTGAGCGTATATCATGGGACACTCCAGATTTACAGCTTATAAGGAAAAATAAACTAAAAATGACCCCAGAGTGACCCTCCCTAGTCATAGGAGCTATTGGGGACATAGTAGGGAATTTGTGTACCCAATGTACCCCACACAGCTTTGTATTCACTTTTCACCATCCACTGTGCAATCCCACTTCGCATACTAATCGTTGATTATGTAGATAATCTGTTTTCTCTTAGTCATAACAGCAGCACAAAGTGGGGTATTTCTGCCCCTGTGTGCTGGTAGGACAGGCAGAATTTTTTAATTAGCAATTAATTATACAATGCTTGACTAGGCCCTATAAGAGGACAAGAGACCTCCCCCTTCCCCCGTCTGTTAATACAAAAGTACAATAACGATAACAACAATTATAGGGAGGGAAGCCTTGTGCTGCTGTTATGACTAAGGGAAAACAGATTATCTACATAATCAACGATTCCCTATCGTCACACCAGCAGCACAAAGTGGGGAGATGTCAAGTAATCCCCTTAGGGAGGGTTTCCTCAACTTACAGCGCCCAAGACCGACCGCCTGAAGGCAGCAGTGTCCGAAGCACGTGAGCTAAGTCTGTAGTGCTTTACAAACGTGGAATGGGAGGACCAGGAGGCCGCCACACAGATATATGTTCCAAGGGCACTGACCTTTGCTCTGCCCATGATGTCGCGTCTGCCCTCGTGGAGTGTGCCCTAAGGCATGCTTGAGAAGAAAAAGCCATTTTAATGTCCTCCCTTACCCACCGGGAGATAGAGGGTTTAGAGGCTTTAAGACCTCTGAACCTCCCAGCGAAGTTCACAAAGAAGGTTCTCTGACCTTCTAAATGACTTTGTTCGTTCCAAATAGATCCGCAGGCAACGGACCACATCCAAAGTATGGAGCCTCTGGTCCTCAGGAGAGGAAAGGGCCAGAAAAAAGATCGGTAATGAAATTAGTTGGTTTAAGTTTGAGACAGAAGGCAACTTGGGTAAAACCCGCAATTGGACCCTGTCCTCGAAAAAAGAGGTGTAAGGCTCCTCTGATTACAGGGCCTGGAGTTCACCAACTCGCTTGGCCGAGGTAATCGCCAATAGGAAGGCAGTTTTGTAGGCCAGAAATTTTAAATCAACTTAGCAAATGGAGAGTTGCAAAGGGCTGAAAGGACAGTTCCGAGGTCCCACTGTTGAACAGGGGCTGACACCAAGGGTTTGATTCTCATGGCTCCCTTTAGGAATGCAGATACCAAAGGGTGTTGAGATAGACGCCTCCTCAGATAGGCGGACAAAGTGGCCACACGTACCTTCAGAGTGGAAGGAGGCCGTTCTGCAAAAACTCCAAGATGACTTCAACAGGAGGGTTGGAAAGGGAGACGTCCCGTCCATTACACCAAACTCTGAAGATCATCCAGATCCTTTGGTAATTCTTGTTTGTGGACTCTGCATTGACATAGGCAAGAATGTTCCAAACGGCCTCTGACAGTCCACTATCTAGCAATAGGGACGGTCAACCTCCAGGCTGTGAGGTTGAATCTCACCAGATCCTGGCATCTCAGACCTCCTTGAGTGACCAGGTCTGGGAGAGGGGGAAGCCTCCAGTAGTCACCGCGACTCATCTGTATGAGCTGGGCAAACCAAGTCCTTTTCGGCCAGAATGGTATTATGGCAATCGCCTGGACTTGGTCCTGTCTTATCTTCATCAATACCCTGGGTACGATGGGAATTGGAGGGAATATGTAAACCAGCCTGAACCTCCTACAGCAAACAGAATTTCTCCACCTTGGCATTGAGTCGGGTCGCAATGAGGTCGACCTCTGGGAGACCCCATCTCTGGACAATCTGCTGGAACACCTCTGGATTGAGGGACCATTCTCCTGATACGGTAATACCCCAACAAAATCTATCCTCAGCCTACGATGGATGGATAGAGAGATCTGTAGGGTCTCTGAGTCCAGCAGGAACCCTAGAAACTTCCTCCGGGCGGAGGGAATTACCTCAGACTTTTCCCAATTGATTAGCCAGCCTAACCTCTGAGGAAGGAGATGGCTAACTGCAGATGCTGCAGGAGGACTTGAGGTGACTGAGCTTTTATGAGTCAGTCGTCTAGATAGGGAACGATGAACAGACCTTGGAGTCTGAGGGCGGCAGCGACGGGAGCCACCACCTTGGTAAAGGTGTGAGGAGTGGAAGATATGCTGAAAGGTAGGGCGGCAAACTGTTAATGCTCCCTGTGACCAGAAATCTGGATGGTAATCTGAAGATACTTCCTGTGTGGCCGGAAGATGGGTATATGCAAGTATGCGTCTTTGAGGTCTAGAGTAGCCATGACCTCGCCTCGCTGGAGAAAGGAGGTTACCAAGTCGATAGACTCCATCCTGAAGCGCTTTTTTCTTATGAAGTGGTTCAAGTATCTGAGATCTATGATTATTCTCCAGCCTCCTGATGCTTTTGGCACAAGGAAAACTGGAGAGTAGACCACTACTCCTTCCTCCGAAGCAGTGACCTTTTCTAAGGCTCCTTTCTTGATGTACTTGAGGATAGATGTTTCCAAGATAGTCTGACGCTCCATAGGCAAGGGGCAAGTCGAAATGAAGCGATCGGGAGGAAGCTGGAAAAATTTGATCGCATACCCTTGCTCTACGACTTGCAGCACCCACTGGTCTTGAGTATGAGTGCGCCACACGGACAGGAACTGAGAGACACGACCTCTCACAGGACCATCGGCCACAGGGAGCGGCCTCCTGTCAAAAACTTGACTTCTTTTTGGGGTTCTCTCTGGAGCGACCACGACCTTAGCCTCGCTGATGGGTTCTTGTGCGCCACTGGGATTGGGTCCTTGGGCGAGTGGACCCATGCCCCCTACCAGAGGGCCATCTACTTCTGGAAGCCTGAGGTAAGGACTTCCCCTGGATATCTGCGAGGCCCTCCATCAATTCATCCAATCCACGCCCAAACAGCCTTCCAGGCTCAAACGGCAGTGCACATAGCACGAACTTGGATGATGAGTCCGCCCTACAGGGCTTGAGCCAGAGGGGTATTCTCGCTGCTGTGGAGAGAGCCATGGTCTTGGAGGCAATACTAAGCTGTTGGCGGGATGCTTCGCCCATGAAGTCAGCATCCAGAAACAGGGAGGACATGGACAATAGCAAGACGTTGCTAGGGACCCCGGAGTCAATGTCCCACTCGAGTTTGGCAAGGCGAGAGCGAATGCTATCTGCTACTGATGTAGAGGCTATAGCCACGGAGGCTTGGACAGAGGCCGCAGAATAGCATTTCTTCAGGGTCCCGCCCACATGTCGGTCCAGAGGTACCACTATACGCCGAGAGAGCTTGGCGACTGCCAGATCCACTTTAGGAGGGAATCCCCAGAGATCCATCTGGGCTGGAGGAATAGGGTACAGGGTCTTGAACACTCTGGTGTTGAGGTGAACTCTCTTGGGAAGTCTCCATTCAGCTTGCATCAGCTTGACCAAAGCTGCATCCACATGAAAGGCCCTCAGACCTCCAGAGGTGGATGGGGAGGCTTCCCCTTCAACATCCTGGTCGCCTGACCGGATGGACTTCAGCAGCCGTCCCATTTTGTCCGTGGGGAACAACGGTCTGCTGCAATTTGAATCCTCTTCATCTGAAGAGACAGATCCTCCACCTGCAGTCGCTCAAGGGGTGGCAGGGATAATGAATTCCTCTCCGAGAAAAGGACTCCTTAAAGCCCTTCAGAGAATCCTCCTAGGAAAAAACAAAGGGGAGGATACCATTATCCGTTATTTTTTATTATTTTTTTTGTTTTGTTTTTTGTAGAGGAACGAATAAAAACCTCAGGTGAACTCACCACAATGTCCTTCACCCAGAGCATAACGTCTCGAGAGGACACATCCTCAGGAGGAGGACCTCTGAAACTGCAGCAGCGGGACCACTGGTATTCTGAAACATAAAGAAAACTCAGTTTCCATGTTCCTCGCCATCACCTAATACTGCAGAGGATGAAAACACATCTTACCATCAGGAAGAGGTACATCGCAATCTGCGCAAGATAAATGTCTCCTCTTAGAAGATGATTTCGGTCCTCTGTGGTCGTCCACAGGGGTAGTAGACGACATTAGGAAGTCGCTAGTGCCACTCGACTCTACGGAGAAAATAAGACCTTAGGTCTAGACCACAGGCAACAAAACGACTGTAAGACCTTACTTACGGAATGAATCGAACAGCAGACTTCTGCGGCAATAACAGGAAATTTGGTGGAAACACAAACCAATAGCTGTGGTAACAGGTATAACATCTAGAAACCAAAACCACTAGGAACCTCACTAGCAGGCTAGTAAGGCCCAGAGTGACCAGACTCTGCCCCTTTTAAACAGCCTGCCCGGAAGTGGGCTGGACTACCGCTGCCGCAGGACAAAACTCCTCTACTCTTAAGACACAAAGGAGCACCAGCCCTGCTTACCTCCAAGAGGTTGGTGGAGTGGAGCTCGCCTCTAGGGGCCCAATAATCCGTCGAAAAACGCAGAAAAACACACTTTCCCAGAAAACCAGAAGTGCGCAACCTGCAAATCTCCCCCCCCGACACAGGGAAGAAGGATGCAAGTTCCGGCCAGACATTCTGGGGGGGGGGGGGGGCGAGGCATAAAGGCTCACCCGCCCAGAGTAAGGCCAGCCAGGCCACACCAATATGGGGTGGCCGGAAGGGGCGTTACTACGCTGACAGAGCACACCCGTCCAGAACAAAGGCTGGCCACCGCAAGATGGCGCGGCTGGGAGAGGCGGGGATTAGCGCCAGAGCGCACCTGCCCCTTGTAAGCCGGCCAGGCCACACAAACATGGCGTGGCCAGACGGGGCGGGGCTATGATGACAGTGCACACCCGCCCAGAACAAAGGCCGGCCACCGTAAGATGGAGCGGCTGGGAGGGGCGGGGTTAGCACCAGAGCGCACCCGCCCCTTGTAAGCCGGCCAGGTCACACAAACATGGCCCGGCTGGAAGGGGCGAAGCCAAACCGACAGAGGGCACCCGCCCACCAGCCAGCCACAACATCATGGCCGAAGGGGGCGTGGAAGAGCACCCGCATCAGGACCGACTAGGCCAAACCTAGGGTAAGTAAGCGATAAAGCCCACCTAGAGGGCCTAAACCAACCTCCTCTCTTCCACAGGAGAGAGAAGAATCTGTAGAGAAAGTAGAAGAGGCCGGACCCCTGCAATCAGGAATGGGTAAAAAGGTAAGGAAAAGTACCTAGCCTTGACCCCGGCCCCTAGGAGGACAAGAGTCCTCCCCACCTGCCCTTAGTTCACAAGACAGAAAAAAACACACGGGGGGGGGGGGGGGTGTATCTTGCCCTCATATAGGGCCTAGTCAAGCATTGTATATTTAATTGCTAATTAAAAATTCTGCCTGTCCTACCCTCACACAGGGGCAGAAATAGCCCCACATTGTGCTGCTGGTGTGATGATAAGGAATGCTCATTACACATCCTGATAAATTCTGTGAGGGGTGTAGTTTCCAAAATGGGGTCACTTTTTACGGTTTTTTATTGTTTTGGTACTTTAGGGGCTTTGCAAATGAGACATGGCACCTGAAAACTATTCCCACAAATTCTGCTTTTCATATGCCAAGTGTCGCTCCTTCTCTTCCATGCGCTGCCGTGTGTCCAAAAATCAGTTTACACTCACATGTGGGGTATTTCTGTGCCCGGGAGAAATTGCATAACAAACTGTGAGATGCATTTTCTCCTTTAACCCTTTGTGAATGTGTTAATTTTAGGCATAAATGAATATATTATTGGATAAAAATGAAACCCCTAAATTTCATCTCTATATTCTTTTAATTCTTGTGAAATGCTTAAAGGGTTAACAAACTTCCCAAACGCTGTTTTGAATTATTTGAGGGGTACAGTTTTAAAAATGTGCAGTTTTAAAAATATGGTGCCTTATGGGGGGTTTCTATTATATAGGCCTTTATAATCCCCTTCAGAACTGAAGTGTCCCTAAAAAAAGAGTTTGGGAAATTTTCTTGTAAATCTGGAAAATCGCTGTTACACTTCAAAGCCTTCTAACATCCAAAATAAATTAAAAGACAATTAAAAGTAGAGATATGGGAGATAATATTTATTCATGTATTTGGGAGGTATGACTATCGGCCTGAAAAGCAGAGAATTTCACATTTTGAAAATTGCAATTTACCATCAAATTTCCCAATTTTTTAAAAATAAATACAAAAATTTTGATCAATGTTTACCACTAACATGAAGTATAATGTGTCATGAAAAAACAATCTCAAAATCACTTGTGTAAGTTATAGTGTCTCAAAGTTATTTCCATATAAAATGACACGTCAGTTTTGAAAAATGAGTTTGTGTCCTTAATGCACTTTTAGACCTGGTCCTTAACCGGTTAAATGCTATGAAGTGTTTAAAAAAAAAAACAAAAAAAAAAACAAAAGCGCAGTGTATGGTTGTATCGACTGCTTACCATCCATTTTCCCAGAAATGGGCTAAATAGAGTCCTAGGAGCCCTGACAGTTCTACAATATATATTAAGCCAATTTAAAGAGGACCTTTCACCATTTTGCCGACAGGCAGTTCTATATACTGCCGGAAAGCTGACAGTGCGCTGAGTTCAGCGCACTGTCGGCTTTCCCGATCTGTGCCCGGTGTGAAGAGCTTACGGTCCGGTACCGTAGCTCTTCTATGGTCAGAAGGGCGTTCCTGACAGTTAGCCAGAGACGTCCTTCTTCACAGCACAGCCAATCGCGCTGTGCTGTGAGAGCCGGGAGGAACTCCCCCTCCCTGATAATGCTCGTCTATAGACGAGTACTGCGAGCAGATGGAGGGGGCGTTCCTCCCGGCTCACACAGCACAGCGCGATTGGCTGTGCTGTGAAGAAGGATGTCTCTGGCTAAGTGTCAGAAACGCCCTTCTGACCATAGAAGAGCTACGGTACCGGACCGTAAGCTCTTCACACCGGGCACAGATCGGGAAAGCCGACAGTGCGCTGAACTCAGCGCACTGTCAGCTTTCCGGCAGTATATAGAACTGCCGGTGGGAAAAATGGTGAAAGGTCCTCTTTAAACTCTGTTTCATGTCAAACTTATTCAACCAGAAATAAATCTATGGACGGAATACAAAACAAATCTTTTTGTGGAAATTCTATAAGGTGATTTTTTTTTTAATGTATTAGGCTAGTAGCTCATTTTTTTCTTTTTTTGGAGCATAGATGCTTTATTGTTATATGAGACAGGGTAGTTCTCTTAATTTTTCTACATTTTATGTAGGCAGGGCTCAATCTGTCATGAGGCAACTTGAGGCAACAGCCTCAAGCGGCACAAACTGAGGGTTGTCATTTTTCTAATCAACCACTACTTATCGGTTTATTCCAACAGATAGTGGCTGATATTTTTTCAGTGATCCCCACTTCTGTCCGATCTGGTCTCCATAGCCACCAGATGCCAAAGGAGCAGGTATTGGTAATTTGGTTATCACCCGCTACCTATAATCAAATAGTAGTTGTAGTATATAATATAGTATATAATAGTAGTAGCGGCAGAAGTTTTGCGGCACCAGGGAAGGTGAGTAAAAGCAACAACTGTTACACTCACAGCTCCTTGGCATGTGGGGGTCCTCAGGTGTCCTATTCAGGTCTCTTCCAGGGCCCCTATGTCACCACTAAGGCCCCATTACAGGCATCAGTGGTCACCCAGTCATGTTGTACGGTGGCCTGAAGAGGACATAGGATGCTGTTAAAGAGGACCTTTCATGGTTTGGGGCACAGACAGTTCTATATACTGCTGGAAAGCCGGCTTTCCCGATCTGTGCCCCGGATAAAGAGCTATCGGTCCCGGTATTGTAGCTCTTTACAGTCAGAAGGGCGTTCCTGACAGTCACTCAGGTACAGTCCTATGAAAAAGTTTGGGCACCCCTATTAATCTTAATCATTTTTAGTTCTAAATATTTTGGTATTTGCAACAGCCATTTCAGTTTGATATATCTAATAACTGATGGACACAGTAATATTTCAGGATTGAAATGAGGTTTATTGTACTAACAGAAAATGCGCAATATGCATTAAACCAAAATTTGACCGGTGCAAAAGTATGGGCACCTCAACAGAAAAGTGACATTAATATTTAGTAGATCCTCCTTTTGCAAAGATAACAGCCTCTAGTCGCTTCCTGTAGCTTTTAATCAGTTCCTGGATCCTGGATAAAGGTATTTTGGACAAACAATTCAAGTTCAGTTAAGTTAGATGGTCGCCGAGCATGGACAGCCCGCTTCAAATCATCCCACAGATGTTCAATGATATTCAGGTCTGGGGACTGGGATGGCCATTCCAGAACATTGTAATTGTTCCTCTGCATGAATGCCTGAGGATTTGGAGCGGTGTTTTGGATCATTGTCTTGCTGAAATATCCATCCCCGGCGTAACTTCAACTTCGTCACTGATTCTTGAACATTATTCTCAAGAATCTGCTGATACTGAGTGGAATCCATGCGACCCTCAACTTTAACAAGATTCCCGATGCCGGCATTGGCCACACAGCCCCAAAGCATGATGGAACCTCCACCAAATTTTACAGTGGGTAGCATGTGTTTTTCTTGGAATGCTGTTTCTTTTTGGACGCCATGCATAACGCCTTTTTTTTTATAACCAAACAACTCAATTTTTGTTTCCAAAATGAAGCTGCCTTGTCCAAATGTGTTTTCATACCTCAGGCAACTCTATTTGTGGCGTACGTGCAGAAACGGCTTCTTTCTCATCACTCTCCCATACAGCTTCTATTTGTGCAAAGTGCGCTGTATAGTTGACCGATGCACAGTGACACCATCTGCAGCAAGATGATGCTGCAGCTCTTTGGAGGTGGTCTGTGGATTGTCCTTGACTGTTCTCACCATTCTTCTTCTCTGCCTTTCTGATATTTTTCTTGGCCTGCCACTTCTGGGCTTAACAAGAACTGTCCCTGTGGTCTTCCATTTCCTTACTATGTTCCTCACAGTGGAAACTGACAGGTTAAATCTCTGAGACAACGTTTTGTATCCTTCCCCTGAACAACTATGTTGAACAATCTTTGTTTTCAGATCATTTGAGAGCGGGCTGTCCATGTTCGGCGACCATCAAACTTAACTGAACTTGAATTGTTTTGTAGAAAGAAATGGTCCAAAATACCTTCATCCAGGATCAAGGAACTGATTAAAAGCTACAGGAAGCAACTAGAGGCTGTTATCTTTGCAAAAGGAGGATGTACTAAATATTAATGTCACTTTTCTGTTGAGGTGCCCATATTTTTGCACCGGTCAAATTTTGGTTTAATGCATATTGCGCATTTTCTGTTAGTACAATAAACCTCATTTCAATCCTGAAATATTACTGTGTCCATCAGTTATTAGATATATCAAACTGAAATGGCTGTTGCAAACACCAAAATATTTAGAACTAAAAATGATTAAGATTAATAGGGGTGCCCAAACTTTTTCATAGGACTGTACGTCCTTCTCCACAGCAGCGCCTATCGCGCTGTACTGTGTGAGCAGGGAGAAACTCCACCCTCCCCTCCTGATAATACTAGTCTATGGATGAGCACTGTGAGCAGAGGGAGGGGGCGTTCCTCCCCGCACACACTGTACAGCGCGATAGGCGCTGCTGTGGAGAAGGACGTACCTGACAGACTGTTAGAAACGCCCTTCTGACTGTAAAGAGCTACAGTACCAGGACCGATAGCTCTTTACCCGGGGCACAGATCGGGAAAGCTGACAGTGTGCCGAATTCAGTAGTATATAGAACCGCCTGTGCCCAAATCGGTGAAAGGTCCTCTTTAAGGAGGCCAGGAGAGATGAGGCAAGGTAAGTATGTGTGTTATTTTTCCTCGACTCACCTGTGTAGGGACCAGTAGAGGGGACAATACACAGTACTATGGGGGCAGGAAAGAGGGCAATATATTGTGTGATGACCAGTGAAGTGGACAATATACTGTGTGGGCCAATAAAGTGTGTAAAACACTGTGAGGTCCAGTAAAGGGGATAGTATACTATGTGGGCCAGTAAAGGAGGTGATATACTGAACGTGTCCCAAATAAGGGGATTTTTTTTATATGCAAACAGAAGGCATGGCCTACAATTCTAATTAGGAGGCTCCATCATGGAACCAAAGATCATCGGGGGAAGGGGGGGAGGCATCTTTGTATAGGTTACCTCAGGCATCCGAGAGGCCAGGTTCACCCCGTATGTAGTTACAATATAATCCCTGCATGTTCCGATGTATGATAATAGTAAATATGTGCACTTTGCCTGACTTACATCACCACTATAAGGGCCCCTTCACACAACGTAAGCGCGCCGCTCATTTAGACACGTATACACGTGTCCGAGCGCGGCGCTTCAAAACAGAGCCCATTGATTTCAATGGGAAGTGTGCGTATATGCCGATATACGCGCACTTCTCATTGAAATCAATGGGCTCTGTTTTGAAGCACCGCGCTTGGACACGTGTATATGTGTCTAAATGAGCGGCGCGCTTACGTTGTGTGAAGGGGCCCTAACACCTGAAAACAAGTGTCACCATTTTGCTTAGTCGCACATCACCTGTCATTTGTTGGTATGGGGGTCTGTAAATGGGCAGAAAGAACCCATATACAGACATTTCTATTGTAGGCATGTGAGACTTTAGTGGCAGGCAATTGATATGTACCAATAATCGATTCTGCAATACCTATTTCATTAGTGACAGTTTTGTGGTGTAAAAAAAGCTGCAAAGCAAGAATCTGACACGTTCTAAATATCATCTCTGACAAAACGTTTGCAACCGGCTTTTCTACACAGTCCTCGCCACTTTCTGACATGAGGGTGTGGTGAGACATGCGGATTTCTAACGCCAGTTTTCTGATATAAATAATGCATGAACTGTATGCCAGCTACAAGCAGCTTGATATACTGGTTTTATGATAACGCCTTGGTCTCATTATTTTATTATTACTATTATCATTATTCTATTTCTGTTTTTATTCACTTATTTTCACTATTGTTTCATTGACATTCAGATTTTTCTGTAAGGAGAAGACACACAATGTGGCACAAGACTCACCTGTTACCTGCATTTGGGCACAGTGCTGGATTTAGTGGATTTTTGGACAGAGATGATAATGTCATTTCCTGCTCACTGAAGAAAGGATCAGGTTGACAATGACAAACACACGGACCAATTATAGTTAGAGATGAGCGAACACTAAAATGTTCGAGGTTCGAAATTCGATTCGAACAGCCGCTCAATGTTCGTGTGTTCGAATGGGTTTCGAACCCCATTATAGTCTATGGGGAACAGATACTCGTTAAGGGGGAAACCCAAATCCGTGTCTGGAGGG
Source organism: Leptodactylus fuscus (assembly GCF_031893055.1). NCBI lineage: Eukaryota > Metazoa > Chordata > Amphibia > Anura > Leptodactylidae > Leptodactylus > Leptodactylus fuscus. The sequence goes on from NC_134265.1 coordinate 218,503,584, forward strand.
TCACCAAGTCCACTATGACACCCCAGGAAATGATGCCAACACCTCTGGAATGACACTGGGACAGCAGGGGAAGCATGTCTGGGGGCATCTAACACACCAAAGACCCTCTATTACCCCAACATCACAGCCTAACAACTACACACTTTACACACTCAATACCACCTCTCAGACAGTAGGAAAACACCTTGAAACATGTGTATTTGGCACTTGCAGTGAGGAGAGCTTGTCACCAGCAGTGAATTTGGCCCTTGTAGTAAGTTGAGGTTGGCACCAACATTTGTTTTGAAAATCAGGGTGGATTGAGCCTCTAACCAGCAGAGTTTGGGCAAATTCATGGTGGAGGGAGCCTCTAAACACCCCAGTTTGGGCAAATTCATGGTGGAGGGAGCCTCTAAAAACCCCAGTTTGGACCAATTCATGGTGGAGGGAGCCTCTAACCAGCCCAGTGTGGGCAAATTCATGGTGGAGGGAGCCTCTAAAAAACCCAGTTTGGACCAATTCATGGTGGAGGGAGCCTCTAACCAGCCCAGTTTGGGCAAATTCATGGTGGAGGGAGCCTCTAAAAAACCCAGTTTGGACCAATTCATGGTGGAGGGAGCCTCTAACCAGCCCAGTTTGGGCAAATTCATGGTGGAGGGAGCCTCTAAACAGCCCAGTTTGGGCAAATTCATGGTGGAGGGAGCCTCTAAACTGCCCAGTTTGGGCAAATTCATGGTGGAGGGAGCCTCTAACCAGCCCAGTTTGGACCAATTAATGGTGGAGGGAGCCTCTAACCAGCCCAGTTTGGGCAAATTCATGGTGGAGGGAGCCTCTAAACAGCCCAGTTTGGACCAATTCATGGTGGAGGGAGCCTCTAAAAAACCCAGTTTGGACCAATTCATGGTGGAGGGAGCCTCTAAACAGCCCAGTTTGGGCAAATTCATGGTGGAGGGAGCCTCTAACCAGCCCAGTTTGGACCAATTCATGGTGGAGGGAGCCTCTAACCAGCCCAGTTTGGGCAAATTCATGGTGGAGGGAGCCTCTAAACAGCCCAGTTTGGACCAATTCATGGTGGAGGGAGCCTCTAAAAAACCCAGTTTGGACCAATTCATGGTGGAGGGAGCCTCTAAACAGCCCAGTTTGGGCAAATTCATGGTGGAGGGAGCCTCTAACCAGCCCAGTTTGGACCAATTAATGGTGGAGGGAGCCTCTAAACAGCCAAGTTTTGGGAAATTCATGGTGGAGGGAGCCTCTAACCAGCCCAGTTTGGACCAATTCATGGTGGAGGGAGCCTCTAAACAGCCCAGTTTGGGCAAATTCATGGTGGAGGGAGCCTCTAAAAAACCCAGTTTGGACCAATTCATGGTGGAGGGAGCCTCTAACCAGCCCAGTTTGGACCAATTAATGGTGGAGGGAGCCTCTAAACAGCCAAGTTTGGACCAATTCATGGTGGAGGGAGCCTCTAAAAACCCCAGTTTGGACCAATTCATGGTGGAGGGAGCCTCTAACCAGCCCAGTTTGGGCAAATTCATGGTGGAGGGAGCCTCTAAACAGCCCAGTTTGGGCAAATTCATGGTGGAGGGAGCCTCTAACCAGCCCAGTTTGGACCAATTAATGGTGGAGGGAGCCGCTAAACAGCCCAGTTTGGACCAATTCATGGTGGAGGGAGCCTCTAAAAACCCCAGTTTGGACCAATTCATGGTGGAGGGAGCCTCTAAAAAACCCAGTTTGGACCAATTCATGGTGGAGGGAGCCTCTAACCAGCCCAGTTTGGACCAATTAATGGTGGAGGGAGCCTCTAAACAGCCAAGTTTGGACCAATTCATGGTGGAGGGAGCCTCTAAAAACCCCAGTTTGGACCAATTCATGGTGGAGGGAGCCTCTAACCAGCCCAGTTTGGGCAAATTCATGGTGGAGGGAGCCTCTAAACAGCCCAGTTTGGGCAAATTCATGGTGGAGGGAGCCTCTAACCAGCCCAGTTTGGACCAATTAATGGTGGAGGGAGCCGCTAAACAGCCCAGTTTGGACCAATTCATGGTGGAGGGAGCCTCTAAAAACCCCAGTTTGGACCAATTCATGGTGGAGGGAGCCTCTAAAAAAACCCAGTTTGGACCAATTCATGGTGGAGGGAGCCTCTAACCAGCCCAGTTTGGACCAATTCATGGTGGAGGGAGCCTCTAAACAGCCAAGTTTGGACCAATTCATGGTGGAGGGAGCCTCTAAAAACCCCAGTTTGGACCAATTCATGGTGGAGGGAGCCTCTAACCAGCCCAGTTTGGGCAAATTCATGGTGGAGGGAGCCTCTAAAAAACCCAGTTTGGACCAATTCATGGTGGAGGGAGCCTCTAACCAGCCCAGTTTGGGCAAATTCATGGTGGAGGGAGCCTCTAAAAAACCCAGTTTGGACCAATTCATGGTGGAGGGAGCCTCTAACCAGCCCAGTTTGGGCAAATTCATGGTGGAGGGAGCCTCTAAACAGCCCAGTTTGGACCAATTCATGGTGGAGGGAGCCTCTAAAAAACCCAGTTTGGACCAATTCATGGTGCAGGGAGCCTCTAAACAGCCCAGTTTGGGCAAATTCATGGTGGAGGGAGCCTCTAACCAGCCCAGTTTGGACCAATTAATGGTGGAGGGAGCCTCTAAACAGCCAAGTTTTGGGAAATTCATGGTGGAGGGAGCCTCTAACCAGCCCAGTTTGGACCAATTCATGGTGGAGGGAGCCTCTAACCAGCCCAGTTTGGACCAATTAATGGTGGAGGGAGCCTCTAAACAGCCCAGTTTGGGCAAATTCATGGTGGAGGGAGCCTCTAAAAAACCCAGTTTGGACCAATTCATGGTGGAGGGAGCCTCTAACCAGCCCAGTTTGGACCAATTAATGGTGGAGGGAGCCTCTAAACAGCCAAGTTTGGACCAATTCATGGTGGAGGGAGCCTCTAAAAACCCCAGTTTGGACCAATTCATGGTGGAGGGAGCCTCTAACCAGCCCAGTTTGGGCAAATTCATGGTGAAGGGAGCCTCTAAACAGCCCAGTTTGGGCAAATTCATGGTGGAGGGAGCCTCTAACCAGCCCAGTTTGGACCAATTAATGGTGGAGGGAGCCGCTAAACAGCCCAGTTTGGACCAATTCATGGTGGAGGGAGCCTCTAAAAACCCCAGTTTGGACCAATTCATGGTGGAGGGAGCCTCTAAAAAACCCAGTTTGGACCAATTCATGGTGGAGGGAGCCTCTAACCAGCCCAGTTTGGACCAATTAATGGTGGAGGGAGCCTCTAAACAGCCAAGTTTGGACCAATTCATGGTGGAGGGAGCCTCTAAAAACCCCAGTTTGGACCAATTCATGGTGGAGGGAGCCTCTAACCAGCCCAGTTTGGGCAAATTCATGGTGGAGGGAGCCTCTAAACAGCCCAGTTTGGGCAAATTCATGGTGGAGGGAGCCTCTAACCAGCCCAGTTTGGACCAATTAATGGTGGAGGGAGCCGCTAAACAGCCCAGTTTGGACCAATTCATGGTGGAGGGAGCCTCTAAAAACCCCAGTTTGGACCAATTCATGGTGGAGGGAGCCTCTAAAAAAACCCAGTTTGGACCAATTCATGGTGGAGGGAGCCTCTAACCAGCCCAGTTTGGACCAATTAATGGTGGAGGGAGCCTCTAAACAGCCAAGTTTGGACCAATTCATGGTGGAGGGAGCCTCTAAAAACCCCAGTTTGGACCAATTCATGGTGGAGGGAGCCTCTAACCAGCCCAGTTTGGGCAAATTCATGGTGGAGGGAGCCTCTAAACAGCCCAGTTTGGGCAAATTCATGGTGGAGGGAGCCTCTAACCAGCCCAGTTTGGACCAATTAATGGTGGAGGGAGCCGCTAAACAGCCCAGTTTGGACCAATTCATGGTGGAGGGAGCCTCTAAAAAACCCAGTTTGGACCAATTCATGGTGGAGGGAGCCTCTAAACAGCCCAGTTTGGGCAAATTCATGGTGGAGGGAGCCTCTAACCAGCCCAGTTTGGACCAATTCATGGTGGAGGGAGCCTCTAACCAGCCCAGTTTGGGCAAATTCATGGTGGAGGGAGCCTCTAAACAGCCCAGTTTGGACCAATTCATGGTGGAGGGAGCCTCTAAAAAACCCAGTTTGGACCAATTCATGGTGGAGGGAGCCTCTAAACAGCCCAGTTTGGGCAAATTCATGGTGGAGGGAGCCTCTAACCAGCCCAGTTTGGACCAATTAATGGTGGAGGGAGCCTCTAAACAGCCAAGTTTTGGGAAATTCATGGTGGAGGGAGCCTCTAACCAGCCCAGTTTGGACCAATTCATGGTGGAGGGAGCCTCTAAACAGCCCAGTTTGGGCAAATTCATGGTGGAGGGAGCCTCTAAAAAACACAGTTTGGACCAATTCATGGTGGAGGGAGCCTCTAACCAGCCCAGTTTGGACCAATTAATGGTGGAGGGAGCCTCTAAACAGCCAAGTTTGGACCAATTCATGGTGGAGGGAGCCTCTAAAAACCCCAGTTTGGACCAATTCATGGTGGAGGGAGCCTCTAACCAGCCCAGTTTGGGCAAATTCATGGTGGAGGGAGCCTCTAAACAGCCCAGTTTGGGCAAATTCATGGTAGAGGGAGCCTCTAACCAGCCCAGTTTGGACCAATTAATGGTGGAGGGAGCCGCTAAACAGCCCAGTTTGGACCAATTCATGGTGGAGGGAGCCTCTAAAAACCCCAGTTTGGACCAATTCATGGTGGAGGGAGCCTCTAAAAAACCCAGTTTGGACCAATTCATGGTGGAGGGAGCCTCTAACCAGCCCAGTTTGGACCAATTAATGGTGGAGGGAGCCTCTAAACAGCCAAGTTTGGACCAATTCATGGTGGAGGGAGCCTCTAAAAACCCCAGTTTGGACCAATTCATGGTGGAGGGAGCCTCTAACCAGCCCAGTTTGGGCAAATTCATGGTGGAGGGAGCCTCTAAACAGCCCAGTTTGGGCAAATTCATGGTGGAGGGAGCCTCTAACCAGCCCAGTTTGGACCAATTAATGGTGGAGGGAGCCGCTAAACAGCCCAGTTTGGACCAATTCATGGTGGAGGGAGCCTCTAAAAACCCCAGTTTGGACCAATTCATGGTGGAGGGAGCCTCTAAACAGCCCAGTTTGGGCAAATTCATGGTGGAGGGAGCCTCTAACCAGCAGAGTTGGTGGAAATCAGGGTGGAGGGAGCCTCTAACCAGCAGAGTTGGGGGAAATCAGGGTGGAGGGAGCCTAGTATTAGCAGAATTGTGCAACGCTTATGGTGGATGAGTATGAGGATGCGGAGGAATTGGAGAGGTTGAGTACAGACATGGAGTTTCATGTTGGGGTGCTTTACACAGGTGGGCACAAAAATGACGGCTCTACCCAGTGGTGGTTCATTTTTATCAAAGTGAGCCGGTCGGCACTCTCAGCTGACAGACGGGTGCGCTTGTCAGTGATGATGCCACCGGCTGCACTGAACACCCTCTCAGATAGGACGCTGGCGGCAGGACAGGACAGCACCTCCAAGGCATATAGGGCAAGTTCAAGCCACAGGTCCAACTTCGACACCCAATACGTGTAGGGCGCAGAGGGGTCGGAGAGGACAGGGCTGTGGTCGAAAGGTATTCCCGCAACATGCGCCTATACTTCTCACGCCTGGTGACACTAGGACCCTCCGTGGCGGCACTTTGGCGAGGGGGTGCCATCAAGGTGTCCCAGACCTTAGACAGTGTGCCCCTCGTTTGTGTGGACCGGTGAGAACTTGGTTGCCTACTGGAGGAACTGCCCTCCCTGCCGCCAACGTCACATGCTGGAAACATCTCCATCATATTCTGCACCAATTGCCTGTGGCAAGCATTGATGCGATTGGCCCTCCCCTCTACCGGAATAAAAGACGAGATGTTGTTTTTATACCGGGGGTCAAGGATAGCAAAGATCCAGTACTGGTTGTCCTCCATGATTTTGACAATACGCTTGTCGGTTGTAAAGCACCCCAACATGAACTCAGCCATGTCTGCCACAGTGTTAGTTGGCATGACTCCTCTGGCCCCACCGGAAAGTTCAATCTCCATTTCCTCCTCATCCTCCATGTCTACCCATCCGCGCTGCAACAATGGGACGATTCGAAGTTGCCCGGAAGCCTCCTGTATCACCATCACATCATCGGACAACTCTTCTTCCTCCTCCTCCTCCTCCTCCTCCTCCATTAAACGCAGTGAAGCGGACAGATGTGTGGACCTACTCTCCAGCTGTGACGGATCGGATGCTATCCCTGACTCCTCTGTGTGATCTGAGTTATCCCTGATGTCAATCAGGGATTCTCTCAGAACACACAAGAGCGGGATTGTAAGGCTCACCATCGCATCCTCAGAGCTCACCCTCCTTGTGGACTCCTCAAAGACCCGTAGGATGTCACAAAGGTCTCTCATCCATGGCCACTCATGGATGTGAAACTGAGGCAGCTGACTTTGTGGCACCCTAGGGTTTTGTAGCTGGTATTCCATCAAAGGTCTCTGCTGCTCAACCACTCTATTCAACATCTGAAACGTTGAGTTCCAGCGTGTGGGGACGTCGCACAAAAGCCGGTGTTGTGGCACATGCAGGCGTTGCTGGAGAGATTTTAAGCTAGCAGCGGCTACTGTCGACTTGCGAAAGTGGGCGCACATGCGCCGCACTTTCACCAGTAGCTCTGGAACATTGGGGTAGCTCTTTAGGAAACGTTGCACCACTAGGTTGAAGACGTGGGCCAGGCATGGAACATGTTGGAGTCCGGCAAGCTCCAGAGCTGCTACCAGGTTCCGGCCGTTATCACAAACGACCATGCCTGGGCCCAGGTGCAGCGGCTCAAACCATATTGCCGTCTCATCGAGGAGGGCATCCCTCACCTCGGAGGCAGTGTGCTGTCTGTCCCCCAAGCTGATCAGCTTCAGCACAGCCTGCTGACGTCTACCAACGCCAGTGCTGCAACGTTTCCAACTCGTAGCTGGGGTCAATCTAACAGCGGAGGAGGAGGCGGTGGCGGAGGAGGAGGCGGTGGCGGAGGAGGAGGCGGTAGAGGAGGAGGAGGAGGGGGGTGTTCTTCTCGTGTCCCTGCCAGGAATGTTAGGCGGGGAGACGAGGTACACCGGGCCAGATTGGGAAGCAGTCCCAGCCTCAACTACATTCACCCAGTGTGCCGTCAGTGAAATGTAGCGTCCCTGTCCGCATGCACTTGTCCACGCGTCGGTGGTCAAGTGGACTTTTGTGCAAAGCGCGGAACTAAGGGCCCGCCTGATGTTGAGTGACACGTGCTGGTGCAAGGCGGGGACGGCACACCGGGAGAAGTAGTGACGGCTAGGGACGGCATAGCGAGGTGCCGCAGTTGCCATCAGGTCCAGGAAGGCGGGAGTTTCAACAAGCCGGAACGCCAACATCTCCTGGGCCAGCAGTTTAGCGATGTTGGCGTTCAAGGCTTGCGCGTGTGGGTGGTTAGCAGTGTATTTCTGCCGCCGCTCCAATGTCTGAGAGATGGTGGGTTGTTGTAAAGAAACGCCTGATGGTGCCTTTGATGGTGCAGGAGAAGGAGATAAGACAGGACCAGGGGAGGATGAGGTAGAAGTCAACAAAGTGGCGGAGGCAGATGAAGTGGTGTCCTGGCTCGTCCTCTGGAGTGCATCGCCAGCACAGTCAGCAGTGGCAGTGGCAGAGGCAGAGGCAGTGGCAGAGGCAGTGGCAGTGGCGTGAACGGCAGGCGGCCTTTGTCCTGCCGTTGCTGCCTGCCACTGATTCCAGTGCTTGGATTCCAAATGACGGCGCATTGAAGTGGTGGACAGGTTGCTCTTCTCAGAGCCCCTAATCAATTTCGAGAGGCAAATTGTGCAGACAACACTATATCTGTCCTCGGCGCATTCCTTGAAAAAACTCCACACCTTCGAGAAACGTGCCCTCGAGGTGGGAGTTTTTCGGGGCTGGGTACGAACTGGAACATCTTGGGAGATTCCGGGTGTGGCCTGGCTTCGCCTAAGCTGCTGACCTCTGCCTCTGCCTCTAGCTACCCTTTTTGGTGCTGCACCTGCCTCAACATCCACACTACTTTCCCCGCTTGACATCCCCCCTGTCCAGGTCGGGTCAGTGTCCTCATCATCCACCACTTCCTCTTCCAACTCCTGTCTCATCTCCTCCTCCCGCACAATGCGCCGGTCAACTGGATGCCCTGACGGCAACTGCGTCACATCATCGTCGATGAGGGTGGGTTGCTGGTCATCCACCACCAAATCGAACGGAGATGGAGGAGACTCTAGTGTTTGAGCATCTGGACACAGATGCTCCTCTGTTAGGTTCGTGGAATCGTGACGTGGAGAGGCAGGTTGAGGGACAATGAAAGGAGCGGAGAACAGCTCTGGGGAGCAGGGCCAGTTTGGGTTATTGTTCTGTAAAGCTTCGGAATTTTGGGAGGAAGGAAGACAAGACTGTTGGGTAATAGGAGGAGAGGAGGCAGAGTCTGACTGGCTGCTGGACAATGTGCTGTAAGCGTTCTCTGACAGCCATTGCAAGACCTGTTCCTGGTTCTCGGGCCTACTAAGGTTTGTACCCTGCAGTTTAGTTAATGTGGCAAGCAACCCTGGCACTGTGGAGTGGCGCAATGCTTGCTGCCCCACAGGAGTAGGCACGGGACGCCCTGTGGCTTCACTGCTACCTTGCTCCCCAGAACCATTCCCCCGACCTCGCCCACGGCCTCGTCCACGTCCCTTTCCGGGAGCCTTGCGCATTTTGAATTCCTAGTTAGAAATTGGCACTGTATACCAGTAGTAAAAATTGTGGGTGCACGTAACCCCAATATATTCTTTGAATTACCAGTCAGAAACTGGCACTATATGGCAGTAGCAAGAAATGAGGGTATTTGTATTCCCAATATATTCTTTGAATTCCCAGTCAGACAATGGCACTGTATACCAGTAGTAAAAATTGTGGGTGCACGTAACCCCAATATATTCTTTGAATTACCAGTCAGAAACTGGCACTATATGGCAGTAGCAAGAAATAAGGGTATTTGTATTCCCAATATATTCTTTGAATTCCCAGTCAGACAATGGCACTGTATACCAGTAGTAAAAATTGTGGGTGCACGTAACCCCAATATATTCTTTGAATTACCAGTCAGAAACTGGCACTATATGGCAGTAGCAAGAAATGAGGGTATTTGTATTCCCAATATATTCTTTGAATTCCCAGTCAGACAATGGCACTGTATACCAGTAGTAAAAATTGTGGGTGCACGTAACCCCAATATATTCTTTGAATTCCCAGTCAGACACTGGCACTATATGGCAGTAGCAAGAAATGAGGGTATTTGTATTCCCAATATATTCTTTGAATTCCCAGTCAGACAATGGCACTGTATACCAGTAGTAAAAATTGTGGGTGCACGTAACCCCAATATATTCTTTGAATTACCAGTCAGAAACTGGCACTATATGGCAGTAGCAAGAAATGAGGGTATTTATAACCCCAATATATTCTTTGAATTCCCAGTCAGACAATGGCACTGTATACCAGTAGTAAAAATTGTGGGTGCACGTAACCCCAATATATTCTTTGAATTCCCAGTCAGACACTGGCACTATATGGCAGTAGCAAGAAACGAGGGTATTTGTATTCCCAATATATTCTTTGAATTCCCAGTCAGACAATGGCACTGTATACCAGTAGTAAAAATTGTGGGTGCACGTAACCCCAATATATTCTTTGAATTACCAGTCAGAAACTGGCACTATATGGCAGTAGCAAGAAATGAGGGTATTTGTATTCCCAATATATTCTTTGAATTCCCAGTCAGACAATGGCACTGTATACCAGTAGTAAAAATTGTGGGTGCACGTAACCCCAATATATTCTTTGAATTACCAGTCAGAAACTGGCACTATATGGCAGTAGCAAGAAATGAGGGTATTTGTATTCCCAATATATTCTTTGAATTCCCAGTCAGACAATGGCACTGTATACCAGTAGTAAAAATTGTGGGTGCACGTAACCCCAATATATTCTTTGAATTCCCAGTCAGACACTGGCACTATATGGCAGTAGCAAGAAATGAGGGTATTTGTATTCCCAATATATTCTTTGAATTCCCAGTCAGACAATGGCACTGTATACCAGTAGTAAAAATTGTGGGTGCACGTAACCCCAATATATTCTTTGAATTCCCAGTCAGACAATGGCACTGTATACCAGTAGTAAAAATTGTGGGTGCACGTAACCCCAATATATTCTTTGAATTACCAGTCAGACACTGGCACTATATGGCAGTAGCAAGAAATGAGGGTATTTGTATTCCCAATATATTCTTTGAATTCCCAGTCAGACAATGGCACTGTATACCAGTAGTAAAAATTGTGGGTGCACGTAACCCCAATATATTCTTTGAATTACCAGTCAGAAACTGGCACTATATGGCAGTAGCAAGAAATGAGGGTATTTGTATTCCCAATATATTCTTTGAATTCCCAGTCAGACAATGGCACTGTATACCAGTAGTAAAAATTGTGGGTGCACGTAACCCCAATATATTCTTTGAATTCCCAGTCAGACACTGGCACTATATGGCAGTAGCAAGAAATGAGGGTATTTGTATTCCCAATATATTCTTTGAATTCCCAGTCAGACAATGGCACTATATACCAGTAGCAAGAAATGAGGGTATTTATAACCCCAATATATTCTTTGAATTCCCAGTCAGACAATGGCACTGTATACCAGTAGTAAAAATTGTGGGTGCACGTAACCCCAATATATTCTTTGAATTACCAGTCAGAAACTGGCACTATATGGCAGTAGCAAGAAATGAGGGTATTTATAACCCCAATATATTCTTTGAATTCCCAGTCAGACAATGGCACTGTATACCAGTAGTAAAAATTGTGGGTGCACGTAACCCCAATATATTCTTTGAATTACCAGTCAGAAACTGGCACTATATGGCAGTAGCAAGAAATGAGGGTATTTGTATTCCCAATATATTCTTTGAATTTCCAGTCAGACAATGGCACTGTATACCAGTAGTAAAAATTGTGGGTGCACGTAACCCCAATATATTCTTTGAATTCCCAGTCAGACACTGGCACTATATGGCAGTAGCAAGAAATGAGGGTATTTGTATTCCCAATATATTCTTTGAATTCCCAGTCAGACAATGGCACTGTATACCAGTAGTAAAAATTGTGGGTGCACGTAACCCCAATATATTCTTTGAATTACCAGTCAGAAACTGGCACTATATGGCAGTAGCAAGAAATGAGGGTATTTATAACCCCAATATATTCTTTGAATTCCCAGTCAGACAATGGCACTGTATACCAGTAGTAAAAATTGTGGGTGTATATAGCCCCAATTCTATTGCTAGGGGACTTGCAGGGTATTTCTGGGGTGAAGGTGGGGGGGCACACCGTTGGAACGGGTATCGGGGTATATATCGGGTATACGGGAATACACTGACAGTGTATTCCATTCAGGATCCTGGGAAAGCTGGGTTGCGGCGATTGAGCCCGTCAGTGCCACGTTACACTGACAAGCTTCTCCCTGGAATTTAGCTCTTATAAGAGCTGTTGTGGTTGTCTTCTCCTTCCTATCCTAGCCTGTCCCTGCCTACCCAGAATCTAAGCCCTAGCTAGCTGGACGGAAACCTCCGTCCTCGGTGAATTGCAAGCTCAGAATGACGCGAACCTGGGCGGCGCTGTTCTTTTAAATTAGAGGTCACATGTTTTCGGCAGCCAATGGGTTTTGCCTACTTTTCTCAACGTCACCGGTGTCGTAGTTCCTGTCCCACCTACCCTGCGCTGTTATTGGAGCAAAAAAGGCGCCAGGGAAGGTGGGAGGGGAATCGAGTAATGGCGCACTTTACCACGCGGTGTTCGATTCGATTCGAACATGCCGAACAGCCTAATATCCGATCGAACATGAGTTCGATAGAACACTGTTCGCTCATCTCTAATTATAGTCTATGGGAACCGTGTGCTTTCATTGCTCACCACTTTTTAATGCGTTTGGTATTCCGTTTGGGGGGTTCCCAAGCAGACTCCCCGAATGGAATACCGAACGCAGATGTGAACCAAGTCTAAGTGCATTCCTTTTCCCTCCTGTTATACTGCTCATATATAACTCATTTGTGTTACAGTTTAAGATGCAAATACAGTAAGAACTGATGCTGGTTGGTGTGGTGGGACTTGGGCATTATATATAGACAAGGGGTAACACTATAAATGTTCATTCTAGTGCTGGGAGTTTTGCAGACATTTTTTACTGTCCATGTCAACTCTTGGTCCTGCTGAAAATTGGAATGAACGGTCGCCTTAGCTGGCTTTGCACAACAGAGAGGCAGACATTCTGGTCATTGCTATAGGGCTGCAATGTATATTAATGTGCATTGAATGTATCCCAGTGAGCTTAGAGGCCGTTGCTGCAAAATCTCATGGCAGACTTTCATTGCATAACATCATATAATAGACATTACTGCAATTAATAACTACATGCTGTTCTTCCACAAAACAAACGCCTCGTGAATCCAGCCTTGTATGACCCATTGATGGGTAAAAAGCATTCCTACAAATGCTTGTGTAAAAGGCCTCTCTTCTCCATTCCCATAGAAACGAACAACATGTCCTTGTTTCTGGTCCAGGTGTCTAAAATAGCTGTGAGCAAATAGCCATCTCATGTGTAAAGCTGGGCTTACACAAACCATTTTGGGACAATGCTGGTCTAAAAAACTTGTGCCTGTGTCCGCCCTGTGTCATTCTGCCAGGTTTCGGTCCTCAGCTCTGGCAAAACTGGACAGGAGACGGCTTCCCAGCAGTCATCTTTAAAACTCATTAAGGCTAAGGCCCCGTGATGCGGAAACACAGATTTTTGTTGAGGTTTTTTTTTTAGCTAAAGACAAGAATGGCTACAATAGGAATGGGAAATATATAAAGTACTTATAAGTCTACCTTCTGCTCAATCCACTCCTGGCTTTGGCACAAAAAAACTGCAACAAAATCTGAAACAAAAAAAAGCTGAGCTTCCAAAACATGGGGCCTTAGCCTAAGGCCCCACCGGCCGGAACCGCCGCGCTAAAGCGCAGCATGATTCTTCCCACAGCGCTTTGAACAGAAAGTTTGAACAGTTTTCCTCCGCGGACTTTGTTACAATTATATCTATGGGAAAGCCGCCGGCGTTTCTGTAGATATAACTGACATGCTGCAATTTTCAAAACCGCGACAGTGTCCACACTGCGATTTTTTCCACAAAGTGGGCATGGGATTCACATGAATCCCATCCACTTTGCAAGTAATGTAAAACACCGCAATTTTTACCTAAGTATTTCCGCTGTGGCCAAATCACGGCGTTTTCGGCCCATAGGGCCCCGGGCTAAAGGGGCAGAAAATCTTTTTTTCTTTTTTATAAAAGGTGTGTTAGTGCTAGTGATCGGTTAATAAATACACCAATATACCCTTAGCAGTTATTGGAGTGATTTCTGTGTGTCTATTTTTTTGTTTGTTTGTTTTTTTAATATTTTTTTATTAAAGAATTTGCAAGGGGAAAATAAAACAGACAGTAACAGGACTAACAAATGTCCCGAGAACATCAGGATACTTAGTTAAACACAGGAAATATACCATCATAAAGCGGAAACGACAATAGGGAGCAGTACAAGAGGGGGGAAGGAGGAGAAAGAAGGTGATAAGGAGAGAGAAAAGAGGAAAAGAAAGAAGAAAAGGAGGGGAGAAGAAAGAGAAAAAAAAGGGGTGGGGACAGGTAGGCGCGCACACACAGTGACGGGGGGATTACAGAGTAGGGGTGGGTGCAAGCAGATTAGAGTAGGCTAATTCGTCCACTTCCGTCAGGTTGCTCGGACCCCAACCCGGGGATGGAGGCTTGAAAGAGACCAGTATCTAGGTAGTTATGGTGGGCTGAAGCAGTTTCAGCCAGAGGGAGCATCAGAGCCCAAAAGCGTCTGATATTCTCCAGATTGCTGAAACGAGAACCAATAGAACCAGGTTCTGGTGTATGTCTCAGTTGTGCCGTGCAGGAAAGAGGTGAGATTCTCCATGCGCATTATCTCGTTGACCTTCGAAATCCACAGGGAGAGCGGGGGAGGTTCAACTCGCTTCCAAAAAAGCTGGATACATACCCGGGCAGTGAGGACCAGGAATGTGAACATGGAGCGTTTAAAGACTTTTACAGGAGAGTCATAGTGGTTGAGGAGAAACAGAGCAGGGCCCAAGTGGTGGGAGGTCTCGGTGAGCTGGATGGTGATCCGCTTGATCCCTTCCCAAAAGGACGACAGGGCGGGGCAAGACCAAAAAATATGGAACATGGTGCCCTCCTCTCCGCCACATCACCAACACAGGGGGGAGGCCTGGGGAAACATAGCCTTTATTCTCATGGGGACCCTATACCAACGGGGCAGGATTTTGTAGTTGGCCTCCTGGTTGCAAGAGCTGATAGAGGTAAACAATAAACATAACGCCTAAGGAATAGCTAAAATTAGACGAACATACCCAATTCCATCTGTATGAGTCATATAACAGTAGTGTGCATTCCTATATCAGAACAAAGCTTAGAAACTGGGAAACAAATAAAACTGAGAGGAATGCTCAACGTAATTAGGGATAAAATACAACAATCTTTATTGAAAAAATATAAAAGTTATATGAAAGAATATCCACCAATAGAACAAGAAGGAATTCCTGGGTACATACTGATCCACACCAATAGTATAGTATAGTAGCCATATGAAAATAAACACGAACAGTCAAATATGAGGACGGCAACCCGAAATTGGGTTACTATTGGCACATTAGCCCCCACGATATGCAATAGTTAGTAACAATACAAAAATGCATATAAATAATACAATCAAACCATGGCAAATCTAAGGGAATAGGGTTATTAACAAACACCTAGTAGCTGTCTAATTAGTGTAAATAGACTGTGCATGTGCAAAGGGCTAAATCAGTAATGCCACAATAGTCATGACAGATGGACAACAGTTTGTGGAAAACCATGACAAAACTGAAATAAACGTAATGAAATAATTCACATACCCATATTGACTGTGTGTGGTAGTTGGACCAGGACCGAGGAGGACCCTTACTACTTGTTTTATTGGTGGATATTCTTTCATATAACTTTCACATTTTTTCAATAAAGATTGATGTATTTTATCCCTAATTACGTTGAGCATTCCTCTCAGTTTTGTTTGTTTCCCAGTTTCTAAGCTGATAGAGGTAGCATGACTGAGGAAGAAGATATGTCTTCGCTGGGAGAGGAATAAATCAGATCAGATTCACTTAAGCATGAATGGGGGGGACAAAGTCCTCCAGAAGCTCAATCAGCAGTCAGTAGACAAGTGAGAGGGAATGGCGAAGGGGACTGTTTCCAACACAGATCCTCTCTAGGGGAGTAGGTTCAGTGCGGAACTCTGTGGAGGAGGGGAAAGAGCGCAGAAAGTAGTGGAACTGCTTCTCCTGCCATGTGTCCAGGGGAAAGAATTCAGGAGAAGCCTGAGGGCCTGAGAGCATATTCCATCCTACATCATCTCAAAGGTGACAGACACGGAAGATCCCATGACAACGCCAGTTGCGAAAGACGCGGTCGAGCAGTCCGGGTGGAAAGTGAGGGTTACCTAGCACTGGGAAAAAGGGAGAGTCCTTGGGAAGGAGGGTGGAGCGGACAAGGCCTCTAGAGCAGATCCGGATCGTGGGACCAATTGTTGGATGTGAGAAGAGGGACGACAAAGAGGAAGAGTCTAACCATGGGGCAACCTGCAGTGGAAACGGGGAGAATGCCTGCTCAATGTAGACCCAAGGCTATGACACACATACGGTATATACACTCACCGGCCACTTTATTAGGTACACCTGTCCAACTGCTCGTTAACACTTAATTTCTAATCAGCCAATCACATGGCGGCAACTCAGTGCATTTAGGCATGTAGACATGGTCAAGACAATCTCCTGCCGTTCAAACAGAGCATCAGTATGGGGAAGAAAGGTGATTTGAGTGCCTTTGAACGTGGTATGGTTGTTGGTGCCAGAAGGGCTGGTCTGAGTATTTCAGAAACTGCTGATCTACTGGGATTTTCACGCACAACCATCTCTAGGGTTTACAGAGAATGGTCCGAAAAAGAAAAAACATCCAGTGAGCGGCAGTTCTGTGGGCGGAAATGCGTTGTTGATGCCAGAGGAGAAAGGCCAGACTGGTTCGAGCTGATAGAAAGGCAACAGTGACTCAAATAGCCACCCGTTACAACCAAGGTAGCCAGAAGAGCATCTCTGAACGCACAGTACGTCGAACTTTGAGGCAGATGGGCTACAGCAGCAGAAGACCACACCGGGTGCCACTCCTTTCAGCTAAGAACAGGAAACTGAGGCTACAATTTGCACAAGCTCATCGAAATTGGACAATTGAAGATTGGAAAAACGTTGCCTGGTCTGATGAGTCTCTATTTCTGCTGCGACATTCAGATGGTAGGGTCAGAATTTGGCGTCAACAACATGAAAGCATGGATCCATCCTGCCTTGTATCAATGGTTCAGGCTGGTGGTGGTGGTGTCATGGTGTGGGGAATATTTTCTTGGCACTCTTTGGGCCCCTTGGTACCAATTGAGCATCGTTGCAACGCCAAAGCCTACCTGAGTATTGTTGCTGACCATGTCCATCCCTTTATGACCACAATGTACCTAACATCTGATGGCTACTTTCAGCAGGATAATGCGCCATGTCATAAAGCTGGAATCATCTCAGACTGGTTTCTTGAACATGACAATGAGTTCACTGTACTCCAATGGCCTCCACAGTCACCAGATCTCAATCCAATAGAGCATCTTTGGGATGTGGTGGAACGGGAGATTCGCATCATGGATGTGCAGCCGACAAATCTGCGGCAACTGTGTGATGCCATCATGTCAATATGGACCAAAATCTCTGAGGAATGCTTCCAGCACCTTGTTGAATCTATGCCACGAAGAATTGAGGCAGTTCTGAAGGCAAAAGGGGGTCCAACCCGCTACTAGCATGGTGTACCTAATAAAGTGGCCGGTGAGTGTATATATATATATATATATATATATATATATATATATATATATATATATATTATATATATATGTTTCGGTCCCAGGTGGTGTTTTAGTAGTTTTGTTTTTTATACACTGTAATAATATTCCTAAAAAGAGGAGCATAATATTTCTTCAAAAGTGGGACATATTCTTGTAAAACATTCCCTTTAAGTCTCATAAAATGATGCCCCCTTCCCCTGACAGATATCAAACCGCACAACTATTTTCATCTGCTTTTATTTTTTTATTTATTTTTAAGTACCATACAAAATGCCATTTTGAGTACCAGTCTTGGAAACAAATACTGGGTGTACATTAGTAAACATTTAGAAACAGAAACATTGTTAAGGAAAAAAAGACTAAATTTTCTGGTAACATATGTAACAAGTAGTTTTACGTACACGAGAAATTTAAAGTTTATGTTCCCACTGTTCAATGGATAAAACAGCCTTATGTCATAAAACAAAGTTAAACATACAACAATAAAGACAGCTTATGAAGAACAAACTTTCCGCGTCTGTGTCAAATTGCTTGTCATGTTAAAAAGAAAAAAAAAAAAAAAAAAAAAAAAAGAAAAGCTACCTGCTACAAAGCATCAGGTTTCCTCTACTCCACTTCCTAGTAAAAGGGTTAATAGTATGTATAGGTATCATTTTCACAGTATGCTTGATTTCCTGCACAATCTACAGCAAGAAAAGCTTACATGTAATAATCTTGAAGTGAAATGAAATAACATCTATATATAAAACATGGTTAGGTATAAAAATCTATAACACTTTCTAAATCGGCTTTATTGTCTGCATAGGGTTATAAAGTATAAAAGAATTTTAATTCTCTGCCTTAAGAAACAATCGTAGTAATGTGTCTGGATCAGGCACTAAAGAAAATATGAAGCAAAACAGATATAGTGCACTGTACACACCTTGTCACCTGTACATTAACTCTTGCAGTGCATGGCGGAGCTGTATCATTTTTAAAAACAAAATGGAATATACTTTTTGGGAGAGACTACTAATATGGTATCAAGGTGCTACAAGTGACCTGAAAGCTAGGCGAGTCTCCACAAGGCCAACCTGAAAACAGGTCATATCAGAAATATTGCTAATATGAAGGTTTTATGAAAGATTCATACTAGTCTGTCCCGGTGATCAGCAATCCGTTGACTACCTGCTTACTGCACTATATGTAGCAGTCAAACTGGACAAGTATAAAGCTACATGCACAGAATTGGATCAGATTAGAAAAGTCTTGCTTTTATAAGAAAAGATGCAAGAGCCCAGCATATCAACCCAGCTCTGCAGACAAATGTCAGGGTCGCCGGACTCAAACTGTGTTTTCCTCTTATGAATCAGTGTAGCCGAGATATCGCCATTTTTGGCAACCTCGATGCTACAAAGAGCTCATTTGCCTATTGACAAAGATGGGCAAATCTTGTCTATGGAGTCACCAGTTCACAAGGGGGAATACTGTTTGAGTCAGATGACATTAACTTGCGGGGTTGTGTTGAGATGCTGGTTCTGGTCCATTTATAATTACTAATAAGACCTAAATCAGTTATAACAGAAGGGACAATTGCTAGGAGCTACTGGTTCTACTTCTGTATATACCAGATAAGAACTACCCTCCAGTAGACCACAACTAGGTATAACTAGTATTTATCCACCTCCTTTTATAGTAGATTCTATAAATGAGAACTGCAAATAAAATGTCATCAACGTTTGCTCCAAATGTTTCCTTATACGTAACTCAAGAATGTGACACACTGCTCCCGACTGTTTCAAGGGGCAGGGATAGTCTAGTGCAATGACCCCTTGCAAACCTACAGATTCAATCTAAACTGCAGAAAAAGCATAGATAGAAAAATAGGCACACATTATCTAAAATAAAAAAAGTGTTACAATAGCTTATTTAAAAATGTTAAACGCACTAAGGGCAGGAATAAAGAATAAGGTACAGCATTCTAATAATAGAACAGCTTCCAACATGTCATTCATGACGCCCATCTTCAAATGCATATGAGAGGCTCTACTTGGATTCAAGAGTAGCTAGCAGTCTGCCATAGTTGTAGAAAGCTGCATGCTCGGGGCACAGCCTTCTGCAATATCCAAATACGGTATACATTGAAGAAGATATATCATCTACCTACCCCAATAGTCAAGCCTAGGTATCAGTCATTAAACAAGACCATAAAGAATTGAGGGAGGTGGTATACGTGACGATCAAAAACGTGTGTACCAGACTTTAAAAGACTAAAGTGCAAGTTTTTATTTTACCGTTGACTAAGTCTCTAGTATTCTGACCTTATCTGGTTGGAGAAACCAGGATCAGAATTTTTTGTAATCAAGATGTGCGGGGCCAGATTATTTGGCAGCAGATTGTCCTCCACCCATAGACGTAACATGGCCAATGTGTAGATAAAGGGGACGGGGAGGATATCCGTCAGCCAGTCTATGGTCAGCTTCACTGTGAGGTATACTATTGCAATAACTAAGAAAGGTGTTTTTTTTTTTTAACCATCTGGCGATGATTGTTTAGGAATGGTCAACCACACGAGGTGGTCTCTGAATTTTTTTTTTATTAAAAAACAAACAAAAAACCCCTATAATCCAGCAGTGTTCTCAAACTAAAAAAGCAATGTGAATTTTAGTGCATAAGTAACTGGACTGTACATTATCATATGACTAATAGGATTAACTGATATCAATTACAGCTTATGTGCAGTGGAATCAAGTCTAGGTTATGATAAAGTATATAACATCCACACTGAATGGCAGATTCTGACAGCAATGAAATTAAACTGTAGCTATACATAGTCACTTTTTGATAATCAACTAGCTCTCACTGGATTTCCACTCTCCTGTGAACAGATCCATTTCCGACACTCACTATATTGGGGTGCTGGAAGGGAGGGAGTACCTAAGTATCTGCCATAGTTTATATGTAAGAAGGAGAGAATAGTATAGCATAGCATGAAGAGCTCTAGGATTTTTTTTCATGAATACAGTACATTAAATGTGCAAACATTTTCTGACATTACCACTGTCCATTTTGACCTGTACAAAGAACTAAATTTACAGTAAATGTGAAGTAAACTGATATTGGTATCACTACTCCTTCCTACTCAATGTACATAGCTATCCTCTTATTGGACGTGATGGGGAAATGTAGTGTTCACACTCAATATTGCTCTAAATCTATCTAAAATTACACCATTTTAGTTATAGGTGGACAGTAACACTTCTGAAAACTCTAACGTACGTAGAGTTTTTTTCCTTTTTTTGTGTGGAAGTTTCCTTTAATAGTAGACTGTGCAGCTTTATTTTTACAAATATATCTGCAGTGCAAAATGATGGAGGTTAAGCTCTAAGCAGGAAACAGCGTATCCCATGACCTGCAAAGAAAAGATCAACCGTGTAGCAGCCAAGGTCCAGAAATGACAAATCTCAATGGTTTCATGGATTATAACTATGTGGGATAGACTACCTCAGAGCTGTTCACTGAAGTAACACTTCACGGCGTCAAATGTTTTCTTAGAACAAAACAACCTTCGTGCTTATGAGAACATAGAACACTCTTGTTTAGACTGGATCAATATTCAAATCACCAATTCCAGAGGGGGGAATTTTTTGTTTTCTTCTATCGAGGTCCATGCCTTTTTTTTTTTTTTACCTTGCTCTGGATCATTAGCGAAAGCCAAAGTTATAATTTATTCACACTACCCTTCATCCATGTCCTTTCATATCTTTTAATTGAACAAGATGTACAACCATGTAGTGTAAAATAGAGCATACTAATGTGTATCTTGCTGAAGTCTGTATGGGGATGAATGATCATTAATATGTCCCCATACAGTTGGAAGCACTCCCCGTTTTCATGGGGAGATGTGCCACCAACAACAATTCATTTTTGGCTAGCATAATATCAACCACTCAAAAACAAAACCCCATAAAAAGTGTTTGCACATTTGTAGGCTGATAAGGCCTTTTAGTGCGTGTGAAGGTTTTTGATGCAGTTTCTGAAATCAAACCCAAGTATAAAGAAATTATCACGGACAGATGGTACTGTCTTTTAAAATGGAAACACGTCCTTACATAAGACAATGATGGGGAAATCTCTTAAAAGGATTTTTTTCAATCATTGCATGACATTGTCGCAGTAATAAGAAAGGCACAAGGGAGAATATTATTTTACCCCTCTATAAAGCACTGGTGCAGCCGCATTTTAACTGTACCACCTAGTTTTGGACACCAGTTCATAAAAATAGAGAGCTGGAGAGTGTTCAGAGAAAGGAAACCAAATAAACATGATATATATATATATATATTTGGTCCTAAAAAGTGCAATATGGTAAAATATTTGTTCCACAAACGGGACAAAGAACACTGTGCCGAATTGCATTTTCTTTAATCATAAGCAGCAATCCTGTTTATGGCTCAGAGTTCAGAAGCATTACTATAACCTGTAATATTATGGAACATGCTTCCACATTAGGTAGAGGCAGAAAGTCTTGAGCTTATCTACACCACTACTCTATTCACATGATCCAACTAAGGTTCCCCATGCTCAGAGTCCTGTGGATAGAGAATAAATGGCATTAGAGACAAAACCCCCTTTAAGGCTTTTAGTTGAAATATATGGGTAATATAGTAGGTGCAATGTCATACTATACCTTAAAACCGTAGTTAAAAACCAAACAAGATTAATTTAATGAGGCCGAATCAAAGAAGGAAATCCCTTCATATCCGTACTATCTGATCCCAAATATCTGAACCCAAGGCTGTCAGAACAACTGCCAGCCAGGTAGAAAACGGAGCTTTCACATTGCCTTTTTATAATAAAGTATTATATTTCTTAATCAGATGCCAGTGATTCATGTTCATACAAGATAAAAATGTTAATAAAAAGGGAAAGAATGTCAGCATTTTACATAATTGTCAAGTACTAGTTATTAAACTAAAAAAAACTCCTTCTACTAGCATATTAAATATGCATATCATGAGTGCCGTTTTCTAAATGCTGGTTTGTAAAAGCAGGAGACTTAGGACAAATTCAGATTAGTATAGTGCCAGGTTTGTTACATGTGTCACAAGTAATTCAGCATCAGGTTACCCATTTGGATTGTAGACTCAGAATCCCACTGACCTTCACAAAGCCAAGTGAGAATATATACACTTTAACATGTGATTGACATGAACTACTTACAAGGTGAAATACTCTCACCACCCAGAAAACCATGACAAACTTGATACAGGTTCAATCTGTTCTCAAGGAGGTAAGTAATAAGCGTTGTGGTGAGCCCGCACCACAATCTGGTAACAACATTCAATTTCAGTCCAAAATCTTTAAGATAAGAGACTTATTTTCACAGCCATGGGTAACCCTCTGACAAGACAAATCAGATATTGCAGCAGGTGAATGGCTTCCATCCACATGTTATTGAGACCACTGAAAATGTGTTACAAAATACAGTTCTCCTGCTTACCCCAGCACAGGTATTAAATATATGAGCAAAACTAATTTTTGTAGACTGCTTTAGTGTTCTGCATCACCTCCATTAGCTTGGCTTTCCACAGTAGGAGATTTTCCTGTCGGTTTATAGACTTCACTTATGTGTACAGCACTAAATAAGTAAAAGAGGAAGAAAACCTTTTCTTGAGTACACGGGAAAGTGCTACAAATTGGACATATTCTAGTTCTGCTGCCTACACGTAATGTAAATGCTCACACACGCGGTGCTCATGGCAAGATGCAGATGAAGTGATTTGTACTTTAGAGTCTGATAAAATCATCTACATGGAAAGAGAAACATTGCAGGACTGACAAAAAAAAACTGATAATTGAAGATGTGACATCCCAGGTCAGAAAGGAATCCTGATTCTCCCTAGGTTTAATAACGCCAAGGAGAAAACTAACAGAAATCATATAAAAAAGATGAAATACCTCTAAGAGAAAATTGGAGGTATAATTCTTACTGCAAGTTGTTACATTAGATAGACTTTATACTACTACTGTTTATGGTATAAGCATTTATCAAAAGCATTAGGTGACACAATGCTACTGATATAACTGCAGCATATAAACACATCCAGCTTCACAATGGCAATGCTCAAAACAGCAAGATGTTCTAAAAAGGACCGAATATCCAAAGTCACATTTCTATAAAAATGTGACCCACAAAGCCATTAATCCCCTTGGAGAGTATTCTAGTAGGTAGTAGATCTTCATCAAAAGGTACAAGATCCTAAAGAGCAAACAGACTCAAAACTTTCCTCCAAGGGCACATTCCCATGTGGTAGAAGATACCATTGGTAGGTAATGAAAGGTTCACCGTGATGGTGGTGCCAACACAGGGTACATCAGAGTGACATTCAGGGCATCATTGTGTTGCACAAGTGATGTGTGCTGGTAATGTAGCACTAGTTCTTTTAGAGAAGCATAAAGGTAATAAGGTTCAGCAAAGCCATAGCCGGTGGCAGTCTTGTAGATAACGCAGTGCTTGGTGTCCCCATCAACCCTACAAATGGGAGATTTCAATTGTTAGTCATGTAGAATAATTAAATAGAGTATATAATGCCACATGTATCCCTTTACAATTTACTTACACAACTGAGCATGCATAGCAACCTTTCTGCCTGCTCTCTCGGATCAAGAAAGTACCATCTGGCTTCCCAGTAAGCATTTCTTCAGCCTGCTCACGTTTCATCTTTCCCATGTACCAGGTTCTCTCTTCGTGGTGTGGGAGATCCTCCTCATCATCCATCATGGAATATGGACTGAAAGGGAAGAAGCATCAGTGATAATGTCTTAGTGAAATGCATCATCTCAACCAACCAGTGATAATATCGTTTGGATAATAGTAGTATCGTAAAAAGTAGTCAAAAATGTCAAATGATATAAATGACTGGAATATGTTTCTTTCAAGTTAATAAGCTTTGTCGATTTAACACAAAATAAACAAACACAACACTTACTCTTCAGGCTCATTCTTCATGTCCAGCCACTCACTGATATCTTTCTGCCGAGCTCCTTTTCCAACCAGCCAGCTAAAAAATAAAAAAGCAATTGGTCAGTTCAATCAATTAAATATTGTAATTAGAGATGAGCGAACACTATTCGAAACAGCCATTTCGAATAGCACGCTCCCACAGAAATGAATGGACGTAGTCATCATGGCCGCTTTCATTCATTTCTATGGGAGCGTGCTATTCAAAACTGCTGTTTCGAATAGTGTTCGCTCATCTCTAATTGTAATGAAAATATAGTCAAAGTGTCTATTAAATGCAAAGAATGGTTAAAGAAAAAAAAAAATACAGAATACAACAAAAAGTATGTAATGGCACACTCAAAACACACAATAAAACCCTAAAGAAGAATTAGCAGTAGAGATGAGCGAGAACTATTCGAAATGGTAGTTCCGAATAGCACGCTCCCATAGGAATGAATGGGAGCAGCCGGCGTGCAGGGGGTTAAGCAGCAGGACGCCGGCCCCAGCTGCGTCCATTCATTCCTATGGGAGTGTGCTATTCGGAACTGCCGTTTTGAATAGTACTCGCTCATCTCTAATAAACAGCCAAACAGAAATCAGCCTTCATCTTTCTAAATGGTTCCGGAAACTGGTCACTACAGCACTATGCAAGAATCAACTCCAATATATCACATATACAAACAGGCCACAGAGAGGAACATCTGGAGTTAGATAATACGTCAACAAATCTGTGTAGCCCAAAATCAGTGCAAGTCCAGGGGTGCTCACATTGCAAAAAGACTGAATTTTACAGTACCTGCAAAGTGGATGGCTAATCCCATCCACATATTGCAGAAAAAAAATCTGCAGCAGAGATGCTGCAATTTAAAAAATGGGAGCGTTTTTTGAAAATCGCAGCATGTCAATTATACCTACGGAAAGGCGTTTACCATATAGGTGTAATAGAAGGTGAAAGTCTGCAGTGGAAAACTGGCCAAACTATCTGCAAAAAGCAGTGTGGGGAAAAAAAAACCACAATGTGTTTCCGCCACTGTCTTTTCAACAGCATTTTTGGCTGCGGCTTGTTATGTGGGGCCTTAGCCTAAAGGGCTAGTTCACACAGTTTTTTTGCAGGCAGATTTTGATGCGGAATCCACCTCAAAATGCGCCTGCAAAAAAGGCTCCCATTGATTTCAATGGGAGTGACTTACTTTTTTTTTTTTTCTGCTAGTGTTTTTTTTCTGTTAGTGGAAAAAAGAAGCGTCATGCCTTATCTAGCCGTGGCGTCCACAGCTGGAGACACGCTCCTGTTTAGGCCCATTCATTCTGGCTTAATCAAAAGCAGAATACCGCGACAGAATGCTGCATCAGCATCCTGTTGCGGCTAGCCGGGCGTAATGTTAACAAGGTGAAAAAGGTTTCCGCGACCTTTTCCTCCGTGTAAACATACCCCAAAGGTGGAGAAATGTAAGAACTAACTTCCAGTCACGAAATCCAATACAGTCAATCATTTTCCCCCTGATATTTCCTGTTGAATTAAAGATGGAAGGCGTTCAAGCACATAACATTGTTAGAGTAGGGGCACGTTTTACACGTTTGAACACCTTTAGGTTACATTCGCATCTGTGCTTGAGACTCCAAAAAGTTTCCTGTATTGGCTTCTGCAGAGTCTATGTTTTATAGTACACTAGCTTCTGCTGGCGACTTCGTCTGCTGGTTGTTGTTGGCGATGAGCCGCTAATAATTAGCCAAATGTGGTTGGTGGTGACCCACCTGCGTCCACGTGTCAGCTCTGCTACATCTGTGCAGCAGCCCCAGCTGTATGCACATCTGTATGGAGATCAGAGCAAGCTGTGGTACCATGCTGCCTCAGATCGGTTACATAGGGCAATTTGGATCACAGGGGTTGTCTTGTTTGAGTGTCCTAGCAGCGTCTGTGTTAGACACGGCTGAATGGCTGCTGGTGAAATTTGACACAGTTCGCCCTCCCAGCATAGTCCAAGACCACATGCCCCCGTGTTACGCACACAAACTGCTAGCGCACCGCCCCAGCGCTGCTACATCTGCTAATTTTGAATACAGGGCTTGCGTTGTGTGAGAGTGTCTGAGCAGCTTCTGTGTTAGACACAGCTGAACGGATGTTGCTGAAATGTACAACAGTTCTCCTTTCTCCCCCATCCGAGGCAGAACAACATATTCCTCACTGAAACTCTAAAGCCGATATACTACTCTTGTCAAGACACAGCCTGTATGATCTGTAGTCTCCTGATCTTGTATGAGACTCCATTTTCTTCAGCTTTCATACTGTCTGGCTCCCTCCTGTTTAGCGCTGCCCCCAAATTAGTGTGTAGCTCCACCCACCACATAGCATGATCCTATGGGGTGGCTGAAGGGCCTGTGATGACATCAACGGTTCTCAAACATAGAGTGTGTGTAAATTCATGCTTAATGGTCATGTAGTGAGGTCATTTACCGGGTTAAAAAGTAGCCTATATTTCAATCGGGGTTCCTATCTATCTATGTGCCAAATTTCAGCCAAATCCGTTCAGCCGTTTTTGCGTGATTGAGTAACACACACACAAACTTTCACATTTATAATTAGTAGGATTTATAATATTAGTAGGAAGTAGGATAGGATAGGATAGCAGTACATGGCAAGCTACAGAATGACAAAATGTGATAAATCAAGAGCTCTAAACAGATCATAGAGTAATTCAGCAAAGAAAATTTGCAGACAGACTTGCTATTAATGACAGCTTACTACTGCTATGTACTGTGTAAATAAATGCCAGTTGTAGAAGTCATAACACACTGAAATATTTTTTTAGCCCAAAATACATGCACATCAACCATAAAAAAAAACTTCAAAGCCTTGAAGTGAGACAGAAGAAGCATTAAGCCAAGCTACTTACACAAGATACTGATCTCTAAGCTTCCGAAGCTGCATTAGGTCAGGCTTCAAGCTATTCATTTTTTTGTCAATCTCTCGGTTTTCATTTGCTTGCTTCTTTAAGTCTTGTTCCAGTTTCTTTTTGCTGTCATGGATCTCAGTTACCCGAGATTTTAGTTTTTCAGAATTTATCATGATTCTGTTAAAAGTTGGATATATAATATCAGTGACAAAAAGGACAAATATTGTATGTACACGTTTAAGTAAATTATCTCGCAAAAAGTCTTAGAACTAACACCTCAGATAATAGATAAAAACACTTCAAAGCAAATCATGCATTTGTCTATTCATTCTGTATTTTGTTTGTAGATGGTGTTAGGTCATGGTTCTTTTCTTGGATTGGTAGAGAACCAAGGCATTCCTATCGTAAAAAGGTGAACTGATAGGGTTACACACCAATAGCCAACAGTAATGTAATTCAGGCACTCAAAATAGCGCAAAAAAGATTATATTTTATAAGTAGAATATTGTTGTTTTGAAGATGATATGAGAAGATAAAGTAAAGTGTCCATAGAAGTATCAGGTGAGTGGGAAATGCCCACATAGGAGTTAAGACACCAAAAGAGAAAGGAGAGAAAGCCCTCACAGTTTGTTACACAATTTCTCCTGAGCACGGCAATACCCCAATACGTGGTCATAATCTGCTGTATGACATGGTGGGGCTCAGAATGGAAAGAGTGATATTTTGCTTTTGGAGGGTGAATTTTGCTGGAATAGTTTTCAGGTGCCATGTCACATTTGCAGAGCCGCCAGAGTACCAATACAATGGAAACCCCCCAAAAGTGACCCCATTTTTGGAAATTACACCCGTCATAGAATTTATCTAGGGGTAGAGTGAACATTTTAACCTCACAGCAGTTTCACAGATTTTATTAACATTGGGATGTAAAAATGAAAAAATTATTATTTTTTTTTTCCAATAAATCATCCATTTAGCTCCATATTTAAATTTTTTGCAAGTGGTTAAAGAAGAAAAACCACACCAAAGTTTGTTACATAATTTCTCCTGAACACAGCAATACCCCATATGTGGCCTAATCTGCTGTATGGGTACATGGTGGGGCTCAGATTGGAAAGAGCGCCATTTGGCTTTTGGAGGGCAGATGTTGCTGGAATAGTTTTCTGGTGCCATGTCATATTTGCAGATCCCCTAAAGTACCAATACAATGGAAACTCCTCAAAAGTGACCCCATTTTAGAAACTACACCCGTCAAGGAATATATCAAGGGGTATTATCATTTGAGCCTAAAAATGCTTCCCAAAAATGTATTGTACAAAATGAAAATTGAAATTTTTAAAGAAATATGCAGGTCTCTAATGCCCCTTTGTAGCATCAGAGACCTGCACTCCTAAAACTAATAAGTGGGCCATCCCAAGGGGCAAAAAATAATATATATGGATGTACACTGCTGTTTGGGCACACAGCAGGGCTCAGAAGGGAAGGAGCACTGCGCTTTTTAGCTTTTGGAGTACGGATTTAGAGGGACTTTCTGGACACCATTTTGTTTTTGCAGAGCTCTAGAGGTGCCAGTAAACTGGAATTCACCAAGAAGTGACCCCATTTTGTAGGGGAGGTTTAAGGGTCTCTGCAAATGTAACATGGTGTCCAAAAACCAACAATATAAACCTGCACTCCAAAATCACATATCGCTCCTTCACATCCACACCCTGCTGTGTGCCCAAATGGCGGTGTATGCCCACATGTATGACACTGGTGGACCCAGGAAGACTTGTCAAACATCCAGAGCTAACTTATTTAAAGCGTAACTAAACTTTTGGACAACTTTTGATTTTCTGGCAGTATTTGTGTCATTAATAAATTTGGTATAAATATACTTTAACAATTTTTGGATCCTTTTTGTGAAATCCTGAACTTTTTCCCTCTTTCCCTTATTTCTGTATTGAGAGCAGTTCTGCTTCTCACTGAATGTTACTGTGTATGGAATATGGGGCTGTGTAAGATGTAGAGAAAATGAGAGTAGGAGGGAGGGTGAGTTATATTTCAGCCATAAAATAAAGTGCATACACTTGGTGTAATATGAAAGAGGAGATTATCTTCTTTCATATGAAACTAAAGTATTATTTCCAGAGATATCACGGTTTGAAAACAGTCGGGATTGGGATTCTTATATCATATATGTAATACAACAGTATATAAATATCCCACTCACAACTATTTTCAGCCAATGGTATCTCAGAAATAATTCAGTCATATGTATTGTGTTTGGAGGAAGTAAATGCTAGTAAAAAAACAAATTTGGGGGGATTATTCATTATTTCTTGTATCTAGTTCTGACCTTTCTATCTCCTGGTTGTTTCCCTCCCGGCGACACTTCTCGATATAGTCCTTTGTAAATGCTTCTTGGGTCTGACATTGCTCCTCAAAGATTTTGATGGTTTCTTTGAAAGCTTCAATAGCTGTCCGCTTCATTTGCAGTTCCTATTAAAAACGACAGACAGAGGATGTGATGTAAAACCTGTGCAGAGCAGAAAATCCCCTAAAACTAAGCACAGTCAAGGGGATTACCTGAGTTGTCCTGGTATATTCCTCATAAAGAGAATCAAACTCCCGACTTTTATCTCTGTACTGTTGGCTGTAAATTTTAAGCTGTTCCCCTACAGCCTCCACACTGTCTTCCTTGACAATTTGGTCCTAAATTTCCATAGAAAAAAAGAAATTAGCTTGATTAAGGAAAACATGAATATATCTGTGGAGCCCACAGTAACTAATCTTACCTGCTGGTATTTGGACATAGGGTACAGAAGTTTGGTGTCCAGTTTAGCATTGTACTGAGCGAGAGACTCATGCCGATAATGTGCAATCAGAGCCACAACAGATGTAAAAGTCAGAGGTTCCGAAAAACCGTACATGTTTTCCCGATGGAATATTTTGATCAGCTTATTGTTCCCACCCTTCCTAAAATACAGAGGTTACAAATGGTATTAAAAGAACACGAATGCTGACTGAATTTGAAGAGCTGCAAATAAACCCACCCTGTTGTAACTCACCAATATCATTGAGATAAAACACAACAAAACCACAAGGGAAGACAATTTCATGTAGAGTTTTATTACCTTAGAGTAAGTGTGTACTCCCCTGGGATTTTGCTAGAAGCATCTCTCACCAAAAATGTCCCATCTGGAGTATCGCGAAGTTTATCATTTACTTCCTCCCTGAAACAAGGTATTATTGAAGAATTTAATAGATATGGAAATGTCAAGATCACATAACCTGCTCTGATGCACCTCCGTTTCAATCAAATAAAACAAACAAAAAACAGGATCATTTGAAATCAAGCATTTACACAAATTTGCCACACCAGCAGTCTTAATGTACTCCTAAAGCTACCTTGAACAATTTGAAATTGATGACCTATCTTAAGAATAGGATCAGATAACACAGACTATATTGTATAAACAAGTGAAAATCTTTACTGATATCACGTATGTTCAGGATCTGAAGCCCGGATGCTTGTACATGAGGCAGCTAGATTCACAAAAGCATGATATAACAAGTGTTTGTATACATTTGTTGACATACTATGGTATTCTCAAACAGACACATACTGGGGGCTGGGCGATTATGATCTAAATCAAAATTAATTAAACATTTTAACTTGATTACAATTAAACAATTTTAGATTACTATACACTACTATATTTTGTTTTTGGTTATTCACAACAGCAATCCTGATTGGCCAATGTTCAGTTAATGGCAGTATGCGACAGGATGCCCTGTTCACACGGGCAGCGGAAGGGCGGATTTTGGCACAGAGAGTGACACGGGGAGCCGCGTCACTCTCGGGCCAAAATATGCCTGCCACGACTGTCGAGGCTTCCCCCTCCGGAGTTGGCTCATATGAATGGGCAGACTCCGGAGGTTGCTGCCACCTGAAGAAAGGGCAGCTCACTTCTTTCTTCTGCTAGTAGCAACATGCCGCTAGTGGAAAAAAGAACGCTATCGGTCTCCATAGACCACCATTGTGAGGGGGCGGATTATGACGTGGATTCCGTGCCATAATCTGCCCCCTCTGTGCCTGTGTGAACTAGCCCTAAGATATCTCAAATAATGGTTATGAGCAAGTTCATGAGATGACTTTCGCTTTGTGCTATTTTATGAATAACTGTGCAGTCTTAAGATATACAGTAGATTCCTGCATGAGACAGACATTTCTAGAAATCTGCTGTATGTGAACATGTCCTTACACTAGGCCAGATGTGACACAGTTGTGCAGTTGTTGACATTTCTATGAACATAAGTACTTCAGTTGTATTTTTAATAGTTTTATTGCATATTCATATTTATGGTAAAGATTTGGGGGTATCACAACTAAATGAAACATTATTTAGTATGACCTATAACTAACTGTTCCTGTATTGAGAGGTTTCTGCCTCTCACTGAATGTTGCTGTGTATGGAGTAAGGGCTTGGAGTACGGGGCTGTTTAACACAGAGAAAATAAGGGAAGGGGAGTGTCACAGTGCTATCTAAATTATTTATGGGGCAATGGGGACTTGCGCCAGGAAACTTCAGGTCATGCTTTTAAATAGCGTTTGCAATCAGAGTGAACTCTAAACATAGGCATTAATGCTAAGTCTCTGCTGTATAATACAGCAGAGACCTGCGGCTATGTCGGCCGCAGAGCAGTCACCATTTTTAAAGACCCGGTTTCTGCCATACAGCAAATGTTGAGAACTAGTTAATTGTGGCTCCTCTAAATTTAAGCCATAAGTATGATTATAATTATGAGTGAAACGTTATAGAAAGGTATACGAACTCCTATCTTTTTACATTTTTTTCTGTCGATGTAGCTCATTGAGGGCATCATATAACAATGTTTACTTAATTTTATTAACTCTTTCTGGGAGTGATTTGAAAATAAATATTATAGTAATTTGTGCCATTCACACCATAGCATAAATAATATGTTAACTTTATTATGTGTGTCAGTAAAATTATGGTGTAACCAATTAATACCTTATGTTTTGTTGCAGTAATATGATAAATGTTATACAAAAGGAATAACATTTTGATTTGACCATTGACTAAGCTAATTGAAGGCTTATTTTTCGCAAGACAAGATTTGCTTTTCATTGGTACCATTTTAGGACACCACTGTTTTTTGGAGTCAAGCTGCCTCAAGAAAAAAGATTTATTTTTATTTTTTAACCTTTTTTACATTAGTTACAGAAGCCTAATTTATAAAAAAAAAAAAAAAAAAATAAAAATTGGGGATAATTAGAGGCTTATTTTTCTGGGATGACCTGTACTTTCTACGGATACCATTCTGCCTTACATGTGACTTTTTGATCACCATCACTTCATTTTTCACTGACAAATGACTGATGTGCCAAAAAAAATAAAAAATCCAACCCAGTAATCAGCATTATGAGACTGCAAAAACAATCATATAGATTGAATACATCAAATATAAGGGAAAATATCAGCCTCACCTAGAAATGTCTCCCCAGTACCACTCAGACTCCTGAAGTGTCCCTCCAACCCCATTGATTGTAGCTTGCAGTTTGGGTTTTGCTGGTTTGGGAGGGAGTGCTGGATAGGACAAGGAACCAGAAAAAAAGGAAACTTCATTAAGCAATATGTATATTTCAAAGGCTTTATTTTACCAGATTTCAGTAGGACAAGACTTGAAACTTTTCAATATATATTATACTTCTGTACTTGTACCTGGGGGAGGCTGATCTTGTGAAACTTCATTATCTTGAAGTAGAAGCTCCAGAAGTCGAGCAGGATAATCTGGAAAAGCTTCTGCCCTGATCAGAGTAAAAGAAAACATGAAAATGTTAGAAAGAGGCGCCAGCCCTCTTATGCTTTAGAGATATATTATTTCAGGCCGTGTTTACACAAAGTTTATTACAAACCCCCTTGTATCTTTAAAGGATATGCAAATTGGCAGATTTTGGCAATTACCAGTATCCTCATGTGCATGTTCTAGAAGTGCCAGGATAATTGGCACTTCTGGAGTGATATACTTGAGTATGTGGAATCCAATATGGGTCTCAATTGTTCAGTCAAAATGTTGTCTCTTTGGTATTGACATTGAAATCTAAGTCTTCTTGGAGCCCCTTTGTGTACATGCACTTGGAACATATTTTCCATCTGGAATTCCAGATAGCATATGTGCAGTAAATTACAGAACAAACAAGGTGAATAAGCGTAAAATTTGCAACAAAAAGTGCAGCTTTTCGGCAAAGCCAGGAGTGGATTTAGCAGAAGGAAGTGAAAGTGCTTCCTTTATATTTAATTTAGCTTTTGAAGCCACACCTTAAAGGGATTCTACCATTAAAACACATTTTTTTTCTAGTTAACACGTCGGAATAGCCTTTAAAAAGGCTATTCGTCTCCTACCTGTGGAAGTGCTCCATCGCAGGAAATTGCGGTCCCAGCCATAGTGCGGGCACCGCAATTTCGCGCATGCGCAGTACGTTCGGCAATCTTCGCCGAACAGAGCGTACTGCGCAGGCGTCCGACAGACGCTGAAGAAGCAAGGGGAGGATACAGAAGACCATAGAGGCGGCGCTGCGGTTGGTTTTCGAGCTGCAATGGGGACGCCCCCATCACTGCTCCTGCGATGGGGACGCCCCCATCGCTGCGAGAGAACTAATTAGCATACCGGTACAAACCGGTATTTTGAACGAACGGCGCGGCGGAGAGCACTTCCACAGGTAGGAGACGAATAGCCTTTTTAAAGGCTATTCCGATGTGTTAACTAGAAAAAAATGTGTTTTAGTGGTAGAATCCCTTTAAAAAGGCATTTTCTGTCTCTAGAAGCATTTTTATAGTGATTACTTATTATAAGGATAAGCCATCACTAACTGATCAGTGGGGGTCTGACATCCAGACCCACCATCGATCAGCTGATCCAACTGCACGTGTTTGTAAAATAAGCTGATTAGTGTGGGATCTGTATTAGAAAGCGTAGAAGTAGCCCTACAAGGTACTGGCATTAGTTTCATACTGATTTTCCTGGTGACAGATTGCCTTTAAATGCTAAGTACATGTAAAAGTGTTTTAGTTTTTTTCAGAGACTCAGCACCATTAAGGCTGCATAACACGAGCTACAGTTTTCCTTGAAAAACCAGTAGTGTATTCATGGCTTATTTTGTAATATTTGAAGACACTTCTCTACACAGGAGATTCGTTGTTCGTTGTTAAGTACAACCATAGTACATAGTAGCATACTACTCAGCCATATTCTAATCTCCAAATCTGTGTCTCATTGGGGCTCTTATATTATCCTGGATAATACAGGTGAACGCCTGGAGGAATGTATTATTTCATCACAAAATCAATAAAAACTTACCCTGTAATGACAGGTCGAAACAGCAAAGGTCCAAACACCTCTGCAGCAAACTTCACCGTGAAGCCATTCACATGACTGAAGTTGCATGCTTTTCTGATGTGTTGGAGGACATACTGGAAAGTGAGAACGTGCTGTATGGGAACAGCAGGTGGTTGTAGGAATGACAAAATGTGTGCTCTCTTCTGTACATCTTCCCCATAGTCTATAGTTATGCAATAGAAAGCAAACATTAGAACAGCCATAGTGAACCTGTGACTATCCAGACAAGTACATTTAATAGATCAGTACATAAAACTACATTTAACCATTTCATTCTCCTTAAATTAGAGCACAATTACCTGTAACTAGAATTATCTTATAATGATCAAAAAGGGCACATAGGAAACTATTCACAGCGACAGGATTTCATACAAGTCTCGTGTTCTTGCACCAGTAGGGGGCAGTCCTATTCAAATCTGAGTTTTGTGCCATAGGCATTTTAACAAATATTTCATGTGAATGTCACTGTAATATGCTAGAAAATTAATTCCATACTCTGAAAGCAAAGGAATTCACTTGAACTCTCGGCCTAAACCAGATTTACTATTCACAGCATAAGAGGTGGCTTTCACCATTTCCAATAGCCAATCCAAACATTTCAGATTTGCTAAGATCCTATTTGTTATAATGGCTATATGACTAATGGAAGTTTATTTACTTAGTAACGCCTGAATGAGATCCCGGTGGACATGTGCTGGAACTACAGGACTAGGTAACTCCTCCAGGAATGACTTCACCATGTCTGTGAGGAAGTGTGTATCTGCCAGTTCCAGGTCTACCCCAGAGAGATCCGAAACTACAAAAAGGAAAATAAATAGAGGAAATATTAGTCTCAGTCACTACCTCACAGCTAGAGTCTTTATTCTGTTGTGGACCAAGCCAATTTTTACATTCTGAAGAAATTTATTTCAAAGATTTTTTTTTGTTTGTTTTAACCATTTTTGTCACCAAAAGGATACTCTAATAAATATTTCCATAAGTTTAGAACAAACCCTATGGAATCAGTCATATTGGCAAACATATGGCAAAAGGAGATCCAAAGGAACGGCACACAACGTTTGCAAGATTGCAGATGAAGCCACGTCCCTTGAGACACCACATTCTTTCTTACTATGAGGGTAAGATCCCTACAATGAAGAATGGTAGTGGCAGCATCATGCTGTAGGGGTGTTTTCAGTAATTTGGGACAAAGAAACTGTTAAGGATTGAGCGAGAGAACTAAAAATGGCTGTTCAACAACTACCTCTATCCATCCTAACAGAGCTTGAGAGGAATGAGAAAATGACATAAAAATCCCAAAATGCAGGTGTGAGCAAACTGAAGTCTACTCTCAGCCAAAAGTGCTTAAACCTAAGTACTGGAGAAAGGGACAGAATACCAATGTACTACTACGACTACTAATGCAATATTATAGTTTTCTTTTTTCACTGATTTTACATTCTGTTTTCACTTTGTCAACATGGGATAACAAGTGCTCATAAAATGGGGAAAAAAAAGAAAGGGTCTGAAGACCTTCTGAATGCACCGTAGGAGGGAACAGCTGGAGAAAAACTGTGTTCGTGTCACTTTCTTATAGGCTTTGATTTTACGGTGTTCACTGTGAAGCCAAAATGACAGGTCACCTGTATTCTATGGGTCGCTACAATTCCGATGGTAACCAAAGTTATATTGTTTGTTTTATACTCTAACCCCTTTAACAAAAATCCAAAATAATTCTTAGCGTCACCATATTCTGACATCTGTAATATATATATATATATATATATATATATATATATATATATATATATATATATATATATATATATATATATATATATACATGAGGATACATAAGGTGTCTTTTTTCTCGCACGCCAGCCGTACTTTTTAGTAATACCATTTTGGGGAATGTCTGAAGTTTTGATCACTCTTTATTCAAATTTTTTTAGGAAGCAGAACTGTGAAAAACAGCAATTTGGCTCTTTTGATTTTTTTCTTTTCCAGCTACAACATTCTATGTATGGGCAAAATATGTTTATATGTTTGTAGTCCGAATAATTTCGGACATGGGGACATATAATTTGTTTATGTTTGTTTATTTATCTTTAATTCAAATCTAGGGAAAGGGGGATGATTATTAAAAACTTTTTATTAGCCCCAATAGACTTCAATACAACTGCAAGCTTGCAAGCCAAGGGTCCTGGCTTGAAATTTATAGAGCAAACATGGAAGGGGTTAAAGGAAGTCTGTCACCAAGGTAAAGAATATCAAACCAACACCACCACAGTTAGATGGTTCAGGCTTTCCTGATTGTAAGAACGTTTTACTCACGAAAATCTGTGTTGTTACTGAGATATTCATTTATCTCACAATATGCAAATGAGCAATCTGGAGCCGCTGCTACGCCCCACACTGCTCTGATACAGCCTTCTTCCTCCTCTCTTCTTTAAGTGTCAAGACCAGACAAGATTTCAACTTGGCTCCCTGGGCAGTCCTAGGCGCAGTCCTAGGCAGTGTGTAGTGTAGCACCAGAACCGCCTTTGGTGCCACAGACTTTTGCATATTTAGAAATAAATGAATGTGTGTGCAACAGAGGAGTTTATAGGGAAAAAGCATATACTCAGGTGAGCCTGGCCTACAACTGAGATGTTGATTCTTCACCCTGGTAAGAGAACTCCTTTTGAAAAGCTGGAAACCCTCTGAAACATTATGGCCTCTTTTAATGATTGTATTTTCTATTATTTATATGATTATGTTGGCTACCATCTTCTGTAACTGTATCCTTTGTTAAGAGCAATTTGTGAACTGCTTTACAGCAGTCTCATGGCCATAGGAGAGAATAGATTGGAGCTGATTCAATGACGTCTATTGGAGACTTTTCTAGACAAGCGCTATGAGATAAACTGTGACATCATGTATTGTTAGTATTGGATGTAATAATGGGTGTTATATGGTGTGAGAGGTGTTATCTTCTATAGTAATCTTGCCTGTCTTGTTAGTAAAGGAGGTAACTGATGCAAAGACAACAATACAGAACTGGCAAGTATCAGTGCATCATGCTGAGCTATTTTGCAAGGCTCTCTAATGGAAACTGGGTCTGAAGGGGACCATTTGTGTCAGTTTAAAAATAGTTCTGGCACGGACAATTTAATTTCTCTGAAAGAGAAGAACATACTAGCACATGTGAACAAAGCCTTAACCTGGTGGAAAAATAGAAATGTTGCAAGTATAAAGTAGTTCTCCACCCCTTGCTGTACCAGCTGGAAGTATGGTAGCTGCTTTTTCAAAGTAAAGCAAAGAAGGTATGTCAGCTGGTTAAACCCTGACTGGTGCTGGAAAGAAAAACAAGGAAATATAAAAGTACTAAAGTGTGTGCAGGCTACAATGTTTATTCACCTTCATGCTTCCTATCAGCAAAGCTTGTTGGGTGCACTGCATGTAACTAATGAAAAATACCAGTCTCAATATCAGTATAACAAAACTAATACAGAAAGTGTCAAATGCAAAGGAAAACCTTAGTACAAGATATCCCTGCTATATCTGCTAAAAAGGAATGATCAGACACCCTCCCCCCCCCCCCATGTGCTATACAGAACCTTTTAAGAACTGGTTCTTACCGGTTTTTCGTGTGTGTCTAAACTCTGAGCCAGCAGTCCTGTAAAGCATATCATTGTCCAATCCTGGGGGGGAAAAGAGCATACAAATCTAAATTTACATAGCATCAAAATCAGCTCCCAGCCCCCATGCCCTCATCACACTAGGTACTGCATCTCTCATACCATACATATAGTAATTGGACACATGATAAAGAAATAATCATTTTACAGTATTTATACAGTACCAACATATTACACATTACTTTTATAAATCAGAGAGAACATGAACATATATATTAGACATTGTAGTGTAACAAAATACTTAACATATCAAACTATAGGAGTGAGGACCCTGCTTGCAATCTATGAGTAAATAGGGGGACACAAGGTAAGAGGCTTGTTTGGTATAATGGCCCAGCCATCTTTTAATAAATTATGTCATGTAACCAACTGTAAGACGCCACACGCATCTGTATAGATCAACAAGGCTATACACCAATACCTAGATAGAGATAGATAGACAGATATATATATATATATATATATATATATATATATATATATATATATATAAGCTAGTTACCCATTTGGAGGTCTAGTGTGGTTAGCTCGTTTCAAGTAATTTGGCAAAGTAGTTTGGCTTATTGTCCCCCTGATGAACCATATAAGTTTGGGGCATACTTTGTATATTTATGTGGTTTTTGGTGGTGCGTCAATATTTATTTCACTACTTAAGTGCTTTCACATGTTTATGTCCTGGGGATCAGAGTTGGTACCACACCATCCAAAGTATGCTTTTTACTGTGCATGGAGTGCAAGATAAGTTTCGGAAGTAGGGGTCAGATTCTAAGGAATAAAGTAGAAAGCATAGCTTAGAATAAGAAATGTTAGCTTAGAGAGAGGAACTATAGAACCCTGTGATAAGTCTGTCTAAAAAGATATGTTTTTAGGGCATGTTTGAATCTGCCATTATTGGATATTAAGTTGATTGTTCGGGGTAGAGCATTCCAGAGAAGTGATGCAGCTTGAGAAAAGTCTTGGAGATGGAAGTGGGATTTTCAAACAGAGGATACAAGTCTAAGATCATTTGCAGAACAAAGAGGATGGTAGACAGGGAAAAAATGCAGGGTGAGTGTGCAGGCCTATGGAAGGATATGAGGGGGATTGTAATAAACATAAATAGTATTTTGTAATGAATGGGCAACCAGTGCAGCTAGTAGCACAAGGTAGATATATCAGTGTACTGGTTCCACAGAAAAACAAGTCTTGTTACTGCAATCAGGACAGATTGTAGCAGGGAGAGTTTAGTAAATGGGAGACCGATTAGTAGAGAATTGCAACAGTCAAGACAAATCAGAGAGACAATACTGTTTTTTGCGGTTAGGTTGGTTTGTAAAGGGAGTGAACACAAGAAGTTCAGTTTTTGAAAGTGAATTTAATATACAAAAGAAATTATGCTAAAGACAGCAGAGACACAGTTTGGTGTTTTGTAGTAGAGAAACTGTAGTAATGCAGGGGTGTTATTATGGGATGAGGTATAGAATTGGGTGCATAATGACGCTACTGAAAGTCAAATCTGGAGAGAAGGAGAAGAAATAGCAGCAGTGAATGATACATGAAGTTAGCTACCAGGGACAAGTAAGAAAACCAAGAAAGCAGTGTCCTTGAGGCCAATACAGAGGTATGTTGCAGAGATATTGCAGATACTGTGGAACTTGCATAATTTCTACTATACAGAGAAGACGATTGTCTCATGTCCCGGGGCGAACCAAGGCATGGGCATGGTGAAATCCTTTCAGACTATGCTCCTAAACACAGATGGTCATGGGACTCAATGAGAAATGCCAAGATCCATCTATATTTGCTTCATATGTAAAGGCAAACAATATTGATGGCCTAACTTTAAGACAGGTCAGAGAGCCGGACACAAGGGAGTCTTGCCGGTCAGCTGTTCTCAGTAGCTAACCGAACAGATAATTGTTGGGATTGCATAGTGATAGCCTGACCTAGCCTAAGGATTTACCTTCCATACTCTTAGTCTGTAAAACTCATTTAACTGCATGCACAATGTGCCTTCCCTTTTCTGGGCAGAGAAATTATTGCCATTATGCATATGCGCAGGTCCCCATCAATGAGGCAGCCAATAACCCAGAAATGAGCTAAGGGCCAGAGCATGCACAAAATAACAATGATTGCTGTGTCAACAAAAAGGATACTATGTTGTTCATATGCTGGTTCTTGTAGCGGATGATGTCAAAAGCCCTCTCTGATGCCCATATGTCCTAATGGAGCATTTGCACAAAGGTTGCGATGGCAACAATCTCACCTTTTTGTTCAATTGCTTTGAGCAACCTTATAAGGATTGGAGGTGCTTCTTCCGGAGTAAAAAACTGATCAACAAGTTCAAGTACGAGGGAACCTAAAGCAAAAGAAAATGAAAAAGTTATCAGTAAGTAACTTTTCTTAGAACACATTTTAAGGGAGCCTTCACACAGAGTAAACGCGCGTGTAATTTTGCAAAATACATGTGTAAAAATAAGACTCCCATTGACTTCAATGACATTTTACAGGCGTATTTTTGCACGTGTAAAAAAATATCATTGAAGTCAATGGGAGTCTTATTTTTACATGTGTATTTTGCAAAATTACACGCGCGTTTACTCCATGTGAAGGCTCCCTTATGCTAACACATTTAAATCATGAAATCCAGCAGTTTCAACTCTGTTTGTGAAGCCTATAACTAGACTTACATTTCTTATGTAGGAGAGGGTTGTTGTATTTTTTTTTTTTTCCAGCAGTCACGGCATTATCAGCACAGGCATTACAATGACAGGTATCATCTATATATGGGTAACATAGGACCCATCATGTAATTTATAAGTGATGGAAACAGTTTATTTGCAGTACAGCTTCTTTAAATTCTACAGTTTTACTCACCAGAACCCAAGATAAATATGTGTTACTTAAAAGATTTTGAAATTAGGTAAATACAACCCTAAGAAAAAGGTTTGAGGCATTTTTTTTTCTTTAAAAAAACCAGGCCAAAATGCAGAAGCACTGTGTGAAAAAAGTAGTATATCATTACTGCTAGCACAAAAATTACAAAATATATGGTGGGGGTTTTTTTTTGCTGAAAAACTGCATGCCGTTTTTAGGTGTAATCAATTTTATTGAAATTTTCCAAAACTCAAACAGAATAGAACAACAGCAAGCCGTGGCACAATTGAAGAAGTAAACAAGACCTGGGAGGGCCCAATAATACGACTTGTATACAAATGATAGAAAAGGAGACAAAAAAGAACAAGCGAAAAAACGATCAAGGGGGCTCGAATTAGAGGACCATAAAAAGAAGAAGGAAATTAAACAAAGAGGATAATTCCGCAGATTCCTGAAACACCACCCACGGCCGCCAGAGGGTTTCAAACTTGGTCGGGTATACAGAGTCCTCTGCGACTAGGGCCTCCGTCTTCCTGATGAGGAGAAACTTACATGCTATTTTTAGTTGCCCTAAAACCTAAAAAAGTTTTTCAGTTTACTGGCTAGGTGAAATGGATAATAATATGTCCTAGGTCATATGTAATAGGCCTATGTAATATGCCATAGGACATAGTGCCAGAGTGGACACTAAGAGCCCCCTCTGTGGGCACAAGCACAGTCGCCCCAGCCAGGCTCCTCGATCACTCACTAACAGAGAATCCGGAACACCTGTCCCAGATCCCCTGACAAGCAATCCTGTGCTTCTTTCAGTTGCATTTGCAAATGCAGATCCACCTAAAAACTATTAGTATAGGTCACAGGTCCATGGCTTACACTGAGAAGATTGTGACCTCTGACCCAATGCAGGCGATGACTTCATTCATCAGTGCCTGCTTTGCTGTGGAAGAAGGAGGTCACTCTGCTGCTCTTCGTGGGAGTGCTGGTAAGTACAGGAACATATTATACTGTGTGGGGGCCACCGTGGAGCATATTGGATTGTGTGGCAGACCTTCACTATTCATATCAGACAGTATCTGCTTTATAGATATGTGATATTATTACAGGTGTAATAACATTGCAGTTACTATAAGGCTTAGTTCACACGCAATTACACGTGTGCATATTCCGTTGCGGCTTTCCGCTCCTGATTAAGCCCAAATGAATGGGCCTATTCCGGAGGGGGCTGTTGCGAGGCGGACACCGCGGCTGAATCCGCCTGAAAAACGGCAGCTCGTTTCTTTTTTCCGCTAGCGGCATGTTGCCGCTAGCAGTCTGCATAGACCACCATTGTCAGGGGGCGGATTATTACCTGGATTCCGTTCCAAAATCCACCCCCTCTTGCCCCATGTGAATGGGGCTTCACACAGATCCTGCGCAATGAAAATAGCAAAAGTTAATTGTTCAAAAGTATACCAAATGCAAACTTCTACCTTTCAGCACACAGTTGTTGTGTCCATGATTGTCTGCAATTGTGGATCCACACAGTGTTAAGGTTAAAGGGGTTTTCCCTAACTACATAGATGATTTTTCACAGTGCAGTGATATGGGTATGACCTGTTGGACACTTAAAGAGGACCTTTCACCACTTTTGGGCACATGCAGTGTTATATACTGCTGGAAAGCTGACAGTGCGCTGAATTCAGCGCACTGTCGGCTTTCCCGATCCGTGCCCGGTGTAAAGAGCTTACGGTGCCGGTACCGTAGTGCTCTATGGTCAGAAGGGCGTTTCTGACCATTAGCCAGGAACGTCCTTCTGCCTCGCGGCGCCTATCGCGCTGTGCTGTGGAGCGGGGAGGAACGCCCCCTCCCTCTGCTCACACAGCTCGTCCATAGACGAGCATTATCAGGAGGGGAGGGTGGAGTTCCTCCCCGCTCCACAGCACAGCACGATAGGCGCCGCGAGGCAGAAGGACGTCTCTGGCTAATGGTCAGAAACGCTCTTCTGACACTAAAGCGCTACGGTCCCGGGACCGATAGCGCTTTACACCGGGCACGGATGGGGAAAGCCGACAGTGCGCTGAAATCAGCGCACTGTCGGCTTTCTGGCAGTATATAACACTGCATGTGCCCAAAAGTGGTGAAAGATCCTCTTTAAACTGTTCCGCATGAAGAGACATGTCAAATTTGAAAAATCGAGCTCTGTCAAACTTAAAGGGACTCTATCACTGGGAAAAGTCATTTTTAACTAATCACATCCTTGCATAGGCTTTAGAAAGGCTATTCCACACCTACCTTTAGTATGTAAATTGCCTCAGTGGTGTCTGAATAAGTCCATTTTTATTAATATGCTAATGAGCTTCCAGCCAGCACAGGAAGTTCCCAGCAGCCTCCTCTCTCCTATTATCTTCTATGTGTGTGAAGCAAACAGGAAGCTGAGTCATCAGCAGCAGCAGCAGTCTCAGATAGGAAACAACAGGAGAGGTGTGCACGATCTATCGTGCACCAGTCTAATTAGCATATGAATAAAAACTGACTTATTCAGAAACCACTGAGGCAATCTACATACAAAAGGTAGGTGTGGAATAGACTTTCTAAAGCCTATGCAAGAATGTGATTAGTTAAAAATGACTTTTCCTAGTGATAGAGCCCCTTTAAAAACTGGCTGCTGTGGGAAGGGGTTA
The DNA here is from genome assembly GCF_031893055.1 of Leptodactylus fuscus. NCBI lineage: Eukaryota > Metazoa > Chordata > Amphibia > Anura > Leptodactylidae > Leptodactylus > Leptodactylus fuscus. Next base: position 218,547,079 of record NC_134265.1, read on the forward strand.
ATTGTCCTTCAATTTATATAAAGCTTGCAAGTCTAACAGTAAACTCATTTTTAAGGATCACTTCAGTTGTGAAGGGAATTTTAAAGGCATATATATTAGAAAACCCCCATATAATACCCCATTTTCAAAACTGCACCCCTCAAATAATCGAAAACTGCATTTGTGAAGTTTGTACCAAAAGCACCTCTCTTACAAAAACATATAGATTATTATATATGACCACCGCCTACTTTTGATGTCAACGTTAAATAACCAATCGCAGAAGGCACGTGTCATCAGCCATCTGGGTGCACTCATCATTGTGGAAGGCACAATGGATCAACACAACTATGCATCTATCCTTGCGGACCATGTTCACCCCTACATGCCAAATGTTTTTCCTCAGGATGATGGCATCTACCAGGAGGACAATGCAACGTATCATAAAGCTCGCAGTGTACGTGCGTGGTTCGAGAAGCACCAGGATGAGTTTACCATACTCCCTTCGCCAGCAAATTCCCCGGACTTGAACCCAATCAAGAATCTGTGGGTCCACCTCGATCAGGTTGTTCATGCCATGGATGCTCAACTGCGTAACTAAGCGCAGCTGGCCACAGCACTGGTGTCGGCATGGCTCAACATCCCAGTGAACATCATCACAACATATATATATATTTTAGTCTACCTCATCCATAGGGGAAACGCATAATAGGGAATACACCCTGAATCCATACATAAAGACAAAATATTACCGCATGTCCATACTAGTAGATAAACAAATTATTTCTGGGAAAGCGTATCAAAAATCTAATGTTATCCAATAAATAATCCCATAATCCATAAATATTCATTACAGATACACAAAATATTAAGCATCCGCCATCTCATGTTGGTTTTGTTGTTGTTGACCAGCAACCTGCCCTCAGTGACGATGACGAAACACAGGTGCCATCAGGGCAGCCTGTTGCCATGGGCAGTGTGCAGGAGGAGGAGCCAAGAGAGGAATTGGAAGAGGAGGTGCTGGACGGCGAGGACACTGACACCACCTAGACAAGGGGATGTCAAGCGGAGAGAGCAGTGTAGATGTGGAGGGAAGTGCAGCACCAAAGAGGGTGGCTAGAGGCAGAGGCATATCCAGAGGCAGAGGACAGCTGCTTCACCAAAGCCAGGCCACAGCCAGCAGGGTCCTAAATGTTCCCTCTTGTAGTCAGCCTAGAAAAACTCCCCCATCCGACTATGAACAGCCACTGGATAGACCCATCATTTTTATGTCCACCGGTGTCAAGCACCCCGACATGAAATTTCAGGTGTGTGCTCAACCTCTACTAACCCCAAGGGCCAAAAAGACTGCTGATGCAAGGCTCAGCTCACCCAAAGAGCAAAAAACTCTGCAGGTAAAAGGCTGACGTCACCTAAAGGGCCTCAATCTCTGCTGGTAGCTCAGCTTAAGGGACTCTAACTTAATTTGGAAGGGCTCTCGTTAAGGGCCAGAAAAGTGAATTTTGGAAGGTCTTACCACATCACACACACACAATGACAGTTAAGGGTGGGGGCTGTTGGATTTCCCATTGTCTATTCCATCTGTGGTTGTCATGGGCAACGTGATTTAAAAGGACTGCTTGTTAAGGTTTCATTAGCATAATATTTGGATTTCTGTGCATACAATTGTGGAGGAAAGAAGGTTTCCAAGTATTTTTCCACTTTCATAGTGGTTCTATTGAGTTTGGAAAGTGTGTAGTTGTTAGGCTGTGATATTGGGGTAATACTGGGACTTGGGCGTGTTAGATGCCCCCAGACATGCTTCCCCTGCTGTCCCAGTTGCATTCCAGAGGTGTTGTCATCATTTGCTGAGGTGTCATAGTGGACTTGGTGACCCTCCTGAGTCGAATTTTTGTTTCCCCTGAAACAAACCTTTTTTCCCATAGACTATAATGGGATATTCGTTTGAATAGTCGAATATTGAGGGGCTATTCGAAACGAATATCGAATATTTTACTGTTCGCTCATCTCTATTCTCTTGACTATGTGGCGTTTCTGTATTTTTTTTATATGTATCGTTTACTATTTTTCAATAAATATTAAGTATTTCAATATTACGCTATGGCACATTTGTTAACCCTTTAAAGGGGCTCTATCATTGGGAAAAGTCATTTTTAACTAAGCACATCCTTGCATAGCCTTTAGAAAAACTATTCCACACCTACCTTTAGTATGTAAATCGCCTCAGTGGTTTATGAATGAGCCCGTTTTAATTCATATGCTAATTAGACTCTTGGTGCACCCCGGAAGTCTCATTGTGCACACTCTGCATGTCCTTTCCTATGTATGTGTACAGCACAGGCTGCTGCTGATTACTTCCTGCTTGCACACACAGATAGGAGAGAATAGTAGAGAGGAGGATGCTGGGAACTTCCTGTGCTGGCTGGAAACTAATTAGCATATGGATATAAAATGGGCTCATTCAAAAGTCACTGAGGCAATTTACATACAAAAGGTACGTGTGAAATAGTCTTTCTAAAGGCTAAACACGTATGTACTTAGTTAATGATTTTTCCCAATGATAGAGCTCCTTTAACCTCTTCCCACTCTGTGCTGTACTATTACGTCACACACAGCACCAGTATGTCGCTGTAATGCCATGGGCATAGGAACATTGCAGCATTACTTATGGACACTTGGCTATGTTGCACCGCAAAGGGCTTGGAACACAGCATCCAGGTGGTCTGGGAGCAAGATCAACGAAGCCTGCCACCCTTTGGATCCTATGAGATAAGATTATGGGGTCCAAGGGGTTCCCATGGCAGCCAAGCATTAGCCTCCTGTCCACCTATGCACAATTCCCGGAAGGAACCTATGTGCAATGTTCTGCAATACAAAACAAAAAAACAAAACCCAACTTTACATTTAAAAAAAACAAAAACAAAAAACAAACAAACATCAAAACAAAACTATTTTCACTTTTCATCAACGGATGAAAAAGCTCAGGTATCCTGGATATATTCCTTCAGGGGTGTAGTTTCATGGGGGTCACATGGCATGGTGTCCAAAAACCATATAGTCTAACTTTGCTTCAAAACCACTCCTTCCCTTCTGTGTGCCAAAACAGCAGTTTATACCCACATAAGACATTAAATACGGTATTCTGGGTAAAGCAATGTCATACATGTGTGCATAAACTGCCGTTTGGGTACACAACAGAGCGCAGATGTGAAGGAGAGCTATGCGCTTTTGGAGTGCAGATTTAGAAGTTTGGTATTTGGATGCCAAGTCACGCAGAGCACCTGACGTGCCAAAATAGTAAAAACCACTATTACAAACAGCACCCCTCAAATATTTAAGTGGAATAGTGAGCACTTGTTTTCCCAAATGCGAATGCACAGCAGATGGTGAAAAATGAATACATAAGCTGTGGAGTGCATTGGGTACACCAAATTCCATATACTGGTAGCTTTTCTAACACCTCCTATGATTGATATGCTATAGGGGTCATATCTGTTGTCTTTAACCTCCATAAGCTTGATGGTATACCCTGATATACGCTCGCACAGCTTACACATTCCTGTCCTGCTCCAGCCAGTTTTACCCTAAAGATGTGGCAATTTTTGTTGTCACATTGTACAAGCTATATTTTTCCTTTATTCTCTGATGATCCAGCCGTATGAGAGCTTGTTTTTTTTCGTGGGATGAAATGAATTCTGTAAAGATACTATACTGGGATGCCTAAAAGTTGATAACATTTTTATTAACTCTTTCTTGGTGGATTAATTAAAAATAAAATAAAATATTATTATTATTATTATTATTATTATTATTAATATGATTGCGTTGCTTTTGACCTTTTAAATGTTTTGCCATTCAGAGTCCTTTTTTTTTTTTTTTTTTATTTGACACTAATTTTGCAAAACAAAAACCCATTGACGCTAGGTTCACACTAGCGTTTGGCAGTCTGTTCTCAGCTTTCCGTCTTCTGCATGCAAAAGACGGAAAGCTGTCAGAGCGGGTCCGGCCGTGAGTGGTGGTGAGCGTTTTATGCTCTCCGCCGCGAAACCGTTTTTTTTAAATTGGACACAGAGTACTGCATGTCCGATTCTGTGTCCGATTTTAAAAAAACGGTTTCGCAGCAGAGAGCATAAAACACTCACAGCCGAACAACTTTCAAACCCATTTGAATGAATGGGTATGAAAGAGTCCTGCAGGTTTCCGTCTCCTGCCTCTGTTTTGTGCAGGAAACGGAAACCTGTAAAACTGAGACCAGGCGCAGATGTGAACGAGCCCTAAATAAGGTTTCAGTTTTATTGTACGGGTTGTTACAGACTTGGCGATACCAAATAAACTTGAACCGGAAATCTTCCAAATGCTGGTTCAGTAGAATACTCTGCAATATATGTGTATTGCAGTGTATACAGGAAGTCAGTTGGATAGGCTTACTTCCTCTTATAATGGTAAGATCAACCAGGTATGTGGCTCTGGCAAACTCATGGTCACTGATCAGACGCCAGGCTGGAAATGCATGTCGGCACCCCTCGAACACATCACTGGAGGAATGGGAGGTAGTATAAAACCGAAATACCTCAGTTTCTGTGGTCACGTTTGACCATGGAATCCAAGAGGTTAAAACCAGATATCAGTGCCCAGTTTCAACCAGGGAGCCGCTACATAGGTCACCTGCTCATAATACGTCACCTTGCATTAAGGCATTGGCGGATATAATGTATTATTACATCCGGTGTTGCTAAGGGCTTAAAGCTTTAACTAAACCAAGATCATGTCCCTGGCCCACCTGGATTATGACATATCACTGGGTAAAGCAGTTTCACATCAACCAGTGTCAGAACATGGGCAGCTGACAGTCTGCAGCCAGGAGAAAATGATTTTTTATTTTTTTTGGTCACTTCAGATGACCCCAAGGGAAGGTATACCATGGACTTTTGTTCATGATATTAAACCCCTCTTCATTATTATTGCCATTTAACCTCTTATATTCTAAAGGTGACCGCTGGTGTCCGTATGCAGCCTCTCCACCTGAAAACCTTTTTTTTTTTTGCACAGACATGCATGTACGACTTTGTGTCCATGCATGTCTGTGCAAACAGAAAAACCGGTTTCCAGGTGGAGAGGCTGCATACGGACACCAGCGGTCACCTTTAAAAACCCATTCAAATGAATGTGTTTTAAAACTGACTGTTGGCAAGCCATCTTTTGTCCAGTTTCCCAGGGGTTTATGACAAACACCGTGGTGGACAGAGTGTGAACGGCACTTAATAGTTATTTTAGCCACAAATTTCAAACCTTCAATAAAAAAAAAAAGTGACAGGTTTTTTTTTGTAACTTTAATGTCACTGTTGGGGTATATTCACACAGTTTTTGAAGGAAAAAAAAAAAAGAAAATCAGGAATTAGGAAAGTTTTTCTGATGCTTTTTTTTTTTTTTTTTTACATGATGTGAATCAACAGTACAGTTAAAAAAAAGATATGTCCGTCAAGTTCCACCAGGGGTCAAGATAGGGCCTGACATTCTATACATTTTTAAAAGAATCAATGCCATTTTTCTCCGTTATCAGGTTTCCGTCTTCTGCAGAAACCTGTCATGCCGAGTCCGGCGATGAGCGCCGGTGAGCGTTTTATGCTCTCCGCGGCGAAACCGGTTTTTTTTAAACCGGACACAGAGTACTGCATGTCCGACTCTGTGTCTGGTTTTTTAAAAAAAACGGTTTCGCCACGGAGAGCATAAAACGCTTACTGGCACTCATGGCTGGAGACTTTTTAGACCCATTCAAATGAATGGGTTTGAAAGATACCGGCAGGTTTCAGTCTCCTGCCCTGTTTTGTGCATGAAACGGAAACCTGCAGAACGGAGTCCCGGGCGCAGATGTGAACGAGCCCTAAGCAGTTGTTGCTGCTGTGACCAGCTCTTGCTATTCCGCAATGACCTTACAGTGTAGTCGTCTTGGGAGCATCCTTTGTCTTTTGAGGGGATTTTAAATGGAACAGTTTTTTTCCAATATTTCTTGTATTGGCCATTTCTATAGGTTTATCATAGCTCTCTTTGAAAGCCTCTTCTCAAGATTAAAGAAATGCAACTCATGTAATCTCTCCTCATAACTGAGGTCCTCCATGCCCATTATCAGTTTTGTGGCCCTCCATTATAACTTTTCCAACAGTAGGACAACCTTGCTATGCTCTGGTACTCAGAACTGAACAGCGTATTCCAGATGGCAACCCCAATGATTTATAAAGTGGAAATATTGCAAGGCCATACCCCTTTTAATACATGACCGGATCCTGCTGACCTTAGAAGCAGCGGATTGACATTGCATGCTGTAATTTAATCTATGATCTACGAGTACTCCCAGGTCCTTCTCCACCAGCTTTACTCCCCCTAATTGTAGAGGATCACTGTTGTTCTCATATTAAATACCTACCTCCCTGCTATGATTGACAGGGCTAGGCGGTGCACATGTTACTCATAGCACAGAGGTAGGGAGGGAGGGTCGGACTGAGCGCTGGATTGCATAGATTTAGATATTGAAGGCGCAATGGTGATGCTCTAGTTGCAATAATAGCAGAAAGGTAGACTTATGCCTTACAGAAAATTCGGTTTCACCATGACAGCACTAACACCACAGAGACTCTGATGCTTGACCCTAATAGAATTCACTCTGTTTCTATTTAGAGATGCAGCATTAGGGTTTATTAGAGCAAATATAAAGTTAACTGATCTTATGTCTATATCTAATATGTATTTGCTTTAGAGGTGCATAGCTTTGATTCTCTTGGCTTTATCCCTGTATAGCACTCTTAGGATGCTTGGAGCAACAGCTTAAGCAAATTGTGGTTTTACTGATACATTACTTTTCATGCTGTGCCTGTGATTGTTCAGGTATCTCAGCAGCTGGCTGGGACGCCATATAATGAGTGTGTTGTTGGCGTTGATGATTCTCCTGTTCTAGCCTTTTGGCAGCTCTGAATCCGGTCTGCCGCTGAACTTGTTCCGCACACTGTTCCTGTGATTTTTCTGGCATCTCAGCAGTTCGCTGGGATGCGATATAATGAGCGCGTTGTTGGCATCGATGATCTCCCTGAGCTCCGTTGCAACAAATTAGATTTTCAATCCCCCCCCCCCAATGTTTAAAATTGCCAAACAGCCAATTTAGATTAAAGTTGTTTGTGAGAACACTGCCTAGAGCAGATCAGATAATATGGAAATGCATGTACACAATGGACTCAGAGTTAGCTGTGTGTTTACGTAGAGAGATACAGGCAGATCGGTTATCAGCAAAGTGCAATTAGTGAGATAAGCTGCTGCCAAGAGCAGTTTAATATAGTATGTGAACATAAATTCATAACAGTTATGAAGCCATGTCATTTACTAGGATAAAAAGTAGCCTGTGTGTTAATCGAGGTTACAATCTATCTATGTGCCAAATTTCATCCAGATCCGTTCAGCCGTTTTTGCGTGATTGAGTAACAAACATCTAAAAACTTTCACATTTATAAACATCTACTAAATACTACATAAACTAAATCTAAACTACTAAACTTTCACATTTATAATAAAATATTAGTAGGATAGGCGTAGGATAGGATAGGAAGGATTTATAGGAGAACAGAATTTAATTCCACTAGTTTCTAAAGGGAATTACTTTGGTCACCTCTTAGAAATGGAAATAGAGGAAAGAGCAAGACTTTGAAGCTTTTCCTGCCCTCCTCCTCCTCACACACATCCTGGCTCTGTGCTTAATCCTCAAGTCAGGTTCATTTAGCCTTGTCAGCAAATTCCAAGCTCTCCAAGCACATTAACTCTGCAATGGCCATGCTCAGTGAGAATAAGTCATCTGCACCTTAGCTTCCAAATAAATCTTAACTAATACAGCACAATACTTACCCTAAAGGACTTGTACTGAATGCAGAAAAGACTATATGTGCCTAACCAACTACGGTAATAAACGCATTAAGATTTAAGTTACCTTGTCAATACAAAATCTTTTTTGTGTAACTTTAGAGACGCAAATATTTACAGTACTAAATATACAAGTAAAACTCAATTTTCATTGATCCTTTATATTTTATGCAGCATGGGGGATTCAAATAATGTTAAAAATGACAACAGTGTTCACAATAAAATATGTAGCTCGGTCCATGCTATATGGACTGCAATGACCAGCATTACATAAGCATTGTGAACTCAACCACATACGGGTCATATACAATTGTAGGAGCAATCCTATACCTCATGAAAAGTGAGATAAATAAAATAAAGGGATTTCTAAGGAGTGATATGTGCCTGTTATCTGGAAAACCAAGACTTATAGTTGCAGACAAAGGCCACGGCATCCATAAGACGACATATAGGATTTACTATGTATGGAGACTATTGACTCTGTATGACTCTGTTTTCTATGGAGTCTCGATTGTTCCACATTTTCTGATACAGCTGTATTGGTGAAGTACCCTACACTGTACTGGCAAGGAGAAAAAACAAAAGAAAAATCACTGGGTTTTTGTTCATTTAGGAGGATTTTCTACTCTGCCTCCAATGAGAACCAGTACCCTCCTTTCAACCTGAAATAACGAGCAAGTAATTTGAGAGAGTTGTGGCTATACTTAGGTAGGTGTCACATGGGTATTGTTTAGTACAAGGGTACTCAACTACTTTTAGTAAAGATCCACTCATTGGGGGCCACCAGCAGGTGTAGATCCAAGCTTAACATGTACAGTACTGATTTTAAGATACACCTTAGGTTTAGACAAGAAAAATTTGGAAAAATATTTTATAGTAATGTAACTTTTGTAGTGGTGAAGACGAGTAGTGGAGTCAATGTCACTATAGTATGTAAAGATAGTTAAGTCCACTTACACAAAAAGCCCTATTATTCTGAGTGTGTGGGAGGAGGAACTAACTTGGCATTATATTGTGTGGGGGCCACTAAGGAGGAGTACCTCGTATACTGTTTGACCTGCTCTATTTCCTGGTTTCAGTGGCAAGTTGGTTGGAAGGCCTGACCTGTGTGATGTGCAACTCATGCCAGCAGCATGCTCTTGAGACTTACTAATAAAGATAACAGGGGAACTGATCAACTTTGAAGAGCTGATAGTCAGCTCCATTTGTCGTCAATCACAGTGAAGAGAAGAGAACGGAGGTGGATGTACCAGTCAGTCTATGCTGCTAGATAGTGGAAGTGGTCTGAAGCCACGGTACAAGATCTGGGGTCGGCAATCCATTACCATGACAGCAGGGAGCTTATTGAAGGCTCCTATGCTTGTCTTGCATAGCCTTGTATTACAATTTGCAATGCATTACATTTATAATCAGACCCCTGAAGAGCTCTGTTAATTACAGTAAATAAAAAAAATGTAAAATTAAGATTAAAAATTTTAATCACCCCGCTTCTCTACAACACAGATAAAACTAACAAGGAAACAAAAAGTGAAACAGATCAACTTCTAAAAAACACTTTCCCATGCGGTGAATGCCATAGCAGGAAAAATAATCAAAAAGAGCCGAACCAGCATTTTATTCACCGTTTCTCCTCTTTCAAAAATTTGAAGCAGCGATTAAAGCAATAGACGTTCCCCAAAATAGTACAACTAAAAAGTACATCTGGCCCAGCATAAAACCTTAAAAAAATAAAACACTAAAATTCCCCAGAATAATACCGACCCATAGAATACAGGAGACACGTAATTCTGGCTACACAGTGAATGCCGTAAAAACAAAGTCTAAGAACGTTGAAGAAATCTGTTGAAAGTTCCACCCACCCAGTACTTCATACCGAATAATAAATGGACAATTACAAAGTACAATTTATTCCACAAACACTAAGTCTTCATATGGTTCTGTGAACTGAAAACAACAAAAAAAAAAAGTTATTAGGTTTGGAATTTGGGAAATCAAAAATGAAAATTGAAAAATGCCTGGAATGGGTTAAATGTGATCCTGGAGATGAGTATACCCCTTTCTGCAAAGCCTGCTTGGTACTGAGGATGTGAACATGACAAGTCAGGAACATATCCCAGCACATATTAAGAAATTCTCTACTGCCTTTGTATTAAGAGCTAAAATCAAATCATCATGCTGGAAACTATTTGAGAAGAATCCTCTCACGCTAAGGGGGAAAGAATTGCCAGAGACATGGAAGGAACTCCTCCCTCCTCCCATGTTCCAAGAGGGATTTTTTTCTCTCTTTCTGCTTAGCTGCTTCCCATGCAACCAATTGAATTTTTACCACGTGTCTGAAAGAAGGGGAAAAAAAATCTGAAACTGGTTTTAGCAAGTTCAGCCTGCAATGTCTGCAACACAGGGGAATATCACATCCATATATAATCCACCAGTAAGAGTGTTAAAGAGTTAAAAGCTACATTTTATCCCTTTTTAAATAAACAGGACAAAAGGCTGAAAAGTCAGATTTAGGCTGCATGACGTGTACATGTACTCAGGCTGTTATTACATTAATGGGCTGCTGGGAATGTCATCGAAGTGAATGGGGCGCCGGTCACTGAAGCACACAGTCCGCCTGATCACAAGGGCACGTGACAAATAGGCCCCCAGTGAGCTGATCCTCATCCGCTGTTCTGTGGATAGGGGGTCTGTAATGTGGATAGTGTCTGTAATGGGGCAATCCCTTTATTGCTAGATTTATAGCAATTATGATAACCCATAAGTTTTCAAAAAAGGTCTGCCTGTCTTACGGGGCTGTCAAATATCCATATAAAGAACCAGAAGAGAGTCCCCTGTTCGGGACCTCCAACAGTTAAAATGGAGCACAGAGCACTTGCATAAGCAGCGTACATCGCACGGTCCAAGCCCTGTGACAACCAGGTGATACAAACATGGAATTCTGAAAAGGGAAAACTCTTTAAGCTGCACATTTTAAAAAGGGTTGTCCAAGACATTAGAAAGTCATAAAGCAGGCAATATAGACAGGTCTCTGCTGGTGTTTACAGTCAATTTCTACGAATGGGCTGCAACAGTCATGTGCAGGTAGTTACACCGCCATCACTAGAGACAGCCACAGAAAGACTCAAGCACAAGAACAGAAGTTAATTTTTCAGGTCATACTTAATCGCTCTTCAGGTCCCCAGAGTATAATAAGCTGAGGTTATCGAACATAAAAGGACACTGTTAGGCCAAGGCCCCACATAGGATAAAAATCGCAGTGTATGGGATTCTGGCTCATCCGAATCACATTTCAGAGAAAATAAAAAAAACAGCAGCAGAAACGCTCTAGTTTTTTGTAAATCGCAGCATGTCAGTTATGCTAGTGCTTTAATAGAAGCAGAAAGTGTGCAGGAGAAAACGCTGCAGAATCTCTGTGAAAAGCGCTGTAGGAAAAGCCGCAAAGCATTTCCACCGTGGTTTTTCCTGCAGCACTTTTTAGTTGCGGTTCGCTACCCTAACTAAACCGAAATAACCAACGTGAACAAAATAAACCAGGTTATTCTGGTTGATGTTCGGTTTCAGTTATTAATCTCCCAGCCCTATCACATTCTCTTTCCACAGAAACCCCTGTAATTTCTCAAAATATCAAGACTATGTGGAAGCTTAAAACCATATGAATTTCATATGGAAATCTGCAAATTCGACCTTGTTCACAATGTACTTGTATAAGAAAAGTCAGCTGACCCAAGAGCGATGATCAGGGACAGATGTTCTTCAGGAAAACATTTGTTCACAATCTTTGCCTAAATGTCTGGACACACGTGTTTTATACCAGTATAATATATTTAAAACAAATGAGCCCACACAATGGTGTGAAAGACCCTGCTAGAGGTTGCCCCCCATTCATCTCTGCCAGCCTGGCTCTAGCCAGTTGAGGATATTCATTTGGCAGCCAAATGAGAAGAAAGCTGGATCTGTAGAGCAAAGATTCAGGTTTTGTTCCTTGCTTTTACAGCACCCCCCAATTACAAGCATGAGTAGTATATTCTGCAGTATAACCATTATTTCTTAATTATAGAAAAAAAGAATATGCAGATAAGTCCTTCTTGGTGAAAAAATTAATTAATAAGTCATCACTTGAATCATGTTCTTCTATATAGAAATGACCCAACTCTATTATGCTGACTCATTTGTTTAGCTTGGTTTACTTTGATCCACTTTTAGTGTGAAAATCCGATGTAGTTTTAGGTTAAATGTATGCTGAGCTATGGAAAAAATCCTGAAGAGTTCCCAAAGTTTGAAGCACTAATGCACTATGGCAAAGTGCTAAGGTTTATTGAGTTACACAAAGTACATCATTTAGTTCCTTCTATTTTACGGTTTTGTGCTATAGTTGTTTTTCAGTTAAAAGAAGGGTTAAAAGGAATTTGGCAGGCGAACAGCTGTCCTCTATAGAAAATGTCTGTGACAAGAGACGATATCGGAGCTGGCTTGAGGAAGGGAGAGAAACAATAGAGGAATTATGCACCCAGCTGGCCCTCCCTAGCCTTTCTTTGATGCCGACAGCTTGTGGGCCAGAGTCAGAGAACAAGCTGAGTTTCATGGGTAGGGCACACTATGCTGTACCGGCGAACAAGTCGCAAAGATTTTGTTGTGTATGAGTGAGCAGAGTGTGTCTGTTTAACCATCTAGATAAGAATCTGTACTGATGCTGACTATAGTCAATGCTTTTAAGTGACGCATGCACGGGCGCCAGGGCTCCAATCCCAATAAACCTTTTCTAAGTTTACACAATATAGAGCAATGCACAAAAGGACCCATCAGACTGATCAATACTCAACTTTGCAAAAGGAGTTTTCCCACTAAAACCATTAATCCTCCATCCAAAGCATAAGGCATAAATCTCTTATCACTGGGAAATCACAAGTGTCCCATGTGACTGGAGCAGTGGTATACATGGTTCACCACTTCTGCTCTATTTACTTCTATGCAACTAATGGAGAAGCACCATAGACGTGAATGGAGCACTGGCTGAGCATACACAACATGGCGCACTTCCGAATCACTGACTTCCCAGACACCCTACCAACCCTAACCCTGTAGGACTATTACTGATAAGATTAGAGCAAGAGTACACAATTTATTTTGGTACATGGGGGAAAACTGGAGATACAGTAACAAATATTGCATAAATATGGATTTTTTACTTACACCAAGATTATAGTGTTTGCCTCATAATGACCCCATCTGTCCATATGTACCACAATTTCCCTGTACTAGGTGCGGCGGGGGATAAACTCGACTGTCCACAGTTTTCTGTTTGACAGTGATGACAGCGGTAGGGTTCGGGGCCATAACTAGTTACCCTAGGGCTGCATTTTGAAATAACCATTCAAGAAACAAGCATCTGGAAAGTTTCTGGGAATATTCTATGAAGATGATGCCACCAAATGTCAGTACCGTGAATAGAGTAAATACAAGTGAATAAGTTTAATTGAAATGTCATTCACATGCAGCAGACTCCGTTTTTTGTGAAACCCTCACCGCGGTCTGTTTTGGAAGCAGCCAGGGGTTTTACAAAGTCTGCCAAGTTAAAGGGAGTCTGTAAGCAGGAAAATCTGCATCTTCCATACTAATGAGAGTACTTAGAAGGACTGCTTCTACAATTTCCAGAAGTGCCTTTCTTATACTGCATTGCAGCTCCATTTTCATGTAAACAAAATTTTCTTTTGTTATGCAAATTAACTGAAAAGGGTTTTGGGGAGGCTTATTCTCTTGGGAGAAGTTTAGAAGCCAACCAACAAGGCACTATCATGAGTCTGACAACAATTTAACTGCTGACAGACTCCCCTTAAGGAAGACCTTACTCCCAAATGGTAATTAGGCTCTATATAATGACAACTTTTCCTAATTATGCTGCATACAATGTTGTGGAACTGTCAATACAACTTCACAGAGATTCTACTTCACTTTTCAAGGACAACTTGCTCCTGGACAGCAAACCAGGCTCATTATTTTATGAGAGTTTGGAATACATGCTAACTAGGCATATCTGCAATCTAAGAAGGCTGGATAACAATTTCAACTGGATTGTGGTAACTATTGCAGCTCCTCAATGTTGCCATCCAGCTTTCCAGGACTCACACCAGAAATCAGTCTACATGGAGATTTATTACTACACATCATGGCAAATGTCCGCCACTTCTATAAGCTAGATCAAAAGCGTTGTGGAAATATTGGAGGCCGCACATTCTGTACACAAAACCCCTCATACTATTTGGTTCACTTAGAAATTTCCTTATTTTTTAAAGAAAAGCAGTTTTTTTCAATGAAGAAAACATTAAATGAAACAGAAATACACTCTATACATTATTAAGGTAGTAAAGGACTATTCTAGCTGCAAATGTTTGGTTTTTAATGCAATATCTACATAGGTGTATAGTGGCCCATTTCCAGTAACCATCACTCAGGTGTTCTAATGGTACTTTTGCTAACTGTGTAAGAAGGCTAATGGATGTCTAGAAAACCGTTGTGAAAGTATGTTAGCACAGCTGAAAACAGTTTTGCTGGTTATAGAAGCTATAAAACTGACCTTCCTTTGAGCTAGTTGAAAATCTGAAGCATTTGTTGGTTCGATTAAACTCTCAAAATGGCCAGAAAAAGAGAACTTTCATGTGAAACTCGACAGTCTATTCTTGTTCTTAGAAATGAATGCTATTCCATGTGAGAAATTGCCAAGAAAAGGAAGATTTCTTAATGGTGTGTACTACTCCCTTCAGAGGACAGCACAAACAGGCTCTAACCAGAGTAGAAATAGAAGTGGGAGGCCCCGCTGCACAACAAGATAAGTACATTACAGTCTCTAGTTTGAGAAATCGACACCTCACAGGTCCTCAACTAGCAGCTTCATTAAATCGTACCCACAAAATGCGAGTGTCAACATCTACAGCGAAGAAGCGACTCCGGGATGCTGGCCTTCAGGGCAGAGTGGCAAAGAAAAATCCATATCTGAGACTGGCTAATAAAAGGAAAAGCTTAATATGGGCAAAAGAACACACACATTGGACAGAGGAAGATTGGAAAAAAGTGTTATGGACAGACGAATCGAAGTTTGAGATGTTTGGATCACACAGAATAAAATTTGTCTAACGCCATCTTTCAAGCATGGTGGAGGTCATGTGATGGTCTGGGGTTGCATTGTTGCTGGTAAAGTGGGAGATTTGTACAAGGTAAAAAGGATTTTGAATAAGGAAGGCTATCACTCCATTTTGTAACGCCATGCCATACCCTGTGGACAGCGCTTGATTGGAGACAATTTCATCCTACAATAGGACAATAACCCAAAGCCACCTCCAAATTATACAAGAATTATTTAGGGAAGAAGCAGGCAGCTGGTATTCTATCTGTAATGGAGTGGTCAGCGCAGTCACCAGATCTCAACCCCATTGAGCTGTAGTGGGAGAAGCTTGACCGTATGGTACGCAAAAAGTGCCCATCAAGCCAATCCAACTTGTGGGAGGGGCTTCTGGAAGAATGGGGTGAAATTTCTCCAGATTACCTCAGCAAATTAACAGTTAGAATGCCAAAGGTCTGCAAGGCTGCAAATGGAGCATTCTTTGACGAAAGCAAAGTTTGAAGTAGAAAATTATTATTTCTAACCTTGTCAATGTCTTGATTATATTTTCTATTCATTTTGCAACTGATTTGAGAAAAGTGTGAGTTTTCATGGAAAAACACAAAATTGCCTGGGTGACCCCTAAACTTTTGAATGCTATTGTATATCTAGTAAATTATAATGCTTATAGATGGATCATAAGTGAATTACATTGTTATGTGTCTATGTATGTGATGTGTTGGATGAGTCAAGGTGGGACTATTATCCTTCTGTGATCATAGGACCTGATCTCTTGTCATTTTATTGTCATGTCTAGTCACAGCACTATCTAAAGTAATGCCAGACAGGCAAAGTGTATTAGTCTAACAAACCCCTGTCCGTCTCAGGAATAAGTCAGGCATAAGAGAGGGGGAATTGTGGCCGAAAACTAACCTGAGGGATCTGCATTCAGATTTGCCAGGTGGAGATGGAGTAGTTCCTTCCCCAGCTTTCCTAAACAACGATGATGTATTTTAACCCCCACCTCATACAGAGAAGGGCACGTCTGAATAAGCCAGAAGCTAATCATTAGAAAAAAACATGGATTTCATGAGACTGTGTCACACTTAGGAAGTCAGCAGCAATCGGAGTGTGTCCAGCCCATCTTAGAGATCCTCCAAGTTCCATGTAAACAAAAAGACTAATTCACAAGGTTTTTCTTCTTTCCTTTTCTTACCTTTTTCCCTTCAGAAGTTTGGAAAAGTTGAGCTTTCTCTGTGGAGCTGTAATGAGTTGTACTGTTGTACTACTGCTAGCATTACTCAAACAATTCTTGGCACCGATACCACACTTATTTCTAACTATTAGTTACTTGGGGGATGCCTTCCAAAATAATGGTCACACTCACTATATAGATAAAGGAAGCAGCCTAAATCCAGCCCTCTCCTTTCTGGCTCACAAGAACTAACTAGAATAAGAATGGTTAGAAGGAAAAAAATAAAAACATGGCTGTTGCCCTTTAGATGGATTACCACATTTTTGCAGTTTCACATTTTTCTGTAATTGTGATGCAAAACAGAATGAGAGTCTAAATAAATAAATAAATAAATAAAATCAGATTGCTATCAGGTATCATATAGGAAATTATCTGTTATATATTTGCATGGTTTAGCGGTCCTTTCATGTCAGAAAAGTAACCTACCTGACTGGTCTATCCTAGATGTAGTAGGAGTTGCAGGCAGTGGTCGCTGCCCACGTGGACGATGAGCTGGTAATGACATTCGTACAGGTCCAATAAATTCAACATAAGTTCCTGGAAAGTCTCCCTTCTGCTTGGTTCTTTCGTTGACTCCCAAAATCCAGCCAATACGATGTGGGTCTCGTTCATCTCCATCTTTACACCCTAATGCTAACAAAGATGCTCGACTGACAGTTAGGACATCACTAGGCAAAAGGTCTATGTCTTCCTCTCGTTCTTTCTCATATGGATACAGAGCTCGATACTGGAACCCTTCGGTTGACATTGGTACAGGATATTTCCTGTTAAGACTTCTAAATGTCCAAGAAGTCTCAAGTGCTTAATAACGTACTTAGTCCATTACAGCACCAAAGAAAATTTTTGGGGAAAAAAAAAAATTATGCTGGTGGGCTTTCTTTTAACATTTTTTTCTACACAAAGGTTACAGAGAACCCTCTTCTGAAGTGAAGTTCACATTCAACTAATCAAAAGTAAATAGAGAACATAGAATGTAGTATGGCCAAGACAACTATGTCTCTAGCTGCCTCTTATTCTGAGCTTGAAACCTCTATTCAGCCAGATGATAGAGCACAGGAAAAGTGCGACAAACATAATCCAGGACTTTTCAGGGATCATGCGGCAAATGGAAGAATAACTACAACATGGGGGAAAAGAGATAGGATTTTCCTTATAGTTCCTGCTTCTTCCTTGATCAGTGCTCAGCTCCTTGATGGTTGCAAATCTGAAAGAGAACAAGTACACTAACTTAAGAAAAGGCTCAGAGATCAATTACACCTAGATTAAAGGGATTTTAAGGCAAAAATATTGATGACAAACCTAGACATAAGTCATTAATAGGAGTTATGTGAGTGTCTGATGTCACATGGCCACTGACCAGCTGTTTTCAGCAGCTGATACACACAGAAGGTAATGGCCAGACCAGGCACTGCAGATCAGCTCTCATTCATATGAATAGGAGCTAAACTGCAGTGAAGTTGGTTCAATCATTACATAGAGAACAGAGATGTTAGCAGCTGATACACAGAGAAGGGAGCAGGAAAGCAGAGTACGGCTAATCCATGGGAGTGGCGAGTGTCAGACCCCCATAGCTTTATTAGTGTCCTATCTATGGGGTAGATCATCAATTCTTTTAGTCCAAAGAACTCCATTAATGGGCGACTACCACCTTCCCGAAACATATTCAACTTTCACCACTGTATTACAGAGCACAGCGATTACCTTTGTTATATATGTCACTGTCGTAGATTAGGAGAAAAGTAACTTTGAAATGATACAAATTAGGCAGTTGGTGCACTGGGGGCAGGCCTTCAGCTACCCAGAGCACTGCTATTACTGCTCAGACCTTCTCCTCCCACCGTCATGACATCATCCATCCTACTTGAGCAGAAAGAGCAGTGCTCCCAAGACTGAAGGCCAATGCACAAGCTACTTCATTTGCGTAACAATTCAAAGTTCTTTTACTCTAAACCTACAAAAGTAACAAAGTAAAGTTATGTTATTTATCACTGTAATATGCTGTGTAACACATTGGTAGCAGTGGAATATGCTTAGCACTTTCAAAAATCTGGTATTCAAATATAAACTTTCTTTGCACAACTTTTTTGCATGTTCATATAAAAGCTGTACAAATATTTATTATACTATTACAGGGGTCCTCAAACTTTTTAAACAGTGGGCCGGAGGCAGAGCAGGTCGCTCAGACATCGGGAGCGGTGCCCTCCAATAGGTAAAGTGAAGTGCGCTCCATGGCCTGGCCTGAGCTCCCCAAGAGCTTCATTATAAATGCACGCCTGCCGGCGTTGTCGGCGGGGCCAGACAGAAGTGCTTGGCGGGCCGCATGTGGCCCTCGGGCTGCAGTTTGAGGACCCCTGTACTATTATATAGTGTTTCTACATGTACAGAGATGTCAACCTGAAATAGACCTTCACACAGTAATTCTAGAATGTCATTTTGTGGCAAAAGCAGGCGTACCTTTTCAAGGGCCATGGTCGTTACTAAATAAATACTCAGGCCCCATATTATTATAATGGAGCCCAAATAAACAATTTTTGTTTACACCAATCACTATAATTATAGTGTTAATTTATTCAATGGGGGTTCCGTTCCAATGTTACTGAGCAGATTAGGACCTGACCTATAATTAGAACAGAACATTGGGCTTCCCCATGCGAAGAGCCTTGGCCCGCACACTCAGCTATATGCATGAGGCCTTGTTATGTTTTGTGAAGCTAATTTAATAAGTGTATTAGTAAAATGGGTTTATTGGAATTTACTTTATTACCATAAAGTTTTAGTAATTGCCATTATATATATGTATGTATAAATATACATATGTATATAAAGTCTTAAAAAAAAAAAAAAAAAAATTGAATAAAACTGTATGTATTCTATGTATTAGACACCCAATAATGATTCCCGTAAGGCAGTCACTCAACTGCTTGAGCCACTGCCTCCATCACTCTCAATGTTGAAGTTAGAGAAGAGAAAAACATTCCATATTGAGTAATGGAGGCAGTGGATCAAGCAGTAGAGCGGCTGCCTTACATATAGCACATCATTAGGTGTGATCCTGGGTATACAGAAAAAAAAAACACATTGAAGAATGTTCCCACAACAACTTCCTCACTACAGTTCTGTGAATACTAATGAGCTGGCATCTGGTGACAGTCAACTACAATCGAGTCACCAGGTGTTGGGGCCTGAAGACCGGGAGACTCCCGGGAAATCTGGGTGAGTTGACATGTCTGCATGCCACCAGGGTCATGGGCTTGACGCACTGCAATGAATGGAAAGTAGATGTACACAGTTTGTAGGTCACAATTGCTAGTGGAAAATACCTACTCTTGCCTCTAAAGGCAAAAAAAACAAACTGAGAACATACAGCAATTTAGCTCTAAATGAAATCCTCTCCTGACATTGGTCTGACAGGAACAACCTTACCACTTTAGAGGAACTACCCAGTTACGCTGGCTTGACACCAACGTTTGCATTACGTTCAGGGATTCCGTTCCCCTCTCTGGATGAACATTTTGAGAGAAAAGCGCATTTTTCGCCCTTTTCGGGCAGAAACCCAGCAAAACCCACACAGACTACATTATAGTCTATGGGGCCCGCAGGTTTCCTAATGTAACCACTTTTTATGCGGACTAGGTTTCCGTTCAGAGGGTCCCCAAGTAGACCCCCAAATGGAAACCGAAGGCAGATGTGTACCAAGCCTTAGACAGCAAAATTTCAGCCCTTTTAGTTAAACTATTCAGAACTGAGAATGGCAATACATACATAATATAATATATATCATGGTCCCCTGAGCTCCTACGTGGCTTAACATTGATTAGTTACGGCACCCACCATCAGGGTGTCGGTAACTACGGTTGTTACTGCAATTGTTGTTATTCTGTTGGGGAATCGGCTGACTGAGCGTCTATTCTCTCCTGATGAACCCGGTGTTGAATAGCAACATTGTGTGAAACGCGTAGAGGAAGAGAGAAATACATAATTTTCAAAGGGGCAATGTGATACATATATGCCCTTATCCCCTTTAGGAGCTATATCACATTGAGTGGTTTTTATATCAATTACTGCTCTTTGCAAACCTGCAATGTAGTAACTGCTCCATATAATGAACCAATGTTTTAAGCACTATACGTCTGATTGTCTAAAAGGACTAAAGAATACTATAATTAGTGGGTTCTTTTACTAATGTCCTTCTCTGAATGTGAATAGTTACCAATATCTGGGACTATATATTTCTATTTTTGACACATATAGAGAGGATTGTGGTGTATGTTTAACACACGTTTGTTACTATATGTATGGATTTTAAGAGGACTTTTTGAGTTTTATTATTTATATTTAGCCATTTTTTGTAGGGATACAGTTATTACTGGACCACACATTTTGTTATTGTCCTGCATTAGGAGGAACCCAGGGCCAACCGCACCAGCATATGGTCTCACAAGGGGTCTAAGGATCTCATCTCGGTACCTAATGGCAGTCAGGCTACCTCTGGCAAGTACATGGAAGGCTGTGCAGCCCTCCAAAGAAATGCCACACCACACCATTACTGACCCACTGCCAAAACGGTCATGCTGAAGGATGTTGCAGGCAGCAGATCGATCTCCATGGCATCTCCAGACTCTGTCAAGTCTGTCACATGCTCAGTGTGAACCTGCTTTCATTTCTGAAGATCACAGGGCGCCAGTGGCGAAGTTGCCAATCCCGGTGTTCTGTGGCAAATGCCAAGCGTCCCGCACGATTTTGGACTTTGAGCACAACCCCCATCTGTGGACATCGGGCCCTCATAGCATCGTCATGGAGTCGGTTTCTAACAGTTTGTGCAGACACATGCACATTTGTGGCCGTTTGGGGGTCATTTTGCAGGGCTTTGGCAGTGCTTCTCCTGTTCCTCCTTGCACAAAGGCAAAGGTAGTGGTCCTGCTGCTGGGTTGTTGCCCTCTTACGGCCCCCTCCACAGTTCCTGGTGTACTAGCCTGTCTCCTGGTAGCACCTCCAGCCTCTGGACACTACACTGACAGACATAGCAAACCTTCTTGCCACAGCTCGCATTGATGTGCCATCCTGGATGATCTGCACTACCTGAGTCACTTGTGTGGGTTGCCCAGGCATTGGAGGGAGGTCATACAGGCACGTGGAGGCCACACACACTACTGAGCTTCATTTTGACATGTTTTAAGGACATTACATCAAAGTTGGATCAGCCTGTAGTGTTTTTCCATTTTAATTTTGGGGGTGACTCCAAATCCAGGCCTCTATTTGTTAATAAATTTGATTTCCATTATTTTTTGTGCGATTTTATTGTCATCACGTTCAACTTTGTACAGAAAGTATTCAATGAGGATATTTCATTCATTCAGATCTAGGATGTGTTACTTGAGTGTTCCCTTTATTTTTTTGAGCAGTGTACAATTCACTGATAGCAAATACAGGTAAAAGCTTCATCATACCAATAAATAAAGATTCTGTAGCATTCTCTGTGTTATGCTGTTATTCTCTTAAGTTTGGGTTACACTACAATTTTACAGTTTGTTGCACTGATCTATCAGAACAATGGACTGTAAAACTAAGAATTTCAGTCATAATTGAGTGCAGGGATAAGAAAAACATAGGTAAGGCTGCAGTCACACCTGTGTTGGGTGACAGTTCGGGTACTTCACCCCCTTTTCCATTTAAAATATTTGATGAGAAAAGTCCTGCAAGATTATAGTCTATGAGGTCTGCGGGTTTCTGTGGGTAACAGCTTTTTAAGTGAATAGGGTTTCAGTTTTTTAGATTCCCAAACAGACCCTAAGAACAGAAAGCCGAACACTAGTGTAAATCACCAAATGTAAAGCACCATGGAATTAATGGTGCTATATAAATAATAATAATAATAATAATAATGTGAACCTAGTGTAAGGCCCACTTATCAGCTCTGTGTATTTGGTTGGAAATGAAAAAAGGCAACATGTTGGTTTTCTTTTTCTGTCTAAGGAAACTGAAAGCAGAGAGAAGAAATCTTCCAATTGTTTTCTTAACATTGCACATTTGCCAATTCAAACCTGAACGTGTTCTGTTCGTATCAGTCATTATGTCGGTTTCACAGTCCGTTGTTCTGAGTTAGTCAGATCAAAGCAATGAACTGTAAAGCGGTCATGTTAATCGGGCCCTCTCATTCCCAGAACCATCATAATATATTTACAAATGGGTGCTACAGGTAAAGGGCTCGTTCACATCTGCGCCCCAGCCTCCGTTCTGCAGGTTCCCATTTCCTGCCCGAAACTGGGCAGAAGACTGAAACCTGCAGGCATTTTTCAAACCCATTCATTTGAATGAGTATGAAAAGTGTCCGACCGTGAGTGCCCGTGAGCGTTTGGTGCGCTCTGCGGCGAAAACGTGGGTTTTTTATGTTTTTTTTTAACCGGACACAGAGGCGGACATGCAGGACTTTGTGTCCGGTTTAAAAAAAAACGGTTTCGTCGCGGAGAGCATAAAACGCTCACTGACGCTCACAGCCGGACTCGGTCTGACAGGTTTCCATCTTCTGTATGCAGAAGACGGAAAGCTCAGAATGGAGACCCGAACGCTGGTGTCAACACAGCGTAAGGGGTGTGTCCTGACACTTTGATACTGTCAGGAATGGTGACATTTAGTTGCAATTTATTCATAAATTCTAGAAAATATAACAGAGGATCTGAACAACACAGAGTTCTAAGAAAATATACTGTAGAATTGGCATAAGGCTACAAAATGACTTTTTAAAAAAAAAAAAATCAACTCGATGTCACAATGCAACATTACTGCGATACGTATGCATACACAATTGCTTTTTATCACAATTGCAGCTGCACAAATACATATGAATAAAAACATCCCTGCAATAATCTGGACAGTATGCAAAATTACACTAAAGATTATAAAGAAAGCTATTGAAGCCGTGTGCGAATCACTGTTGCATTGAACACAATTGCTGTCTATGGGAGTTATGTTGCATTCAACTTTTGTGTCACGTGATACCACAGAAATACATTATGGTTTTAAGTTGTGCAACAAATATCTCACTGTAGCCCTAGACAAAATCAATAGTCCAAATTAAAAAAAAAAAAAAAGCTTCTGTCTTTCCTTCCTGTGACGCAGTCCCCACATTCGCTGAATCAGATTACACATGTCTACAGTAGACTATGGAGAGAGTACGGGTAGGAGAGAGCAGGACCCAAGTGCCACCCACTGACCACTGACATACCCAGCTGCCATTTGCATCATAAACGAAGAAGATCTGAAAAAACACAAACGACCTAATGTAATTAATTCACTGTGCAACACACAAATTCTAGTCAGAGTGAGAGTCCGCCGCCAACGCCACACCGAACACTGACTAGAATATGGATTTCACCACCTGAACTGACGTGTTTTGCAACTTGAATGCTCTCATAAAACATAGTTCTATTTCTTGACAGATACAAGCTATGGTCCAACATTTTACAAGTGTCACATGGCCGCAAAAACAAAGTCTTCCCAATTTATAGAGGGACTGGCATATTTATGACATATCTTTCAGTCAGGATGGACTGTGGTAAGTGGTTAACCCTTATATTACACATGACCTACTTCGAAGGGATAGATGCAACAAAATGAATGGTGTACAAATGAAATAACATACACTCAGATAACTGCATCAGTCATTCTCTGAGCCAGAGGAAATGTACTGAATGAGAGGGAAAAAAATGATCCTGAAGAATAAAGCATGGATTTTGCAGTGCTCTATTGTGTGGTAGAAGATGTGGGGGGAGGGGTCACAGTATAATACATACCAGATGTCTGTACTCTCACATTGTTGCCAAATTGCCAAACTTGTTTAACTTCTACAAATCCAGAAATACTTACTACAATTGAAAAAAAAAACAAAAAAAAAAAAACTGTCAGCTGCACAAACAGAATTTCTTCCTTTAGAATACACCCTAAGGCCAGGGCCCCACGAGACGGAAACGCCACAATTTGCTTGCAGCAGAAACGCCGTGGCGTTTTACAGTACGGGCAACGTTAATGGGATTCTATGGCCTGCAGACACACTGCAATTCCCAAAACCAGCGCAGTTTGGAAAACGCAGCATGTGAATTATACCTACAGAAACACTGACACCCTTCTGTATCACCCTTGGTCAGAGATCACGCCCATCACGCGTTAACCCCTTCGCTGCCACAATGAATTATAACCATGGAATCTAATGATATGATCCAGAGTCTGTCTTGTACGTTCCAGCCTTTATACATTGTAATCCATGAGTACTGCATTGTGTGGTAGTCAACTAGCGGGAAGGTAATCACTGGTGAAAGTCCTAGAGTGGGACGAAAACTAAATAAACAGATTTTAAAAAGTTGAAAAAAAAAATTAATAAATTCCACTTTGCCTTATAGAAAGGCTATATTGAGTAAAAAAAAAAACCCTTTTTTTTTTTGCACGATTTTATGGGAGATTCTATACATTAATATTGTGGCTGGTCATAAAAATTTTTTTTTGCTGACTCGAATATAAGCCGAGGGGGGTTTTTCAGCACAAAAACTGGGCTGAAAAATTCGGCTTATACTCGAGTATATACGGTACATATTTTACATGGTGAACAGCAAAAGCGTTAAACAGCAATACCAAACTGATTTTTTTCTTTTATCCTCCCAGAAAGGGAAGGAAAGGTTAGTCAGTAAGGGTTGGTTCACACTAACGCTTGTATTCCGTCCGGAAGGAGTCCACATGGACAACCCCCGCACGGAATACAACTGTAATTGTAAGCAATGTGCTTGCAAAGCACACGGACCCCATAGACTATAATGGACTCCCATTATAGTCTATGTGCTTTGCCAGCACATCGCTTACAATTGCGATTGTATTCCGTGCAAGATAATTTGATAATTATAAATTAAAGAGGTTTTCTGGGCAAAAAAAATGCATGATTTATTTATTTTTAAAAAACAAAACAATGTCTGTTAGTACTACTAATGGGTTAATAAATGCACCCATATACCTTTATCCGTGTTTTGAGTGATTTCTGGGAGCTCGTCTCCTGCTTTTGTTTACCTGCGTTAGCTTCCTGCTATGTAACTTACTCATTAACCCCTCTAGCCTTACTTCCTTCTCCTTCCTCTCTACCCCCTCCCATACACCTCCTCCCTGTCTCTCTAGCTATCCCGCACTTCCCGAACTACTCAGCCCAACCCCTGACCCATATTATATTCTTACCCTCCACGCTTCTTTGTGTAAGATGGCTCTTCCTTCTCCTGTACTGATTCAGTCTTCTCCTCCAGCAATGATCCACCTCTACTGCGCATGCATGGATGCCCAAAAGAGGTGGCAGCGGCGCGCACAATGAAGAAGAGCACGCACCCTGCAGAATCATTACAGGTGGAGGAGCCGCCTCGCCAGAAGAAGCCTGTAAGTATAATGGGGTGGATGGGGGAGGAGTAGTAGTGACAATTAGTTTCCAAGAAATGGATCGTAACTGGAGATTTACCTAGACTGCCAGGGCAGTCATGTGAATGTCCCAGGCGCATTTTTAGTCTGGATTGTCTGAGTAGGGGATGTCAATTACTCTGGACCCATGC
The DNA here is from genome assembly GCF_031893055.1 of Leptodactylus fuscus. Classification (NCBI taxonomy): domain Eukaryota; kingdom Metazoa; phylum Chordata; class Amphibia; order Anura; family Leptodactylidae; genus Leptodactylus; species Leptodactylus fuscus. Next base: position 218,572,877 of record NC_134265.1, read on the forward strand.
CTGAGCAATAGAGCTGGAGTGCCAACATGCGTAGTAGCACAATAGATCTGTACCAGAAGACAGGCAAGTATGTTAGGGAGGGGGTGGGTTGTTGAGTTAAGTAGGGCTTGTAGTGGGCTGGATAGCTATGGAAACAGGGAGGGGGTGTGAGTGGGGGGGAGGAGTAAAAGAGGGAGGGTGAAGGAGTCAGCTCAGAGTGAACAGCAAGGCATCATGGTAGTTGTAGGAAAACAGAACATGAAGATATCTATGTAAACAAATGCAGAAGATGGCAGGAGCTCACAGAGAAAAACAGAAACCACTCAAAACACTGCTAAAGGCATTGGCTACACTTATTAACCTATTAATAGCACTAACACACCTTTTTCCAATAATTATTTTTTGCCGGAAAAACCCTTTAAGGTACCTGAGTTACATGGCAAGTATATTTACTGCAAGACTTAAAAATCTACAATAAAAAAAAAAAAAGTTACATTTTCAGGAGAGTTTTTATTATTTTAATTTGACTGCTAAGGCTAGGTTCACACTTGTGAGCTTGTCTTTTTATGGGCTATTCCATAAAACTGCGGACCCTATAGACTATAAGGGCCCCTTCACACGGAGTTTACGTTCCGTGTATTCTGTCTTCGCGCTGTGTATTCTGTCCATTTTACACGTGTAAAAATACACATGTGAAATGTAGTTAGCCATTGAGTTCAATGGTATGTTCATATAATGCGTGTCTTTTTGCGCGTGCGCAGAGGCGCGCACAAAAAGACGCGCGTTATACAAAAAAGCCATTGAACTCAATGGCTAACTACATTTTACACGTGTATTTTTACACATGTAAAATGAACAAAATGAGCAGAGCGTATACAGAATACACGGAACGTAAACTTCGTGTGAAGGGACCCCAATACTGACTCTGACAGAGAAAAAAAGTCCTATGTGCAGTACTTTTCTCTCTACCAATTATTGGCAAAGAGCGCTTCCATCAGTACTGAAGTTACACTGTCACAGGCACTGTCTCCCTGTTTACATCTTGGGAGACAGATTTGAATATTCTTCCCATACTGAAGTTACAGGCATTTTGGGAAGTAAGAGGTGAGCTGCATAAAGTACTCAATGGCCTGCTGTGACGTGAGCATTCGGCATCCATGGAAGAGGGGGAGTGGTGATTACTGAACTCAGCTTACCACTTGCTCCTCATGTTGCCCGCAATGACAACATCCATCAGAACTGATGTCAACACTCATCGCAGTTAGAAAGCACAGAGCAGAGGGGTAAGTAATGAATATTGTTTACCATTTGCTTCTTAAGCATTACTGAATGTGGAGGCCATTACATTACAAGAGGGAGCATTGTGGGAGTCATTATATTACGTGTGGGGACCATTACATAACTGCTAACTGAGGTCGCAAATAACGCGTGCGTGGTAGGGATGTTTTCACACTAGGTGGTACTTTGCTTGAAAAGGTTGAGAAATCCTGACCTAAAACCTCACAAGGATTCTCAGACAGAAATCTATGGCAAACACAAATGGTGAAGGGGCACCATGGAGCTATAGGCGTTTCTGTATCTTTTAGGATAGAATGTGTCAAAAGAACAGAATTTATGCAGTTGTTTGTCTACATTCCTAACCCTTTGACACAATCCATGCAAGCACTTAATTATCATATAGTGTATAATACAAAGTGCCCACTTAGCGTGTTTATTGCTATAAATTTAAGAATTTCCGACGTGAGGGCATGCATGGCATTATACATCTAGGAGTGCTGGTCTATTTGTTGTTTGGATCATTTTTACAGTCTTTCAGTAAGAAATGGGTTACCCCAGGACAGCCTGTAGAAACGCGATATACCCAAATACTAGTTCACATGCCAAGCAAATCTATCCACAGATGATCTACTTCACAACAGACACTGAACAATAATACAGACTTGTGAAGTGTGAAATGTGCCTTTAAGATACATGCCCTTTTATGTGAACAGTGGAATCTTTTCTCTACAAGCAGAGAATGCCCACTAAACTCAGATAGTATATACGTCGGCTCGAGCCACTCTTCTACTAGTTGGACATCCATTTATCTGAATGCCTACCATCTGTATAATAACGCAGATCAAATTTTGGAGCAGATTTTCAGAATCAGCAATTTCATGTCTGACAAATTCAGAATCAAATTCCTCCATGTGAACCACCTCTTGGTTCATAGACTGAATTACAACTATACGGCCCTAGAATGCATACCCATAGAAATCTACACATTCACGCACCAGGGGCCTTTTAGGCCTGTACTAGGTTTACATGTGATACTCAGTCTTTTTGTCTGTATTGTTGCTGGGGAAGAACTTTTATGACTCTGCTATTGCTGGGAAGAGTGTGGGGGGAGAGGGGGGGGGGCAATAGCAGAGTCATAAAAGTTCTTCCCCAGCAACAATACAGACAAAAAGACTGAGTATCACATGTAAACCTAGTACAGGCCTAAAAGGCCCCTGGTGCGTGAATATGGGGTAGTCCCAAAAAATGGTTGTTATACCGAAATGCCTGTAACATAAAAATATATGAATAACTGGAAATTACTAACAACTATATACCTGAGGAATACCTAGATTTTCAAAATTCAAACTAAAGTACTTTTACAGAAAATAGAAAACAAGTAACCTGGCAGGCCTGTGAGGCCCCAGGTATGCGTTTTCGGGATAAGAAGATCTCCATATACCTGAATTCAGTGCACTGTCTGCTTTCTAACGGTATTGGCAGCACACTCCTGTTAATCTGCAGTTTCTGTGGCTGGTAATTCTCTAGTAGCTACAGGTGATTGTTAGGATAGATTCACAAGGAGGAATCTGTCACGGATTTGGGAGCAGATTCAAACCCGAATCTGCCTTCCATTGTTTTCGATGGGAGGCAGAGACTGTAGCAGGACACTGGAGAGAAAAAAAAAAAATCAGTGTCCTGCTCTATCTTGCTGCAGAGTCCCTGCTGATTCATTTGGGCCTAATCAGTAGAGGAAAGATGCAACAGAAAGCGACAGCCAAATAAAACAGCAGAAAATTAAGAGGAATTTCTCCTCATTTTCTGCCATGTGAACCTACCCTTAGTTTCCATTTCCTGGGGTGGTCATCAAGTGAGCCTTTTTGATCATATTGGACGGATTTCATACCTGCACTTGAAGATGCTTTCAAAGTTTTTGAGATTTTTCCATAATGACTGACCTTCATGTCTGAAATGACTGTCCATCATTACTTTAGACATGAAGATAAGTCAATCTGGAAAATTTCTAAAACTTTGAAAGTATCTTCAAGTGAGCTATGAAAACCATCCAACGCTATGATAAAACTGTTTCTCGCCTCAGATTAGAGCCCAAATAAATACTTGCATCACACAGATGGTACCAGACATCTCAGCACTCGTTCACATCTGCGCCCGCTCTCCGTTCTGCAGGTTTTAGTTTCCTGCACAAAACAGGGCAGGAGACGGAAACCTGCCGGCATCTTTCAAACCCATTCATTTGAATGGGTTTGAAAAGTGTCCGGCCGTGAGCGTTTTATGCTCTCCGTGGCAAAACGTTTTTTTTTTTTAATCGGACATGCAGTACTCTGTGTCCGGTTTAAAAACAATGGTTTTGCCGCAGAGAGCATAAAACGCTCACCATGTTCATGCCAGCAGAAGACGGAAACCTAATACGGAGTGCCGAACGCTGGTGTGAACCCAGCGTCAACTGTACTTTCTACATCGATTGTAAGCCCTTGCAGGAAGGGCCCTCTATCCCACTTTGCCAGCTGGTCATTGTTAATATTAGATTTGTTTTGTATATTTTGTGTACTGTATGTAAACCCTCAAATGTAAAGCACCATGGAATTCACAGTGCTATATAAATAATAATAACAGTACAAAGAATTAATGCAAAGAATCCATTACTGCAAAACAAGAAGAAAATTAATTGTTTGTCCCAAAAAAACACAAGGAAAGGACATTAGACCTGTGGAAATCTGTAGTTTGGTCTGAGGAGTCAAAATGGGAGATTTTTAGTTCCAACCACCAAGTCTTAGTGAGAGACACAAAATGTACGTGGATGGTTTCTACATGTATAGTTCCCAACTATGCTGGTGACAGTGTTGGTGATTCACAATTCAAGGAACACTCAACCAGTATGGCTGCAGTGACATGCTATCGAGTCTGGTCTTAGCGGGAGCATTAATTGTTATTCAATAGTACAACAACCCCATAAAAACACCTTTTTTTTTTTTTTTTTTTTGAATGCCCTAAAACTGCCAACATTACATTCAGTCCACGAAAAAAGTGGGAGTGCCACTAAAAAATGTGTACGGAATGAGTCCATCGCAAGACCATCTCCAAAGAGAATAGGCTCCCAACTCTCCCCAGACCGAAATAGGGAGGCTAATTGCTCTGATAGCCTCATAGTACTCACTCAGAGTACTCCCAGAGCCTGCAACTATGTCCACTTACACATAAGCAGAGGTGAACCCGGTAGAAGGGAACCTAATGGCTACACACTCTTCTCCTTAGACGTCGGAAGGGACCCAAAAGCACACCTTCATCCTCACAGACACACAGTGACACGTATAAAACATAACTGGATAGAGTGCCAGTGAAGGCCCGGTCTATCCGTCGGCTCTATACAAATTACGCATGCCAGTATAGACCAGACATAAGGGTGGGTGCTCTGAAAGTGTAAAAAATTCTATGCAATGTGTCGTCACTGAGTGGGATCCCATCCCCAGCAGTTAGGGTACCATGGAGCCATCTCATACCCCTGGGGCACTTGCACTTTAAAGCCTCCAAAGCGCAACCCAGACCATGGTTTCAATCCCCAGGGGTCATCTTTCCCTAGTATGATTCTCTGTCTACTTTCACAGCGATCTATTGGCGCCATACAGTGGGGTGCCAATAACCGCTACTGTTGTGTGATACTACACAAGTGGTTCTCTGACTTACTTTCACAGCGTTCTGTTGGCTCCCTCCAATGGGGCTGTTCTCCCACTGGTGGTCCCCATTACCAACTGCTGCTGATAAGAACAGATACTACATTCAATCTCAACCAGGGGCCCAGAAGCGATAAACACCCTATAAACACACATCTAGGCTAGGTAAGGGCTATCTGACCAAAAAGGAGAGCGATGGAGTGCTTTGTCAGAGGACTTGGGCAACCCAGTTACCCAAACCAGATGAGTTGGACCAGTGAGTGAAGGAAAAGCAGCCAACAAGTGCTCAGAACCTCTAGAAACTCCATGTTATCTCATGAAGCTAATGGAGAAATGGTAAGAATGTACAAAAAGGGTCTAGTTTGTGGAATCTAAGATATAAAAACATTCTGGTTTAGCACTTTTTTGTTTACTAATTAATTCCACGTGTTTCTTTGTAGTTTTCCCAACTACCATGGCAACTCATCAGCACTTCTCATTTGAGACAAGGACCATAAATGAAATAACAGAGAGACTTCTCCTCACTGTGTCTAAAAACCCAGGTACCACTACTGACAGTGGCATCTGAATGGTCACATGGTCGGGATCAGAGTTAAGTCGGCCTGTTCCAGGCACTGGATGCAACTCTACATCTGTGTGCAGCAAGACCAGATGTACTATTAGGGTGCCTTCACATGGCGTAGCGCACCGCTCCTTTAGACAGGTATCCGAGCGCGGCGCTTCAAAACAGAGCCCATTGATTTCAATGGGCTCTGTTTTGAAGCGCCGCGCTCGGACACGTGTATAAAGGAGTGGCGTGCTACGCCGTGTGAAGGCACCCTTGAATCCAACTTACCACTGACATTGAAACGTGACTTCAATCTGGATAACCAAAGTGGTTTTGTCCACATTGGTTATTTTGGTTTGGTTATTACAGCGTTTGCAACCTTTTCTGACATTTCAATCAGACCGAACACATCCGAACCAGAACTGCCATTATACTCTAGGGTCTCTTCAGGCCAACTGGCATGCCACCACTGACTTTACACATATGGAGTCATTCCTCCCGAAAATAATTGGTCCTAGAGGAGAATCTCTCTGTATACACTGCCCTTGAATGAGCTAGTTTGGCAGCAAAGTCTAGTATGGTTTTGGTGCAATAAGGTTCTGGACACATGGTTATGCAGTGTGTTTGGAGCTTACGGTTATGTAATGTGTATGTCCCATACTTATAAAGAGTGGGATGAGACAAGGCATGTTCTGTGAGCTTAGGAAGGAAGAGATTCTAGGAGGTAATGGGGAAGTCTTAGCCTGGTCTGGAAACTTTGCAGCTGGCCCAGGACTGTGTCCTAGATCTAATCACTGTTAAGAGAGGCTGTCTACTAAGCTGTGAGGATAAGTTGTACAAGGACCTCAGAGCATAGACCCCATGCACGAGGCATTGGGCCGACAAATCATAATGTTGATACCCTATTAGGCTTATATATGAGAGAGTGAAAGAGAGAAAATGGCACTTAGCAAAAGTGGAGGCTACAATTGGGAGTACCATCCGCCAGCTCATCAGCAACTCACAGTGGTAAACAATTAGGGCGCATTCACATGGAGAAAAATGGCGCTGAATTTGGTGTGGAATCCGCGTCAGATTCAGCACTGAAAAGAAAGCCTCCCATTGACTTCAATGGGTTCCTAGCAGAAAAAGGAACCCATTGAAGTCAATGGGGAGGCGTTTTTGAATCTGACGCGGATTCCACACCAAATTCAGCGCCATTTTCCTCTGTGTCAATGCACCCTAACAAGAGCTCTACCTCCATGTGTGTAAGTTATTTTATAGCATTGCTTCCTTACATAAAAGTTACAAATTACCATGATAACCTTGAGTCTCCTGAGACTTATCCCTGCACTAAGATCATGGGCTCTCCAATTCCTGCCAGGCTCAGATGGGCTAAGCTCAATTAGGACATAGTCCTGGGAAAAAGCTACCACCATCATCAGGCACACAGCAGTTCCCCTCAGCACCGCACCAGCCCAGAATGACAGAAGGAGGATATCAGTATAGTTTTGGTTCAAGTACTACTACTCCCAATCTCTGGGCTTCCCACAACGCAGTTAATGGGGAAAGACACCACAAAAATGCACTCAAAGGGAGTCTGTCACCCAGCCCTGCAGATAGAGAGATTGCAGTGATGCTAACTGAACAGTTGTTTTAGTATTGTGACTCAGGAACTCTATTGCCAAGATTTTCCTATTTTTATCAATGAGCTCTTTGGAGCAAAGTGTGTTGGAGCAAAGAGGTTATAAAATAAATCATACATGGGTACTGCTTAAGTAGGTCAAGTTATTGTAAACTTGGTATGTCTGAAAATGGCCTTTGGTTAATTTTGCATGCTGCAAGGCTCTGTTCACACATGCAGTAGAACTTTAAAGAGGGCCTTACATGTCTTCAGATGTGAAGTATTATATACCGCTAGAAAGCAGACTGTCCTGACTTAATTCAACACATTGTTGGCTTTCCCAGTATCTGCGCCAGTGATGATGCAAGGCTGTAAGGCCCACCTTTCTGACAGTGGGAAGACATATGTGCCAAAACTAACAGCACCGATATCTCCAGCACCCGGGTGTATACCAGGAAAGCCGACACTGGATTCAGCACACTGTTGGCTATCTAGGGGTATATAAAACCGCACATCTAGGAGCACGTGAAAGTTGTTCTTCTCAATTATAGAAGTAGAACAAGAAAGAGCATGATCATGCTGGATCTGACACACTACAAACACCAAATATAATGGGGCCCATTAGGTTTCTGTCATGGGCCTGCTGTTTTTGACGATCTGCTACGAAGGCTTCTAGCTGAACCTCTAATGCACATGTGAACATAGACCAAGTCTATTAAAACAGCTGGAAAGCTGGGAGTTACACATACTAAAATATACCCACATTACAGCCGTGTCTATGCTATCCTTTAGGGCTCATTCACATCTGCACCCGGTCTCCGTTCTGCAGGTTTCCATTTCCTGCACAAAACAGAGGCAGGAGACGGAAAGCTGCAGGACTCTTTCATACCCATTCATTCGAACGGGTTTGAAAGATGTCCAGCCGTGAGCGGCGGTGAGCGTTTTATGCTCTCCGCCACTAAGCAGTTTTTTTTTTTTTTTTTTTTTAAATATAGTATAGTATAATACATGGACGCTATGGAAAGCCCCTATAAGAGGGTACTTGAGTATATACCTAGACATATAGTACATGGACGCTATGGAAAGCCCCTATAAGAGGGTACTTGAGTATATACCTAGATGTATAGTACATGTACGCTATGGATAGCCCCTATAAGAGGGTACACGACTATATACCTAGATGTATAGTACATGTACGATATGGATAGCCCCTATATGAGGGTACACGAGTATATACCTAGACATATAGTACATGTACGCTATGGATAGCCCCTATATGAGGGTACACGAGTATATACCTAGACGTATAGTACATGTACGCTATGGATAGCCCCTATAAGAGGGTACACGACTATATACCTAGATGTATAGAACATGTACGCTATGGATAGCCCCTATAAGAGGGTACACGAGTATATACCTAGACGTATAGTACATGTACGCTATGGATAGCCCCTATAAGAGGGTACACGAGTATATACCTAGATGTATAGTACATGTACGCTATGGACAGCCCCTATAAGAGGGTACACGAGTATATACCTAGACATATAGTACATGGACGCTATGGAAAGCCCCTATAAGAGGGTACACGAGTATATACCTAGATGTATAGTACATGTACGCTATGGATAGCCCCTATATGAGGGTACACGAGTATATACCTAGATGTATAGTACATGTACGCTATGGATAGCCCCTATAAGAGGGTACACGAGTATATACCTAGATGTATAGTACATGTACGCTATGGATAGCCCCTATAAGAGGGTACATGACTATATACCTAGACGTATAGTACATGTACGCTATGGATGGCCCCTATAAGAGGGTACACGAGTATATACCTAGATGTATAGTACATGTACGCTATGGATAGCCCCTATAAGAGGGTACACGAGTATATACCTAGATGTATTGTACATGGACGCTATGGATAGCCCCTATATGAGGGTACACGAGTATATACCTAGATGTATAGTACATGTACGCTATGGATAGCCCCTATAAGAGGGTACACGAGTATATACCTAGACGTATAGTACATGTACGCTATGGATAGCCCCTATAAGAGGGTACACGACTATATACCTAGACGTATAGTACATGTACGCTATGGATAGCCCCTATAAGAGGGTACATGACTATATACCTAGACGTATAGTACATGTACGCTATGGATGGCCCCTATAAGAGGGTACATGACTATATACCTAGACGTATAGTACATGTACGCTATGGATAGCCCCTATAAGAGGGTACACGAGTATATACCTAGATGTATAGTACATGTACGCTATGGATAGCCCCTATAAGAGGGTACATGACTATATACCTAGACGTATAGTACATGTACGCTATGGATAGCCCCTATAAGAGGGTACACGAGTATATACCTAGACGTATAGTACATGGACGCTATGGATAGCCCCTATAAGAGGGTACACGAGTATATACCTAGACGTATAGTACATGTACGCTATGGATAGCCCCTATAAGAGGGTACACGACTATATACCTAGACGTATAGTACATGTACGCTATGGATAGCCCCTATAAGAGGGTACATGACTATATACCTAGACGTATAGTACATGTACGCTATGGATGGCCCCTATAAGAGGGTACATGACTATATACCTAGACGTATAGTACATGTACGCTATGGATAGCCCCTATAAGAGGGTACATGACTATATACCTAGACGTATAGTACATGTACGCTATGGATAGCCCCTATAAGAGGGTACACGAGTATATACCTAGACGTATAGTACATGGACGCTATGGATAGCCCCTATAAGAGGGTACACGAGTATATACCTAGATGTATAGTACATGTACGCTATGGATAGCCCCTATAAGAGGGTACACGAGTATATACCTAGATGTATTGTACATGGACGCTATATTGCGGTCACTAACTTGCTCCTCACAAGTGGCTGCAGACGTCGCTCACAGTACCGCACATAAAGCGCAGCCGCAGCTCTGATGTGGGCTCTGTACAGATCCAGCAATGCCAGAGCCGCACGTGTGTGCAGGCCCGGCCTGAGCTGAGCTGGCACCGAGCTCCTCCACTAGTTGCAGGCTTTGCCGTTCGCTCTTCGTTCATATAACTTTGTGCACAGTAACCATCCCCGCCAATACCCAGTGTCGCATCCTGAGCCCATCTGCCAGTTGGCACCGCATCTTACCGCTCGGTGCTTTCCTCGCCAGACCTGATGCATGGCCTTCCCCAGCTCCTCCGTTCTTCTACTGCCTTTACATGCCGAGGCTCCCGGGAGGTGCCATCATGCAGCTAGCTGAGCGTGAGAGCCGAGCGTTTCCGGAAACTACCGAAGTGACGTTTCCTGGTGAAGCCGAAGGCTGACGGAAAAGGACGAACGTAACCGAGTGGAACGATAGAGCGGAAGTGTCCATTCTAGAGAAGCCGAAAGACAACCTTATGGTGGGCTGTTACGCGATAGGGCATCCTTCTCCCATTCTAGGTGGTGGAACTAAAAACATATACGGTAACTTACATTTCACACTGGAAGAGGCTACTTGAAATTCCAGTAAAGTGATACATGAACAACGCCATCATATTTCAAGTGGCAGTCCATAAATAATGCCCCCTTTCTGCCCCAAAACAGTAACAAGCACCCCTTATGTCCACACTCTATTGAAATAACCACCTTTATATCACTTCATAGATTTTTACACCCCCTCATCAGTTATTATAGTCCCTGCTTATAAATAATAGTCTCTTCATATAAGCAGTGCCCCAGATCAGTAATAGCCCCCTCTCATAAATAATAGCCCCATTTCCCTCTTAGAAAAAGTAACCACATTGTAACGTCTCCCCTTATTATAGGCCTATTATAAATAGTTCTAACTTTTTAAATAATAGCCCCCTTATATATAATAGTTTCTCTCCTATAATAGCCTCCTTATATATAATAACAGTTCCCTGTGTATATATAACAGGCACCTCCTTTTATATAATAGTTCCTCCCTTATACATAATAGCCCCTAATATAACAGTCTCCCCCTTATAACAGCCCCATTATATATAATAGATCCTCTCCTATAGTAGCCCCTCTTATATATAACAGTCCTCCCTTTATGATAACGCCCCCTTATATATAATTCCTCTCTTATAATAGTGCTCCTTATATATAATAGCTCCTCTCCTGTAATAGTCCCACTTAGAATAGCCCATTTATGTTTAATAGCCCCCCTTATATATCAGTCTCCAGTTTATAACACTCTCATTATATATATTTCCTCTCCTATAGTAGCCTCCTTCAATATAACAGTTACCCCTTTATAATAGACCCCTTATCTATAATTCCTCTCTTATAATAGCACTTCGTATATATAATAGTTCCTTTCCTATAGTAGCCCCCTTATATATAACTGTCCCCCTTAAAATAGGCCACTTATATTTAACAGCCACCTTTATATATAACAGTTTCCCCTTAACAACAGCCCCCCTAATATATAACAGTCTCCCCCTTATAATAGTCTCCCTTGCATATAATAATCCCTCTCTTAAAATAACATAGTCCTTTAATAGTCCCACAGTGGGAAAATTTCAGAACACTGACGCTATATATAATAGTTCTGTTATTATAAATACTAGCCCCTTATACTTAATAGTTCCCCTACTATAAATATTATCCCCCCTATAAATAATATTTGCCTCCTTAGCAGGTAATCCTTATCCCTTACCATAAAACAATACATTTCGTACTCCCCTTACCGCACTCCCAGTATGAGCGGAGCAGCCGCAGACTCTCCCTGTATTAATGGTGCAGGTGACACGATGCTGTGACATCATCACGCCATTTGCGCCACGGCGTCCTGTGTGATACCGGCATTCTTTTATGATAGAGCAGAGACTTTTCAGTTCCCTGCTCTGTAATAGAATTAAGCAGTATCAGCCTGCACAGCACGCCGATACAGCTGTGGAGCTCCCTGGATTTTGAGGGACCCCCTTGTGGACAGGGCCCTGGGCAATTGTCCAGTTTGCCCCTTCCTAACGCCGGCCCTGGTCATTGTAATAGATTAGGGGGCCCTGCTCATTTTCTGGAAAAGGAACATCACCAATATAACCCCCTATCCCCCCAGCCCCCCCTCCACCCCATCATACTTGCCTATTTTCCTTCCAGACTTCCCACTACGGGACGGCGGCTCCTCTTGTATGACGTCTGCCAGTGCATGCGCAAGCCAAAGGAGCCTTCCACGCTTGCCCAGTAGAGGTGGGTTGCTGCCTGTAGCCAAGGACAGCATTAGGGGGTGGGGGGGGGGGGCAAGCTGGGCAAATGTCCAGGGTCCAGGACTCCAAAGGGGCCCTGTGATCTGCAGCACCAGACCTTTGGTCTGTCGCTCCGGATCAGGGGAGCCCTAGTCCCGTGAATATACTGTGCACATGGAGATCTATTATGGAGCTGGGAGTTTTAGTCCCTGCTCCATAATAGATCACTACATAGAAGACGGAGCAAGGACATTGTGGTGACGTCATCACTGGTCCTTCGCCAGAGGAAACAAGCAGGGAGAGACTTCAACCTCAGGATACAGCAGGGAGCCTGGGAAAGTGAGTAAAGGTTTATTATTTTGACAAATTAAAGGGGCTTATTATTGATAAGGGGGCAGATATTTACCAAAAGGGATTAGTTTTAATACTTGCAGGGCAATTTGTAAGGTGAGGGGGCTATTTATAAGGAGGATTTATTGTTAATATCTATTATATAAGGATGTGGAGGGGGGCTAGTTACCCTACCTTTATTAACAATAGATCATCCTTATAACCCCCCATTTATTATGAATAGTTCCTTTCTATACCCCCCTTATAATAGTTCCCCCATTTATTATAAATAGCATATAAACATATATATATATATATATATATATATATATATATATATATGTTACTATCCTATTAATATTATAAATGTGAAATGTTTGTGGGTTTGTGACTTTGGATGTTTGGCGGTCAATCACGCAAAACCCGCTCCACCGATTTGGCTGAAATTTTCCACAAACATAGGCACTACACTCGATTGCGCAATAGGCTACTTATCGTCACAATAGCGCACATACGTTTTCCCCAGGACCCCCACAAAACCCAAACTCACATCACTATCTCTGCAATCTCACACAGTTTGGACCATAGCAAGCCACAAAATTCATATTACCCTCTACAGCAGAGGTCAGCTACCCTGGCACACGTGCCAAGCGTGGCACTCCTGCCATATTTCACTGGCACGCCAGCAGCACAGGACCTGCAAGAGTTAAATGAAGTCCGAGCGTCCCTTCAGTGCTCTCCTAGAGCTGAGGCATAAGGACACTCCCCTTTGAGAGGGGTGCAGGAAACCCAGGGGGTGGAGCTTAATCGCTCAAGTCTCTGCCTGCTATAGTGGTCTGCATCCTGCAAAGTCTGCCCGAGAAGGAGAGGAAGCTGCTAGCAAACTGAAAGTAAGAAACACACAGCTCCCTTCCTTTAGTTCCTATTCTCATTAATGTCAGGCATTTGGGGTTATTAGTTTAGTGTTAGTAACTCCATGTACCTCACATTAATAGGAATAAACCCCATCATGTCCCTTATATTTATCCCTGTGTGCCCCATATAAAGGTTACTAATATGTGAGACATGGAGGTACTAATAAAAGACCTCAATAATGAAGATACTTAATTATTACCTCCGAGTCTCTCACATATCAGTAACTAGAGATGAGTGAGTACTGTTGGGATCAGCCGATCCGAACAGCACACTCCATAGAAATGAATGGATGCACCTGGTACTTCCGCTTGGACGTAGCTGGTGAACTTAACCCCGCGCATGCCGGCTATGTCCATTCATTTCTATGCGAGCGTGCTGTTCGGATCGGCTGATCCGAACAGTACTCACTCATCTCTATCAGTAACTCTTACACAGGGGTTAATGTGAGGGACATTATGGGGTTAATTGCTATTAATAAGAGGCACATGGAGTTACTAAACTGTCATGCACAGGGCCAGACTTTATGCTGCTTGTTCAAGAGTATTCTGTGCCCAAAACTTACATGTACTGGCGGAAAATAACAAATCATACAATGTCGTATATCGAAGTATATTAACTTGAAATACCTCTGTCCCAAAGACACTATGTACAGTTTATACCAACACCGTATAGCAGCTGAACTACAAATTACATTCAACACAAAAGTCTCATGTATTCTCTGGATTACAGAAAAAACAAGATACAAAGTTACATTTTATATCCCTTACCTTATACACACTACTAAAACCTTACCCGCGCCTGTATATACCCACTTCTACAATCACCGCAGACGAAGTCACGGGTACCAGCTAGTTAATAATAAGGGCGGGTGAGGGAATATTAATAAGGGAGCTATATATATAAAAGGAGGGACAATTATTAATAAGGCTAGGGGAACTTTTATATATAGGGGGCTATTTATAAGGAGGGACTATTAATAATAAACCCAGCTGGGGAATTATAATTAATAAGGAGGGATTATTATTAATGAGGCTGAGGAAAGTATTATTTATAAAGAGGGTGGCTATTTGTAGGAATGAACTATTGCTTATAAGGGGAAACTATTCCTGATGGGGCAGTATTATTTATAAGAACAAACTATTATTAGTAAGGTGGCACTATTATTCATAAGCATGGCCTATTATTCATAAAGGGACGCTATAATAACTCATAAGACAATACAAAAGGTGGGGATTTCTATTTCAGAAAGGGGGGTTGTTATTACTGGGGGCAGAAAAGAGTATTATTAATTCACTATTTTAAAAGGAGTTTTTAGCCGCAAACTGATTTTTGATACTGATGACTTTTCCACAGAATCCACAGGACAGGACATCAGTCTGTGATCTGTTGGGTCTGATTGTTGTAGCTGCCTCCATGTCCTGACAGTTTATAGTGGAGAGGATGCAGCACCGCTACTATTCAAGTAATAGGACTGGCACAGCAGCGCCATCCACTGTATAGTGGTGGCTCTGGGTAATTGCAGCACCGCTCCTATTACTTGAATAGTAGTGGTGCTGATCCTGTCCACAAGCAGGGTCTGGTACCTGGAAGCTGCTAGTACATCTGATCTGTGTGGGGTTCAGTTGTGGAACCCTGACATTATACAGTATACTGACTTACTGATGAGCTGTCCTGTGGATAAATTATATACTGACATACCGATGAGCCATTCTGTGGCTAGGTTATCAATATAAAAGAATCAATTTGGGGCCAGAAAACCTTTTAATTGATGTGATGTTCATTAGGTTAGGAGTCTGTGTAGTGCATGGCTATGGTCTTTGATTCACAGTTTCACAACTATATATATCTTTACTATTTTTTTTGTATTCCTGATCTTTTGAAACTATATCAATGCCGCTGGAAGCGCAGCCCTGACTTCTGAAATGACTGAATATGATGGTGTTGGTATGTCAGGTTATGGGAGCCCCGCTTTTAGTTTCGCCCAGAGCCCCACTTTATCTAAAACCGGCCCTGCTTGTAGTGCAGCGCATGGGACTATTGCCCATTCACTGGCAGGGTCAAAGAAGAGGAGAAGCCGTCCCACGAAAGGAAGTTTTGAAGGAAGGACAGGTAAGTATGATGGGGTGGGTGGGCATGAATTAGTTGGGAAGGGCTATTAGTGGGCAGGATAGCTAGGGAGAGGGATGTGAGAGGGATGTAGTGTGAATAAGCCTACAACTACCATGATGCATTTCATGAGCTAAGGTATGGTTCACATCTGCGTTCAGTATTCCGTTAGGGGAGGGAGGAAGGGAGATTGAGTAAACTGCAATGCATCATGGTAGCTGTAGGCTAAGACAGCAGGAGGCAACCCATGTAAATAAATGCAGAGGATACCATGAGCTCCGAGAGAAACCCAGAAATCACTCAAAATACTGCTAAAGGTATTTGGGTGCACTTATCATCCCATTATATTTTGTAAGGGGCCACTGGGGATATATATTAACCCTTCCCGCCAGTGACATTTTTCGATTCTCTTTTTTAACTCCCTGCCTTCCAAACCCCATAACATTTTTATTTTGCTTCACAGAGCCATACGAGGACTTAACGCTTGCGAGACAAATTGTTGTGGTAATGGTATAATGTATTATTCTGTACTGGGACGCTGGGAAAAGTTCAGAATTGGGTAGAATTGGAGACAAAGTGCATTTCTGCAGCTTTCTTATGGGCTTCATTTTTACGGCATTCACTGTGCAGCCAAAATGACATATCACCTCTATTTTATGTTTTACGGTTCCGGGAATACCAAATTTATATGGTTTTATTTACATTTTAACCCCTTAAAAAAATCTAAAACTTTGAAAAAAATGTTTTTTGTTTTTTTTTCTAAAAGTCTCCATATTCTGACACCCGTAACTCAAATGTCTATAGTTTTGACCACCTTTTACTCAATTTTTTTTTTTATCAGAGGCAAAACAGTAAAAAAAAAAAGGTGGTTCGGCTCATTGTTGACACTGCGTTTCTATGGCCACTGGGCTTATCTGCTCATTTCCCAAGTGATGTAACTTCCTGCTCTCAGGGAGGAGGGAGGGTCTGACAAGCAACGGAGCTCCTCAGATAGGGGAGAGGGGAGGTGAGAGCTCTGGGATTACTGTGCTGTCTATCTTCAGTTTTTCCACTTATCAGCTGGTTTAATTGAATTTAGCTGATAAGGGCTGAGATAGGGAGTCAGTTACCTCTGTATGTAATGCAAGCTGACTCAAATCCAGCTCTGCTACATCAGTTTCCACATCAGCGTCATACTGTGGATCATAGCAGATAACAGAGCAAGTGAAACCCCTCCCACCAATGTGCCAAGAAATCCAGAAAGTGAAGAGAGCACAGAGCCTGTAGGCTGCAGAGCAAGAGTTATGGTAATACCCCTTTAAGGTCTGCAGACCAGGCATTTTCTGACACAGGAATACCTAATGTTTCACAGTATTGAAGTACTTTTATATGTGTTCTAGGGAAAGGAAAGGGGGGTGGGGGTGATTTAATTTTTCAATTTATTTATTTTTTTTTAAATTGCACTTATAATTATTATTGCACACTAGTGGTCTTGAACACCAGAGAGCCTGATCACTAATGCAATGTATTACAATGCTAATGCATTGCAAAATATTGACACTTCTATTACAAGTTACGTTGAGCATCCTGCAATAGAAGGTAATGGGGGTGTTCAGAAAGCTCCCTGCTGTCATGGTAATGGGACTGTGATAGGGCACAAAGGGACATGATAGGAATGAGCAAAATCAATTGGTGGGGTCAGGGCACATCTTAACAAAAATAATAATAATAATAATAATAATAATCTGCAGATAGTCTACTTATATGTCCTCCTGAAAGTTGGGAGATATGTCTAATTGTAAAGGGAGAAGGTTTGCACTGGGCCTACCAATGTGTTAACATTTCTATGTTCACATAGCCATAGCCAAGTGTTACTATTATGTGATACACCATGCTTCCTGGGAGTTAATGAGGCGGGTAAATAATGGAGTTACTTACTATTAGGCTAAGGCCTCACATAGCGTCCCACAGCAAAAAAGCTCTGTGGGAAAAACCGTGCCAGCAATGCATTGCAATTTTTCCTGCAGCACTTTTCACAGAAAGTCATAGATTGTAAGCTCTTGTGAGCAGGGCCCTCAGTCCCATTGTGTGAATTGACTATTGCTCTGTAATTTATCTTTTTGTCTGTACTTAAAGGGGTTGTATAGACAAAAATGAACAACCCCTTTAAAGGGCTTTTCCCATTTCCCCGCACTTTCTGGTTCTTCTGCTCAACGGGTTTATTCCAGAGTTCCACTGAAGCCACTGATTGGCCTCAGTGGTCACGTGATGTTACTACCTGTGAGATCTCAAGTCTTTTCATGAGATCTGCTGAGGCCAATCAGCCTCTTCAAGTAGAACTCAGGAAAGACCCAGCAGAAGAACCAGGAAGTTTCGGGAGGACACCAGAGCATCGGGGACAAGTATGTATGATTTTTCTTTACATTTTTTCACTGCACCTAGCTGATTGAAAAGTTAAAGGAGTTTTCCAATTTTTGTCCAGTATGTTGGCACTATATAAATAAAATGTATTATTATCTTTTCTGTCCTAATATTACAGAAATGTTATGTTTAATCAATGTTTATAAATGTAATGTTTAATTTTTCATACATGAATAAATACAAAAGTATAACATAAGATTATAGAAGAATAGGCAGGCCAAGCAACCTGCAAAACAAATGGTGCAATCAAAAGTAATCACCATAAAATGGTGCAGAGGAGGTCCAGTGCAAAGTATGCCTCATGAAGGACAGTTAGTATTGTTATGCAGAACATAATGGGTGAGGTGCACAATTAACCTAATATGGAGAAATCATTGGAGCCGTTCACCACCAGGTCCTCCATCCTTCGTATGCAAATAAACTCCTGAAGCCATTCCAGTAGTGTGGGGGCTATTGAACTACACCAGTGCCTGGGGATTACTGATCTGACAGCCATGAGGAGGTATAGCAGGAGGTCCCCTTCACCTTAGAAAGCAAGTTGAGGTGAGGGCACAAGGGAGCAAACATAGAAGACCAGGAGGGTTGTATCGTTGCAGATACCACCAAATGTGGAAAATAGAACCCCACTCAGAACCACAGCACCAGAAACGGTCGGAGACACTTGGATAGAATCTGTGGAGGTGGTTTGGACAATGATAAATAACAGCAATAAGGTGCACAACAATGCCGTTAACTCCCCAGGTCAAGGTAGAGAACCACTATCACCAGAATATTATTATGCAAATCTGTCTCCCAAGATGTAAACAGGGAGACAGTGCCTCTGTTATGCTGCCCTGTATAGCAAGCACCCTGAACAACATGCCCGACTTCCCAGAAGCCTTTACTGCATGATGCAAGGTTATAACCAAATCAATTTCTCAGCGGCACCATTTCTGTCTCTTTGGACTTCATCAGCGCAGCCTAGAGAGAATTGATTTGGTTTAAGTGAGAGGCTGAAAGACCAGATTGTGGGGATAACGTCTTTCCTTAGGGAGAGACCACCTTCTCAGGTGTGTGGAGACTTATACAGCCATAGTTGCTCTTCAGCCTCTCACTTAAACCAAATCAATTCTCTCTAGGCTGCACTGATGAAGTCCAAAGAGACAGAAACGGTGCCGTCCGTAGCTGAGAAATTGATTTGGTTATAACCTTGCATCATCAGATTTGCATATTCTTCCCATGTTTCTTGAGTCTAAGCAACTCCCCTCACTGCTATAATTTGGAGTTTGTTTTGCCTTGCACCACTGTGCTTTGGTAATCTATTTGAGAAACATTATCATATCTCAAATTATTATGAATACTAGCATAGTATGATGAGAGGTACCTTTGTACCTCAAAACGCGTAAGAACATTTAGGGTCCACCATAGTGGTTTCCTCACGTACTATTTTATACTCCTGTTGTTTTAGGGGTTTATATGAAATGTTAAGTTTTAAATTTTTCATCAGTGCTTTGCACAATGATACCAGCAAGTCTAGAATCTTGAAGTTCTTCTCTTGGGCGCTGTAGGGCAGGCGAAAGGCATAACTGAAGATTATCCTCCCAAGACCTGGTGTAAGAGGTTGGCATAGATTGTCAACACTGTCAGGAGAGTACCATAGTGAAGAGAAAGGGCCCACATGGGAGTCTTCACCTGCAGATAGACACTTTCCAGCAGAATAGGGCTAGAGGAACAAGTGGAAGGAGAAAGTATTTCCGTAGGAAGCCAAGAAGTTGGTTATACTACAGCCAGGACAAGGGAGATTGGGGTTAGAGGCCCATAGTTGCGCGAAGGAAGAGAAGGACACGGCACGGTCCCAGCTACTCAACCCAGCTGCACATTGTTTAAATCGATCAATCATAGAAATTAATGAAATGAGCAACCTGGTGATAACATAACGTTATGGAAAGTTGGGCTCATCCTGGCCATTAGTCCATTTTTGGTTACAGAATCCCACAGGGATAAGAAATGTGGGGAAAGACAAAAGTTGGGTGGGAGCAATGGCAAGGATGCAAGGTGTACGGAGAGCAGGACTCCTTCAATGGACCCTCATTGATTTCCAAGCATCTACAGTCCTATGAAAAAGTTTGGGCACCCCTATTAATCTTAATCATTTTTAGTTCTAAATATTTTGGTGTTTGCAACAGCCATTTCAGTTTGATATATCTAATAACTAATGGACACAGTAATATTTCAGGATTGAAATGAGGTTTATTGTAGTAACAGAAAATGTGCAATATGCATTAAACCAAAATTTGACCGGTGCAAAAGTATGGGCACCTCAACAGAAAAGTAACATTAATATTTAGTAGATCTTCCTTTTGCAAAGATAACAGCCTCTAGTCGCTTCCTGTAGTTTTTAATCAGTTCCTGGATGAAGGGATTTTGGACCATTCCTCTTTACAAAACAATTCAAGTTCAGTTAAGTTTGATGGTCGCCGAGCATGGACAGCCCGCTCTCAAATGATCTGAAAACAAAGATTGTTCAACGTAGTTGTTCAGAAGAAGGATACAAAAAGTTGTCTCAGAGATTTAACCTGTCAGTTTCCACTATGAGGAACATAGTAAGGAAATGGAAGACCACAGGGACAGTTGTTGTTAAGCTCAGAAGTGGCAGGCCAAGAAAAATATCAGAAAGGCAGAGAAGAAGAATGGTGAGAACAGTCAAGGACAATCCATAGACCACCTCCAAAGAGCTGCAGCATCATCTTGCTGCAGATGGTATCACTGTGCATCGGTCAAAAATACAACATACTTTGCACAAGGAGAAGCTGTATGGGAGAGTGATGAGAAAGAAGCTGTTTCTGCAAGAACGCCACAAACAGAGTCGCCTGAGGTATGCAAAAGCACATTTGGACAAGCCAGCTTCATTTTAGAAGAAGGTCCTGTGGACTGATGAAACAAAGATTGAGTTGTTTGGTCATACAAAAAGGCGTTGTGCATAGCGTAAAAAAAAACAGCATTCCAAGAAAAACACTCGCTACCCACTGTAAAATTTGGTGGAGGTTCCATCATGCTTTGGGGCTGTGTGGCCAATGCCAGCACCGGGAATCTTGTTAAAGTTGAGGATCGCATGGATTCCACTCAGTATCAGCAGATTCTTGAGAATAATGTTCAAGAATCAGTGATGAAGTTGAAGTTACACCGGGTATGAATATTTCAGCAAGACAATGATCCAAAACAAATCGACTCAGGCATTCATGCAGAGGAACAATTACAATGTTCTGGAATGGCCATCCCAGTCCCCAGACATGAATATCATTGAACATCTGTGGGATGATTTGAAGCGGGCTGTCTATCTGCTGATACTGAGTGGAATCCATGCGATCCTCAACTTTAACAAGATTCCCGGTGCTGCCCGTCTGAAGTTTGCTAGAGAGCATTTGGATGATCCAGAAGAGTATTGGGAGAATGTCCTATGGTCTGATGAAACCAAACTGGAACTGTATGGTAGAAACACAACTTTTCGTGTTTGGAGGAAAAAGAATACTGAGTTGCATCCATCAAACACCATACCTACTGTAAAGCATGGGGGTGGAAACATCATGCTTTGGGGCTGTTTCTCTGCAAAGGGGCCAGGACGACTGATCCGGGTACATGAAAGAATGAATGGGGCCATGTATCGTGAGATTTTGAGTGCAAACCTCCTTCCATCAGCAAGGGCATTGAAGATGAAACGTGGCTGGGTCTTTCAACATGACAATGATCCAAAGCACACCGCCAGGGCAACGAAGGAGTGGCTTTGTAAGAAGCATTTCAAGGTCCTGGAGTGGCCTAGCCAGTCTCCAGATCTCAACCCTATAGAAAACCTTTGGAGGGAGTTGAAAGTCCGTGTTGCCAAGCGACAGCCCCAAAACATCACTGCTCTAGAGGAGATCTGCATGGAGGAATGGGCCAACATACCCACAACAGTGTGTGCCAACCTTGTGAAGACTTACAGAAAACGTTTGACCTCTGTCATTGCCAACAAATGATATATAACAAAGTATTGAGATGAAATTTTGTTACTGACCAAATACTTATTTTCCACCATAATTTGCAAATAAATTCTTACAAAATCAGACAATGTGATTTTCTGGATTTGTTTTCTCATTTTGTCTCTCATAGTTGAGGTCTACCTATCATGTAAATTACAGACGCCTCTCATCTTTTTAAGTGGTGGAACTTGCACTATTGGTGACTGACTAAATACTTTTTTGCCCCACTGTAGTACAATAAACCTCATTTCAATCCTGAAATATTACTGTGTCCATCAGTTATTAGATATATCAAACTGAAATGGCTGTTGCAAACACCAAAATATTTAGAACTAAAAATGATTAAGATTAATAGGGGTGCCCAAACTTTTTCATAGGACTGTATTTGAGTGGGATTGTCATTTGAAGGGGAATTGAGAAGCTAGGTGGGCATCCTCTGCTGATGGCAAGGTGACATTAAGGGCCTCGCCGAAATTTGTGCAAAATGTACGGAAAGGAAATGCAAGGTTGGGTAATATAAAGCAATAGGTCGTCTGCATATAACGCCGTCTTGACCTGTCAAATTCCCATCTGGAGACTGCATACACAGATACACCACCACAGGGCCACCACCAGGTGTTCCTTGACCAGGGCGTAGAAAAGAGAGACAAAGGACATACCTAACCGCACTGGGAGCAAGTTGGAGAGGATACCAAGTGCGAGCACCCTAGCAATGGTATCACTATAGAGGGATAGGATTTTACCCAGAAAACCAGGACCATTCCCTAGCTATTCCAGAGTGCCCCAGGAAGTCCAAACGCACGCGGTTAAAGGCATAGAGGGATGCCGTCCTAATAAAATCAACTTGATCTGTGTGAATCAAGCCTGGCATCAAGGGGGAGAGCCGATTAGTGAACAATTTAGCATATAACTTAACGTCGACAGTAATAAGCAATCAATATTGACTGATAGTTGGCACAGCTGGTGCTGTCATTACCCATTTTTTTCTGTAGAGACTCTGGTTCAAGATCTGCATAGTGATCACGGATGTAATACAGGTTGTGAAAATATGTACAGAAAGTCTCCACAATGTCAACAATATTATGGACCTCCCTTCTGTCTCTTTTCTGCATCTGAGGTATGTAGGTCAGAGATGTGCAGGGATTTAGGTGCCAAGCTAGGGAGCGACCGCATTTATCAGCAAATTTGTAGTAAGTTTTCTTAGTTTTTTTTCATATACATTTAATTGAGGAAGGATCAACACTCCTCCTTTGAGGTATTGAGGAGCTCATTAACCACCTAGCAGTCCTGAGTGTTCTTTTGGCCTGTTTCAAGGGCGTGGATCTTAGCTAGTATCTAAAATTTTAGACTTCTTAGAAGCAGATCTAGATCTTAAACCAAACAGCTGTTAGGTACAAATTGTGGCCTTAGGATCCTTTTTTGCCACTGATCTGGCTAACCATGCTAGGGTTCATTAAAGCCACTAGTAGACTTTCTCCACAAGTGCGTAATCTTACACTCTCCTGGGATTTATCTGTTGTTCTTAATGGACTTTGCAAACATCTGTTTGATCCCTTAGACCAGAGGTTCTCAAACTTATTTTGTCTACCGCCCACTTCGAGAATTAATTATTTTCTAGCGCCCCCCCCCCCCATTTTTTTAGCGGCTAAATTCACTTGTTTTCGTAATATCGTCGAATGACATGACTTTTATATGAGGCAGCGGGCGGGCCTAGTATTTCGAGAATGGACGAGAAACTTCTTGCTTCGCATTGGAGCTTACCGCCATCTATGGTACAGTTTGACAACTTTTGGACAGGAAATAGTTACTGTCTAGTCCCCTAGATGGCGTTACACGAGGAAATGCGCATTAAGCGTAAAGGAGCGGTAAAGTTTGTGTTAAAAGCAAAAAAAACAATTTTAAAGGGGTAGCCTCATGAAGCTTGATCTGCCTTCTAAGCTGCCTAAAAATCTTCTTTCTTCCTGTTTGCTCGCCTCAATTAGCCCCGCCCCCAAATTAGCATGTAGCTCTGCCCACCACATATCGTGATCCTATGGGATGACTGAAGGGCCTGTGATGTCATCAAAAGGTCCTGTAGACTTGGATTTACCTTGTACGGAGTTTCCTAAAGGACCTGGCTCCTCTGCTCACTAGCAGCCTGCTCTATATAATAAAGACCAGGTCCTTTAGCCCAGTAGGATTTAGACTGCTTTATATAAGAAAGCAGCACTTATTCCACCCCCCCCCCCCCCCCCTCTATCTCACAGTAGGGAGCTAGGTGATGTGTATGTGATGTGTATGTGTGGTGCAGACACAGGCTGGCTCCGTACACTCAGCCCCCCCTCTCTCCCCCCACACAGCAGGGAGCTACGTCATGTGGCTCCCTCAGCAATGAGCAGGGGGCCAGGTGCTAGTGTCCATAATGAAGTGAATAAGGTAAGATAGTGGACAAACAAAGCCGTTTTGCTGAAGCAATGTATTTAGGAAAAGTCTTACATCCACATTAACAAGCAGTATAGATAGAATCATTGTTATGATACCACCCCTTTAAATTAGCCATCGCCCCCCCTAAACCGCTTCAACGCCCCCCAATCTTCTCTGTGCCCTTTACTGCCCCCCTATAGGCCTCTAGCGCCCACAAGGGGGCGTTATCGCCCACTTTGAGAAAGACTGCCTTAGACCAAATTGATCATAGAAGACTGCCTTGGTGGTGGCCATCGGTACTGCTAGAAGAGTAAGTGAGCTTCAGGCTCTTTCCATTAGGGAACCGTGTTTGAGAATTCAAGAAGACCACATCATTCTGAAGCTGGATTCACCTTTTTTTTATCCAAAGTTGTGTCTGAGTTCCACATGTTCCATGATTATAGTTATTTTATCTTTCTGTCAAAATCCTTCTAATGCTAGGGAAGCAGAGTTCCATTCTCTGGCTGTCTGATGAGTCATATGATGAAATCTTCAGCATACATTCAAATGATAGTGTTTAATGGACATCACACAGCATCATTAAATTTAATATTGGTGAATGGTGGCTATTCACATGACCATGATTTTGATGGTCTGTTGTAATGGACTTTCAAAATATAGATTGTCCTATTTCTGGGCACCCTCTAGGTACAAGTCGGCTGTGAAGAATGGACATTTTTGCACCTTAGTCGTCTGAATGTAGCCTTAGCTGGAATTGTTACTATCACCACCGCACCCCCCTCTTGCTCTGATGACACATTGTCACTCTGACCTTATTGGTAGGTCCAATCCGCAAAAGAATCACCATCGGCAATGTCATTGTCTTCCTTGCTTTTTTCTGACTTCTGACTACTCCTCTTCCTATAATCCTTTAGTCCTATTAAAATATAGGTGTTGTTTTCCAAATAGCATTAGGAGGAATTGTTTTGGATCATACAGAGATGATCACACATCTGTCCCCCTAGCCTGAGTATCACTAAGTAGCTCTTACTCTTCCTGCCCACATAATCTTATATTCTGTATTTGACATAAACACAGTAACCTGTAACTATTGGATCTTGCACAGTGCTTGAATGTAAGAGGAGTAAATGAGTGATTTTTAAGGCCTACTTGGGGCCAGGAATACAGTTAGTTCTGATACTTTTGTACCAAGATACTGAACTGAAGAATTATAATCTTTGTTATACACAATACCCAATAAGTGGAAGGAGCTGCATCGGGTTCTTAAAAGGAGTCTGAAAATTAACAGAAAAATGTTTCGTCTGGCTTCAATAAATAAAGATTTCACCCATTGAACCCTTGCTGGTAAGTGCTGATCTTTTCATTGGTCCTGCAAATGGATTCTTAAAAGAAGTAAACTGGTCATAAACCTAATGACAGCACCTTGTTGAATTCTACATAGTAGCGTAATAAGAGGTACGCTAGCCAGCTGGAAAAGACCAGGGCCCTGAACCATCACGATAGCGAACACAGACCCCAGCAGTGATGTCTGGGGCATGTGACCACGTTGCCTGGCAGAAGAGGACCAAGAAAGATACTGAAGAGAGCTGGACAGAGTGAGAATGGCCAGTAGAGGTGAGGTAAGGTAAGTATAAGTGTTTGCTTTTTTAATTTTTAATCTCTTCCCCTGGACCTCTACTTATTATATTCTGGGGTCTCAGCAGTATAATAATATCACTGTCTTTAGGGGGGCTCTTGGGAGAATATAATACTTTGTGGGGACTACTGTGGAGCATATAATACTTTGGGGGGGGATTACTCTCGAGCATATAATACTGTGAGGGTGTCTGTGGAGCATATATTACTGTTTGGGGGCCACTGTGTAGCGTATAATACTGCGTGGGGGCCACTGTGGAGCATATAATACTGTGTGGGGGCCACTGTGGAGCATATAATACTGTGTGGGGGCCACTGTGGAGCACATAATACTGTGTGGGAGCCACTTTGGGGCATATAATACTGTATAGGGGCCACTTTGGGACATATAATACTGTGTTGGGCCCACTGTGGAAGCATATAATATTGTGTGCAGGCCACTCTGCAGCATATTATACTGTCCTAGTAATGTTTACATGATGGGCGCTGCACTGCTCACTCACCGTATTCTTGATAACTGCAGTTGTGAGTACTAAAGCTGTACCCTTTCAAATATCTGAGATACTGCTGCAGCACCTTTAACCATCACAATCAAGAATTCACTCCAGGGATGGGGTAGGGGGCCCCAGACAAAAGTTTGCTCAGGGGCTGGGGCCACACAGGGGCTCAGTGGTTAGCACTGCAGCGCTGGAGCCCTGGGCTCGAATCCCCCCAAGGGCAAAAAAACATCTGCAAGAGTTTGTATGTTCTCCCCGTGCTTCCCTGGATTTCCATCCCATACTCCAAAGACATACTAATAGGGAAAAAAAAAGTTTGCACAGGGGCCCACAAGACTTTTCTTCTGATTCTACAGTCTTCAAATGTGCATCTGTTATTTAGCTTTGGAGTCTCATTTTCATGTAATTCAACATTTTATTCTATACAGATGAGGTGGAGTGCTTTGGGGGTGTGCCTTAGGGCTCATTCACATCTGCGCCCGGCACTCCGTTATTCAGGTTTCCGTTGAGACGGAAACCTGCAGGATTCTTTCTCACCCATTCATTTGAATGGGTGAGAAAGCTGTCCGGCCATGAGCGGCGGTGAGCGTTTTATGCTCTCCGCCGCGAAACCGGGTTTTTTAATCCAGACACAGAGTCGGACATGCAGTACTCTGTGTCCGGATTAAAAAAAATGGTTTCGCGGCGGAGAGCCTAAAACGCCCACCGCCGCTCACGGCCGGACCCGGTCTGAGCTTTCCGTCTTCTGCCATGCAGAAGACGGAAACCACAGAACGGAGACCAGAACGCAGTTGTGAAACTAGCGTTAGCTTGCCTGGGCTTCTGTCTCAGCTCTAGATTTCCAGACAAAGAACTCTTACTTACTTTTATTTGCATATGAATAACATGGCAGTTGGCATAACAATGGGGCTCCAAAGTTTAATAACAGAGGCATGTTTGGAAACTGTAGAAACACCTATGATTCTATTAAGTTTTCTAATCAATTCACTGCTGACAGGCTCTCTTTAAAAAAAAAAAAACTGGAGGGAAGGTAAAGTGAAGGACTGTGTACTACATAGTCAATTTAATTGGCCTTCAGTATCTGGGTAGGGGCCATAGATTTAAAGGGGTATTCCCATCTACATAATTATTTTTAAATTTGTAGATAATTAAAAGTTAAACATGTTTGTAAATATGAGTAATTAAACATTTTGCAGAGTTTTAAAGATTTTCTCTAAATATCTTGTGGTCACAGTCTGTTGTCTTGTTCGGTTGCCAGTGGATACGACCATGAATGCAGGAACTTTCTAAGGTCAGAAAATCAGCCATGATTTCTTTATTGTGGCCGGGATATCTTCTCATACATGTAGTGTCCCTCTCTGAGAAAACAGCTACAATAAGAAAATCATAGCTGGGTTCCTGGCAAGACCCCGACCATAGAAAGTTTCTGCATTAGTGGTCGTAACCATTGGCAACCAATCAAGACAACAGACTGTCACCACTAAGATGGTTAGAGAAAATATTTAAAACTTTGTAGAATTTTTAATTACTTATATTTGCAAAAATGTCTAACTTTCAATGATCTACAAATATAGATATGGTTATGTACATGGGAATACCCCTTTAAGGGATTTTACGCTGTGGGGATTGAGATTGTTGTTGACACAGACGACGGATTGTTCATTAATCCCATACATCAAGAATGCTTTCCTATATTCAAGTATATCAATTGTCAGCCCAGAAATGAGGTGACCACATCATGAAAGCACCACAGCACCACAGACTTAGAATTATGGTCTTTTATTTCCAGATAGCACGAGTTAAAGGTATAATAAGTGACCATGTCAATAATAATGTAAGTATTGCTCTGTGAAAGGAATGGAAACACATATTTGGAATTTTTGCAGCAGTTCCAGTCATTAGTAAATTTGCAACTCTGTTGCCAACCGTCCAGCTACTCCCACTCTTATTGTCTTTTTGACAGCAATTAGGTCCCTATACTCCCTCCCCTCCTTGGTTGTTAAGCTCGCTAACACCTCCTCCCCCCTTTTCCCATCCGCAATGGGACTTGTCAGGGATGTCCTCTATTCTATCTTATTTTTGCTCGGTGTATGAAGCCCCTGACGTCCAAAATTAGGTCTGATCCAGATATCACTGTGGCTTGCAGTTTGTGACAGAGAATTTAAGATTTGCGGATGATGTCCTTCTGACCCTAACTAATCCCCATACCACTCTCCCGAATATTCTTCATACTCTCTGAGAGTATGGTGGCTTATCCGGCTATAAAGTCAACCCCACTAAAATGGAACCCCTTCCCCTTAACATCCCGGACTCCATCCACCCTACAATTGCTTCAGTCCAATAATGACTTCCAATGGAGAGACCGCTTTCTCCACAATCTGGGTGTCCAGCTTTCTTCCTCTTCCTCTTTTCTATATTTGGTCAACTACCCCTGTCTGTTCCTCGAGCTACGCTCCCTTGTAGCTAGATGGCACCCTCTCTACATCTCCTACATTGGTCAGATTTTGAGAGAAGATAACTTGGTAACATAGAGGAAAGATAGAGGGCACTCACCAAGGCTGGATATAATTAAAAAATGAGTCCTTTATTCAGCATTTCTTAAAAACGAGGGAGAAATAGATGACAGCTGGAGCGTGAGACTGGGCAAAAGCTGTTTTGTGCTCCTAGCGCTTTCTCAAGCCATCCATGTGTCCAAGAGAAGATGACTGTTCTCTTGAAACTCCTCTACCACTTTGAGACACTCCTGGTAGCGGTCCCACACTTCAAGTTGTCATTCCTCAAAAAGGCAATATTCCAGTTTATCTGGAACAATAAACGGCATCATATCCCCCAATCTATGATATTGGCTGGCAAGACTGAAGGGGGACTGGCGGTTTTACACATCCTGCATTATTATTGGGTGGCACACTTACCAACTATTCTGTTTTGGGCAGAATCCCAAACTTACACCAAATAGGTCAAAATTGAAAAGTTATGGTTGGCTCCTGTTCACCCTAATGCACTCCTGTGGTCCCGCTCCTACCCCCTCTTGTCACCCCACCCCTTCCGGGTCCCATCCATTTCACATGGTCAATTTGCTCTAAGCTATTCCCCTGGCATCCCAACACTCCTCTATGTTATCTATATGTTATTCTCTATAATAATAATAATAATACATTTTATTTATATAGCGCCAACATATTCCGCAGCGCTGTACAATTTATAGGGTTCAGATACAGACATACATAACAAAGAACGTCATTTCACACAATGGGACTGAGGGCCCTGCTCAAAAGAGCTTACAATCTATGAGGTAGAGGGGGTGACACAAGAGGTAGCAGGGGCGGCATTGCTATATCTATATGATGTATACATGAACAATAGAATGCAGTAATAATGTATGCATAAATTGGCTTCTTTCATCACACTTCTTTTCTGTCTTGCAGCCTTTGGCATGCAGACCAGAAATGCTTATTGTGGAGAGTCTGCTTATTAGTTTGTATGACTTCCGGCCCTTTGGAGTGCCAGATTGTCAACTACTGTATATTGCTTCTCCTGCGGCTTTTATTGCCACTTCTGGCATTTGGAGCACAGGTGCTCATGTCAATGGCCAGCTCTTATGGTGAGGTGTCTGATGGGCATCAGTCATCACTTCCAGGGCAGGGACCCACTAACGGGAGGAAGGGATGCTCACTCAGCATGGCACAGGCACTATATAAATGGCTACACTTGCAGCAGCCAGCTCTTCCTTCCTGAGAATACTTCATCAACTAACTACTTACCTGACCAGGATGTCTGAAACTCCTAACGTTCAGAAGAGTGCTGACCCAGGAGAAGACTCTGGTATTTGCTGAGGGTCCTGGATGATTCTGAGTAAGGGCTCGTTCACACGGAGTAAACGCGCCGCGCATTGTGGCGCGTTTACGGCGCGTGTACGCCGCGTTTTTTTACGGTGCGCGATTACGCCGCGTTAGCGCCGCGTAAACACGGCGTTAACGCGGCGTAATCGCGCACCGTAAAAAAACGCGGCGTACACGCGCCGTAAACGCGCCACAATGCGCGGCGCGTTTACTCCGTGTGAACTCTGCCTAAGGTGTATCTTTTCTCGGAACTGAATTTTTGTTGTTATGTTTTGAAGACTAGGTATCTGTTCTATCCCCAGATCTAAATCTTGTGAAATTTGTAAGCGGGTCCTGATCTTCTTCATATAGTAAATCGCTATGCCGTTTCTGTCTGGAAAAGGTCATGTCAGAAGAGTCTCCCCCTCTTTCCAGACAGATTGTTAAACATGCTGTATCATCTTATTTGCTAATTTTAAGCCTGTAACCCCATTCCAGGTACTTCTATTGAGGGCACTGGGTTTTTCCATTTTTGATAGGTCTGATTTTGAGGATCAGAATGAAGGAGACGTATATTCAAGTTCTGAATCCTCTGCAGAGGATTCTGAACACCTCTGGCAGAGCTTAGTTTCCTACAGAGTATTCAGACTCACTAGTTAAAATTGTAAGGGCCTCTATGGTAGTGGAAGATACTAGAGATTTACGTTTGATATCTTATGTGATGTTTGAAGGACTGGTCCCTAGGAGGAAGAGGATGT
Source organism: Leptodactylus fuscus (assembly GCF_031893055.1). Lineage (NCBI taxonomy): Eukaryota > Metazoa > Chordata > Amphibia > Anura > Leptodactylidae > Leptodactylus > Leptodactylus fuscus. The sequence continues at coordinate 218,604,048 of NC_134265.1, forward strand.
TTCCAGTCCATAACAGCGTTAAAATGCTCATCAAGAAAGAATAAAAAAACCTTGATAAAAGGTTCTCCATTCCATCTTCTCTGAAAAAAACCAAAACCCTTTAATGAGAAAGAATCTATGGAATTGGACAAGGCCCCGAGTGTGGATTCTCCAAAAGCTAAGGTTTCTAAAAGAGGCACTCTACCTTTTGAGGACCTTGGACCCTCTTAATAAGAAAGCTGTTGCTTTCCTTAGGTGTTATTGGGAATCAGCTGCATGCAGTCCTAGATGAGGGATAGATTCACTGAAAAGTGTTATCCCACCAACAAGAACTTGGAGATTTCACAGATTATGGGATAAGAAAATATAAAATATTACTTTTAATTAAATATATTAAAATAAGAAACCCTTGGCCAATCATGACTCAGTGAGAAAGCCACCATTGAGTAAAATGTGGATTGGATCTGTCCCTAGACAAGGAGTCTAACCGATTCCAGGTTATATGACCAGGTCCAACACTTGTATCACAATTGAGGACACATAGCCTCTGTTGTAGCGATATATAGGACAGCTTGGTATATATAGAAACATCTTCAGTGTTCTTCAAGGAAATAATTTATAATAAACACTTATAGACAGTCAACAACCGCACTGTATCCAATCTCAGGGGGGGGGGCTAAATCAGCTTGGAATAAGCAGCAAAATCTCTAAGCAAATAGAGTGCTGTTAAAATCCAAATGTTTAAACTGATTGCCATTTAAATAATCATAGTAGGGAGAAATAGTAAGGGTGGAGCTACAAACACATCGCAGTATTGGAAGATTAAATAGAAAGAAAATAGTTTATTCATAACAGAACAGAAGAAAACAGATTATCCATATAATCTTCCATTCACCCTATGTCCAACAGCAGCACAAGATTGGGGAACTAGCGAGTATAATTCCCTAGGGAGGGAGATCTTGGCACGTGTAAGACAAGACTGAATGACCAAAGGCAACAGCTTCAGAACAGCATCAGTCCAATGTATAGTGCCTTGCGAATGTTAAGTGGGAACTCCAAGTCACTGCAGTACAGATCTGGTCCAGGGAGAGAGAGCGTATCTCTGTCCAGGAAGTTGACACTGCCCTAGTCGAGTGGACACGCAAGAATTCAGGGACAGGCAAATCCTGAGAGCGAAGAGAACAGGAGATAGCTTCCTTGATCCATATTGATAAGGTGGATTTAGAGGCCTTGACACCTCTGTTGTGACCATAGGTGTTAATATGTAAATTTTCCGATTTTCGGAATGAGGATGTACGGTCCAGGCATATTATGAAGAGCTCTCACCAAGTCTAGTATGTGTAACCTCTCCTCCACTACTGAAGTGGGAGAGGGGAAAAAAAGGCTGGTAAGGTTATAACCTGATTGATATTGCCAAAGGAAAGGACTTTTGGCAACAATCCTTAGACAAACCTGATTTGGACTCTGTCAGGAAAAAAGGCAATACATGGCTCAGGGGCAGCCAAAGCTTGTAGCTCTCCAACCCTCTTGGCTGAGGTAATAGCCAGCAACAAAGTTACCTTATAGGAAAGGTACTTCATATCAACATCCATTAAGGGTTCAAAGGGAGGAGAACATAACCCTTGAAGCCAAGTCCTATTGTGGGACAGGGGTCTGTACATGAGGTCGGAGCCTAGAAGCCCCTCTAAGGAAACTGCTTCACCAGAGGATTTTGTGATAATCGTGTCCCTAAAAGAGCGGAAAGTGCCGACATATGTAGCTTCAAGGTTGCTGGAGTTAAACCCTTGTCCAGGCCATTCTGCAGAAACTCCAAGACCGATTCGATAGCAGAGTTGTCCATCTGTCTATTCAAACACCAATCCTAGAAATTCCAGATGATCCTCTGTTAACTCCAGTTAGTAGACTCCTCTCTTGAATAGGCTAGCATCTTTTGGACAGCCTGGGACAATCCTCTGTCTCCACATACGGCGCGGTCAACCTCCAGGTAGTGTGGTTGAACCTGTCCAGGTCCTGGCAGAGCTGTTTGTTTAGTGTTACCAGGTTCTGAACTTGTGGAAACCTCCAGTAGGTCCCTCAACATAATAAAATCAGGTGAGTAAACCATGCTATTTTCGGTCAGAATGGCATGATCACGATTGCCGAAGTCTGGTCCTTCCTGAGTTTTGTCCATACCTTCGGTATCATGGGAATTGGAGGAAAAACGTAAGCCAGTTTGAACCTCCAAGGTATCGACAGGGCATCCACCGCCAAGGGCTTGTCTTCCCCACACAGGACAGGAAAAAAACACGGGGGGTTAGGGGGTCTCTCCGGTCTCTTGTAGGGGAATTAGTCAGTTTAATTAAAAGTTCCACCTGTCCTAACAGCACACAGGGGCAGGAATACCCCAATCTTGTGCTGCTGTTGGACGTAGGGGGAAATACCCATGTTTCTCTGAAAATAAAATAAAAAAATAATTTCTCCATAAATGCGGTATGGCTTATTTTTAGGGTAGGTCTTATTTTTCAGGCACTGAAGCGAATCAGAATCTTATCTGATTTGCTCCGGACTGATCTTGTAAAATGGTTAGGGTTAGTTAGTAACTTACATTCACAAATGATGGTGCAGTGTCAGTGAGTCTTAAACTTACTGGCACTATCTCTCTCTAAACACTTTGTGTGGCAGTGGCACCTTGCCCTGTCTATCTCCTCTCCTTTACTAGGGGGGAAGTGCTGTAGTGGAGTGGTTGCATCTGTGGGAGAAAGCAGGGGTGGCACTTGACATCTAGTCATGTAGGTAGCCTACTCCACAGCACGTTAGCGGCCAAGAGGTGACACTCAGAAGGCAGGCTCAGGAGGCAGGACTCGGAAGCGGGTGAGGGGTTTTTGTCTGGCCATGGCGGGAGGTAGAGGGGCACTTGTCTTGGACGGTTGGGAGCTACAGTATGCCTACTCGCCTTCTCCATGATGTAACATGACATAACCTAGTGCTGGAAGAGCTGACTTATTTTTGGGGGAGGGCTTATATTACAAGTCTACTCCAAAAACCCTGCAAAATAAAGCTAGGGCTTATTTTCGGGGTAGGGCTTATTTTTGGAGAAACAGGACAGATAATTAGTCTAGAGATTAGATTAATGATGTAACTGAGTGCAATCACTTTTGAGCTGTGAGCACCAATCCCATGCTAGTAAATATAGACAACTAGTTTTAGCTCAATCACATCTAACTATCCTAGCAGTAATGAATTAGCTGGATAAAGGCCACACATTTCACCCACTTCTTGGGTGAGATGAGAGATGCAGAATATGATGATAGCCTAACTAGTTCCGGTATTGCAGTAAAAATGGTGGTCTCTGGTACTTTTGTGTGCTGGTGCTGACCTGTTCTTCAGCTCAGCCTTATATCCACCCTCATGTGATGTCGGCAGTCCCTTTCTCCATCAGGTGATTGGAAGGGAAGTCCTAGAAGTTGACTCCAGCCCGGGGCTGTCTGGGTTGATATGGTAACTCTGACGCTATTTCTCTGCAGAGAGTCATTGGAGGTGAAGATGAAAAGATTGCAATAATTAACTGAAGGCCATCAGGTCCAGGATGTTCCCCAAACAGGCAAATACATGTCTCTGTGGCTACAAACCAATGAAGAAATAACCATCTTTTTATGAATATGCAAATCAGCCTACAAGTGCATTGGGAACAGGTTCAACTAGATTTGTGTACCATACAAACTGTTATACAAACTGTAGTAGATAAATATTAATACATCATTGTTAAAATATTCCTTGGCAATTCTAACCTCCTCCACTGGTGGCAGCTGTATGAACACGATGGATCGTGGAGGCTCAAAACTTGAGTAATGACATCTATAGACATGAAGAAGTGAATGAAAAGAATCTATTTAGGAAATGTAAGTTTTCAATGACTGAAGTTGCTGCAGCTTTGTCCAAATTATTAAAATGAGGGAGCGTTCACACTTGTGTCTCTGTGCACACTGTGTCATTCTGCCAGGTTTCCGTCCTAAGTCCAGAGAAATTGGACAGGGGATGGCTTCCTGGCGGTCAGTTTTAAAAACCCATTAATTTGAAGCAAACCTCTGGAGAGCACACGGAGGGCTGTGCAGCCCTCCAAAGAAATGCCACCTCACACCATTACTGACCCACTGCCAAACCGGTCATGCTGAAGGATATTGCTGGCAGCAGATCGCTCTCCACGGTGTCTCCAGACTCTGTCATGTGCTCAGTGTGAACCTGCTTTCATCTGTGAAGAGCACAGGGCGTCTGTGGCGAAGTTTGGCAGTGGGTCATTAATTGTGTGGGGTGGCATTTCTTTGGAGGGCCGCACAGCCCTCCATGTGCTCGCCAGAGGTAGCCTGACCGCCATTAGGTACTGAGATGAGATCCTCAGACCCCTTATGAGACCATATGCTGCTGCGGTTGGCCCTGTGTTCCTCCTAATGCAGGACAATGCCAGACCTCATGTGGCTTGAGTGTGTCAGCAGTTTCTGCAAGATGAAGGCATTGAAGCTATGGACTGGCCCGCCCGTTCCGCAGAGCTGAATCCGATTGAGCACATCTGGGACATCATGTCTCGCTCCATCCACCAACGTCACGTTGCACCACAGACTGTCCAGGAGTTGGCAGATGCTTTAGTCCAGGTCTGGGAGGAGATCCCTCAGGAGACCATCCGCAACCTCATCAGGAGCATGCCCAAGCATTGTAGAGAGGTCATACAGGCACGTGGACGCCACACACACTACTGAGCCTCATTTTGACATGTTTTAAGGATATTACATCAAAGTTGGATCAGCCTGTAGTGTGTTTTTCCACTTTAATTTTTTTTGGGGGGGTGACTCCAAATCCAAGCCTCCATTTGTTAATAAATTTGATTTCCATTGATGATTTTTGTGTGATTTTGTACAGGACAAAGTATTCAATTAGAATATTTCATTCATTCAGATCTAGGATGTGTTATTTGAGTGTTCCCTTTTTTTTTTTTTTTTTTGAGCAGTATATATACCAACCTAACTTTTAGTATATACAAAGTAAAAAATAAATAAATAAATAAATAAATAAATAAATAAACTTTTATTATACTACATGTAGATAAATTCTGAAACTGACAAATTTGACAGTGTGGTTAATAAAGTTAGGGGGCATTCACACTACCGTCGGTGTCCGACAGGTAGTGGCCGCTCCTAGTGTCCGCTCAAAATCTGGCACGGACATTAGGAGCGGACACTAGCTGGAAAGGAAGGGCGCGGAGTGCAAAAGAACGCACCAGATGCCCATTTAAATAAATGACAGGTGTCACAGACACAGCTAGTGTCCGCTCCTAATGTCGTGAGAGATTTTGAGTGGACACTAGGAGCGGACACTACCTGTCAGACACCGAAGGTAGTGTGAATGCTCCCTTACAGAACTGTACATGATGATAATGGTCATCATCATATGAGGCACAGTCCCCAGTTTAGTACAGTAGCAAATATACAACTAAAAATAGATCATCCCAAGCAGACAGGCTTGTAGCCTAGTATAGTGATAATGTTCTTAAAATAAGTAACATAACACACATATTTATAATATTCCTGTAAAATACAATGATAGGGCTTGCTGGAACTTTATTATAGATATTATATATAGAGAGAGATATATATTATTCTCTCTAGTTTCAGCCATTTTCTAACTTCTACCTGACCTTAGTTGCCCAAGGACTCTGTGTATCTCTGTGCCTGCTGTGACAGATAAACAGCATAAGTGCACCAGTATTCCTGCTGGTATAAGAGCATAATGGGCATAATGTGTATAACAATCACAGGCTGCTACAAGGCAGAGATCTTACTGTAACAGCATACACATAGAGCACAAAGTCTTTAGGGTATGTTCACACAGAGGAATCTGGAGACAATTTTGAGTTCAAATTCCACCAGAAATATGCCTGCCATACATTTCAATGGGGGCAGATTTTCTTTCTACTAGCTGCTTTTTTCAGACAGCAGAAAATAGTATCCTCCTGCTCATTCTTCAGACAGATTCTGAATTCCCATTGAAATGAATGTGAAGCAGATTTCAGTTATTTTTCAGAATCTGCATAATAATCAGACTGCAAAATCTGCTTCAAATCCCTCCTTGTGAGTCACCAGTTGAAGAAGTCGCCTGGTGTAGGCAACTCCTGTCCAAATGCCCCATTGGATCATATGGACATCGTAGAGAGGGGTGTCCACTGCTTGGGCCCCCTTTATGAGTAAAACGCCACTGTCGCCAATATCATAAGGATTACCATTCATCTGAAGGGCCACCACGTGATTGTAGATTTGGCCAGAGGGTGCCAAGGGCAATGTGATGATCAGCCTAGGAACTGCTTCCTGAAATGTCCTTTTTATGAAAGACCTTGAGTTTCTTCCTTGCAGAAAATGCATTTTGTGCCTAGATAACTGCTGTATAGAATAATCTATCATGTATATACGCTCCTGCATTGTAGCAGCTTCAATATCAAGCAGAATCCCTACAAGGAAAGTGACATGCTATTTTCTGAATACCCTGAAGATATGAGATAAAACTGTTCTTTACTAGATATTGCAGGACTGATCACGAGAAGAACCTGTTTGCAGTGACAATCCATATGATGAAACAGGACTGACGTAAACTAGTTTATTCTAGAAATCATCCTGTACTATTCTGTCTTGGTCTTAGACGTTCAGCTGTGAGAAAGGTATGAAAATGAATAAAAATGATTCAGCTACACCCATCTAAAACTATTACTAAAGCATGATGGTCAATAATATACAGTAACACACCAGCTTCGTACTTTCTACACTATGGAAAATTCTTTTAACTTTTTAACTTAAAAGGGTGACTGATGGGGTTAACGTGGCGATCTGACAGTGTCAGGAGGGGGGTATCATATGGGGGTATAACCAGGTCATTGTATTGGAAGGGGTATAAGGGGCCATTGAACTGTATGTGGACAGGAGGAGAATATAATACTGAATGAAGGTAGAATGGGCCATGCCGTTTATACATTGTGTCCTGCAGCCATTCTACCACAGCACAGTTTCCAGTGGGGGATTTTTTTGGTATTTCACTGAGTTTCTATCATCCAAGGTCCCACACAAACCTGGAGCCAATCCTGATGTATGCCAGTTGAGGCAGATTTATGGCACAATGAACTGTGTGTGAACAAGTCACTTATAATTTTCCTAATTATTCACAGACAATGTCTGACGCCCTGGAAGGATGATCTGAGCTAATCAACTTTGCAATGGTATAAAAAAATATCTAGAGGGGTTGTCCAGCCATTAAAAAAATATTTCGAAAAAGTTCATAATGGTGTTTAAATGCCCCTCCCCCACCCAACCAATCCCATGCAGATTCCTGTGTCACCCGCCAGTCTCTATTTCTTGGTTCCTTTTGACGCAAAGAAAATGAGCACTCAAACAATCCCACTGGCTGTGACATCTCACAGCTGCATCTTGGGACTGGCTGAGGAGTCATTTGTGTGTCTCAAGTAACCAGGAAGAAGCAGAATAGGAACAATAGGGAATAGTCAGGCGTGTGATATACGACATACTGATAGGGAATGTAGATTGTGAGCCCTATATGGGACAGTGACGGTGGCACTGTACAAGTAGGCATTAAAAAATAAATAAATAAATATTTTTTTCCTTTAAACTTTATTACAAAGTTCTTGGCCTTCCCTAAATAGTTTTTCTCATTTATAAAACCCCTTTACGCTGAGACCCCACGTAACATCTTTCCTTCGCAGAATTTTACAGTCCCTGCATGGACTATTGAATCGCATCCACATCTTGGAGAAAAATATGCACGGCGGACATAGTGCGATTTCTAAAATAGTTGCGGTTTTTCCTGCAGCACTTTTTTGCTGCCGCATGTTATGTGAGGCCTTATCCTTAACCAAACAAATAGGTAGGACTATAGCTAGATGCAATATAATATGACTGCCCATGTAATTTTGGATGACAACTTTCACACAGATGGAATCAATTGAGATATTTTTTTGAATGTTGGGTGGGGTTTGTTGGAGTGTTCATATACGGCTCCAGACTGGTATCATTCATGCTATCACTAAGAGACCGCAATGTAGGTTTCGAAACGCGTAGGCTTTTCTTGTCTTCATATCCTGGATCCATGTTGTAAGATGTTTTAACTTGCTATGAAGTAAAAGTTATATTTTATTATTTAAGAATTTTGGACATACTGGATGTTTTCACTCAACTTCTTACAAGAACTAATACTTAACGTTTTTCTCCAAACACCCACCCCTCCTGTTGTCGCTAATGGTCTTTTATTCATATGGCTGGCGTAGTCACACGGGTACTGGTTCTCATTATTTAACCCCTTCCCAACATCAGCTGTAACAGTACAATGGAGGAACAGACATCTCTGTTCCCAGGGCTTTTAAGAGGTTTTCCCGCCCCAAATTAAGTTTTAATACTGGCGACTTATCCACAGAATATGTCATCAATATATGATCTGGGGGGGGGGGGGGCAATACCTGTTCCCTGCATAGATCAGCCTCCTAGTGCCAGAACCTGCTAATGTGGTCAAGTTGGCACATGCAGCACCACTTCTATTCAAGTTATAAGATCAGTGTCGCACTTCTTCAGAACCACTGCTATGCTGTACCTATTACTTGAATAGGAACTTGAATACACGCACTAACTGTCCAATAGTGGCTTTCAGCACCCGGTTGCTACAACGGCTGATCTGTGTGGGCTCTGAGTGTTGGATCTCCACAAACAGATTACCTAGCCTGTGGATGGGTCATTAATTTAGGGCCAGAAAACCCCATCTTGCCTTGGTTTTCACTTCCTGCCTTCCAAAAGCCATAACTTTACCTTTCCATTCACACAGCCATATGAAGGCTTAATTTTTGCTTGACACATTTTTACTTTTAATGCTACCATTCTGCAAAATGTACTGGGAAAAAAAAATCAGAATGAGGTGGAATTAGAGGAAAAACTGTGGTGGAATACCTGTGTTATGGCCTTTGTTTTTATGGCATTCACAGCGCAAAGTGACATGTTTCAAGTATTCTGCGGGCCAGCACGATTACAGTGCTACTAAATGTAGTTTTTTGTTACATTTTTACAATTTAAAAAAATCCCACACATTCTCACAAACACAATTTAACTTTTTTTTTTTTTTTTAAAGATATTTCCGTATACAGGCTGCAAAGGGTTGAAGCACAACAATTTTAAAGCAAATATTCATGCATGAATAATAATGGTGAACATAAACCTTGTAATAAATCTTATTTAAGAAATAGGTTTCCTTCTCAATTTAATCAGGCCGACTTACTTTTTACATATTCATTTATGGAGAAAGGAGGGGGGAAAGAAGAGACTGATGGAAAGGGCAAACCAATAGCTGCTATACTCTGCTACTCTGTGATTGAGGTAGCCTTTCTGACACTAATATACAGTATGTCAAGATTAGAGATGAGCGAGTACTATTCAAAATGTCCGTTTCAAATAGCACGCACCCATAGGAATGAATGGGCGCAGCCGGCAAGCGGGGGGGTGGGGGGTGGGGATTAAGCGGCTGGCCACCGGCAAAGTCTGCGTGCTGGCCACTTTCATTCATTCCTATGGGTGCATGCTATTGGAAATGGCCGTTTTGACTAGAACTCGCTCATCTCTAGTCAAGATACTTTACCACTGTGGTGAGGCAATAAATTGGTTAACCTTCTTCTCCTTCCCTCTCCATAGAGTTATGTGTGAGCCAGTAAACAAGCAGATTTTTTGTTGTAAAATCACCAAATTCTGACACCCATAACTTTTTTTTTCAAATATTTCTGTGTATGGTTATGTGTAAGGTTTTTCTTTTTCGTGGAGCCAGGTATCCTTTCTAGTTATACCATTTTGGGAATGCCTTGTTTTCATCACTTTTTATTAAAATTTTTATCAGAGGCGAAACAGTTAAAAAATGGCAGTTTGGCATTAATTTTTTTTTCCCGCTACAGTGTTCGCTGTATGGCAAAAATATTTGTACACTGGGCATTTTCAGACACAGGGATACCTAATCTGTATTTGTTTCACAGTATTGAAATACTTTTATATGTGTTCTAGGGAAAAGGAAGGGGGCGATTTGACTTTTTTTAAATACTTTAAAATATTTTTTTCACCTTAATTTTTTTTTTTTTTTTTTAAGAAGGTCTGATAACTGATGCTATGCATTCCAATGCTAATGCATTGTAATATATCAGCATTTAAATGGCAAGCTGCATAAAGCAGCCTGCTGCACAACTAAATGGCAGAAAACCTTCACTAGGCTCCCAGGTGTCGTGGCAACAGGACACTGGTCCCAGATCTCGTTTTGAGTGCTGGTAATCAGTGGCAAAATGAAGCCTTGGTCAAAACTCACCGAGGTGCTGGGGGATGTTAATGCCTGCGATCAGCACATGCACTGATCACGGTCATTAGTGCCAGGTCTCTGTTGTATAAAAGCTCCTACTATTAAAACAGATTTTGGGAAAGGGTTAAGAAATTTTAGTGGGAATTGGATTGTGGACCCACTGTGACACTTGACTGATATGACTTTGGGCCACTCCCAGGGCTTTATCTAACTAGCTTCTGTGGTTTTATCCCTTTAACTCCTATAGGCTGACCCAGCATTGGGAGTACACAACAGAAATGAGAAACAACCACACAATGTGAATCAGAGATAAGCTAGTCAGTGGCTGTGTCTGTTAAAAGCAATAGTACGCCAGTGAGCGCAGAGTGCCGACATGACAGATATTTTACAACGATTCTTATATTCACATATACTATTCATTAATGAAAAATGGTTTTATAGAAGGAGGTATGCTTTAACACCTCAGATGCTGCAGTTAGATGCACTCATGGCATCTGTGGGGTCACTTTCACCTCCACATCAAAGGTCCGAACAGCTCCAACGTGGCAAGATCGCTGTAGAACAGACCTGGGCAAAGTCCAGCCCCCGGGCCATATCCGGCCCACTGACTGATTCAGACCGGCCCGCACAGCTTTGACTAGGAAAGCGTGTATAGGGGGCGTGTCTTAGTGCCAGCAGAAGATGAAGACGTGAGTGTGGCATAAGGTACTAGAGATGTAAGGTGAGATGCAGGGTGGAGAGTGTGTGTGTGTGTGTATCTGTCTGTATGTGTGTGTCTATATGTGTCTGTCTATATGTGTGTGTGTGTGTGTGTATCTGTATGTGTCTATATGTGCGTGTCTGTATGTTTGTATATGTGTGTCTGTCTATATGTGCGTGTCTGTATGTGTGTCTATATGTGTCTGTCTATATGTGTGTCCGTCTATATGTGTCTGTCTACATGTGTGTGTCTGTGTGTCTCAGTAACCTAGGGGCAGAGATGGAAGGGGAATGTTATACTAGGGCAGAGATGGCAGATGGAGGGGGAGACATGAAACTAGGGGAGAGATGGAGGGGGGGGGGGGGGTACATGAAATGGGGAAAATAAAGAGGGATATGAAACTGAGGGAGAAATGGAGGGGGGGGGACATGAAACTGGGGGTAGATGAAGAGGGCACTTAGACTGGGGGGACATTAAACTGTGGAGGAAGCTGGAGGGGGACCTGTCTGCCTCTAGTTACCCCCAGTTTAATGTCACCCTCCAGCTACCCCTACGGTTTAATGTCTGCTTCCCGATTTTAATGTCCCCCTCTAGTTGCCCCAGTTTCATGTCCCGCTCCAGCTGTCAATTTATTGCCCCCCTTCAACTACCCCCACTGTTTAATGTCCCCCTCCAGCTGCTCCAGTTTCGTGTCCCCTCTAGTTTCCACTAGTTTATACTGGGGCACCAGGAGAGGGACTTAATACTGTGGGGCAGTTGGAAGGGAACATTATAATGTACGGGTGACTGTAGGAGGATTATACTTTGTGGGGTCACATGGAAAGATGATTGGGAATGGGCGGAGTCAACGTAGAACTGGGTGGAGCTAAATTTGCAGTGGCGCGGCCCTCTAGCATAGTTTCAATTTCTTATGTGGCCCCATGGGAAAATTAATTGCCCACCCCTGATGTAGAAGGTGCTATTGCACCCAGGAGCCTTCTGAAGACTCCTAGACCTGAAACAATAGTAATACAAGAATTTTAGCATAGACTACAATACAGTAACATTGCAGTTTATGGTATGAAGGCATTAGGCATCCCTCTATCACAAAATTCCAGACTGTAAGGGCAACATGGCTCAGTGGTTAGCACTGCAGCCTTGCAGCAATGGAGTCCTGGGTTTGAATCCTGCCAGGAACAACATCTCAGTATAAAAGCTGTACCTATGAGATTCGCAGGTAACTGATGTTTTATCAGACTGGCTCAGTGTTGTTCCTGTCTGATGGACAGCCCAGCGCAAGTGTGAATCTAGCCTAAGGCAAAATTTAACTTAGCATGCCTCTTTTACCCCAACATTTGCCATCTAGGAAAAAAGGGACGACTTTGTAGATTAGTTTGCTGGTTAATAGATTGGTATGGTAATTTGTACCAAAATTGTAAAGGCAGCATTAAATATTTCATTAGATAGGCAAGTTGTATTTATCCACCAACAATTAATCAGACTAAGGAAACTAGAAATTTTCAGACATAAAACATGTATTATATGTTCCCTATACAGCTTATGTTGCATGCTTCACATTGACATGTTTCCACCTCTGACATAAATTTCTATAAATTACTACATAAATTTTCCCCCAAATAATTTTATTGTAACCGTTGTTGCAGTGTTATTATAATGCAAAATATATATAGGTTAACATATACATGTTTATGTATTGACCAAATATATACTTGTATATATGAATGCAAAATAAAGTATTCACATATACTGTAGCACACAAAGTCTTCCAAAACGTGTTTTCATTCATTATAAAAATAATTATTCTGGTAATCCGCACAGACAAAAATACCAACACAAATGCATAATAAAATGAATGAGCACAAAGCATAACTAAACTTTCATTATGTAATATACTTAACAAATGTTGGCTCCTTTCTGTGAAATCCTGCATTTTTCAATCTTTCCCTTGCTTCTCTATTTAGAACTGTCCTCCGCTTCTCTTTGTATATGGAGTATGGGGCCGTGTGAAATAACAAGAAAATGAGCATTATAAAATGTAAAATTTTCTTTTGGTGTCATGTGAAAGAGGAGACTCTCACAATTCACACAATACTAATAAGTATCTGTATCATTTACAGAGATATCACAGTCAGGATTGGGATATATATTATGCAGCTGTAAAGCCAGTAAATATATACATAGCCATTTGAATTGACTCCCCCACCCTCATTTTCTCTTCATTTCACACAGCCTGTAAACCCTATACAATGAGAAGTAGGGAATAACTCACAAAAGAGATGAGAGGTTGAAAATTGCAGGATTTAACAGAAAGGAGCTAAAATTTCCTAATGACACAAAAACTGCCAGAAAATCTGAAGTTGTCTGAAATTTTAGCTATGCTTTAAAACAAGCTCAGATATTTTCATCGTCATCCCCATAAAAAAAAAGTATTGGTAAAAAGTTGATTATTCAGTCCACATACTCAAGCAAATATGTCCCGTGTCACTGAAGAATCCTGTTCGGTTTGTCCTGTCCTAAAATGCGGTTGTCATAGGCGGCTTAGGAATTTGCATGCATGTGTTATTTTCAGTACTGTTAAGTCAAAGGACAAAAAGTGATTCTACATTTTGTAATAATGTGGTGGGAGATTTTGATCTGTCCTTTAGGGTCAAGAAGTGCTCCTTAATTTCTTGCATAATCCATTGCTTTCAGGTATTATCAGAGTTTTAATTTTAATATTGTAGATATAGTATTAGAATCCAAATTCACAACTTGTAAACTTGACTGTCACCGGTTTTCATGATAGAAAACCATTCAAAAGTCATTTAGAAAACAGTATAAAAGATGCTGCCTCCCGCATGATTAGTATTTGTAACATAGTAAATCTAGAATATTGAAGTGAAAGCACTGAATGACTAACACGGATGACACATTTTCAACTTGAGCATGAATTGTATAGTAAAAAAAACAAAAACAAAGAAAAAAAACAATGCATGCCACTGAGGTCATATATAAATACAAGTACAATAAATTGGTTTACAAAGTATCAAAACCATACCATGAAAGTTAAATTACATTAAAAAAAAAGTAAAAGTACTGTAAAACTCTTTTTCTCTAGGCTCACACTTGAAATCCTGTAGACATCTCTTGTGTGAGGTTTCAAAAGCACTTAGTTCATTGGTAAAGTTGCAACCACCAAAACTTCTCAGCTTGTTTTCTTTACAGGCTGCTCTGTTTGTTCATGGTCCTTGCCGTTACCCGCTTTGTGACTTTCTAAGTGCACATCTGTGCTTACAGAAAACAGCTGCATAGGAGTAAGATGACCCTTGGCATGTCTTTCTGGACTGGCAGCTGAAGGCTCTGACAACCAAGACACAAGAGGGCTTCTGTCTCTGCTTGTAGGCTGCAGGGGATAAAATGCTTGACACTCCCAGTGCCCAGAGGCCTTGTCTTGCTCCTCACTTTCAGAGGTCTGAACAGCAATTTGTGGCACCAAACGGCACTGCTGTTCATGGGCTGCAATAACTGATGATATACTTGCTGGTCTTGCCTGTACCCACGAGGTTTGGTGTGGCAGTCTTTCCCATAACATGGAGTTGCCCTCTGGTTTATTTCCTTCAGAAACACATTCACCCCCGGGCACTGTATCCTGATCATCAAAGCTAACTTCTTGCACAGCTTCCTGCTTTTTGAAGGAATCCCTTCTCTCCGAGAGATTAAGCCTCCTCATAACTACTACTTCTGTTTCACGCTCATGTTTTTCTGTTCCCCAGTCTTTATTACGGCTACTATTTTCAGATGTACCATTTGTGCAATCAGACAATTCCTCGCAGGACTGAATTTCTGGAGGTGTTGTCTTGCGACCACAATTAAAGTGGCTGACCATCTTTTCTACTGACTGTACTCTTTTTAAAAGAGGCGAACGAGGAGCTTCTGTTGCTCTGCTACGTGCTCCTTGTCGTACAATGGCAGGGGGTGACAATGTCTTGCCTTGGAAAACCCCATGACTGTTCCTTGAAAACCCAGGTAACAAAGGAGAAGGAGAACGTTGTGGCGAAGATGGAGCCTGGTGAGCAGGTGATGGCGTGCAAGCCAGCGGAGATGGTGGAATGCTGCTTGTGGACTTCCTTCGTCCTACTTTGTAACGTTGTCCACTGAGTTTCGGAGCTAAACACTGCAAGGAATTGGGTCGAATATGACCAGCAGGTGAGCTTGGTGTACTAGAGCATGGAGATGTACTTTGAGGTGACACATTATCTAGTGAGCAAAAAAAAATTCAGTTAAAAAGTGTCACTGATGCAATAAATATGACTATCTATCTATCCATCTACTGCTCAAATCGAAATTGCAGCATAAAGAAGGAAAATTCTTGGAATTATGGAAATCGCATGATTGATACATTGACACTATTGGAACCAGTAAATCATGCTTACTAATCCAATAAATGTGTGTAGATGAAGAAAAATCCCACAAGAGTGTGACTAAAATACATATTTATTGATACTGAACTACTACTGTTTCCACCATCTAATAGATCTGTCCCTGATATATCCATTGCAGTCTCAGGCCTTACTACTGTATAACTCCTAGACAGCATGTCCGCTGCCTCGGGGTTATGTTTGACTCAGACCTTTCCTTCACCCATCATATTGAATCGCTCGCACGCTCATGTCACCTCCACCTCAAAAATATCTCCAGAATACGCCCTTTCCTCACCAGAGATACACTAAAGACACTTATTGTCTCTCTGATTCATTCTCGCCTTGACTATTGTAACTCCTTACTCATCGGTCTTCCCCTCACTAAACTCTCCCCTCTACAATCTATTCTGAATGCAGCGGCCAGGTTCATCTATCAGGATTGACGCTACAGCGATGCCTCTGGTCTGTGCCAGTCACTACATTGGCTGCCTATTCATTACAGAATAAAATATAAAAAGTTATATCACTCTCATCCACAAGGCTCTCCATAATGCCGCACCTCCCTACATTTCCTCCCTCATCTCTGTCTACCGCCCAACCCATGCTCTCTGCTCGCTCAATGACCTAACACTCACATCCTCTATTACTAGAACCTCCCACGCTCGTATAAAAGACTTCTCCTGAGTTGCACCACTTCTCTGGAATGCTCTCCCCTGGACAATCAGATTAACTCCCAATTTCTACAGTTGCAGATGCAAAATAAAGACGCATCTTTTCAGACAGGCCTATCACAATTTCTAATGTTAACCCTTCCATAACAATAAGAATCCCCAAAATTTAACCCTTCTCTGTCCCCGCTCCCACATTACCCCACATGATATGATGCCATTTTAGGCTAACTTTATAGGTCCAAGCACCATCCACATGTTAAAGGACATGACTGGTGATGGCTTATACAGTTTTATGTTTGTGTAATGACAGTAACCCATATTACAAAAGTGTCTGACCTCTGTGTAAGCAATACCGCCCCTGCCACCTCTTGTGTCACCCCCTCTACCTCACAGATTGTAAGCTCTTGCGAGCAGGGCTCTCAGTCCCATTGTGTGAAATGACTTTCTTTGTTATAAAACACGTATGAAGAAAAGATATGGGATGGCACTGCTGATTCTATTTGTTTATAAACATATTGATAAAATATTTGGAATAGCAGATCCACAAGGGAATGACCAGTTTTTAGAAGTACCGGGGGTGCTCAACATCCAAACAGCATTTTGTAGAAATAAACGGCATGAAAGAAAAAATAGGAAGGGAAAAATAGGCCTATTTTTACGCATTATATGCTGTCTATCCCTCCCAGAAGGTTGCTTTTTATTGTATCTGTTTTTCCAAATAAAGGACATTTTTTAGAAGAATTCTCCCAACGGGTGAGTGCCCTTCCTATTTTTCCTTTCATGCCGTTTACTTTCTTTGTTATGTATCTTTCTGTCTGTATTTGAACCCTACAAATTGTACAGTGCTGCGGAATATGTTGGCGCTATATAAATAAAATTTATTATTATTATTGATACTCAAAAAGAAGAATGAGCATAATGGAATACAAATAGTATAAAAAATGTAAAATGGAGGAAGAGACTAATACGTCTCAGGACTGGACAAGCCAGCAACCAAAAGATGTGGTAAGTAGGATGGCAAACACAGGGATGCAGCTAGAAACATACATTAATTTTACAGACAGACATAACAGTAAATCATAACGACCCACTACCACGCATGTCCGAGATGTATTTCGCCTGGGGATAGGCTTTGTACAGGGACAGGAGCCTATCCCCAGGCAAAATGCATGTTGGCCGTACATGGTAGTGGGTCGGTATGGTTTACTCTAATGTCCGTTTGTAACATTACAGAAATCTTGATATGAAAAGCAAATAAGACTTACCACTGGGCATATCAGGAGCAGGACTTCGACTAGGGGTTGTGGGACCAGGAGACAGGCTGTGAGTTGGAGAAGCTGGAAGGCTCTCACTGGAAGACAATGACTGATGAAGTCCTGAGGAAAAGCTCTTACTGGTTTGTAATACTGTTGATTGCTTAGAAATTTTCCTGAAGAGAGAACGCTTTCTACAAAAAGACATAGAAAAATTAGAAATGCCTGTGTATATAGCACATCACTAAAAATAACACATATCTAAAGTCCAATATGCATTCCTGCAGGAAACCAATTGCAACAAGATGGATAAAACAACTGTATTCTCACTTTTGCAAAATGGATAAATACAATTATCACTATCTCGCTTAAAAAAGGCTAATTTATATGCAAAGTTGTGGTCATGAAAAATGTTTGGTTTGGAAAGACAAAGTAACCAGTTTCTGACAGTTCTCTCAGAGGAAAAGAGATCATGAGTCTAGTATATTCAGGAGCTTTTTTAAAAAACAAAAACAAAGAAAAAATAAAAATCAATCTCCTCTCATAAAGCTAACCTCCTTTAACTCCCCTACAGTTCTGGGCGAGCTCTGCTCACAGCTTTAGCAAGGTGCATTACAGGTCAACACTATAACTTTAAATGGCTCTCTGGGGCTGCGATCTCAGTCTCATTTAAGGTTAGGAATCTTGAGAGCAAGATCATGGAGTAGCCCACATAAATGTAGAGATACCACTGGTTAAAGCGGAGGTTCCATTGTTATATAACCTTTAGAAAGGCTATTCTAGCCATACCTCTTCTGAAGAAATTGATTCCTCTGTTTTGTCAAAAAAAGTGCGGTTTCTTGTATATGCAAAGTACCAAAATATCTATAAAGTGGATTTATGTTTAGCCTTGTTTTACCAGTCATTCCAAACATCTTAAAGTTGTAACCACAGATCTTCTATGGATGTAGGCTACCAGGATCATCACTTCCACGACTCTTCTACCAAAGAGTGGTCACACCAAATATTGATTTGCTAGATTTCTCCTTTGTTTATTCTCTTAATTTTGATCAGTGGAAAAATTTAACTTTAAGGGTGCATGCACACTGAGTAACGCCGGGCGTGTATGAGAGCCGTACACGCCGGCATTACAGCAGACTGCCGAACACTTCCCATTCACTTCAATGGGAGCGCTCGTAACAGCGGCGTTTACGAGCGCTCCCATTGAAGTGAATGGGAAGTGTTCGGCAGTCTGCTGTAACGCCGGCGTGTACGGCTCTCATACACGCCCGGCGTTACTCAGTGTGCATGCACCCTTACACATCTAATTTTAAAAGCGTTCTTACTTTGCAGCATTCCCTTGCCTAAAACGTTTACACATTATTATATATTTCTTGAATCTGTACCTGTCCTGACTCTCTCTTTTTCGGCTTTTCTTGCTTCTTCTGGCCATACGACCTTTACAGCTGTTCTTCCTGGCTGGACCGATCTTTATAGACGTGTTTTCTAGAGGGGTGGTCCTTAATGATACTTTGGTGCCGCTCTGCAAGGGGAAAAAATAAATAAATATATATATATATATATATATATATATATCTCCATTGAGAACGATATTTGGGAGCAAAGATTGTTACACTGTCTGAACTAGCTGGTCAGGTGACATCAAAAGAGAGAAACCATTGTTTGGTCCAATGCAACTGCTGGGAAAACACATGAAATATCTAAAAAGCAGAAAATAAAACACAAATGTTTTGAAAAGTGGAGTTTACCACCTCCCCCATCTCTATTAAACTGCCCCATGGTTATATAAATGTAATAACATTGTTAAAAAGCAAACCTCTTTATGGTTTAGAGTCCAAAGAAAACTACCGATCTAGCAGATCCTCCCACTACCCTGACATCACTATCCCTCACTCATGAACAGTGTTCTCTTACTGTCCTCCCAGTGAAGCCTCTTCTCTTCTGGGTATAGGGTGGGCTGAATAGATGAGGTTTGTGCAATACAGAAACAAAGACAAGTAAAAGTGTAGTGAGTATACGTGAGATTTTGGTAAGGGATTTGGTCAGAATAGTGGGATGGTCACCTCCCACCGCACACGGGTGGGGGGACCTGCGGGAATGCCTCCAGTGTTCTAACTGCTTCATTTGCATAATAGTTCAACTTCTCAGTGTCCACAGCATTCTCAAACATAAAAAAAGGTATGATTTCTACAAAACCTACAGCAGCCATATCTCTATGGAGATGGGGAGGATATTCCCTTTAGTAGCCTGGCTCTATTGTTCCAGACATTTTACATCATTTAGATCGGTTTAACAAATGCAAAAAACAGATGCAAACAGATGCCCATTGACATAAAAAAAAAAAATAAAAAAATCCTCAACTCCAGAAAGAGGGAAAGATGGGATCCCATCCAGGATGGTTTTCTATAAAGAACATCAGTGGAGGTTCCCCCCTACAGTTCTCTATGTAAATGAATGGCCATCTGTTTTATGCATACCTGACTACTTTTAGTTTTTCTTTTTGCCAAGTTCCCGAAGAATCCCTTTATATTTGGCAAATTTTGCAAAGGCCAACAAAAAATAAATAAATAAAAATCTGTGTGTGCACTGTGAGCAGACATAGATTTGCTTAGTGAGTCTTACATCATCCAATAAATTGTACTGTATGCTAGACATTATGAACCCTGTGCAGCCAGAGGGTGTAAGAACAGTACTTGCAACAATTTTTATATAAATGCCATTTAAAAAGTTGCAAATCTGAGGCTTCCAACATGTTTAAAGCACATGATGCGGCGTAAGCAGGCGATAAATTTGTCCCAGAGTCTAAAAAAAACAAACAAAAAAAACCTACATCCTATTGGAAACCTTCCCACTTTCAAATTTGACACAAGAAAAATTGTGCAAACATATTCCAATGTAAAAATGCAGTTTCTCGTGCAAACAGTCTCTATTCAATATGCATGTTTATTACTGTGTATTGGGTTTGCTACTTTCTTGCTTAGGAGTAACTAAGTGAATTTTAAAGAGAATGAGCAAAAGTTTTGAAAAAGGGACTAAAGTGAAGCTGTTTTAGCTATAAAATATACCTTTAAGAGGAGCTCTACAACATCCATGTGTACCAAGCCAAGGACAGATTCTCCATTCACATGTGTAATCAGATCCCCAGCTCTCAACCCTGCTTCATGTGCTGGACTTCCATCTTCTACACTCTGCAGGAATAGAACATAAGGTTGAACAACCTTCAAATTCAACGCTTTCCACAAGCAAACAGAATCTTTACTCACCCAAACCATGTGGTGGACAGTATACACGTCACTTTCTCCCATGTAAACACGAATGGCACGCAACGTGAAGCCATATTTCTTGCCAGAACTATGTATAATTATAGGGGGGCGCAGACTTGTTACAGCCACAGCTGTCTCTCTGCTGGGAGATGAATCCCGGGATGAGGGATTAGATGACAGAGAATGTTGGGATATAGGACTTATAAGAGATCCAGTACCAAAATCATCTGTTGAAACAAAACAAACCCATATGTAGTAACTTATAGTCACATATACTGACAGTATAGAATAGCAAAAAATAAATAAATGAAATAAAGTCAAATATTGAGGATTAAATTCATTTGACAAGATACATAGGCATTAAATATAGTAACAAGAGAAGAAACATAAATGAGCGACATGATGCCTGTGTGTTAAAAAGTTCAGTTTTTCTCCAATGCAGTTTATAAAGTGATAGCTAAACTCATATTTCTATTATTATTATTATTATTATTATTATCATCATTAATAATAATGGGAAGACAACGTATTTTACATTCATATAACACAGTAAAATACACTATTTTCCATTATTTTTAGGCAGTAGCTTTCCTAAAACTATAGATATAAAAAATTTAAGAGTAAAATGTCATAATTAGAGACGAGCGAGTAGTATTCGATAGAATACCTCCCCTGCATAGTTATTGGTGTAATCAGTCGAATACCACGTGGTAAATGCAGTAATAATTTGATGCCCCTCCTATCTTCACTGCCGCTTTTTTTACACCAATAACTATGCAGAGGGGGGGGGGGTATTCAATCGAATACTACTCGCTCATCTCTAGTCATAATGTCTTACCAGAGGTAATGATCAATGAGAGTGCAGAAACAGATGCAGATTTGGGAACACGATTTCCAGGAGTAGAGCTTGGTGTTTCAGGTGACTCTCTCTGACCCCGTAGTCGCCTATTCAGTCTGGGTTCTAGAGTGCGAGGAGTAGAGTTTTTGGCTCCAGTGCTGTTACTGCGCAGACGCGTTCGACTTAAACTTACTATATCAGCTGAAAGGACAGATTTTAGGACATTTATTACAATTATCACTTGTTATTGTATTTTAGACAAAACAGCTTTATGTATGTGCATTGTGCGCGGTATTGTTTACCCAGCATGACATGGATTTATATAGTACGCCAAATCCAAAAAAATCCTGAACTCTCTAAAATACTCAGACACTGTATCAGAGGATGCTGAGAAACCCCGTCTTCGCACGGTACTTGCTGCTGGTTCACATACTTTACATTTCTTAGTAAAACTGAGAATTTACCTAGATCAAAGAACTGTGGTCATCCAGTAGAAACAAATTCAGGGAGGTTTATCATAATAGGAAGTTTTAAGCTACGTCCCATGCTGCAAAAACACAGCAGAAAAACGCAGTTTACAGTACCAGCAAAATGAATGAGAATCAGGCTAATTTCGTCCACACTGTGGGGTAAAAACAGCCGCAGACACGCTTGGTTTTCAAACACCAATGCATTTTTGAAAAACTCAGCATGTCAATTTTATCTGTGGAAACGCAAAGCTAAGAAAAACACAATGAAAAATGTTGTGGAAAAACTGTTTTCACTGGGTTTTTTTTTAGCTGTGGATCCTAGTTACTTAATTTGCACCAAATTGACCAAATGTTTGGTAGAAATGGTGCATGTATACGTGTAGTGTATGGGCAGTAGACATCTACTAGTAATATCTAGTTGTGTCTATATTTTTAGCTTTTGCATATAGTATATATGTTTGTCATTTTCACTCATGTCATATGCGGTTTACACGCCATATTACACCTACAGATATATGATATCAAATTTATTATGGCGGTATGTAGAACACATACTGATCGTTTTAAAGTCATTCCTTGAGGAAGCTGCTGTGCAGTTATACACGTAGGGTGCTAGCCATGTTGCTTGCCTTGTACTCTTTCCCAACTGGTTTTAGGGATAGAACAGCAACACCATGGCATATTACTTCAGCTAGTCTATGATATCTTTGCACATTTGTTTGCATTTTGTCTGTTCATATGGCTGGTATCTCCAGGATTACTTTGATGATGACTACTTAGATTTGTCTATATTGTGAACCCTATTCAGGGTAACAACAGAGGGGTTGTACATCTTACTTCATGTTACCTGGGAACACATCTCTTTTGTATATTTTTAGATGGCTTTATTGCTCTTTGTCCTTATCTGCATTCATTTTTATACAATAACTGTTTATTTGCTATATACTATATATGGTGTGTGTTGAATTTTCTGTGTCCCACTTCTCTATTCATCTTTTCAGACAGGCCTATTCCAATTCCTAATGTAAACCCTTCCGTACAGTAATAAGAATCCCTAAAATGATCCCTCCTCTGTCCCCGCTCCCACATTTCCCCACATATGATATGATGCCATTTCAGGCTAACTTTATATGTCCAGGCACCATCCACATGTTAAAGGTCACGACTAGTGATGGCTCATGCAGTTTTATGCTAGTGTAATGACAGTCACCTCTATTACAAAATTGTCTGACCACTGTATAAGTAATGCCGCCCCTGCTACCTCTTGTGTCACCCCCTCTACCTCATAGATTGTAAGCTCCTGCGAGCAGGGCCCTCAGTCTCATTGTGTGAATATTTCTCTGTAATGTATCTTTTTGTCTGTACTTGAACCCTACAAATTGTTCAGCGCTGCGGAATATGTTGGAGCTATATAAATAAAATGTATTATTAATATTTTCTATTTTTCATGCTAGTCGCATGTACAAGTCTAACACTTCTGTCTGGAGAGGTTATTCTGCTTTTTTTACGGAACCAACTCACTGGAGTGAGGTTGCAACAATTTTTGTGACCGTTAATAACACAAATGACAAAAGTAGTTATAGCTTACAGCAACCAATCAAAATTGAGCACCATTTTATTTCAGAGAAAACCAAAACCTGGTTTGGCATCTATAGGCAAGTCCTCCACTTCTGTCTATAAAACCTCTGATATCTACCACCAGCCTCTATGTTTATTGATCTATATACTGTATAGTTAAAGGTGTTGGCCACTTTCAGACCAATATTGACAAACAAATGTACAATAAAAAGATACACAATTTTCCAATATACTTTCTGTATCAATTCCTCACGGTTTTCTAGACTTTGGCTTGGTGGTTATTCATTCTGTTACTTCTAGATGATGGAACTCTGACCATGGTCATGTGATTTCCGGTCCATGGTCATGTGATGAGGACACGGGTGCCGCTCGTTACAGTCACAGCACAGTAATCAGACATCAGCCTGGTAATCAGCTGTGCACCTGTGTCCTCATCACATGACCATGGACCGGAAATCACATGACCATGGTCAGAGTTCCATCATCTAGAAGTAACAGAATGAATAACCACCAAGCCAAAGTCTAGAAAACCGTGAGGAATTGATACAGAAAGTATATTGGAAAATTGTATATCTTTTTATTGTACATTTGTTTGTCAATATTGGTCTGAAAGCGGCCACCCCCTTTAATCCTTCTGCAACTAATTGTCTTCAAGAAAGCAGATAATCGGGGTGTAAGTGTGACATACCACAAAGTGATGATGGCTTTGAGGGCGTCCCTTTTACTTCCCCTAAAGTGAATAAGAGTTTGTCAGACTTGTGATCCGAGGTCTCATCTTCAGAGGAAAATGCAAATTTGGGCATAGTATCCAGGCTACATGTGCTGGTTAGGACACATGGGCTTGCACTGCGCTCGCTCAGCCATGAGTGATGAGAAGACCCAGAAGATGTCCAGGACCTTAACCTAAATAAGCAAAAGAATGGTAAAGGAACTAACATTATTCTGAAATACTTATCAAATGGCAGTATACAAATAGCTAGGAAGACATTGAGATCTAAGTAGAACTCTCACAAACACTTTAGTCTCTGCCCAGTTAGAAAAGTATATGATGTAAATTGTAGTGAAAGTAATCCTACTAGTGGCTGAGTATGTGACCGTTATCTTCTCCCTTTTGGTTCTCAGCTGTGACACATGTCCGTTAATAAAGACCCTCCATGACACATGACCCTCCGTGACATAGTCCAGTGGTTCTTAACCTTGTTTGAGGTACCGAACCCACCAGTTTCATATGCACATTCACCGAACCCTTCTTTAGTGATAAATCAAATATGATTTTTTTCCCAAATTCAAGACATAGGTATAGGTTGTTTTTTTTTTTACTGGTGCACAAAATGAACCGTGCATACGGCCTAGGGTTCGATCGAACCCTGGTTAAGAACCACTGGCTTAGTCTCTATCCCTTTTCATGTTATTCTCATCACAGCCTTGATGTCTGTATGGCTTCCTGTCTACACAAGATGCTATGTTCCTCACATGACATGGCTGAAGGAGAAAAAGGAGCAGATCACTTACCCATACAGCCATCAGTAAGAAAATTACCTTCACTACACTGTACAATATATCTACATTATATATTTTTGTAATCCTCCAGAAAATATGAAAAATTTGCGGGATTTCTACTTTAATGGGTTTTGCAGCTTGACAAATTTTATATCACAACAATATCAAATCAGTAGGGGTCCGACTCTGCACTCTCAAGGATCAGCTGAGGCGAGCACAGCAGCCTTTCTATTGTGTACACTACTTAGTACACCTTGATGTCATACGCTTAAGTAGCAGCTGTGGAAGGCTTTGCACCTTTTGTCCCATTCAACTGAATGATGTACAAAGCAAAATAAACACTGAAGAGGCTGGAGCACAAGTCCCTTCTGACAGCTGACTGGCAGTGGACTGGTGGAGTCAGACTCCCATTGATCGGATACCGATAGCCTAACCTAAGGCAAGGCAATCAATATCGAGAACCCTGATATCTATCTATCTATATATTTTTTTTTTTAATAGGTTTTTAAAAAAAAAAAAAAAAAAAAGTGGTGTACCTGGGCTCTGAAGTGACATAGCTTTTGTCGTCATCTTTGGGCGAACCTTTCTCCCACTTCTCACTTCGTTCTTCCTTCTCATCGCTATGACTTCTCTCAGTAGAGGAGAAACTAATGTTAAGTTGTGTAGCAAGATGTTCAGAGCTACTGTATACCTACAAAAAGAACATTGAAAAATCTAAACTTCTAATATAAACATGGCTCTTCGATAAGACCAAACAGACAACCCATTTATGAAATCTAGAATGCGAACAAAAATAAACCATAAACACTGACAGTAAGACTCTTTTCACCATCTGCATTTATACATTTTTAAGCAATAATATAGCAAAAAGACAATGTAAAGCTAATAAGAGTCCAGACCTTGCTAAACCGATGTGAACAAGAAGAAAACTGACGAATTTCTACGGATGACTCCTCATCATTCGTCTCATCATCTTCTTCAGAAGCCAAATGATGGTATCTTTCTGAACGTGCTGCAAAAAAGTTGAGGAGAAGAGGAATTCATCAAATAGTAAAAAAGAAGAGTAGGAAAGAGTACAAAATACGCCTATAAAAAGTACAGTGACCCACTTAAAAGGAGTGTCATCAGAACCTAGCATATCAACACAGAAGATTCAAGCAAAATGTGCTGTGTTTTATTTAATCAATATGTAATGCCCACATTGCGCCAAAGATCTCAACTTTATATTGACAAAAAAAGGTGATAAGGCAACGATTTACAAGGGCATTCATAGGCCTGAATGTTTCCTTACATACAGCAGCCAAACTGAAAAACCAAATTTGCATTGTAAAGCATGGATGAGGGAAAGAGCAGAAGTTGATACAAGACTAGCTTTCAGGCTATGGCTCTGATTAAAAGGCTATACGCACAGAGCATAAGATAAGCCCAGCATATCATAGACATGGCAGATGACCCTAACCCCTTTTCCCATTATAATTCAGCCTCTGTTGCTGAGAAAGTGCCGTATTTGGCACTACGCAAGGAGGTAAGCAGAAACTTTCTCATTGCACCAATTAGCTTCTTTTGTATATTGTCAAAAATTGCCACATCTCAGCAATGCAGGCACCAATTCACAAGGGGAAGACACTGTTGGATAGATTCTGCTGACAGACTCAATTTAACAAGTCTCAATTAAAGAATGTGAACCTTACAATTTGCAATTTCGTTTTCTCCAACTTTTGTCAAACAGCCTTTGCTGATAGGTGCAACAGTATCACAATAACAGTCATTCTGAGATGCAGAATCAGAAAAATAGACAAAGAATTATACAAATTGCAACTCCATTAATTGAGGTTTCTCCAATCTCAGCTTTTCATAGCAGAGATCTAGTCTGAGGCAGCCAAACAGGCTGTTTAATGTGTCTTCTGTACTGTCTATAGAAGTAAAGAGGATTTACAGAAACCATGTAGCAGAACGAGCTAAGCAGCTTCTGTAATGGCATAGTTTGCTGTGTCATTCGGTATCTACAGCTCCAATTTATGTCAATGGGAAGTCTAAAAACAGCCTGTATCCATGCACTCGGCCACCTCAGGCGTTCTCACTCAGATAGGTGGGTATTCAGATCACAAAAGGGCAAGATGAGAATACTCCTTTATTCTCACCCAACGTTAGGATACAGTTTAATGCTGCAATAATTTGATTTATAGTGCATACAAAAGAACAAAATCCACAGTTCCTGGATGTGTAATAATCATAATTATGATATGAAAAATGATCAATATTTCCTTACTGTCAAAATAACTGGTGTCATCATCAGCGTCCAGTTGTGGCACAAACTCTGCTTTCTGTCTCAGAAGCCCATTCCAGTCCAGGGAATAGAAAAAGACATGTTGCTTTACCTCTTGTGCCCCTCCTGTGTGGATATACCAAGATGCAATGTAACTGGTTAAAACTGCAATATTTAAAACGTCATTTTTAAGAAATATATGAAACTGTACAGTTAATTAAACCTAAATCTTATAACTTTACCATCCCCATCAACTCCAGTTCTTAGCATATGTTAATAGGTGCTGCTCCGCTGATTTTGGTACAGTGGAGCTTTTCTTTAACCCCGCAATTCCTGAACAATCAGTGCAGTTATTTTTGGTGCCAGATCTTTCTGCTGTCAGATGGGCAGAAGCGGGAAAGAGGACAGGATTCAGTAGCCCAGATAGAGGATGAAAGTGTCAAAGCTCAAAATCACAACCTACTGTGCACGCTCCGGCGCCATTTTTGTGTAGTGAATTTAGGAACATCCCAAAAGAAGGAGGATGTTTCACGGAGAAGAAGCCAGAGGCGGGCGTCAACGATGGATAACGTGGATGAGTGCACGAAACGCCCACCGTGCATGGTATGTATACGTTTTTTAGGTTAAACTTAATAACGTGGGAGTCTTTTAAATGAATAGCGGGGCTGGAATATCACATATTGCTCAATTTATGTGATAGAGCCCCTTTAAACATCCTCTAATTTTTTTTTATGAACTACATACAGCTTACAAGTCAAACAGCAACATTTCCAAAACACAATTCTAAGGGTATTTCCAGTTCTTAAGGGGCTTTGAAAGGCCTTTGCATTAGAAGCCCTCATAAATCATTCTATTTTCAAAACTGCACCACAAAGTTAAAAAAGCATATATGAAGTTTGTTAACTCTTTTTCATTTCACAGGAATTAGAACAAAATGAAGGTGGAATTTACACATTTCAATGTCACACTTCAGTGAAAGTCACTTGGGCTTTTCTCACCTATTTGTTTGCTATTGTACAGTTAATTCTGTAAGAATGACAGATTATCAGCAATAATGGGGAATTGGGACAAACTGCTTCTTATTATACACGCCCACAGCCTGAGACACAAATGTAAACTGTGTTTCAGCCATACTTTGACTATTAGCAGCAGAAATAGGCTGTATACAGACTTACACAGTCATAAAACAGACTGCCCTGCAAGAACCTACACATATTTCAAAGTTTCATGAATACTTAGGTGCACTTTAAAAAGGTCGAGAACCACAGGTGTTACAACAAAAGAGTGGTGGAAAATAATAATGAATTCCCTCCAGTGTGTTATTCTGAGAGGTGGTTTATGAGACAGGGATAAGAAACCCTGTGTCATGAACCACAACCCAGACAATGCAATTAGGTGTAAACAGCTTTAAAGGGATTCTACCATTAAAATCAATTTTTTTCTCATTGACACACAGGAATAGCCTTAAGAAAGGCTATTCTTCTCCTACCTTAGGATGCCTTCTCCACGCCGCCGTTCGGTAGAAATCCCGGTTTTCATCAGTATGCAAATGAGTTCTCTTAGAACTGGGGGCGGGCCCCAGTGCTCAAACAGCACTGGGGGCGTCCCCAATGCTGTGAGAAAACTCTCCAGCACCGCCTCTCTCTTCAGGAACGGCCTCTTCACGCGTCTTCTTCTGGCGCAGGCGGTCAAACTTCTAGGCCTCGGGCAGAGCAGACTGCGCATGCCTGCAGCCACAAGAAAAATGGCCACTTACACAGTAAGCAGCCATTTTCTTGTGGCCTGTGGGCATGCCCAGTCGGCTTTGCCCTAGGCCTAGAAGTTTGACCATCCGTGCTGGAAGAAGACGTGTGAAGAGGCCATTCCTAAAGACTGAGGCGGCGCTGGGACACCCCAGTGCTGCGAGAGAACATTTGGATACTGACAAAAACTGGGATTTATAACGAGCGGCGGCGCGGAGAAGACACCTAAAGGCAGGAGAAGAATAGCCTTTCTTAAGGCTATTCCTACGTGTCAATGAGAAAAAATTTGATTTTAATGGTAGAATCCCTTTAAAGTGAATCTAATACCTGGCTATAACTTTTACTTCAAAACTCTTTAGTCCCAATAAAAATAAAGGAGAGCCAGTCAAACTCCTGGCACCTTTTTACTATTCCCAGCGGCATACTGTTTGGAGCTGACTACATCATTTTTCAGTCTACCTAGATGGAAGATGGCAATTATTTGCACATAGATTTTCACAGTGGCTCTTACAAATCACATGCACAGTATTATTAAACACATGTACAAACAACGTAAAGATTATTACCTGTACCAAGTCGGTCCAATGCATTCTGTCTCAAAAGTCGTGTGATGAGATCTTGAGCATCACCTGGAAGAGATTCGTCGCCTCCAGGCCAAACTATATCATCTGGAAACAAAAATGTGACACGCCAGCTCAGTGTGAGTAAAATGGATTAGTACCTGTCTGAGGACAGTATGATTTGGTCGTGGAATATTTAAAGGGGCTTTCCAGGCAAAATGGACACAAAATTATTGAAATAGACCAGCGGTAGAGAAAATAAATCATACTCTTCTTTCCCCAGGTGCTTCCGTTGCGTAGTCTGGTCCTGCAGCTTTGTTGTTGTCTTCCAGCAGAAGTACCTGCTGCACATGACAGAATCCTCAATGGAAGGGAGCTGTACGTCAAGGCCAGCAACAAAGTCACTGGAGGACCCAAGGCAGGTGAATGCATTTTGTTTTGGAGGGGGGTGTTTCACCTTCTCCGGCCTATTTTAAAAATAATTTATTTGCCTGGACAACCTCTTTAACATTACACTATAACTTCCACTCTCATTTTTCAAAACTGCTCTGTGTTACTTTATGTGGCAATCACTTTGAGATGCTTTAGAAATATGATTTGATCTCAGACAACCCCTTTAAGCTTTTGTCTACTTGGTAATTTACACTGGCAGGCAATGGCAGAGGTAAAATTAAAGTCATGATTTCCAATTTACAAACTGCACACCTCAAGTATCTTATTAACTTCCTGTAGTTTTGCCCTAAAGATGGAGTGAAACCTGGAATGAACTGCAATGCATCATGGTAGTTGTAGGCTAATACAGCAGGAAGCTACTCATGTAAACAAACGCAGAGGATACCAGGAGCACCTAGAGAAAGCCAGAAATCGCTCATAACACTGCTAACGGTATTTGGGTGCACTTACTAACCCATTGATAGCATATTTTAAAAAAAATATTTTTTTTGCCCAGAAAACCCCTTTAAGCAGGGCTCATTCATTACTGTAGGGGTGTTAAAAAGGAAGCATGAACATGGAAGTGAAAAAGTAATGTAGAGCAAACCTACAGGAATAAATTATGGATGCTTTACATGATTAGATTTATTTCGATCATTATTAATGTCCATTACCATCATCTGTCTCAGGATGAGAACAACAGACATTAACTGTAACAGTGGAGAGCATTCTGTCTGTGTGCATTTCCATTGACTCTAATGTAAACAACATTATGGACACTGTCTTTTGTCATGCTTGTTTTCTTTTGTAACGGAAGTCCTGCACACAGGACGAATCCATAAGAAAAGTAAAAAAAACATAACGGAAAAACGTTTCCATCATGTGTTTTACATTGGGGCGAGTACAGACGGAGGCAGCTCCCATCTGCATCTGTTACTTTCCTTCGCTCTTATCCTGTTAGAGAACGGGAATGTGAACCTATCCTAATTTTCAGAAAGCCACTTACCGCTGATCACCTGTCCAAAGAGCTCCTCTGGAGTGTCACCAAAGAATGGAACACAGCCCACCAGAAATTCATAAAGAATGATGCCCATTGCCCACCAGTCCACAGGTTTTCCATAACCCTGGCGTAGGATTACTTCAGGAGCTATATATTCTGGGGTTCCACATACCTGTAAAAACATAAAATCAAGTAAAATGATGATATAATGGACACTTGATAATTCTGAGTTGTCTAACACTTTCTTAATGTTTAAAGAGTGCTGCTGTAGGTGTCAAGAATATATATATGTATATCTATCTATCTATATCTATATTATAAAAATGAAATTCTGTCTGTCCGTCTGTCTGTCCTCTAATGCGAACCAAACGACTGGACCGATCTTCACCAAATTTGGTACAGAGATACTTCAGGTATCCGGGAAGGTTTAAGATGAGACTCCAACTCGCTCAGATGTACCGTTGCTGAGATACAGCATTCCAAACACAATGCCCCCTCCTTAGCCAATACAAACCTGCAAGACTTTCACTCATATTCCAACTGCAATACACACGGTCACTCCACATGCACAATACAACACTGATATCCAAACTGAGATACATGCATCAGAGGATAAGATACACAGATCAACACACAGTATCACACACCAGAGGATTAGATACACGGGTCTGCACACAGCCCCACACACCAGAGGATTAAATATGCGCTTCTGCACACAGTTCCACATGCCGAAGGATTAGATACACGCGTCTGCACAAAGTACCACACACGGGGGGATTGGATACATGGGTCTGCACACAGTACCACATGCCAAAGGATTGGATACACGCATCTACACACAGTACCACATGCCGTAGGATTAGATACATGCGTCTACACACAGTTCCACACGCCGTGGGATTAGATACGTGTGTCTGCACACAGTACGACACTTTGGAGGATTAGATACATGCCTCTGCACACAGTACCACAAGCCAGAGAATTAGATACGCGTCTCAGCACACAGTACCACACAGGGAGGATTAGATACGCGCGTCTGCACACAGTACCACACGCCGGAGGATTAGATACACGCGTCTGCACACAGTACCACATGCCGTAGAATTAGATACGCGCGTCTGCACACAGTACCACACGCCGGAGGATTAGATACACGCGTCTGCACACAGTACCACATGCCGTAGAATTAGATACGCGCGTCTACACACAGTTCCATACGCCGTAGGATTAGATACGCACCTCTTCACACAATACCACACAGGGGAGGATTAGATACGTATGTCTGCATACAGTACCACACTTTGGAGGATTAGATACATGCCTCTGCACACAGTACCACAAGCCAGAGGATTAGATACGCGTCTCAGCACACAGTACCACACAGGGGAGAATTAGATATGCGCATCTGCACACAGTACCACACGCCAGAGGATTAGATATGCGCGTCTGTACACAGTACCACATGGCGTAGGATTAGATAGGTGCGTCTGCACACAGTAATACATGCCGTAGAATTAGATACGCGCATCTACACACAGTTCCACACGCCGCAGGATGAGATACGTGCCTCTTCGCACAATACCAGACAGGGGAGGATTAGATACGTGTGTCTACACACAGTACCACAAGCCAGAGAATTAGATACACGTCTAAGCACACAGTACCACACGGGGAGGATTAGATACGCGCATCTGCACACAGTACCACATGCCACAGGATTATATACGTGCCTCTTCACACAATACCACACAGAGGAGGATTAGATATGTGTGTCTGCACACAGTACCACAATTTGGAGGATTAGATACATGCCTCTGCACACAGTACCACAAGCCAGAGAATTAGATACGCGTCTCAGCACACAGTACCACACGCCAGAGGATTAGATACACGCATCTGCACACAGTACCACATGCCGTAGGATTAGATACGTGTGTCTACACACAGTTCCACACGCCGTAGGATTAGATACGCGCCTCATCACACAATACCACACAGGGGAGGATTAGATATGCACATCTTCACACAGTTGTACACGCCATAGGATTAGATACACGCGTCTGCATACAGTACCACATGCTGTAGGATTAGATACGCGCGTCTACACACAGTTCCACACGCCGTAGGCTTAAATACGCACCTCTTCACACAATACCACACAAGGGAGGATTAGATACGTGCGTCTGAACACAGTACCACACTTTGGAGAAGTTAGATACATGCCTCTGCACACAGTACCACATGCCAGATAATTAGATACGCGTCTCAGCACACAGTACCACACGGGGGAGGATTAGATACACGCATCTGCACACAGTACCACACCAACAAGGATTAGATACTTGCGTCTAAACACAGTACTACACGGGGAAGGATTAGATACAGCTTTACTCCAAGTATCCATAACAACTGATCACAGGTTTTTCACTGATATCCAAAATGAGATACACATAATCACATGACGCTTATGGACATACACACAAACCACATACAAAATACACCAGTGCAAAATTGGACATTTCTTATGGGGCCACTACACAAACATAAAATGTAATATACCCGTGCGAAGCCGGGCCCTCCCTCTAGTATATATACCGATATATATATATATATATATATATATATATATATATATATATATATATATATATATATATATATATATATATATATATACTCTTCTGTGTTTTTCAGTGGCAGCAGGTCCCAGCTTTTGTTTGTTTTTTAGATCCCTGGCTGACATCAGCAATGACATTTGTGCTAGACGACTGCTGCACTCAGTCAATTACAGGCCTCAGCAGTGACATCTTCACAAACTGTATATGACTGCTGTGATATACCATTTTGCCATTTGTGACTGTGAATGAAAGACAGGACCTGATGTTCTCGAGTCCATTGTGCAGAACTATTAAAGAGGTTTTCCGATTTATATTTCCCCTCAGTTAAGTATAATCTATTACTTGTATAGTACAGGCATTCTCGATCAATATATGCAGACACACAGGCATGTTTTTACTAGATACACTCATATATACACTTATATAAAATATTAACAAAAAATAGATGGCACTGTGTAAAAAATAGTGATAATTGTGGGTTTATTGTACTATACAAAAATGCAATGTTTCAGCTCAAGACACTTGAGCCTTTTTAAAGCCAAAACCCCCCAAAAAACTAAAAGTGTCAAGTGTCATGAGCAAAACGTTGCATTTTGTATGGGGCAATAAACTCACAATTTTCTACGGAGTTCTGCCTATTTTTTGCATATTAGGACAGGCTTGTACCTTGAGGCTGACACCCTCTCTTACTGCTGCTGTCTTTGTGTGGACATTTATTTATATCTATGTTCAAACAAAGACAGCACCAACGACAGTGTGGGTGCCAGACCGAAGATATACGCAAAAGAAAGAAAGTTAGGCGGCATACAGAGAAGTAGCGAAAAAGTGTTTTTTGGTTTTTTTTTAATTACCCTAAATACACAAGCGACATTTATATGTATTTATGTGCACTAGAAGAGGTATCTGTCTATGTAACCCACTATTTCAGAAATTTTGTGAGGTGGTGATACATTGACAACATCTTCCTCATCTGGCAGGGAGATAGGGGTGCATTTCAGCAATTTCAGGTGCCGGCACATGGCAAGATGAGGAGCAGCCAGCCCTTCAGAAAGACATGATCTCCCGTGCCCAGAAGATCCGGATAGGAAGACAGGTATGTATGATGAGGTGAGCTGAGTTAGTTAGGAAAGGCTAGTAGTGGGTGGGCTAGCTAGGGGAACAGGAAAAGGATGTGAGGGAGTGAGAGGGGGAGGTACCATGAGTAAGCTCTGAGTGAAGAGCAATGCATCATGGTAGTTATAGAAAAAAAAATCAAAACCAAAAAAAAACCAGGAAGCTACAGGTAAACAAATGCAGAACATGTCAGGAGCTCCCAGAGAGACCCAGAAATCACTAAAAACACTGCTAAAGGGTATTTAGGTGCACTTATTAATCCATTTACTAGGACTAAAACTTAAATAAAAAAAAAAATTGTATGGGAAAACCCCTTTAATATTTCTTTTTAATTTGTATACAAATTAGCTATTTATGCCCCAAGGGCATTGTCACTCCTAGCATATCATCAGTGGTTTCCACCCAGAGTCACCCTTGGAATCAAGATGCAGTGACCACAAGTGAAAACGGGTACTCTGTCAGACCAATAAGACACTAGGTGAACAAAACATTCAATTTACATACAGCTGAAAAAACTATTTTCTCTGCGGTGCATGTTCACTCAAAAGGTATGTTTACTATTTGATTTTGGTGGCGACAGATTCTCTTCAAATAAAATTGGGACAAAGTCAAATCAGCCCATCACAGCTGACAAGTATCTCCATTCTACAGAGTCAAAAGCTTTTTCAAGGTCAACAGATAATATAGTCTGGTTCCCACAATTTGCATTCATGCAATGAGAATAACAAAGAGCCTTTGTATATTTACATCTCTATTCTTACCCAGCATAAAGTCAAACTGGTAAGATTTCAGGAAGGGCAAACACCTTTTTAATGTCGTTTTTTTTTTTTTTTTTTTAACTTTTAGAGAGATTGGCATATATGACCCACAATCAGTTGGATCCATCTCCGGCTTTAGAAATGGGACTCTCAGGGCCTTATGCATAGCGTCTGGCAGGGAGCCACCTCTTACAGCAGTTATACCAGTTCAAGGAATAAAGGGGTCAGAAATTTAAAGGCGGTTGTCCAGGATATACAGTTTTTTGCAAGGAGGTTGGGGAAGATGAAAAAAAAACAAAAACAAGCACACACACAAAAAAGCCCATGCCCACCTGTCCGCGGTTCTCCATTGTCCCCCGCTGCTGTCTAGTCTCATGAGTACTGAGGCCAATCAGTGGCCTAAGGAAAGAAACCAGGCCTTCACCTACATATGTCACCAGTGATGCCCCATGTCCTTTCCTTAGACCACTGAGACACGGAGCCTGTAAGCAGCAAGACCGGACCACGGAGGGAGACACCAGAGCACCGAGGCCAGGAGAGTATGAGTTTTGCATGTTTTTTTTTTTTTCCGCCTTCCCTGGCCTCCTTGTGGAAAGCTGCATATCCTGAACAACTCATGTTTATATCACTGATTTTCTTTTGGGACATGTTTACATTGCAGTATCCTGCTCAGTATTTGACATCAGAATGTTTCTGCCAAACTCAGAAAGGGGATGTAGAGAGAGAAAGTATAATGGAAAGATTTGTACCCCGTTTGCCTTGGCTTATAAAAGTCGATGCACAATACTGAGCAGAATACGGTCTTCGGAACAGCCTTAGGGAAATAATAATAATAATAATCCCATCTACCACCTTCTCCATCATGGTATACTACATTATCTGGGGAGAATACTGGAAAAGGATTTTATCAGCAGCTAGTGATGAATTTAAATGGACACAAACCTGTTTGTCCAAAAACTCTCTTGTGTCTTTTTCAATATGCCCTTCATACAGATTAGTTGTCATGTTCATAAGACCAATTTTAGACAGTCCAAAATCTGTAAGCTTGATATGTCCAAGTGAAGTGATCAACAAACTGCATAAAAAAAAATACAACACATACAAGAAAAGATTAAAGAAAGGGACTTCTTCAGCGATAACACATATTAAACACTAACCAAAAATAAAAATTTCAGACATATTAATCTGTGAACAGTTTTATTGTTTATAGTTCACTAAATATAAATTTCTATTACAAGTGCCCATTGCTCTCGCTTGTCACAAGATTACAGGGGGCTCAATGGACTTAAAGGGGTTATGCAGCTTCCAAAAATTATCTGCAAATACATTCACAGTAGTGCTAAATACTCACTGTTCCATTGTGCATCCTTTACTTGGCTTTATTTTACTTGAGACTGCTTGTGTCACTGTTTTTTACATGCAGTCTGTGAATCTGGCAAAAATCCCTGCTATCCCTCTCTGTGTTTGCTGTGCACAGGGGGGAGATGGGAAGTGAGCTTCCAAATGAAACATCACACATCATCATGTGACCTCAGATGTGGGAGTAATTTCTTTAATAGGAAGAGCAGGCAGATGCATCATGGGAAACGTATTTTGTTCACAGATTCACTGCATGTAAAAAAACAGTAATAAAAAGGAGTCTCAAGTAAAATAAAGCC
This sequence comes from Leptodactylus fuscus, assembly GCF_031893055.1. Taxonomy (NCBI): domain Eukaryota; kingdom Metazoa; phylum Chordata; class Amphibia; order Anura; family Leptodactylidae; genus Leptodactylus; species Leptodactylus fuscus. The sequence goes on from NC_134265.1 coordinate 218,641,191, forward strand.
AAGAAAAGGGTGCACAAGAAAACAACGAGTATTTAGCACTGCTGTAGATGTATTTGCAGATCATTTTTGAAAGCTGGATAACCCCTTTAACCCCTTAAGGACCAGGCCATTTTTTGGTTTCGCATTTTCGTTTTTCCCTCCTCACATTTCAAGAGCCATAACTTTTTCATTTTTCAGTTCACAGAGTCACATGATGGCTTATTGTTTGCGGGACAAATTGTACTTTGTAATGGCACCATTCAATATGCTGTGCAATGTACTGGGAAGCTGGAAAAAAATTCAGAATGAGGTGCAATTGGAGAAAAAATGCATTTGCGCCATTTTCTTATGGGTTTAATTTTTACAGCGTTCACTGTTTGGTACAAATGACATGTTACCTGTGTTCTACGTGTCAGTACGAACGCGGTGATACCAAATTTATATAGTATTTGAAATGTTTTGATACTTTAAAAAAAATGATAAACTTTGCAAAATAGAAAAAAAAAATTGTGTCATCATGTTCTAACACCTGTAACTTTTTCATATTTCCATGTATGGAGCTGGTTGTGGTGTCTTTTTATGCGGGACAAGATGACGTTTCTATTGATACCATTTGGGGAAAGATCTGATGGTTTGATCACTTTTTATTCAATTTTTTATAGGAGGCAAAGTGTTGAAAAAAACGCTTTTTGGCTGTTTTTATTTTTTTTGCCGTTACGCCGTTCACAGTACGGGTTAAATGTTTTAATATTCTAATAGTTCGGGCATTTTTGAGCGCGGGGATACCTAATATGTCTATGTTTAATGTTCTTTAATTACTTTTATAGCTAATCTAGGGAAAGCGGGGTGATTTGAACTTTTATATTTTTTAAATTTTTTTAATACTTTTAAAAACTTTTTTTTTTCTTCTGTTACATTTATGATCAGACCCCTTAGGTACCTTGAAACCTAGGGGGTCTGATCGCTCATACTATTCACTGCAATACTACAGTACTGCAGTGAATAGCAGAATCCCAGCACTTCTATTAGACGATGCCTCTGGCATCGTCTAATAGATCTCGGGCAGAGACAAGCCTGGAAGCCTTCAATAGGCTTCCGGCTGTCATAGCAACCGATCACCGCCCTCATGTGACGTTCAGGAGGGCGGCGATCGGCAAAACATGGCGGCGCCCGTGCCGCCGGCGCCGTTTACACACTGCGGTCACGTTTGACCGCAGTGTGTAAAGGGTTAACAGCAGCGATCGGCTCGGGCACCAACCGCTGCTGTTAGTGGCAGGTCCTGGCTGTATGATACAGCCGGCATCTGCCCTGTATGGAGCGAGCTCAGCGTGTGAGCTCGCTCCATACATCCCCATGCGACCCATGACGTACAGTTACGTCAAGGGTCGCTAAGGGGTTAAAAAGCACTGTGTTTGTTGCGCTATTATACTGTGTGGGAGCATTTGTGGAGTACGTTATACTGTGTGCGCGCCACTGTGGTGTATATTATACTGTGTGATGACCCCTGTGGAACATAATACACTCCACAGTGGACCCCACACAGTAAAATGTGCTCCTGTACCTATCTGTACTCCCATGAAGAGCAACCAGGCGAAGACCTTCTTCCACCAAAATGCAGGCTCTGATGAATTAGTTCATTGCACCTGCGTTGTGGCAAAGGTCACAATCTTCTGTCAGTGTAAGCAGCGCACCTGTGGCCTACGCTGACAGTTTTCAGTTTTATGCGCACTTGCATATACATACACCTGAAAAAAGCACTCGCTTGCCAGAGGATCTGGGAGAGCTGTCCCAGATTCCCTGTAAGAGCGCAATTAAGGAGCCTGGCTGGGTCGACTACATGTGTGCACACAGAGAGGGCTCCTAGTATCCCCTATGGCACACGGTGCCATAAGTTTGCCACCATGGGAATAGAAGGTAATAAACAGATACTCAAAGACCTATCATTGACCAAGAAAAGCTAAACTTCATGTACCTGTGTGTTAACCTGTGTAGCTACTTCACAGCACAAAGACAGTATAACATTACCAATATTAGAATTAGAGAAATGCTAACTTGTCAGGTTTGAGATCTCTATGAACAATTCCATAATTGTGCAGATACTCCAGTGCCAGGACAGTTTCAGCAAAGTACATGCGACTCATGTCAACAGGAAGAGGCCCCATATTCTTTAAAAGCGTAGCACAATCTCCACCTTTAAAAAATAAGATAAAATAAAATATATACCGGTATATTTGAAATTGCAAGTAAAATAAAAATAAGTGTATATGCTTTGTATTTCAGCATTTTGCTAGCTCTGGTTGTTTCTAGAGATGAGCGAGTAGTATTCGATCGAGTAGGTATTCAATTGAATACTACGGTATTCGAAATACTCGTACTTGGTCGAATACCACGCGGTAAACGCAGTAAAAATTTGATTCCCCTCCCACCTTCCCTGGTGCTTTTTTTTACACCAATAACTATGCAGGGGAGGTGGGATAGGAACTAGGCATAAAAAAAAATAAAAAATAACCGTATACAGTAGAGATGAGCGAGTAGTGAAATATTAAAAAATTCGATTCGAGTAGACCTCAATATTCGACTATTCGATCGAATACCTACTCGCTCATCTCTAGTTGTTTCACCTTTCTGACCTTCAATCCATTCAGACTGATGTGGATAGAACATAAGCTGCTTTGTTGGGACAACCATACCTACCTTCCACATACTCCATCACCATGCAAAGATGTCTTCTTGTTTCAAAAGAGCAGAACATGCTGACAACAAAGGGATTCTCTGCAAAAGTTAATATATCTCTTTCAACGAAAACTTGCTGGATCTGGTTTCGCAGGATCAAATTTTGCTTGTTGATTTTCTTCATGGCAAAGCGCTGGCGAGTCTCTTTGTGTCTGACAAGATACACAGCACTACCAGAACAAAAGGGACACAATGAGTTTCATTGAAGGGTTTGCCCAGAGTAGAAAATCACACAGTTTGCCAATAAACAGTAGTGACTTGGTTATTTATTTATAGAAAAAAGTGATCCAATATCAAAAATATATATGAGTAGCAAAAGTATGTGAATCCTCAGGATTAACTGATAATTTGAAGGTGAAATTAGAGTTTGCAGTTTGTGATCAATGGAATAACAGGTGTGAGTAGGAGACTTCACTTTAAAGAACAGGGATCTATCAAAGTCTGATGTACACAACACACGTTTGTGGCATATAGGATGGAGATCGCTGAAGAGGAGGTGCTCATCAGGTTGGAAAAGGGTACAAAATGTTCATGAGTCAGATGTTGTACAAATGAAGTTTAAAGCTATTACTACCCTACCCAGAAGTGGCCACCAAAGATCAAACCAAGAGCAAGGCTTATTATAGTGTGCAAAGTCACAACTAGCCACCAAAGGCCTTTTTCACATTAGCTAATGTGAATATGCCTGAGTCCTCTGACCAACAAACATGTGCATGTCAGGACTTCAAGGTGAAAGCTGCTTCTCTCTAAGAAGGATATAGGGCAGTACCATGGTTGTCCTGGGTTCAAATCCAGCCAAGGACAACATCTGCAAAAGGACTGTATGTTCTACTTGTATTTGCATGGGTTTCCATCCAGCCCAGATACTCTGGTTTCCTCCCACACTCCAAAGACATAATGATAAAGAATTAAGAGAGCCCTTTTGGGACAATGTTAACAATATCTGTAAAGCCTGGTGGTAAGCAAGCTAAATAAATAATATAATTGCTGTCTGTCTACAGTTTGATAGCCTAGATAAGCCAGAAACCTACTGGAACAATGGTTTTTGGATTAAATAAGAAGAGTTATCTTTGAAGAAAAGAAAACTCTGCATTCTAGGAAAAAAATAAATAAATCATACCATCTATGAAACAGCATGGTGGTGGTAGAATCATGATTTGGGCCTGTTTTGCTGTATCTAGCCCAGGATGGCTCACCATCATTGATGGAAAAATTGATTCTGAATTATACCAGCAAATTCTCAAGAAAAATGAATCTCAAGTTAGTGTGGGTCATGAGGCAAGACAAAGAAAGCAAGCACATAAGTCATTCTACCAAAGACTGGTTAAAAAAAATTAAGTTAAAAGTGGAACGGCCAAGTCACAGTTGTGACCTGAAAGAGGATCTTTCACCTCCTGTAATACACCACTAGAAAGCTGACAGTGCGCTGAATTCAGTGCACTATCGGCTTTCCCGTTCTATTCTTATCCCTGCTCCTGTCTGAGCAAATTCTGCATGTAGAGTAGCAGCACTGCACATTGAGCCTCAGTGTACAGCACTGCTACTTAGCAGCGGTATACAGCAAACAGCACTGTAGACCGGGGGGTGCTGGCGGGACCTTTGCGTACAGCGCTGCGCTGTAGGCCAGGTCCCCGCCAGACGCCATGACACTGTGGCCAGATTGCTGCCCGCCCTACATCATGTGCTGTGCCAGATAGTTTAAAGACAAAGTTTACGAGCAATCATCAATTACTGGAAACAGTTACATGCAGTTATTGGTGCACAAGGGGGTCAATACAAAATACTGCACGCAAAGATTCACATACTTTTGCCATGGGAAGAATATGCAAATCTGCCTTCCATGATGTAATTAGGAAGACAGTTGCTGCCTCATTGTTGCAAACCAATAGAGGGCGCTCACTGGAATGTGCAAGCCTGTCTTGATTCCAGGATTCCAGTGAAATAACCCAATAATGGCTGCTCCCTTTAGCCTCATGCCCGACCTTCCAAGAGGCCTTTGTTTAGCAATGACGCTGGGATTAATACCAGGTATAATCTCTCAATCGAGGACAGCTGTTTCGATCTGGTTGGATCTCTTCAGCCCGATGTAGAGAGGACTATAACCTGGTAGAGGTGAGAGGCTTAGACAGGCATATCTGCCAGTCACAGATATGTGAGATTAGATCATTTTTTTCAAGAAATAAAATGTCCAAGACGAATATTATTCACTCACTTGTTTCATTTGGTTTTCTATCTACTTTTTGCAATTGTGTGAAAACACAATATATGGTTATAAGATCAAATTTATTCAGAAATATAGAAAATTCTAAAGGGAACAGGACTAAACTGGCTTACTGACGATCACATCTAGAGCAAAATAAAGGCTTTCTATCACATACCCATAGGCACCATTGCTGATTAACTTGATAGTTTCAAAATCGTTCTCCCCTGGTTTCTTTCTGGTAGGAGTACTAGAATTACAACTCTTAAAGAAAAAACAGTTTTTGTGTAAATACACATCAAAGTATTACATACAAAAAAACATATCCAATGACTAGGGTGATAGATATCAAAACTAAATAAAAGTATACAACCAGATCCAGAAAACTTTTGTCATTTCAGTAACTCAGAGAATATTAAAATAAGATGTTTTTCCAATGTATTTATTTTTCAAATATGGGCCTGTATTAAGTTGTGCTCTGTGTTTTCGCCAAGTGTTTTATTATTGGATATGGCTACCACAGGGTTCATACAGTGGTGGCAATGTTGTCTTCTCAACGGCTTGCCAATCCTCCTCACAGCTCTAATCTAGTATACTGAACAGCTAGAGGGCTAGTAAAGCCATCCTATGCTGCTGCTGTGTATTCATATGCTGTGTACTAGTTCTCACCTCCTAAACACATTTCTCTAATAGTGAGGATCTGACATCTTAGGTCTTCTCTGCCCTGCCATCACAACTCAAGTGCAGTCTTGGTGGGCACAGTGCAGTGTATAGCTAGTCAGTGCTGGGAGATAGCAGGAAAAAGGAATATAGAAAAAGGAATAGCAGGAAAAAGGATATAAATACAGAGGGACACAGGGATAGAGAGGTCGTACAATATCCTTTCTTGGGATAAAGAAAAGAATATATACTATTCACTTGACTAAAGGAAACATCACGTGCATTTACTGATATAATAAAAGACTGTAGAATGCTCTGCTCATGTCTCAGAGGAGACCAGAACACAAAGGAGCGCAGCGCTCAGTACCTTCATGTCAGCAATAATTCAGTTCTTATCACTTGGACCAACACTGAACACAACTGCTGACACGTCACAATGCCAATAACTTTTCTAAGGGAGCCTTCATACGATGTAACGCTGCGCTCATTCTGATCATAAAAACATGTTTAGATTGAGCGCGTAAAAAGCAGCTCCCATTGACTTGAATGGGAGCCGGCATACGTGCGCTCCCCATTGAAATCAATGGGAGGCTTTTTTCCCTATGCTTTCAATGTACATATTACACGCATAATACATTGAAAGCAATAGGGAAAAAAGCCTCCCATTGATTTAAATGAGGAGAGCACGTATGCAGGCTCCCATTCAAGTCAATGGGAGCTGCTTTTTACGCGTTCATTCTGAAAGTGTTTTTACGATCAGAATGAGCGCAGCGTTACATCGGGTGAAGGCTCCCTAAAACTAAAAAGTTAATTTGCACTGAAAATTATGATATGAAAATTATGAATTATGTGTGTTCAAAAACAGAAGCGGACATCATTTGGAGTAATTTGGCTATTGTACCTATGTTTCACTGCTAATGCAATTACCTTTGCCATTAGTGTGTGTAAATCCAGGCCAAAGAGTCAATCAATGAGAAAGACATTGATGAGCAATCTTTTACAGGTTGATGCAAACTGAATGGGGGGGGGGGGGGGGAGAGAATTGGCACCCACTGCAAATAATTGCACTGAATATTGGGCCCTAATATTCTAATAAAAGCATGTTCTATATTCCATGGAGATCATATACCCATATTGCAGTTTAGAATACAATATTCTTATAGGACTGTTTAGCTCTCAGTGGTCTTACATCTTGAAATTCTTCTTGTTCCAACTGCAGTGTGGATTCTGCATCATAATTATCCAACTGAACAATTTCTGTAAAGAGAAGGCATGTGTCAAAATCTTTATTATGAGTGGAAACATTGGGGAAGGATTTAATTTGCGCCAAATTTATCAAAAGTTGCCCAATGTTTGATAAAATAGTTGCAGCTATGTGTGTTACACATCTGTCTTAGGCTCAGTTCACATCTGCACTGGTACTCTGTTCAGTTCCCCTTGCTGCATAAAAATGCAAGCAGCGCTTTTCTCTATGCATTTGTCGCCCTTTTTGGGCAGAAACCACACAGACCCAATTATATGCTATGGGGTCTGTGGGTTTCTTAATGTAACCACTTTTTTATGCGGATTAGGTTTCCATTCATGGGGGTCCCCAAGTGGAAAGGAGAAAGTACCAGCAAGAAAGCTCCATTCAACACGATCAAAAGCCTTCTCAGCATCAATAGATAGAAGGTCCAGTGTGGACATGGTTGTGACATAATGTTGATCGCCCTGTTACTTTTTATACGAACGTCAGAATTCTGGAGTACAGGGCTTGGTAAATTCCCCCCATTCTTATAATGGATGGCTGTGGAGTCCTGAAAATGTAATCCTAGATACTGCCTGCCAAACTATTTCTGTAGAGAACAGAATACTTACATTTTCTTGCTCTAGAAAATAAAGTAGAGCTATTTATACTACTACTGAGGTATTTCTACATTTTAATAATTTATATACAACTGCATACAACTATATACAAAGCTGTAATTTTGCAATATCTATAGAGGCACTGTTTGGAGAAAAATAAAATTGATAACAAGTTAGGAAAAACATGGTACATGATATTTAATTTACCTTCTAATGGATCTTTTGTGAGCCCTAATTGGCTAATGATGTAACGTGGAATGTCAGTCTTTATACCATGGCCCTCCTTGGCATGACCCTCTGCAGCCTCTAGCAGATGGTAAAATTGCTCTGGATCAAATTCCTATACATAAAAAATGTACTGAAATCAGCACAGATAAATCAGCAAAACTACATTTAAAAGAGTATGTTGGTCATGATCTGTTAGGAAAATCTGCCAAGCTGACAGACATATGGGGTGAAATGGGGGGTGAAATTTCTGTGACATTCTTATGGGCTTTGCTTTTACTGTGTTCACTGTGCAGCCAAAAGAATGTCACCAGTATACTATGGGTTGGTACAACTTTGACAATACCCAATTTATATAGCTATTTATATTTAAAAAAAAAAAAAAAAAGCCGTGCTGTACGGGGACAAAATATCGCGCATGCTTGGTCCGCCATTTTGCGGCGGTGGTCTGTTACACGAGTGTACTGTGCCTGCAAAAATGCGAAACTGGGCATGAGCATTCAGCTCTGCCCGAACTCGAAGTGGCAGAGCCGGCTGCGCATGTGCGAGATTTCATCCCCATAGAACGCAGAGTCTGATGCCTACGAAAGGGAGAAGATGAAGAGGGGCATGAACAGAATTAACTAAGGGGCGGCAAGAGGTTATGACTAGAGAGGAGTGAATATGCTCGATCAAATACCTCGGCTGCATAGCTCCTGGTGCAAAAACACTTCTGGGGCTTCGAATTTTTACTGCCCCTCCCACCTTCCCTACCGCCAGGAGCGGTGCAGCCGAGGAATTCGATCAAGCTCATCTCTAGTTATGACACAAGGGTACCTGAAGCACACGGGGAACACTGTGCTCCCTGAGCAGAATTTACATATCGCAATAAACAGATTTTTACAGAAATGGCAGGGAGAAGAAGAGAATGTAAGATAGGAGAGGAATAGCCTTTTTAAAGGCTATTCCAATGTGCCATTAGTTCAAAAGTTGATTTTCTAATGATAGATTACATTTAAGCTTGTGTAAAATAGCAAAAACAAACTATATTTCATTATTAAATTATTATGTTATTTAAGGGAATATTCCTATAAATTTAAGACTTTTTTTTTTAACACTCTGGCCATAAAGACTTAAATTACCAAACACTCAAGGAGTCTTGCCGGACGTGCAATAACCATCAGCAACTTTCTTGCTAGCTGAACAATAAAAGTAACCTCTTCACTCTCTGAGCGATTGTAGGCCTGAAACAAAACAAAGGTTATAGCCAAATTATGTCAAGCGAATATATTGCTGCAATGTAGTAGTTTTTCACTAAATAAAAATGTAACCTAACTTTGTAATAGATCTTCATTACAAATGTCCAACTGCTTGGATTTTACAGCTCTGATGTAGACTGTGAGCCGTCAAGGTAACAGATAATCTTTAGAGTCTGATCCTGCAGGCTCATTCCTTATTAGTTCTGCGTTTGGCTAATGGGGCACCATTCATCAAGTTTTAACATCTATTTAGCAGATCTGTAAAATCTGATCCGCTACATGGATTTTAAAAATTTACTGTGAAAGGTATAAACCAAAAAAAAAAACAAAAAAACATTTAAATGTGTTACCATAAAAAAAAAAAAAAAAGGTAGGATAACACTATATAGAAATGTTTGAAGCAAAAATTGTAGCTCTTTTCACTACTGCCTGCACATAGAGCATCAGAGCACACACAAAAATGTCAGACTGTTCCAGTCATAAAAAATATTGGCTTAACGGTTGTACTTTACAGATTAAAGGGATTCTATCATTAAAACTTTTTTTTTTTTTTTTTTTTTAACACTAAAAGCACGCAGGAATAGCCATTAGAAAGGCTATTCATTGCTTACCTTTATTTTGCAGGTCCACGCCGCCGTTTTTGAATTTTTCTTTTCTCCATTATGTGAATTGTGCTCAAAGCACAGCGTCGTCATCAATTCCAGCGGTGCCTCTCCTCTTCTTTGGCACACTGCGCATGTTCCACAGCCATTTTGCGGTGGTCTCGAGTAAGAGACCATCGCAAAATGGCCATGGAACATGCGCAGTCTGCCGAAGAGGAGGAGGTGCGTCAGAAATGGAAGACAGAGGCAGCGTTGGAATCAATGACAATGCTGTGCTCTGAGCACAATTTGCATAATGGAGAAAAGAAGAAAAATTTGAAAACAGTGACGTGGACCTGCAAAATAAAGGTAAGAGATGAATAGCCTTTCTAAAGCAAAAGCAAATAAAATTAGGTGAAGAACAATTAAATTCATATTCACTCACATCTTCTAGCATTTTTTCTAATTTCTCCTGCAACTCCACAAAGTATCGAGAGGTAATAAGAGCCCCCTTGGATTTATCGAGGCAATCTCGTGCCAATTCAATAATTTGGTGATGTATAAAGCCTAGGACACCATCGGCAAGAGGTAAGGTGCGACTAGGGCAGAGGTTTGTGATGATGTCTTCAAGTCTTTCCTCCATTTGTGCAGTTGCCTAAAGTACAGAAATACATGTTAACTAAAGTATTCAAAAGAATATCAAACAGTAAAACATTTCAGCAGAGAACTCATTGACCTTTAGAAAACAGTTAATGTGGGTGTATTTTAGATGTAAGATGAAATACTTTCTCTCTATTTTTTTTATGTCCCTTAATCAAGTTGTGCATAAATACTCCACTAACCTAAATCTGATCATCATAAAAGTGCTTATCTAGGTTTAAAGGAAACCATGAGTTGCCCTCAGGACATAGAATTAAACTTTGCATTGCATTCTGGCCATTTCCATTCATTAGGTACTGCTAAGTTCAACTGGTACTGCTGTGGATCTATTTATGCACAGACACATATTCAGAGAGTGATATTATACACAAGCTTTGGATACAGTCTGCCCAAATATTAATATTAAAATAAAGAGGGCACAGTCAAAAGAGCCCTGCATCAAAGGTTTGGGAGGCATCTACCTGTAAAATTATTAACTCTCGTTGGTGACTTATTCTGTTATTACCACAGACATGCCATTTAAAGCATTGATATTATTGGATATTGTGCGCTCTGCTACAAATATAAGCGGGAATTGTCTCAATTATACTCATACATGAGTACTAGAAAACCAACTAATAAAGCTGTATAATATGACATGCCACACTAATATAAAAAATAATACCGGTAACTAAGTCATTATTAGAACACTGATAGAATCCTTTAAAAAATAAATATATGATGGAAAATAAACAGCTGAAGCAAGATCCCCCAAGCATATGGAATGAACGCCATGTAAATATATAGAAATGTGAATGGCACATCCACTTCTCTAACAATCAGCTAACGCTGCCATGTAACGTGCATAAATACTGTAGCGTTGTCCCTCATTCAATGTCCTGCATTATGTGATAATTATAGTGTGAGGTAAAGCATGATATTGTCCACTGCTGAGGATAACCAACCAAAGCTTTTGAAAGAGGCTTCTTTTTCTCCATCCCGCCACCCATGCTCTGTTATGCTCAGCAGTCGACAATATTGTACTTTACCTCACACTATTGTGATATAGCAGTAGTTCCTTAACGTGACTGGCACAAACCTGTAACCTGCCAAACAACCTCTACTAAAACACACAGTTTATACGTATGAACAGATTCCAGACCCAATGCAAACACTGTTAAACTGTGGCTCCTTCAAATATCTAATTGTGGGGTGCAGAGATTCAGACTAACAAACCAAAATTGAGATGGAATAAAACTTGACCTTTATTAGTAATTTTAAAAGCCCCCCCAAAAAAGTGGTACCGTTTGACTACCACCAATAATAGGCGATATTAAAAGGTGGAGTGGAGTGGTAATAACGTCCTAAATATGTAAGTCTCTCAGGAAAAGGCCTTAATGTTCGACCTATAAAATCCACCTGACATAGACTCACTAGCGTTAGGCTGGGTTACTGATCTAACTGGTTTTTGTTATTTGGTTCCATGAATCACCCACAACCCCCACATACTAGAGGACAGGCATGCATACAATCGGGCTGAGCCAATATTAGGACCTAATACACACTAGCAGGGCATGTAGTTATCACTCCTTCCTATTTATAACCCTCCACCCCACACACGCTCGATTGTCAGCACATTGGTAGATTAAAAGCTCGGCCTGACGGTCGGTCCGTTTCACCAGACAAAAGCCGGTTCATCAGAGGCAATACGAGCTATTTAAATATTGCCTGGATCAGTATGTGTTAGTAGTGTGTAGTCGATCAGGTCGTCTGTAATGTATAGCCAGAGATTCAGACCCCACTGATTTAATATTGGTCAATATACTGTTCAATATTAAGGATAGGCCATTCATCTTTAAAAAGCTCAACACGTGCCATAGATTTCATTTCGCACCTACCTTGGGAAATCTTTCCTTGTAAACATGATTCATCATAATAATTTCATTATCAAAATTGGCAGATGCTCGTCCAGGGCTGGGAAAAAAACAACAACAAAAGGAATCACTTCAGTGAAACTCAAACTCCTCTGCTTTTATATAGACAGCAATTTCAGAAAGTTTTCAGATTCCCACACTTGTATTACATTAAAGGGTCATTTAAGGTCTTACTTTATCTCCTTCAGGTCACAGCCTAAAAGTACCTTAACCCCTTCCCGACATTCGCCGTAATAGTACGGCGCTGCTGGGAAGGGCTTCCCGCAAGCCGCTGTACTATTACTGCGGATGCATGGTGCGCACACAGAAACTGTGTGCGCACCATGCACAGCGGGTGTCAGCCGTAATACACAGCTTACAATGCCCCGTAACACCCGCGGTCGGAACCGGGTCCGATCGCGGGTGTTAACCCCTGATATGCCGGCGATCAACATGACCGCCGGCACCTCCGGGGTTCCGTTCTAAAATGGTGCCGATCGGCACCCCCCGCGCCGGTTTTGGGGGGTGCCGGTGTTCGTAGGGGGCAGCCCGGGGTCTGATCAGTGACCCCGGGTCTACCCCTTCACTTACCCCGTCCTCGCACCTGGCTGATCCTGCCGTAAATGAAGCTGTCAGCCTGTGCGTCTACACAGGCTGACAGCTTCCTATACACTGCAATACACGTGTAACACGTGTATTGCAGCGTATCTCTATTGAAGCAGTGATCAGCCGATCACTGCTTCAATCCCCCATGGGGACAGAAAAAAAAAGTTGGACAAAAGTAAAAATAAAAAAGTTTAAATAAGTTTAAAATAAATTAGAAATAAATAAAGCCCCAAAAATCCCATTTTCCCCATATAAAATGTTTTATTATGTAAAATAAAGAAAAATAGAAAAAAACATTACATATTTGGTATCGTCGCGTCCGTAATAACCTGAACAATGAAATTAAAACATTATTTAACCCGAACGGCGAATGTCGTAAAAAAAAAAAACGTAGAAAACCACACAAAATAATGATTATTCACCACCTTTCCCTTACAAAATGTTCAATAAAAAGTAATCAAATGGTCAGATGAAAACCAAAATGGTACCAATAAAAAGAAGAGGTCTTCCCGCAAAAAATAAGCCCTCAACCAGCTCTGTCTAGCGAAAAATAAAAACGTTATGCCTTTCAGAAGATGGCGATGCAAAAATAATTGATTTTTTTCCCTGAATTGAATTCTATTCTGCACAAATAGCAACGCATTAAAAAATCATATAAATGAGGTATCGCCGTAACCGTACCAACCTGCAGAATAAAGGTAACATGTTACTTATGCTGTACGCTGCACGGGAAAAAAAATAAATGCTAAAAATCAATGCCAGAATTGATGTTTCCTTTTACATCCCACCCAGAAAGAGTTAATAAAATGTAGTCAATAGTTACAGGGCCCAAAATGGTGGCATTGAGAAGCTCATCTAATACCGCAAACACCAAGCCCTAATATGGCCACATTGCCAGAAAATAAAAATAAAAATCTAGCTTGTACAATGTGAAGACAAAAACCCCAAAAGTCGCCAAATCATTAGGACATAAGTGGCTGCGACTAGAAGGAAATGTGTAAGCGGTGCGAGTGTTTTCAGGGGACCCCCCCCATATTTAGAGCTTATAACACATAATACAGCAGCGCTGATCCCCCAGAATGCCCCTCTTCCCCATCCGTGTCATAGGAGCTAGTGGGAAAATAGAATGGGATTTGGTGTACCCAATTTACTCCGCACAGCTTACATATTCACTTCGGGGTTACTAATGCTCACTACATCACTTGATAAATTCTTTGAGGGGTGCGGTTTTCAAAATGGGGTCACTTTCTAGAGGTTTCCACTGTTTTGACTCCTCAAGGGCTTTGTAAATGCGACATGGTTCCTGAAACTGATCACAGCCAGATCTGCCCTCTAAAAGCTCTTTGGCGCGCCTTCCCTCCTGCGTCTCGCTGTGCGTCCATATATTAGTTTACACCCACAAGTGGGGTACTATGGTAGTCTGGAGAACTTGCATAACAAATTGTGGGATGCGTTTTCTCCTTTAACCCCTTGTGAATGTGCAAATTCTAGGGCTAAACGAAAATATTAGTAAAATAAATTCAAATTTGAAAATTTCACCTCCATTTTGTATTAATTCCTGTTAAGCACTTATAGGGTTAAATGACTAGGTATATGTTGTTTTGGCTTATTTAAGGGGTGCAGTTTTGAAAATGGGGTGATTTATGGGGGGGGTTTAATACAAGGGTCTTTCAAAGCGCCTTCATAACTGGATTAGTCCCTTAAAAAATGGGTTTTGGAAATTTCTTGAAAATTTTGAATATTGTTGTTTCACTTGTAAATCTTATAATGTCTGTAAGAATTAAAAGGGCTCCTAAAGTTTGATGCCGACATAAAGCAGAGATCTGGGACATGAGATTTATGATATAATTTTGGCGGTCTGACTATCTGTATGTAATGCACATCATTTCAAACTTTATAAAATGCATATTTTTCAAAATTTCCACCAAATTTCCTATTTTTTCATAATTAAACACAAAACATATCAACCAAAATTTACCACTAACATGAAGTACAATGTGTTACGAAAAAGCAATCTTAAAATCACTTTGGTAAGTTAAAGCATTCCAAAGTTATTGCCACATAAAGTGACACGTCAGTTTTGAAAAATCGAGCTTGGTCAGGAAGTCAAAAAGTGCCATTGGCGGGAAGGGGTTAAAGAGGATCTTTTAAATCCTCAGGCACATGTGGTTTTATATACCGCTAGAAAGCCGACAGTGCGCTGAATTCAGCGCACTGTCGGCTTTCCCATTATGTGGCCTTGGAGAAGAGCTATCGGAGCTATTCACTGTCAGAAGGGTATTCCTGATAGTACTGTCAGGAAGGCTATTGCCAGTTAGACTGTGTGTAGCCCTATACTGTGAGGGGGCGTTTTTTACAGCCCAGCGATGATGGTGAGCAGGGAGGAACGCCACCTCACTATATAGACCAGACCTGGGCAATGTACGGCCAGTGGGCCACATCCGGCCCTCTGATTGCTTCTGTACGGCCCGCATAGCTTTTGGAAGTTTGTTCAAGGACCTGTGATGACGTCATCACAGCCTATCACCAGGATAGGCTATGATGACTCGTTAGTGGGCGGAGCCACATGGGACTGTGTGCTTGCTGCAAGCTGCTGGCAATGGAAGCTGCTGGATGATAAAGAAGAGAGAAGAGACAGCATGTGTGAGCAAGAGGGGGGAACTAGGAGCAGATGTAGGGGGGGGCAGTTAAATTGAACGCAGATGCAGGGGGGAAATTAAACTAGGGGGCAGATGGAGGCTGACATTAAACTGGGGCAGCTGGAGGAGGATATTAAACCCACTGTTTAATGTCCTCTATAGTTTCTGCTAGCTTATACTGGGGCATCAGGAGAGGGACTTAATACTGTGAGACATTTGGAGGGAAACGTTATAATGTGGGGGTGTATAATGTTATGGTGACTGTAGGACGATTATACTTTGTGGGGGCTAGAGATGAGCGAGTACTATTCAAAACGGTAGTTTAGAATAGCACGCTCCCATAGGAATGAATGGACACAGCCGGGGCCAGCGTCCTGCTGCTTAACCCCCTGTGCGCCGGCTGTGTCCATTCATTCCTATGGGAGCGTGCTATTCTAAACTACCGTTTCGAATAGTACTCGCTCATCTCTAGTGGGGGCACATGGAAAGATGATTGAGAATGGGCAGAGTAAGCGTAGAAGTGGGTGGAGCTAAATTTGCCACGGTGCGCATGGCCCTCTAGAACCGTTACAATTTCTCATGTGGCCGCATGGGAAAATTAATTGCCCACCCCTGGTATAGACTGTCGGTATAGACTGTCAGGAACACCCTTCTGTCAGTGAAGAGCTATCGGTAACAGCACTGAAAGCTCTTCAACTGGGGCATATAATGGGAAAGCTGACAGTGCTTCAAGTCAGTGGTAAATTTTGGCCGAAATGTTTTGTTTTGTCAAATAGAAAATTTGGTGAAAATTTTGAAAAAGAAAAAAAAAATGCAGTTTCAAACTTTGATAGGCATACTACCCAAATTACTTCATAAATATAAATTTACCATATCTCTGCTTTATGTTAGCATCATTTTTAAAATTTTCCAAATTTTTAAGAATATTTCTAAAACCTATTTTTTAAGGGACCAGTTCAGTTCTGAAAGACCCTAATAGTAAGCCTATAGGTGTTTCACAGATTTTTTTTTTTTTTTTTTATTTTTTTTTATTTTACCATTAGAACGTGAAAATGAAAAAAATTCCTTTTTTCGTTTCTAATAAAATATCACTTCAGCCCCAAATATTTCATGCCCGCCGGTCACGAGAAAATGGCCACTTTGCCCTAGAAGTTACAAGCCTCCGCCAGAAGAAGATGCGGTGAAGACCTTGTTCCAGAAGATGATGGAGGCGGTGCTGGAGAGTTCTCTGGCAGCATTGGGGACGCCCCCAGTGCTATTTGAGCACTGGGGCCCGCCCCCAGTGCTGCGAGAGAACACATTTACATACCAACAAAAAACGGATTTTCAAGCGAATGGTGGCACGGAAAAGACAACAAAAGGTAGGAGAATAGCCTTTCTTAAGGCTATTCCGATGTGTTAATGAGAAAAAATTGTGATTGAATGATAGGATCCCTTTAAAATCAGCGAAGTCTGTCTGAGTGGCAGAATCGTAAGCTGCCCAAGCTTGTAAATGTGCCCTGCTGGTAGGCACATTGCGTGTACTTGGCATAATGGCTTCATTTGGAGACATTTCTCCAATAGCCATCTCTGCCTCTCCTATCCTATGGGAAGAATATGCAAATCCGCCTTCCATGATGTAATTAGGAAGACAGTTGCTGCCTCATTGTTGCAAACCAATAGAGGGCGCTCACTGGAATGTGCAAGCCTGTCTTAAGACAGGATTCCAGTGAAATAACCCAATAATGGCTGCTCCCTTTAGCCTCATGCCCGACCTTCCAAGAGGCCTTTGTTTAGCAATGACGCTGGGATTATTACCAGGTTATAGTCTCTCAATCGAGGACAGCTGTTTCGATCTGGTTGGATCTCATCAGCCGGATGTAGAGAGGACTATAACCTGGTAGAGGTGAGAGGCTTAGACAGGGTTCGGGGGATATTGTCACTCCTTAGGGAGAGACCACCATATAGGATTTGCATATTCTTCCCATAGTTCCTTGCAAAGTGGAGTGCTAAAGGCTTAACAAGTCTCCACACACCTATATGGTGGTCTCTCCCTAAGGAGTGACAATCTCCTATCCTAGTTATTTTTGAGGATAGACTAGAGTGTCCGCTAATGTCTAACCTGTCACCATCGCTGGCAGTAAAACCCTCAAAATTGTCATCGCTGTCTGACACATTTTCTTCACTATCAGAACATAAAAGGACATAAACCTCTTCCACAGTGTAAAATGTCTCTGGCCCAGCACACTGTATGGACGTGGAAATTTCCCTTTAATAAAAAAAGAAACAAACAAAAAAAACACTTGTGGTTTTTGATGCAGTTTTTGCAAAAATGCATAGAAAAACCATGTTATGTTTTTTCCACCTCCCTTTGATTTCAATGAGTTTTTCAAGGCAGAATCTGCCTGAAAATAAGTCATGTTGATTTTTTTTCCCCTCTAGGTGAAAAAAAAAAAAAAAAAAAAAAATCAGCTACAAGAAAAAATTGCTACGGGAGACTTTTTTTTTTTTTGAGGCGTATTCCTTCTTAAAATCAGCATGCAAAAAACTATTTTTCTCTGCAGATCCCATCTCCAATTAGACAGGAAGTATCAAAACACAATTAGTTTCAAGGTTTCAGGTCTATCCAGGCTGAACCAGGCTGCAGTCTGGTATAACTACTTTAGCCCTAAGGCAGGCAAGGGGAATTGAGCTGTCTGAGCTGCATGTGATTTATCAGCAGCAGAGCAGCTCTACCCGTATAACTACTTTAGCCTTAGATAGGTGTTACTATCCGGTTACTCTGTATACCAGCCTGCTAACAAGTCCTCTTTTGTAGGCACTTTATTGCACAGCAGAGAGCTTCAGTGTTTTAACAAAATGAATTATTAACTGTAGCTCCAGCTTATGGGAAGGAAAAATCTATAGCAGTGGAGTTATTTGCCAGCCAGTACTCTATAGAAGGCTATAGCACACGTTTTTCCAGCCCTGCTCTTTAACCCATTATCCACAACAAAGATAAGAAGTGTCACACTAGTGGGGTAAATAAACGATTGTGGAGGACGGTGGGTCCCACTCCCCCACAGGCTAGGTGGTTGCACATAATCATTACCTTTGTGAATTTTGTGGTATTTTATACCACATTTTTGTTATGTTGTCTTGTACTAAGTATAGCTTTTAATACATATCAATAAAAGTGAAATTTTAAATACGTCCCTGATAGTTACCTACCTATCTCCAATTTTTGTTTTGTTAGTATCCTATATAGGCAAATGTATACCATTCCAAATTATGCCCATGTACACATATACCTGTTTTAGGTAGGTCCAAGTGCTCTTAAGTTCCCTAGTCCAAAATAACCCCAGACAAAAAGAAAACTCAAATATTGTGCCTTAAAAATGTGTTTACGTACAGTACCCATTGACAGATCTGAAACAAGATGTGAAAAAAATGCAGTGTTCATAACTTCCAAATATAACAGACTGTCAATATTACTGTAAAGTTTTTTTTATTGATTTAGAAAATCAAAGTCAGAATAATATTACCTGAGGCTTCGTGAACGAGCGCGCATGCATGGAGATCGCCTTCCTTCCTCATCTGTGACGCTCTCTGTGCTTCGGAAGTGTTTGGAGAGAAAGTGCAATTCATCCGCGGTGGGCTGGAAAGGCAATTGGTGTAGCCTCTCCTGGGAGGAGGAGGAAGACTGTAAAAAAAATAATAATAATCTACATAAAAAATATAAAGCCTGAGAACATGAAAAACAAGAGTATAATAAAGTATCTGGTAAAACAATAGAACACAAATCTAAGAAATGTTGCAAGCTCAAAAAATACCATAAGACACAACATGGGGGCACATTCATTATTATACACCATTTTTGTGATGTAAAAAGTTGTAAACTTCGAGTATGTGACTTTTTAAAATAATACAGGTGGTGTTTTTACACTGCCCCCGCTGCACTCATGAAAGGGGGACTGGTAAGGTGTGGTTGTGGGCAGGGCATAAATGATGTCTGAAACCTACACCTGCTATGAGGTGGCTCAGCTTTCAGAATCTGGTCTGACCAAAGGGGGCATCAGAATTATGCACTTGTCATACATGCATGGAGCGCAAAGATCATCAAGACCAAATGAGTGAATGTGTTTACTTTCTTAGTCATTACTTACAAAGTAACTGTCATTTTCAAATGTTTCTTGTACATGCAAATACAAGAAACTTTGGTATGGGAAGAAAGAGGCAAAAGATAAAATACAGACTCCTCTCCTGCCATCAACCCTGCACTGATCACTTAAAAGGGGGTTCCTACCTCCCTAACTAATCTGCTTTGTCTGCCATTTCTTCTTCTCACTTTCTGTATTCTTCCACAAGCTGGGTGCTGGGTTTTGACTGCTTGATGGACAGGATACTATAAAGTACCTCACCAGATATAGACATTGCCTTTACCATGAGGCATTATTTATGATCATTACTAGATATCGAATATAAAAGCAGATCAAATAATATGCACAGTTAATGTATATTACATTACACAGGTGTGCATAGAACACTTAGACAACGGACTTGCAGTAAATACATATTATATTTCTGTTACATAGAGAGATAAACATTGTCAGAGCCGTTATCATCAAACTGCAATTAGCCGACCTCCAGAGAGAAATGACTCATCCATCCAAACTGTTATCAGAGGACAGGGACAAAGGAAACACTGTGTAAAGAATGGGATGAATAATTTAACATATCAGGCAAACGAAGCAGCATTCCTAAAGCAATGTATTTAGGAAAATGCTTGAACGTGCATAAGTTAGCAGTAAAGGAAATACCCCTTTAAGGCTAAGTTCACACTTGAATTACGTGTGGTGAAATTTGATCCGGAAAAAAACCACTTCCTAATTAGGAAGTGGATTTTGGACCTTGAAGTGTTTTTTGAAGCGTTTTCTCTCAATCTGTTAACCTTACTGAAACCTAAATCCCACAGTCTGATATGGCCTCCCCTGCAGCTCTGTCTCATGGTGGTCTAGCAGAAAAAGGAACCCAGTTGAAGTCAATGGGAGGCTTTTTTTTTTTTTGTCAGCAATGAAATTCCACACCAAATTCCTCACCATTTTCCTCCGTGTGAATGGACCCTAAAAGACTCAGTTACTTCCAAGGTGCAGGTGCCATTCAAATAGTTCTGTGCAGAGCACCTAGCCACTTATTTCTATAACATAATTGATAGAATCATTCAGGAAATAATTGCCCATTCCCCAGGCAGCATTGATCACATTTACCACACTTTATCCTGCTCTTCTTCTGTAACTGTTTCAAAAGATGAAAATGAAGTCTCCCGCCTCCTTTATTTTTCTCGACCTACAATCTGCAATAGTGACCCTTTAACCCTCACACCTTCTCCAGTCTCTGTCGTCACTACTTACCTTACACTAAAATATTTAACCTCTCTCTCGGGAATCTTTCCTTCCTATTTCTAACATGTTGTCATCACCCTGCTACTTAAGAAACCCTCCCTTGACTTGTCCTGTGCGGCTAACTATCGACCCGTCTCTAATCTCCCCTTCATCTCCAAAATCTTGGAACGCTTGGTCTAGTCCTGCTTGATCTGATATCTTTCTGCTAACTCTCTTCATCTCTCCTTACAATCTGGCTTCCGCACTCAGCACTTTACAGAAATGCCCCTTACAAGAGTCTCCAATGATCTCCTGATGGCTAAACCTAATGATGACTATTCTCTTCTTATTCCTCTGGATCTCTCAGCAGCATCTGACACGGTTGACCTCCAACTCCTCCTCACTATCCACTGGTCTGTCGGTCTCACAGACACCGTGCAGTCTTGGTTCTCCTTGTACCCTTCAGACCGCACTTTCAGTGTATCATTTGCAGGCTCTGTCACTTCCCCCTGCTGTTGGGGTTGCTCAGGGCTCGGTCCTAGGCCCCCTACTCTTATCACTGCACAGCCATTATTGGACAAACCATCAGCAGATTTGGCTTTTGACACCATCTATATGCTGATGACACCCAACTATATACCTCATCCTATGAAATCACCCCTCCACTTATACAAAACACCAGTGACTGTCTCTGCCGTCTCAAATAGCATGTCTTTGTTTTATCTGAAACTGAATCTCTCAGACTGAACTACCACTGTTTCCAGCATCTAACAGACCTAACCCTGATATCTCTAGTTCAGTCTCCGGCCTTATTATAATTCCTAGGCAGTATGTCCGCTGTCTTGGGGTTATGTTTGACTCATAACTTTCCTTCATACACCCCCCCCATCCAGTCACTCGCAGGCTCATTTCCTCTCCACTTCAAAAATATCTCCAGAATCCACCCTTTCCTTACCACAGAAACATTAAAGACCCTCATTGTCGCCCTGATTCACTCTCTCATTGACCCCTGTAACTCCTTACTAATCGGTCTTCCCCTCACTAAACTCTCCCCTCTACAATCTATTCTGAATGCAGCAGCCAGGCTCATCTATCAGTCTAGACACTACAGCGATAACGCTGATCTGCCTATTCAGTACAAAATACAATATAAACTTCACCTTCATCTACAAGGCTCTCCATAATGCTGCACCTCCATACTTTTCCTCCCTCATCTGTGTCTATTGTCCAACCTGTGCTCTCCATTAACTTGACCTAAGACAAACATACTCCATTATCAGAACCTCCTACTCCCGTATCCAAGACTTCTCTTGAGTTGCAAAACTTCTATGAAATGCTATACCTCAGACAATCTCATTAACTCCCAATATCTACAGCTTCAGGTGCATCCTAAAGACACATCTTTTCAGACAGGCCTATCACAATTCTTAAAGTAAAGCCTTCCACAGAATCCCTAAAACTACTGCTCCTCTGTTTACACTCCCACATTACCCCACAGGATATAAAGCAGTATCAGACTGTTACTTTATATGTCCAGGCACCATGTGCACATTAAAAGACACTGACTAATGACAGCTCAAACAGCTTTATGTGTAATGACAGTAACCTCTATTACATAAATGGCTGGTCCACTGTATAAGCAATGCAACTTCATATGCTGCCCGAGCTACCTCTCGTGTCACCCCCTATACCTCATAGATTGTAAGCTCTTGTAAGCAGAACTCTGTATCCAGTAACAAATCACTGTTGAGTATCCAATATATTTAATCACTGTACAGTGCCTATATAAGATGTCTGTTAATATAATTTTCTGTTGTGGAGAAGCTTGTTTCCTGTCCCCAAAAATTATTGATTCTGAAGCAGAAACCACAGCAAGATCAAGCAAGGTGCTTCTATTTCCAGGGCACTCTATAAAAAGAAGACCCTGTCACCACCTCCTATTGAAAACAATAGAAGGCAGAATTCAAGCTGAATGGGGAGCTGATTTTAATGTGGAATCTGGCTCAGTTCCTCAATGTGAACGTGCCCTAATCTTTTCAAATTATGTTTATTTCAGAAGATACATTTTATTGCTAAATACACTATACGAGACAACTATGACAAGATCATGTTACCGAGAGAGTTGAGCTTGGAGTGTTGGTACCATATCCAGAAGAGGGAAGAGATGCCAGAGACCATCTACGTCCATCAGCTCTGAAAACAAAATTAGGTTAGACTGTTAGGGTTCTCCTATAACAATTATTAAAAGCATGACATTTTACATTTTTACATTTAAGTAGGCTTACAGATATGCCAACATTGATTACCTGTCAGTGCGTGGTCCATGACTGCAAGCATCAAAGGGTTTAGGCAACAAGAAGAGAAAGAAAATCAAATCATCGGTAAGAAACAACTGTAGACATTGGGTTAGGAAAAAAAAAAAAATATTTAGGAGGTGGCTATTACATGTACCAAAAATTAATGGAATTCAATGAAAAATTTTGACGTAATAGAAAGTGAACTAATACGTAGATAATTTTGTTTATAAATGGCAACTCCACTCTGTTAACTAAGGAGAGAAGACACTATGATTAGAGATGAGCGAACAGTGTTCTATCGAACACATGTTCGATCGGATATCAGGCTGTTCGATGTGTTCGATTCGAACATCACGTGGCAAACTCCAAAAAAATTCGATTCCCCTCCCACCTTCCCTGGCGCTTTTTTTGCACCAATAACAGCGCAGGGGAGGTGGGACAGGAACTACGACACCGGAGGCATCGAAAAAAATCGGAAAAAGTCATTGGCTGCCGAAATCAGGTGACCTCCATTTTAGACAAATAGTGGATTTCAAATCCGGGTCATATGAGAATGTGAACTTTGTGACTAAGAGACAGGGATAGCTGTACAGGCAGGGATAGCTAGGGATAACCTTTATTTAGGTAGGAATGTTATTAAAAATAACTTTTTGGGGCTCTATCGGGTGTGTAATTGTGATTTTTGTGACAAACTTTTTCCAATAGGAATGCATTGGACAGCGCTGATTGGCCAGAGTACGGAACTCGACCAATCAGCGCTGGCTCTGCTGGAGGAGGCGGAGTCTAAGATCGCTCCACACCAGTCTCCATTCTGGTCCGACCTTAGACTCCGCCTCCTCCGGCAGAGCCAGCGCTGATTGACCGAAGGCTGGCCAATGCATTCCTATGTGAATGCAGAGACTTAGCAGTGCTGAGCCAGTTCTGCTCAACTACACATCTGATGTAGCAGAGCCGAGTGTGCACTAGAACCCCTGTGCAAACTCAGCTCACGCTAATAGAATGCATTGGCCAGCGCTGATTGGCCAATGCATTCTATTAGCCCGATGAAGTAGAGCTGAATGTGTGTGCTAAGCACACACATTCAGCTCTACTTCATCGGGCTAATAGAATGCATTGGCCAGCGCTGATTGGCCAGAGTACGGAATTCGACCAATCAGCACTGGCTCTGCTGGAGGAGGCGGAGTCTAAGATCGCTCCACACCAGTCTCCATTCAGGTCCGACCTTAGACTCCGCCTCCTCCGGCAGAGCCAGCGCTGATTGGCCGAAGGCTGGCCAATGCATTCCTATGCGAATGCAGAGACTTAGCAGTGCTGAGCCAGTTCTGCTCAACTACACATCTGATGTAGCAGAGCCGAGTGTGCATCAGATGTGTAGTTGAGCAGAACTGGCTCAGCACTGCTAAGTCTCTGCATTCGCATAGGAATGCATTGGCCAGCCTTCGGCCAATCAGCGCTGGCTCTGCCGGAGGAGGTGGAGTCTAAGGTCAGACCTGAATGGAGACTGGTGTGGAGCGATCTTAGACTCCGCCTCCTCCAGCAGAGCCAGCGCTGATTGGTCGAATTCCGTACTCTGGCCAATCAGCGCTGGCCAATGCATTTCTATGGGGAAAAGTTAGCTTGCGAAAATCGCAAGCTGACAGGGATTTCCATGAAATAAAGTGACTTTTATGCCCCCAGACATGCTTCCCCTGCTGTCCCAGTGTCATTCCAGGGTGTTGGTATCATTTCCTGGGGTGTCATAGTGGACTTGGTGACCCTCCAGACACGGATTTGGGTTTCCCCCTTAACGAGTATATGTTCCCCATAGACTATAATGGGGTTCGAAACCCGTTCAAACACTCGAACAGTGAGCGGCTGTTCGAATCGAATTTCGAACCTCGAACATTTTAGTGTTCGCTCATCTCTAACTATGATACTAACAAAAAACCATCTTAGCTTACTATAAAAGCCAAGTAGTGGTAAACGTGTTTGGTAAATGTCCCAGTCAGGCATTGTTCAAATGGCAATCGTGAGTATGACACTTAGTATAAAAGGAATATACTACACATCCAGTCTAGGTCAATAAACTTGTCATAATTTTATTTATTACATCATACACATATATAAAAGATGGACATTAGAAGGGGAATCTACAAATACAAACTGACTGGGTAAAAGTGAAGTGCAGCAGATGGTATGTGGTCCCTTTAAGTATTTACATACAATGGAATACACATGGATTAAGCTAATGCCAGAAAGGACCTCAGCATTGGAGTCCTTTATACGCCGTGTGTGGACATTATATACACATAGCAATAGTATCAATAGCCGCTGAGGTATATATCATGAGTGGCCACTAAGTTATACACATTACCACAACAGCTCAAAGAAAGTGCTAGAAGTTTAAAGTTACCATGTGGTCCAATATATGTCTCCTATCCATTAAAGTGATAGCATTGATACATACACATTGGTGACTATAACAACATAGGTTCACATGTATCCTATACCACTATATACAGGTTTAATAGCACTGTGGCTTACCCATGTTGCCAATAGGAGGTATACAAGTCGGGACAGGCACTCACTCCCCAGTACCTGACGCGCGTTTCGGCTATGCAGCCTTCGTCTGGAGGTCAGGTACTGGGGAGTGAGTGCCTGTCCTGACTTGTATACCTCCTATTGGCAACATGGGTAAGCCACAGTGCTATTAAACCTGTATATAGTGGTATAGGATACATGTGAACCTATGTTGTTATAGTCACCAATGTGTGTGTATCAATGTTATCACTTTAATGGATAGGAGATATATATTGGACCACATGGTAACTTTAAACTTCTAGCATTTTCTTTGAGCTGTTGTGGTAATGTGTATAACTTAGTGGCCACTCATGATACATACCTCAGCGGCTATTGATACTATTGCTATTTGTATATAATGTCCACACACAGCGTATAAAGGACTCCAATGCTGAGGTCCTTTCTGGCATTAGCTTAATCCATGTGTATTCCATTGTATGTAAATACTTAAAGGGACCACATACCATCTGCTGCAATTCACTTTTACCCAGTCAGTTTGTATTTGTAGATTCCCCTTCTAATGTCCATCTTTTATATATGTGTATAATGTAATAAATAAAATTATGACAAGTTTATTGACCTAGACTGGATGTGTAGTATATTCCTTTTATACTAAGTGTCATACTCACGAATTTTTTTTCTTGTGGATATTTTATGTGTATGGTGAGGACACAGATTTCTTTAGGGCTTGGTATAGTTTAAAGGAACCCATGCATTTACGCATATACTTTAGGTTGCTTATTTTTGGTTGGTTGTCTATCATTGTTCAAATGGCATCATGGCTAACATGAAGTTAACTTTCTCCCTCCCCCCCCCCCCCCAAAAAAAAAAAAAAAAAAAAAAAAAAAAAAAAAAAAAAAAAGAAAGAAATTAGTAAAAGTCAATGACATTTATCACAACAGATCTGTCAAATTAGTTATGGATGCTTGAAGAATGGCATGTATGATGCCAGTGAGAGCAGTGATTTCTACTACTTAAGCACAATGACTTTAATACACTGCATAAAGTATTGGCTCTTAAAAACTGCTACTAACATACATATTAAATACATATTACGGATTGTAATGGCATAACAAAAAAAAAGAAAAATACCAGAACTTGGCCTTCATATGTAACTTAAAAGAATACTTACGTGCGAGCAAAGGGGAAGTTAACAGACGCACTAGTGGAGAAGTTTCTTGGACTATCCAGGGGACTGCTCCCTGCTATCAAAAGTAAAAATGAATAAGCAAACATGACGACTAGAAAACATCAGCTATAATGATAAAACATACTAGAATGTACTACCTATAGAAGAAAGTTATAGGCCTAATGTATTGAGCGCTATTAGAAATACCGTAGCTCAAATGACTATAAGGAACTTTGTAAATGTCCTTGTCAGAGAAAAACGACTCCCTCCCCCCTTTTTTCTGGATGTTTTTCTGCTCTACCTGTAAAACTGACATTTACTCTGAAATATCTGCTGAATTCTGAGAGTAGTCAGGAACTATATGAGAGCAGAAAGACAGAAGCAAAGACACAGCAGGCAGGAAGTTATGTTACTCCAAGTACTTTATTTCTATACTGATACATGTTATTACTTCCCTTTAATGTCCTAAGTAACCCTGCTGATGCATCTGAGAATTATTGAGCAGATTTTCATACACAGTTGTGGTCAAAAGTTTTTAGACTGTCACAAAATGTTGGTCTTCTCAAACTCCAAGCACTGATTAGGAAAGAATGGGTTGCCATCAGTCAGTATTTGGCCCAGAAGCTTACATGCAGCATCCAAAGAAAACTGCAGAAGCCTTGAAAAATAAGGATCAACACTGTAAATATTGAGTTTTTGCATAAAGTTGACATATTTGTCAATAACCGTTTAAATACTTATGAAATGATTATAAAATTGTACTTTAGTATACCAGAAAAACATCTGACAAAGATCTAAGATACTGAAAACTAAAATTTGTGTCAGTCTCAAAACTTTTGGCCACAACTGTACTTTTTGTGCTGGCAGTGGCAGACATCATAGCTGACTAGTGGCTACACACTATTGTTGTTAATGTTTGTTGCTGTCTTCCGTCCTAAGATGACAGCAACGGACATTAACTGCTGGAGAGAACGGACACAGATGGATGCTAGGTTCACACTAGTGTTTGGGTCTCCGTGGTTCAGGTCCTCCTGGGGACCAAAAAGACAGAGACCCTGTCCACTTATAATGTGGTTACCTGCGGAAACCCTGCCAGTTTCTACTTGATTTCCGCCAGTTTCCTGGATTTTTTTCTGTCTGCAGTTTTAGAATCTGCGGCAGAGTCTTGTACAGGGATTCCAATGCAGATGTGAATCTAGACTGATTCTGTGTCCATTCCCAATGACACTAATATAAACAGCATGATGGACGATATCTTCCATCATGTTTGGAATAAAGTGTGCATGCATGAATTTTCCTTCCAGTATGAAAAGTAAACAAAGGAAGATCGCCTCAGTCATGTTTACATTATTGTCAGTGGGTACAGACATAGAATCAGTCTGTGTCTGTTCTCTGCAACAGTTTAATGTCCATTGTTGTCATCGTATGCCAGAAGACAGTAACGGACATTAACAACAGTAGTGTGAACCCATCCACTAGCTCAGGAAGAACTAAAAATTAAAAACAGAGGCTGGAGAAATAAAAACTGCCATCACATGTAAAAGTCATGCCATGGTTAAAAATAATGTTATTCATCATGCACATACAAGCACAGCACAGAGAACTAATGATTATGACGATGACCATGAGGTCTTCCTCTTTCTCTTCCGTTTTTCCTTAGCTGCTATGGACTCCTAGTATATCTCTCTCAGCTTATGTGTGTCTACGTCTGTAATATATTACTCTGTATTATCCTGTACCTGTATTACTATGCTGCTGTAACATGCTGAAATTTCCCCAATGTGGGACTATTAAAGGATTATCTTATCTTACAGCTGAACCGACTGTGTATGTGTATGGAGAGGATGAGAGGAATAACCAAATTCAATGGCTATCTAAAGCTGACCATACACATATGCTGCATGTGAATGCTTGTTAATTTAAAGAGGACCTTTCACCACTTTTGGGCACATGCAGTGTTATATACTGCTGGAAAGCTGACAGTGCGCTGAATTCAGCGCACTGTCGGCTTTCCCGATCTGTGCCCGGTGTAAAGAGCTTACGGTGCCGGTACCGTAGTGCTCTATGGTCAGAAGGGCGTTTCTGACCATTAGCCAGAGACGTCCTTCTGCCTCGCGGCGCCAATCACGCTGTGCTGTGGAGCGGGGAGAAACTCCCCCCTCCCGCTACTGATAATGCTCGTCTATGGACAAGCTGTGTGAGCAGAGGGAGGGGGCGTTCCTCCCCGCTCCACAGCACAGCGTGATTGGCGCCGCGAGGCAGAAGGACGTCTCTGGCTAATGGTCAGAAACGCCCTTCTGACCATAGAGCACTACGGTACCGGCACCGTAAGCTCTTTACACCGGGCACAGATTGGGAAAGCCGACAGTGCACCGAATTCAGCGCACTGTCAGCTTTCCAGCAGTATATAACACTGCATGTGCCCAAAAGTGGTGAAAGGTCCTCTTTAACAATTATCCCTCAACACGTCTTCTCTAAGGGAAGAGGAGAAAAGCATTCATGTATTTTCTGCCAAAGGAAATCCAGTAAGATCCCATACACATAAAAGGTGTTTATTTTAGACAAACCAGTAACATCAAAATTTAGCAACTGCCTACTTGACCCAATATCTATTACTATACAGGGAAACCTCTAGGCCCTAGTACAATACCATAAGACAGCACATCAATTCTATAATTGGAAAATTCTCACAAAATCAGAATTCAAACAATATCTAAAATGGAGTTGTTAATTTTTCAAATATCCATGTCCTATACTCCATGTAACGTTTGCCTGGTTGCTAACTTATCATACGATTGATATTTGCATGTTTTGGTAGTGCAGTCTGAAGTATATGGGGCAGCGCTGCAATACCAAGTCATTCACTGAGTAAACAACACAGCTTCCAAAATGTAAACATTCTAGGGAGCAGCGCTGTTCCAGGGGAGCACATTTGAGGGGTCTTGGCTTTGGAACCCTCAGAGATATAATACTGATGACCTATCCCAAGGATATATTTATACTCTTTATCTCATGTACTTTGCAGAATTTAGTGATAACAGTATTAGATCTATTATGGCCATCATACTTCATATACTTGTCAGAACTAACCTGTAGGTACAGAAAGTGGCGATAATGGACGAGACAGCGTGGGTGAAGGTGATCCCACAACCAAACTCTTCCTGTTGCTGCTTCTGCAACTGAGGAAAGAACAAACATTGTTATTTTACTAAAATCCAAAAACTTCATGTTAATGGAAATCATATATAAAGATGCAAGATCAATTGCATAACTAGAACATTTATTGTCAATTCTATGTTCACATGAAAGATGCAAAACAAAAAATATACACCCACTCCACTGCAGCTCTGCTGTATATACATATTCATACCATGGTGATATCCTGTAAATTGAGCATGCACTGGAAGAAAGAATGCGGTTATTTCTAGTACAGGCCACGTAACAGACTTTTAAGAAATGCACAACTGCCTAAAGGGGTTCTTTGGGAATAATAAAAAAAAAAACCAAAAAAAAAAAAAAACCATGTCAGTATAGAGCCACAGATACATTCCTAAACATTTTTACTCTATTCATATCTATATTCCAATTTCTATACCACGTCCTGTCATTACCTTCCAGAAGCCATACTCACAGAGATTAGTAAGAGCTTACTTTCGCGGGGGCAATTTGTACTTCATAATGGTATTTGATATTCCAGATGATAAAGGAATAAAGTGAGACCAAAAAGATGGTCAACATGATTAAAAATTAGAACATGGCACTGAGATTTTTCAAACTTCTGTAGGGTGAAGACCAGGTATCCAAAGTGTCTGGCAAAGAGGAGTGTGGGCTATTCATCTTCATCTACCAGAAGTGTATGTGCCTGATAGGTCAAGCTCTCCATTCAACTGCCTGCAAATAATCTTTGAGTAAGAACTGTTTGAAGGGTTGGCAGTGCCTTATGGTGATAGGGAGCTATAATGGAAAACAAAGATGCTCCACAAGGGGGAAAGGTGGGGTAAATGGAGGAACAGTAATGGCTTATATACAACTATTTTATATTTAAGTGCAGTGGCGGATCCAGGGTTTGCGGGGCCCTGGGCAATTGACTTTGGCGGGGCCCTACGCGCAGAGCGCCGCAGCAAATTAAGCCCCGCCCACTTTTATGTTGACTCCGCCCATTATCATTCATTTTTCATGTGATTCCACACAGTATAATCCTCCTACAGTCACCCGTAAATTATATGTCCCCCCCTCCATCTCTCCCCATTTTCATATACACCCTTCATCTACCCCTAGTTTCATGTCCCCCCCCCTCTATCTCTGTCCCCAGTTTCATGCCATTCTCCCCCTTTATCTGCCCACAGTTTCATGTCCCCCCCCGTCTCTGCCCCAGTGTCATGCCGTTCTCCCCCCTTCATCTGCCCCAGTGTCATGCTGTTCTCCCCCCCTCTATCTGCCCCAGTGTCATGCCGTTCTCCCTCCGTTCATCTGCCCCAGCGTCATACTGTTCTCACACACACTCACCTTCCCTCGTTCCCCCTAAGCTCTCTCCCTCATACACATATTGTAGGTGCGATGTGACATCATCACATCGCGACTACAAATGCCGGAGCTCAGCGTTAAAACAGGAGCTGAGCTGTGACACCTCCTGCTTTAAACGCCTATGTATTCAGCTCATCGGCGTCCGTAGGACATGCTGACCCAGGGCCGGCTCCAGGTTTTTATGGGCCCTTGGGCGACAGAGCCTCAGTGGGCCCCCTTGTAAAGGAGGCGGGGGAGTCGAGACACTGTGCGTCGCAGATGAAGCGAGTGACGTCATGCAGGAGTGTGGCGTCACCAACGCCATACCTCCTAATTTTTAATGAGTAGAAAGAGGGGTAAAATGTGCGGCGTGCTCTGCGTGCCGCGGCAAATTTGGCTCCACCCACTTTTATGTTGATTCCACCCATTCTCATTCATTTATCATGTGCTCCCACACAGTATAATCCTCCTACAGTCACCCGTAAATTATATTCCCCCCCTCCATCTCTCCCCCAGTTTCATATACACCCTTCCTCTGTCCCCAGTTTCATGTCCCCCCCCTCCATCTCTGTCCCCAGTTTCATCACGTTCTCCCCTTTCATCTGCCCACAGTTTAATGTCCCCTGTCTCTGCCCCAGTGTCATGCCGTTCCCCCCTCCCCTTCATTTGCCCCCCAGTTTCATTGGGCCCTCTCCATCTCTGTCCCCAGTTTCATGCCGTTCTCTCCCCACCCCCTTCATCTTCCCCAGTGTCATGCCGTTCCCCCCTCCCCTTCATTTGCCCCCCAGTTTCATTGGGTCCCCTCCATCTCTGTCCCCAGTTTCATGCCGTTCTCTCCCCACCCCCTTCATCTTCCCCAGTGTCATGCCGTTCCCCCCTCCCCTTCATTTGCCCCCAGTTTCATTGGGCCCCCTCCATCTCTGTCCCCAGTTTCATGCCGTTCTCTCCCCACCCCCTTCATCTTCCCCAGTGTCATGCCATTCCCCCCTCCCCTTCATTTGCCCCCCAGTTTCATTGGGCCCCCTCCATCTCTGTCCCCAGTTTCATGCCGTTATCTCCCCACCCCCTCCATCTGCCCCAGTGTCATGCCATTCCCCCCTCCCCTTCATTTGCCTCCCAGTTTCATGGGCCCCCTTCATTATGTTCCACCTTAATATTTAATACAAAACAAACACTTACACTCACCTTCTATCACTCACCTTCCATAGTTCCCCCGACGCTCCTCTCTCACTCCAGTCACATACGCGATGCAGGAGCTGTGACCTCAGCTCCTGCTTAGCTGCGGCCCGGCTTGCGTGTGTAAGCGTGATGTGATGACGTCATCGCGCCTACACACGCAAGCCGGGCCGGAGCTTTAAAGCAGGAGCTGAGGTCACAGCTTTAATCGAGTATGTATTCCAGCTCATCGGCGGACGGACGCCGATGAGCTGAAATCGTGACAGGCAAGTGCCGGGGAGCCCCCAGAGGCTCTGTGAGCCCTGGCACTTGCCCGACTGCCGAGCTGACCGGGACCATTTTGTTAGGGCCGGGCCGTGGGGCCCCGCTAAGCGCGGGGCCCCGGGCGGTTGCCCGACTCGCCTGGCCCTGGATCCGCCCCTGTTTAAGTGTATCAAGCAGTAGACGTTTAAAAGTGGGTAGCACTAGATTTCAAGTCACAGCTAATGAACTGTGAGATTTATCATTAAGCAAAATTAAAACAAGTAAAATGGTAATACCAGTATAGAAAATCTATACAAGAAAAAAAAAAAAAAAGGGGGGGGGGGGGGAAGGGAATTTGGTTTTTGTAGAGATAACTAATCCTCAAGCCTTACATACACAGTAGATGAACGCTGGCTGAACCAGGCAAAACTGTTATGCTTATGGGGGCGTCCTCAGTCCTGTTGGCGGAAAGAAGAGTTGCGTATGTTTGATTTCAGAATGCCTAGACCTCTTGTTCTCAAGATAGGCAGATTCCCTTCTCTATTGAGATCATATGCACACTTGGCCAGACAGAGCAATCATTGTTTGAGTTTTCTTCTAGAAGACACTAACAATGAGGAAGTACTGTACACAATTAATTATTAAAAGGGAAGTCATGTTTTATTCCTCTTTGCAGACCAACATACCACACATCTGGGTTACAGACACTAGAACATGCCACGTTCTATAATACTGGAACAACAAAAAAACACAATGTCCCCTGTTCAACACTAGTTGACATGGTTTCTATAAAGACTTCCTGTTTCCACAGAGTGTTCTTGTAACTGGCATGCAGCACCAACAAAAACATAGAAGTGAGCAAAGCTAAAACCCCTGCACTTTCATGTGAATGGAACATTACTTCTTTCACAATAGTACGAGACAGTAATGGCGTAATGTGCAGCATGTCAGAATTACAGAAACCTGCGGATTCTGAAGGAAAAAAAAAATAAGTTGGACTGAAAAAGAAGGAATGTCTGAGAAACGAATAATTTCTTTTAGGGAGCGGCTACTAAAATGCTTCCATCAGTTAGTCTAGTCTGCCCACGAGAGTGTACCATCGCAAGTGCACAATTATGATATTTATGAGACACACTTCCTGACCCGTGGAAATTTCCGCTCATGAGAAGCCATTACTCAGACAAGTAACTCTGACCTGCAGGGAAGTGAAGCTGCAAAGCAGAGCCCCGACTGTAGAGCTCTTGGCGCAGTAACAAATCCTGCATTATTGAAGCCCGGAAGCAATCCTAGTTCTTTAATCAGCCTTCCAGTTATGCTGGTGGTATGAAAAGGTAAATATAGTATATAAAAGTAATCATCATACTATATTATATATAGAACCTTTGCATAGTACTTTAGACAGGTGTAGAAAAAAAAACATGTAAAGAATGCATAATTCTGTTTCAGGAGCCACTATGACTTCCCCAGAGAGACGGACCCTTGACTCCAATAGGAACACAGGTCAAAAACTCTCTCACCGGGCCACAAAGACAGCATCAAATACCATAATACCATAAAAAAGAAAACACAACCTAATAGGGGGGACCACCGCCTGCAAGAACTTTCTACCAAAGGCAATTTCTTGGGATGTAGACAAATTTAGCTTCTAGTGTTCGAAGAACATATGAGGGTTGGAAAATACCACTTGTTCCAAATATGATGCCAAATATTTATCAGCCCAATAGAGAGATACAGTACGAGTAGAACGGGTTTTCAAGAGCTTGGTGAATCATTCACAATTGCCTTGTAGGCCTAACAAATTGCTGAATTAAAGTGTAACTAAACTTTCATTTATTTATTTTTTCAATCTATAGCCCAGGTGAATATAAACTTGGTGCTATAATTTGTAGATAAGAAAATTTCCTCTGTCACTGATCATATCTGCACAATAGAGAGGAAAAAGGAGAACTCCTCAAAGAGAGAGATAAGCCATATAGGAACAGTTCTTTTTCACAACACAACTTACCAGGAATTACTATCCAGCCAGCTTTCCAATTGTTGTAACCCTAAGCTGGTGCAAGAGCAAAAAAAAAAAAAAAAAAAAAAAAAAATCTTACTCAAGGAAAACTCCAGGAGCTTCAGAATAAAGTTGAAGCAGGTGTGGTACTGGGCCCCTCTAGAAGTAAGGCCATAACATTTGGTCAATGCAGATCTCAAGATTTTGTCCTAAAATTGGGTCAACCTTTAGTGACTTTGTACCCTTATATATTTTAGGGATGGCATAAAAAGTTGGCACAAGAGAATGATTTTTTGGTTTGGTCCATGTGGACAATTGGTGCTAGGTTACGACATTTTTTTACAAATTGATAGATTAAAGGTTAAGTTTTAATTCCTATTACCTGGTGGGTCTCTATGCAACTTGGTTGGTAATCATCTGGGGAGTTTGTAGACATTAGAAACAACCCATTGAATTACTGGTTATTTGCATCCTTGCTGTGGAAGTTGAATCCTTCCATTACTAAGACATTGCGCACCCTACCCAAGCACCAAGAGCAGTGCTCCCAGAGCTGAAATTGCCTAATTTGCATAAGACTTCAACATTGTTTCCTTCCAAATCTGTAAAAGTGACATGCCTAAAAAAAGGTATGTTTACCATTGTAATGTGCTATGTTATGCAGTTGTAGCAGTTAAACAGGACCTTTCACCACCCTGGGCACATGCGGTGTAATACACTGCTAGAAAGCGGCTTTCACGCTCTGTGCCTCCGGTGAAGAGCCATCGGTGCCAGTACTGTAGCTCTTCATTGTCAGAAAGGCGTTTCAGAACCCCTCCCTCCCCTCCTTAGAGTACTCATCCATAGACAAGTACTGGGTGGTGGTGGGGGTGGCGTTCCTCACCACTCAGTACAGTACCGACACCGATAGCTCTTCACCGGGGGGACAGAACGTAAAAGCCTACAGTGTGCTTTCTAGCGGTGTATAAAAACACATGTGCCCCAGAAGGTGAAAGGTCCTTTTTAAATATGCTTCTGAAATAGTCTAAAAAATGGCTGAAATCACTTTCTTCCATAAAGCTACAAGAGTTTGGATAACATTGGCAAACAGAGCAATCTTAACAGCTTGACAGGAAGACCTTTGCTGGTTAAGTGGAGATTCTCTACATTCAGACGGAGAATTCTCTTGCATTAGCAAATCTGGTCTTGGATGAGCCCTTTCTCCCTACATGGGCAAATCTATTGGAGATTGAACCACTCTCTTTTTGACCACAAAGAACTCCTTTTGTATCTTCTGAAAGCTCTTTGGGATTAGAAGAAGAAAAGGAAATACATATAGCTAAGTCTGAAATCCAAAAATTGGTCTAGATCATTGATCCCTGCAGGATTCAACTGTTTAGAGAAAAGAATTTCTGGGTCTTCTTGGTTTTACCCCAATTCCTGCCTAAAATTCACTGCTCTGTTTTCCTCTCCTTTGAGATGCTCTGAGGTAATTGAAGTAACATTGGATTCTGCCCAAG
Source organism: Leptodactylus fuscus (assembly GCF_031893055.1). Lineage (NCBI taxonomy): Eukaryota > Metazoa > Chordata > Amphibia > Anura > Leptodactylidae > Leptodactylus > Leptodactylus fuscus. The sequence goes on from NC_134265.1 coordinate 218,677,187, forward strand.
ACAGCCCCTGTTTGATGGGGTCTGGAGTAGGTTGTGCTATGCGCCCTCTGACCTCTCTCTGACAGAGGAACAGGGAGTAACAGCTCTTAGGAGAAGATTTTTTTTAGCCCCTCTTCCATTCCTTTTTGGAGCAGAGACAACAGACGTTCAATGGACCACTTCCACAAAGACACCTCTATCCTCTAAAGAAAAATAGAACTTTTTCCCTTCTTCAGACTAAGGAAAGGGAAAATCAACATGCAATGTTCCGGAGACTTATTACCATCTGAAACAGATGATGCAATCATATTTGGCTTTTTAATTGGAGGATAGATCTGTTCCTAAGTGGTTAAACGCTGCTATAAAAGCTTAAAGTGGTTGTCCCATCACAAGGATCCTATCTATAATGCTTGTTAATGTGGATGTAAGACTTTTCCTAAATACATTGCTTCAGCAAAGCTGCTTTGTTTGTCCACTATCTTACTTTATTCAATTCTTTGTGGCTACAGCCCTGACCTAGCTGCTCCTGAGTCAAATGATGTATCTGCTGCTCTGAGGGGGCAGGGAGGAGGGGTTAAGTGCAGGGAGCGAGCCTGTGTATCTAGCTATTCCTGTGTCTACACCATGTGACCTGGGTCCTGCACTAAGATAGAGGAGAGGAGCTGCTTTCATTTCTTCTGTTCTCCCAGTTATCAGTCTAGCTAATACAATTGTGTTCATTATGGCAGAGACAGGCAGTCTCTGTATGTAACACAGAATGGAGTTGCTGCTGCCTGTACTTCATAGTCCAATGTGGGTGGGCGGAGCTACACACAAATTTGGGGGCGGGGCTAAACGGCAGGTTGCCTGTGAAACCCCGCCCACCAAATGATGCAAGAAACCAGGAAGAAAGAAGATTTTACAAGAGTGAAGACTGGTGAGTATGTGAGGTGGGAATACCCCTTTAATTTTTTTGCCTAATAAATACTCAGACATAGTCTGTTTCTCTAAATACCCCATAGGATTTGAGTTTAGCATCGCAACTGTCCCCAAACGCCCAGATAATAATGAATCTTCCATAGTGCACAGAGGCTCTGCAACCTGCTAAGCGGTAAAAGGGGGAAGGAAAGAGGGGTGTGCCAGGAAACCCTTCACAAGCAGAATTTTTTTTTTTTTTTTTTATACGCTGAGGGTCCGAAGAAACCCTCAGAATATATAATTAGCGGATGGCGTGGGTCTGTAATCAAACATAAAAATAGTGTTACTTACCTGTCCTGGGCTCCACTGCTTCTCCCGTGCTACTCTGGCCTACAAAAATGATATCAGTCACCTGCCTGACATCTCTGTAAGCCAGAGCAGCATGGGGAGAAGAGCCGGAGGCCAGAATAGACAAGTAACACAATTATGTTCGATTACCTTAGCGTCCCGGCGTTCTTCAGCATTGTAACGTCAATGTAGTGCCACCTAGATGAGGCAGTGGAGGGTGGTCAGGACAGGAAAGTGAACAGGTGAGTAAAAGGTAGCAGTTACTTATTGCAATAACAGAATAAGTAGCTGTCGATGTGTGTCACTCAAAATGTCTTGTTATGTCACCTGTGATACGCGTGTCATAGATTCGCCATAAGGGATCTAGTGTCATGTTGCTCAGCCTTGTGCGGTGTCAGACTGGGGTGCCTAGGCTCCACCGGTAAATTAAATGCACATGTAAATGTTACCCGACACTTATTCTCAAATTCCTAAAAAGTCACAAACGTAATTTTTTTTTCCAGTAGTAGCTTACTTACTGCCTAGTTGCTACCTCTGTCTTGGGATGCTGTCAGTATCCTGCTCCCTGGTTCTTCTCTTGAACTAAGGCCTTTATACCACAGAGATGGAAATACGTGCCCACACAGCAGCAAGATGATGAGGCCCAGGGAGGAATGACATGGTTTAGCTGGACTCTGCACCTAGATGTCATCACAGCTACTCAATGTGTCTACCCAATATATTATGACAACACATAGCCTGGTTGAGATGCTCTATGAAGAACAATGAGTATAATGTCCCAAGCCAGGGTAAGTCGGGGCCCCCCTGGTTCAGGGGCCAACCGGAAAAATCAAACCTGAGCCAGTCCAGGCTTAGATCTGTGATATTAAAATGCCTTCGGCTAAGCCCCCGCATCGAGAAACACGGCAAAAAAAAAAGCTGCTGGAAAAAAGTGCAATAAAAACACATTGTATTTTTCATGTAGCATTTTTAATGAGCTTTTGCTGCATTTTTCTATGGATTATTTCTTCCCCTATAGGGACATCACTTGCGATTCTGCAGATAAAAGGAGTGCTGAGTCTTTCAAAACTTCAGCTTTTCAGCAGCTATTTCCACACCATGTAGATGAGACTTTGTTGGTACTTTACAATGATTCTGCAGCAGCCAAAAAACACTGCTTTGTAGCAGAATTTGGCTGTTCCACACTCAGTATTAAGCTGTGAATTAAAAGCACGGGCGGCACACGGGGATGTCCCCCATGTGCCACCTGTGCACAGGCCATGCTTCTGTGGCTCCTTTCATTAAAGAAATAGGAGCCACAGAAGGAAAATCTGCAAAATAGGACCTGTTCTATATTTTGTGGCCCAGACTGTCAGCCCGCACCCGTGACCATAAAATTCATGGTCGTGTGCACGGGCCTATTGAAAAGAATTAGTCAGTGTGCCATCCATGAAATACACAGATAGCACACTGAACACGGTTGTCTGCAACCTGCCTTATACTGTTGGACTATTTACTCACGCAGAACATGTTGCAGGCATCAAATTCAAAATGAGTAAATATTTGTAAAAACAAAGTTTATCTGTTTGAACATTAAATATTTTGCCTTTATAATGTATTCAATTCAATTGAATATAGGATGAAAAGGATTTGTAAATCATCATAATCTGCTTTTATTTATGCTTTACACAACATCCCAACTTTATTGGAATTGGGGTTATATTATGGAAAAAAATCATCATGAGAGATGACAGGTCTTCTTTAAACCCCTTAGCGACCACAGACATATTAGTACCGTGGTGGTGAACCTATGGCATGCATGCCAGAGAGGGCACACAGAGCCCCCTCTGCTGGCATGTGCCCCGTTGCTCTGATCGCTCACTAGCGGGGAATCTGGTCCCCAACCGCTGTTCCGCGGACCAGGACTAGACCCTTGTGGGTTTCTTGCCGGTCCACGTGCTAGTACCCAGCAGTTGCTATGTTAACATTTATGTAGACACGCTACCCGATAGTTTACATGTTACCATAAAAACGTGGCCTAGCGCAAAGTATCCAGCCTTAGTGTCTAGCTAGATATTAGTACAGGATGCAGTAACATTGCACGGTCACTATAAAACAAATCCTGTGTGATGTAAATAGTGAACATTAATTGTTCAAAGTACTAAATGCAAAGACCTTTACATTTCAGTACAAAGTTGCTTGTATTATTGAAAGCTCTGTAAAGCCCCATTTACATGACTGCATTTTGCTGGTCCCTAACTGTCCACAATTGTGGATCTGCAGTGTATTAAGTTTAGATTGGCATGTTAGCGCTTTCCGATAATTTAGTGGATTTGGGGTTGCAGTTTGGGCACTCTGTCTCTAAAAAGGTTTGCCATCACTGTACTGATACTTCATGGATGCCAGGGCCTTAACATAAATGGACGTACTATTATATCTGCAGACGGCTGCCAACTCACTGTATGACAGTTAAAGAGGACCTTTCATATTCTCATGCACATGCTGTTTTATATACTGCTAGAAAGCTGAAAGTGCTCCTGGCGGTTTTTTTCCCCCCTGAAGTGAACCGCACAGGTTAAATTAGGTTTGTTTTATTGTACTAGTCTAGCTGGGCTGTGAGGAACGTCCCTCCTGACAGTAGTGTTCGCAGTGCTGTACAGTCAGAGGGGGTGTTCCTTACCTCCCAGCGATGACACTGAGCAGTGAGGAACGCTTCCCCCAGTACTAGCGGCGCGATCAGGGGGGTGCCATTATATATTTTCTGCAGCATGTGGTTTGGCCAGTGACCCCGGGATTGCTAGGAGCCCTCAATACCTGGTTGTAACAAGTCATACAATAAAACACCAGGAGTAATGATTTTTTTTGCCATCTCGCTTTACAAAAAAAATGTTATAAAAAATTATCAAAAAATCATATGTACCCTAAAACAAAGCCAATAAGAAATAAACGTCATCCCGCATAAAGATAAGCCATCGCCCAACTCCCCAAATGCTTTTTTGTTGTGAAAAATTGGTAACGTTAGGACTTTACATAAAATCGGACTTATTCAGAAACCACTGAGGCAATTTACATACTAGAGGTAGGTGTGGAATAGCCTTTCTAAATGCTATGCAAGGATGCGATTAGTTAAAAATGACTTTTCCCAATGATAGAGCCTTTTTTTAGGGCTGGTTCACACGGGACCAAGGAGGCGGATTTTGACAGCAGATTTCGCCTCAAAATCCGCCTCCATACAATGGCGGTCTATGGAGACCACTAGCGTTCTTTTTTCTGCTATTGGCATGTTGCAGATAGCAGAAAAAAGAAGCGAGCTGCCCTTTCTTCAGGTGGAAGCTGCGGCAGCAACCCCCGTTCATTTGAGCCGACTCCGGAGAGGGAAGGTGCGACCGCGACGGTCGTGACAGGCGGGTTTGGACCCCTGGTGCCAAAATCCGCCCCACCGACCCCCGTGTGAACTAGCCCTAAAAGGGAAAAAGCTATGCCAGAATTTATTTAATCCACAAAGTTAATAAATGTAGTCAATAAGTTATAGGCACCCAAAATGGTATCATTACAAGATGCATCATGTACAGCAAAAAACAAGTCCTCAAGCTTGCACAATGTGTAGACAAAATCCACCCCCATCCAAAAAAACACAAAAAAAACAAAAGCCAAATCATTAGAACACAACTGACTGTGACAGGAAGGAAATGTATATGCTGTACATTCCAAATTTAGAGCTTACAAGGGAAAATAAACCAAAAGTGACCCCTAGAGTGCCCCAATCATAGGAGCTACTAGGGAAATATTAGGGAATTTTGTGATCCCAATGCACTCCAAACAACTTACGAATTCACTTTTCACCATTCGCTGTGCATTCACGTTGGGATACTAATTGCCAACTACACTCCTAAATTCTATGAGGGGTATAGCATTCCAAAATGGGTAACTTTTCGGGGGGTTGCATAGTACTAGTACTTTAGGGGGTCTGAAAACGCGACATGGCACCCGAAAACTATCCCAGCAAAATAGTGCTCTTCCATTCTGAGCCCCGCCATGGAATCACAGCACGTAATCTTCAGCAGATTATGACTACATATGGGGTATTGCCCTGTTCAGGAGCAATTGTCTAAAGAGGACCTTTCACGTCCTCAGGACACTTACAGTGTAATACACTGCTAGAAAGCAGACAGTGCACTGAATTGAGCGCACTATCGGTTTTCCCGTTCTGTGCTCCTGCAGAAGAGCTATCAGTGCCGTTACCGTAGCTCTTCAGTGTCAGAAGGGCGTTTCTGACTACTGCGCTGTACTGTGAGAGGGGGCGTTCCTTACCACCCAGCCATGACGCTAAGCAATGAGGAACTCCTGATAGTACTTGTCCATAGATGGTTACTGGGGGCTGGGTGGTAAGGAACACTCCCTCACACAGTACAGCGCAATAGACGCTACCATGAGGAGGGGCGTTCCTGACTGACTGTCAAAAACGCCCTTCTGACACTGAAGAGCTACCGTAACAGCACTGATAGCTCTTCAGCGGGGGCACAGAACGGGAAAGCCGATTCAGCGCACTGTTAGCTTTCTAGCAGTGTATTACACCGCATGTGACCTGAGGACGTGAAAGGTCCTTTTTAACAAACTGTGGAAATTAAAGCATTGGAGATACAGTAATGTTTTACCAATTTTTCATTTACACATACTCCTTGATAAATTCTGTGAGGGGTGTAATTTCCAAAATGGGGTCACTTTTTGAGGATTTCCATTATGTTGGTACTCTAGGGGCTCTGCAAAAGAGATATGGCACGTGAAAACTATTCCAGCAAAATCTGTTTTTCAAACATCCAGTGTTGCTCCTTCCCTTCTGTGTACCGCTGTGTGCCCAAACAACATTTCACACCCACATGTGGAGTATTTCTTTGTCCAGCGGAAATTCTACAAACAGATGCATTTTCTCCTTTGACCCTTCTGTTAATTATAGGGATAAATGTATTATTAAAAACAAGTGCAATATCTAAATTTCACCTCGAATATGGTTTTAATTACCATGAAATGCTTACAGGGTTAAACTTCCCAAATGCTGTTTTGAATTTTTGGAGGGGTGCAGTTTTGAAATTGGAGTGATTAAAAATGATGTATGGATGATTATAAGAGTAAATGGGAGAAGGTGCTGTGGTCAGATGAGACAAAAATTGAGCTCTTTGGCATTAAAGAGGACCTTTCATCAGATTGGGCACAGGCAGTTCTATATACTTTTGGAACGCCCCCCCTCCCCTCCTGATAATACTCGTCTATAGACGAGCACTGTGAGCAGAGGGAGGGGGTGTTCCTCCCCGCTCACACTGTACAGCACGATAGGCGCTGCTGTGGAGAAGGACGTACCTGACAAGACTGTCAGAAATGCCCTTCTGACTGTAAAGAGCTACGGTACCGGGACTGATAGCGCTTTACCCGGGGGCACAGATCGGGAAAGCCGAGGTGCACTAAATTCAGCGCACTGTTGGCTTTCCAGCAGTATATAGAACTGCCTGTGCCCAATCTGATGAAAGGTCCTTTTTAACTCAACTCACCGTGTTTGGAGGACGAGAAATGCCGCCTATGACCCAAAGAACACCGTCCCCACTGTCAAGCATGGTAGTGGAAACATTATGTTTTGGGGAGTGTTTCTCTGCTAAAGGTACAGGACTACTTCACCACATCAATGGGAGAATGGATGGAGCCATGTACCGTAAAATCCTAAGTGACAACAGTCTTGATTGCCAGAGGGATCAAATACTTATTTATGCAAAATGCAAATACATTTATAAAATTTATACAATGTGATTTTCTGGATTTTATTTTTGATATTCTACCTCCCACTGTTAAAATTAACCCAATCTTAAAATTGAAAACTGTTGATGTCTTGGTCATTGGGCAAACTTACAAAATCAGCAAAAGATCAAATAACAATTTCCTTCACTGTATATGAGGACATAAGGCACTTTTAGGCTGTGGCCTTAAGGGGTTAATAGGGTTTTCATACAAACGGGCAGGGACTGTGCACAAAAAGACAACATAGTCACAATAATGAAGTAGCGACTGTGTTCATAGAAAGTTACTACATTCATGGTCGGTCATATTCATTGGCATCCTATCCTAACATAAAACAAAAGACTGTCACTATTAATATGGTTACAGAATATCTTTAACGCGGTGTAAAATTTTTAGCTATTTATATTCACAAAAAAAAACATTTAAAATGACCATTAACGTTTCAGACAACCTAGTCACATTTAGAAAAGCATGTGATTATGGACCAATATGTAATATTCTTTAATTAAGAATGTTGCCATTTTCTGCCACTAATTACTTCCAGCTAATTTGCTGTTCATTCTCTGTTACTAAGGAATGTCCGTCCATAAATACCACGTAAAAGACAAGACAGGTTCACAGAGTGCAGGAAGGAGGTGCTGGGCTTTCTTCATGCAGTGAATGAAGAGGGGCAGATTTCCATAGCTTTCCTCGCTTCTGCACTGCACAGACAATTTTCATAGGTGTAAATGAGAATATTTATTTCTGAATAGAAGTTTGAGTTATTGCTGATGGGATATTAATCATAAACAAGCAGCTTTCTTTATTGTGGTCAGATTTCTCTTTTTCTGTGTCAGAGAACTTTTTATTTGCATCATGTAATGTATTTGCAGTCCAGTGTCCTTGGACATACTATATGTATACTATACATACTGGGTTTACTTGGGTTTTTCTCTGCTATTTGTTCACTTTTTCGAAACAAGTTACTACCAGTAGTAATAGTAATGGATGGGGGGGGGGGGTAGAATGCTTCTTATTGTACATGTTCCCTGACTAAGCCCCATTATTGCATTTTTGTCTATTAGAAGCAAAGAATGAAAGGACCCCATGTATGAAAACTTATAGAGTCACAGAACTGACTGTCCATCAAGACCCAGCAGATATTTCAAGTTCTGATGAAAACTCAGGTACCATTAACCCTTTCATGCCTCTGTCAATTTTTGTTTTTGCATTTCTGTTTTTCCCTCCCCCCATTCCAAGAGCCATATTTTTTTTAATTTTTGAGTTCACAGAGTCACACAATGGCTTATTGTTTGCTGGACGAATTGTACTTTGTAATGGCACCATTCAATATCCTGTATAATGTACTAGGAATCTGGATAAAAAAATTCTAAATGATGTGGAATTGGGAAAAAAAAATAGGAGGACACACGGAATCTTGTTTCTGTGGGGATCCCAGTGAGAGAAGCTGGAATCACTTTAAAAGGGGTTTCCGTGAAATCAAAATATTCCTAAACTGGTTGAACACTACTAAATATTACAACTTCTCTGACCCAGATGCTGCCCAGATCCACGTTGTGCTCCACTTTCTGATGTTTCCAGCTCAGCCAATCACTAGCCAAAATACTGATCTTCCTCGGTCAGTGACTGGCTAAGATAAAAGCTCTCCAAGCATTTCCTTTGTTTGTGAGGCACCAGTAAGAGGAGAGCAGCAGAGACTCAGGCAGTGTCTGGACCAGAGCAGGGAGGGATCAACGAGAAAAATGGAAAGTAAGACTAAGTTCACATCTGCATCGCAGGACTAGAAGAACTACAAAAAGGTCTATCGAATAGAATGTACCTCAGTTATCGACATTACCGGATACCGGCCTTTTCTTTGCCCAGGATTTCTACCAGATTCTGCACCAGAGACTCAAAATGGAGATTCCAAAGCAGATGTAAAAGGAATATAATATTTTATAAGTTCTGAAGATTTAGACATTTTTCTCGAAATCCCCTTAAAACTATTAGTGACCAGCTTGCAGACTTCTGTGTCAGTCACGAATGGTCCTTATTCTGCCACAATTGACTTTCTATGTCAGTTGCGGCAAAATAATATGCGATCTGCGGCACATTCAGACAAAGAAACGATCTTGGATATTTAATCTCTTAGGTGCCACAGTTTATAGCAACTGTGGCATCCAAGGGGTTTTGGAGGGAGGGATCTGAGGTCTTTACATTGCAGCCTACATAAAATCCTGTTACACCATAACAATTGTTCTGCAAAAAAAACAAAACAAAACATGCCCTCGCATAGATGACAAAAACAAACAAAACAAACAGTTATAATGCTTAGTATATGATGACAGAAACACCCAAAGAAATGGTTTAGCCATCAAGGTCTAAAACAGGCTGGTCACAGATGTAAATATTACTCAATGAATAAATAACTTAAGGCCTGGTTCACAAGAGCGTTCGGTATTCTGTTTGGGGAGTCCGATTGGAGACCCCCCCCCCAAAAAAAAAAAAAAAAAGAATACCGAACGCATTGACAAGCGGTGAGTAATGAAAGCACATGGACCACATAAAGTATAATGGGGTCCGGATGTTTTCCATGCGGAACATGTGGAAAGAAAAGAACTACTTTCTTCTCCCTATGACTTGTGCGGATACTGCGCAGAAAACACATGGACTCCATTATAATCTATGGGGTCCGTGTGCTTTCATTGCTCACCGTTTGTCAATGCATTCAGTATTCTGTTCGGGGGGGGGGGGGCCTTACAACAAAATTAAAAAATTAAAGTTACCATTCTTCTGCCCATTTTTCCTAAATAAAAGGTTAGAAGAAAAAAACTATCCAATTCATCAAAGCATTTGTTGAGAGAGCAGTGCCACCATGAAGAGTATACTCCTACTGGACACATGTACATTTACCTTTTGGACCGCTGTAGTAATGCCCCCTTAGCCAGGTGTCCTTTGCAGCCATGGAAAGCTGTCCAGTAACTTGGATCCGACATCCTTATTGATAGCTAATGGGAGAGTTAAGCTTGGTGGGCACTCAGGGCTGGCACTCCATTTCTGCACTCATCTCTAGCAGGTCCAATGCTGTGCCCACTACACCAGAGAGGCAGCTAGAGCTTGGGCTACCCCTGGCAACACAAGGCACAGCCACTTACATACACTCCAGGGACACACAAGTTCCACATAAGCAGGGATGATCCAGGCCTTCCATAGACTTTGTTAGCAGGACTGAAGGATGAGGAGTGATACTGGCCATACCCATTATCTGTAGAGTGTCAGCTCCATAGCCCACACAATAGTGCTCCATGCATCACCTAAGGCCACTATGCCAAGCCTGCCCTCTTCATGCCAGTAGAGCTCCACACAGAGGCGCCGTTCTAGGGCTGCCACACAGTCCCATTCCTTTTAGCACTCTGAGAATTAGACCTGTTGTGTTCATTCCATTGTTTCCTCCGCGTCTACACAGTAACACAATCCAAAGCAGCCGCCATTCCGTTACACTGGTCACATGTGTGAGGGAGTCCTATTAGCCCGCTCCATAAACCCACGAGCCCTCAGCACTGCTCCTTGTATTCGGAAGTCCGGGTCCCGCCGGTCAGCCTACAACGAGGGGCTACAACGGCAGGAAGCTGGGGCCGTGACGTCACTGGTGGGCGGCCTCAATCTGGCGCTAACACTGTCAGTGCCGGAGCGCAGCGTCTCACTATAAGCGCTGCACTCACATGTAATAGTAATGTGTAGTAGTATTGTATGTAGAAGGCATGTAGTGGAGGTGTAGTAGTATTGTATGTAGAAGGCATGTAGTGGAGGTGTAATAGTATTGTATGTAGAAGGCATATAGTGGAGGTGTAGTAGTATTGTATGTAGAAGGCATGTAGTGGAGGTGTAATAGTACTGTATGTAGAAGGCATGTAGTGGAGGTGTAATAGTACTGTATGTAGAAGGCATGTAGTGGAGGTGTAATAGTACTGTATGTAGAAGGCATGTAGTGGATGTGTAATAGTACTGTATGTAGAAGGCATGCAGTGGACGTGTAATAGTACTGTATGCAGCGGGCAAGTAGTGGACGTGTAATAGTATTGTATGTAGAAGGCGTGTAGTGGAGGTGTAATAGTATTGTATGCAGCGGGCAAGTAGTGGAGGTGTAATAGTACTGTATGTAGAAGGCATGTAGTGGATGTGTAATAGTACTGTATGTAGAAGGCATGCAGTGGACGTGTAATAGTACTGTATGTAGAACTAGAAGGCATGTAGTGGAGGTGTAATAGTATTGTATGCAGCAGGCATGTAGTGGAGGTGTAATAGTACTGTATGTAGAAGGCATGTAGTGGAGGTGTAATAGTACTGTATGTAGAAGGCATGTAGTGGAGATGTAATAGTACTGTATGTAGAATTAGAAGGCATGTAGTGGAGGTGTAATAGTATTGTATGCAGCGGGCATGTAGTGGAGGTGTAATAGTACTGTATGTAGAACTAGAAGGCATGTAGTGGAGGTCTAATAGTACTGTATGTAGAAAGCATGTAGTGGAGGTGTAATAGTACTGTATGTAGAACTAGAAGGCATGTAGTGGAGGTGTAATAGTATTGTATGCAGCAGGCATGTAGTGGAGGTGTAATAGTATTGTATGTAGAAGGCATGTAGTGGAGGTGTAATAGTACTGTATGTAGAAGGCATGTAGTGGAGGTGTAATAGTACTGTATGTAGAACTAGAAGGCATGTAGTGGAGGTGTAATAGTATTGTATGCAGCGGGCATGTAGTGGAGGTGTAATAGTACTGTATGTAGAAGGCATGTAGTGGAGATGTAATAGTACTGTATGTAGAAGGCATGTAGTGGAGGTGTAATAGTACTGTATGTAGAACTAGAAGGCATGTAGTGGAGGTGTAATAGTATTGTATGCAGCGGGCATGTAGTGGAGGTGTAATAGTACTGTATGTAGAAGGCATGTAGTGGAGGTGTAATAGTACTGTATGTAGAAGGCATGTAGTGGAGGTGTAATAGTACTGTATGTAGAACTAGAAGGCATGTAGTGGAGGTGTAATAGTATTGTATGCAGCGGGCATGTAGTGGAGGTGTAATAGTACTGTATGTAGAAGGCATGTAGAGGGAGGTCTAATAGTACTGTATGTAGAAAGCATGTAGTGTAGGTGTAATAGTACAGTCATGGCCAAAAGTTTTGAGAATGATACAAGTATTAAAGAGGACCTTTCACCATTTTGCCCATAGGCAGTTCTATATACTTCCGGAAAGCTGACTGACTGAATTCAGCGCACTGTCGGCTTTCCCGATGTGGGCCCGGTGTGAAGAGCTCACGGTCCCGGTACCGTAGCTCTTCTATGGTCAGAAGGGCGTTTCTGACTGTTAGCCAGAGACGTCCTTCTTCACAGCACAGCCAATCACGCTGTGCTGTGAGAGCCGGGAGGAACGCCCCCTCCCTCTGCTCGCAGTACTCGTCCATAGACAAGCATTATCAGGGAGGGAGGGGGGAGTTCCTCCCGGCTCTCACAGCACAGCGCGATTGGCTGTGCTGTGAAGAAGGACGTCTCTGGCTAACTGTCAGAAACGCCCTTCTGACCATAGAAGAGCTACGGTACCGGGACCGTAAGCTCTTCACACCGGGCCCACATCGGGAAAGCCGACTGAACTCAGCGCACTGTCAGCTTTCCGGCAGTATATAGAACTGCCTATGGGCAAAATGGTGAAAGGTCCTCTTTAATTTTTACAGTCTATTGCTTCAGTTTTTCTAATGGCAATTTGCATATACTCCAGAATGTTATAAAGAGTGATCAGCTTAACAGCAATTACTTGCAAAGTCAATATTTGCCTAGAAAATGAACTTTATCCCCCAAAACACATTTCAACATCATTGCAGCCCTGCCTTAAAAGGACCAGCTAACATCGTTTCAGTGATTGCTGGAGATCAATCTGTCATGATTAAGTAAGAATGACACCACTGGACACTTTAAAAGGAGGCTGGTGCTTGGCATCATTGTTTCTCTTCTGTTAACCATGGTTATCTCTAAAGAAACACGTGCAGTCATCATTGCACTGCACAAAAATGGCCTAACAGGGAAGAGTATCGCAGCTAGAAAGATTGCACCTCAGTCAACAATCTATCGCATCATCAAGAACTTCAAGGAGAGAGGTTCCATTGTTGGCAAAAAGGCTCCAGGGCGCCCAAGAAAGACCAGCAAGCGCCAGGACCGTCTCTTAAGTGTTTCAGCTGCGGGATCGGGCTACCAGCAGTGCAGAGCTTGCTCAGGAATGGCAGCGGGCAGGTGTGAGTGCATCTGCACGCACTGTGAGGCGGAGACTCTTGGAGCAAGGCCTGGTCTCAAGGAGGGCAGCAAAGAAGCCACTTCTCTCCAGAAAAAACATCAGGGACAGACTGATATTCTGCAAAAGGTACAGGGAGTTGACTGCTGAGGACTAGGGTAAAGTCATTTTCTCTGATGAATCCCCTTTTCGATTGTTTGGGACATCTGGAAAACAGCTTATTCGGAGAAGACAAGGTGAGCGCTACCACCAGTCTTGTCTCATGCCAACTGTAAAGCATCCTGAAACCATTCATGTGTGGGGTTGCTTCTCAGCCAAGGGAATTTCCTCTCTCACAGTCTTGCCTAAAAACACAGCCATGAATAAAGAATGGTACCAGAATGACCTCCAAGATCAACTTCTCCCAACCGTCCAAGAGCAGTTTGGCGATCAACATTGCCTTTTCCAGGATGATGGAGCATAACTAAATGGCTCAGGGAACAAAACATAGAGATTTTGGGTCCATGTCCTGGAAACTCCCCAGATCTTAATCCCATTGAGAACTTGTGGTCAATCATCAAGAGACGGGTGGACAAACAAAAACCTACAAATTCTGACAAAATGCAAGCATTGATTGTGCAAGAATGGACTGCTATCAGTCAGGATTTGGTCCAGAAGTTGATTGAGAGCATGCCAGGGAGAATTGCAGAGGTCCTGAAGAAGAAGGGTCAACACTGCAAATATTGACTTGCTGCATTAACTCATTCTAACTGTCAATATAAGCTTTTGTTACTCATGATATGATTGCAATTATATTTCTGTATGTGATAAAAACATCTGACAAACACACATAAAAACCAGAGGGCAGCAGATCATGTGAAAATAAAATATTTGTGTCATTCTCAAAACTTTTGGCCATGACTGTACTGTATGCAGCGGGCATGTACTGGAGGTGTAATGGTATTGTATGCAGCGGGCATGTGGTGGAGGTGTAATAGTATTGTATGCAGCGGGCATGTAGTGGAGGTGTAGTAGTATTGTATGCAGCGGGCATGTAGTGGAGGTGTAATAGTATTGTATGCAGCAGGCATGTGGTGGAGGTGTAATAGTATTGTATGCAACGGGCATGTAGTGGAGGTGTAGTAGTATTGTATGCAGCGGGCATGTAGTGGAGGTGTAATAGTATTGTATGCAGCGGGCATGTAGTGGAGGTGTAATAGTATTGTATGCAGCGGGCATGTAGTGGAGGTGTAATAATATTGTATGCAGCGGGCATGTGGTGGAGGTGTAATAGTATTGTATGCAGCGGGCATGTAGTGGAGGTGTAATAGTATTGTATGCAGCGGGCATGTAGTGGAGGTGTAGTAGTATTGTATGCAGCGGGCATGTAGTGGAGGTGTAATAGTATTGTATGCAGCGGGCATGTAGTGGAGGTGTAATAGTATTGTATGCAGTGGGCATGTAGTGGAGGTGTAGTAGTATTGTATGCAGCGGGCATGTAGTGGAGGTGTAGTAGTATTGTATGCAGCGGGCATGTAGTGGAGGTGTAATAGTATTGTATGCAGCGGGCATGTACTGGAGGTGTAATAGTATTGTATGCAGCGGGCATGTAGTGGAGGTGTAGTAGTATTGTATGCAGCGGGCATGTAGTGGAGATGTAGTAGTATTGTATGCAGCAGACATGTAGTGGAGGTGTAATAGTATTGTATGTAGTGGGCCTGGACTGGACCTGCACCGCTATCCTGAGGACCTGCTGGTAAGAGTTCCCGATGTCTGGTTCTGCTGTGATTTGTGGTGTCTTGCATTTTCTGACTCGTACTGCTTTGTCTCGCAGTGCCACCAAGTCCACCCCCACCATCTGAGGCTATGGGGTTGGAGTTGGTGCGGCCCGGGGCATGCTGGACATTCAGGGCTGTGTTTACCTTTTTGATCAGTGTGTCTAGTACTGGTTCTCACTTCTGGATCACATCTGCATCTGCTATCCTAATATATGCATTGCAACGCTGGCCTGACCCACATGTTGTCTCTGACGTCACTACAGAGGCCCAAAGACAGCAGGAAGTCATTTTGTAGCACTGGAGAGGTAAGTAACACTGGGTGCTCGCTCGCCTTCCCAGGGTCTCCGATCATTACAAACTCCACAGTATTTGTATAACCGTATTTGTTGTGGTTCGCCCTCGCCCCCAGCCTTTCTTACCGATTCCCGTTCATGCTCACAGTTGACTCTGTCTCCCCTTCTGCCCAGAAAGGGAAGTGGAGGCGGCTGAGAGCAGGAACAGGGATCGGTAAGTAAATAGAGCCCACTACCTGCTGAGAAAAAAGCAGCAGGTGAGTAAGTAAGTAAATAGGGCCCGTCACCTGCCGGGAAAAAGGCAACAGGGGCCCACTGGACCCACTAAGGTCACAGGTAGCTAGCATAGCAGCTGCTACAGCGGTACTTATGCCACTACTGTGCAGGATTTTTTTTGGCCATGGATTTCTGGCGGACATTGCGACAGAGTTTGATGCAAGTATGAACACAACCTAACTTAATGACTCCCTAGAATAGAGGGAGAGAAGACCCTGCACATGAGGGTGTACAATATAAGGATAGTTTGAATTGCATATGTTTAAATGGCAACGTGTTAGCCAAGATAGAAGATGACATTTCATTCAGTTCATAGATGTGATATAAAAACCATCTATTTTCCCCCATGTGAAAGGCATACTCAGGTGCAGGACCCATCAATTTTTATAACTCTTATGAAAAAAAGTCATCTATTTCACCAAATAACAGATTGGATTAGACTATATATGAAATACAGGATATGGACTGGTGTATTTAACTGCTGTGATCATATGATGCTATATTTTTTTGGTATATGAATAATATGGATGTCACGTAGCGTAAAGACTTTACATCTGTTTACGTAGGAAAAGTTAACAGTAAGTTCCATTCCATGTATTCACTTTGTTAGTGAAGAGTTAATTCAATAAACCCAGTAGCCACACAGATGTTAATATGTTGGAATTCCTTCCTGACTTCATGGTTGAGGTCTGCAGTATGCGTGACTCTGGGTAAATGCTTTCACATCACTGTGTGCCCAAACACGGCATCATGGAAAAATAAAACGTTTTGTCTGGAAGACCTCAGCTGTGGCAACTCACTAAGGTTTACACAATGTAAAATCTGCCAATCTCTTGGTATTGGAACATAGCAATGACAGTAAGCAACCCAAAGCACGCTATATAAAACATGATAAAAGTAGAGAGGTTTTAACTGCTTTCCCCAAAGCTATTCATAGACAGATATGTTGACCAATAAGACTGACAACTGTGTTACAGCAAAGTAATAATTTCTCATTAATGAAAATCTACATCTACAGCTGAACAATAAAAAATAACTGAATATGGTTAGGAGAGGCTATAGAAAAGTTCTGTTCACGGAAAAATAGAATCATCGCGTTAGCGGATATGTTCAAGATATGTCATCAGTGTCCACTTGGCAAGGGTCCAACCAATGTGACTTTTTCCCAGGATTAGCTTCTTTTTGGATGGTATTTTAAGTTACATTCTAAAACTGCCAGACAGTAAAATGCTTACGGAGTGTCTTAAAGGAAGTCTGTCACCGGAACCCAGCATATAAACCCAGCACCACAGATAGATGAGGATAGGTCACCTGAATCAAAAGGTACTTTCATCTTATCAATCAGTGCCTCGATTGCCAAAATATCATTGTTTTTCTATAACAGCTATAATAATATAATAATAATAATTAATATTAATAATAATATAGCAGAAAGGAGAGCTTTCCCACTTACATATTTGGAGGAGCAGCAACAGAGGAACTGATTCAGAAGGGGAAAACTCAGTTTGATTCAAGTGACCCTAATCTGAGGGCAGATTTCTGGTGACAAACTCCCTTTAAAGGGAACCTATCAAGTGGCATTTTCACTCTAAACTATTCCAGTGCATGCAGCATTAAAGGGGTTGTCCAGGATAAACTGATAATTAACCCCTAAACTAAATTCCCTCCCTAACTTCTAATTTACTTCAATTTTAAAAAAATCTATAATTACCCATAACCCTGGAGCGATCATGTGACTGCTCCAGGGACACTTTCTGATAATCCGGTGATGTTCCGTTTCACTGCTTCCAAAACGGAGCGTTACCATCCCTCTTCCACCTCCCCTATCCCCATCGATACTTACCAAGTCTTCCTGTCGTCTAGCAGTGGGAATAATAGGTTAGCCAGGAAGATGGGGTAGGGTGGGAGGGTTCAAGTAATGGGTTGGATCGATAGCCTTAGTGAGACCGGGAGGGTGGGAGGTGCTAGAAATGAGTGGGATTGCTAGTCAGTGAGTGGGAGGGGCTAGTCTTAGTGAGGGTGGGAGAAGCTAGGCTTAGTGAGATGGAGGGTTTTGTAATGGAGTGAGAGTGGAGGACGGTTGAGTGAGATGGAACTAGTGTAGCAGTTATACAGGAAGCTGCACAGCTGGAAGCTACACCGCGAACTCACGGTGTTGCTTCCCCACTACCTTTCCTCCTTACTTCTTCCTGGTACACTGTTCTGCTCTCTATATCTATGTACTCTTCTCTAACTACCCCCTTTTTCTTTTCTCTTTCTTTGCCTCCTTGTCCCCCCTCTGAACGTTATAAATCTTCTTAGAATAATCTTAGATTACATGCAGTGGCGTAACTAGGAATGGTGGGGCCCCGTGGCGAACTTTTGACCCCTGCACACAGTATTATGCCCATAGTGGCCCCTGCACACAGTATTATATCCCTTACTGGCCCCTGCAGAAACTATTATGTCCCTTAGAGGCCCCAACACACAGTATTATGTCCCTTAGAGGCCCCTACACACACTATTATGTCCCTCAGTGGCCCCTTCACACAGTATTATCCCCCATAGTGGTCCCTGCACACAGTGTTATGTCCCATAGTGGCCCCTGAAACAGTATTATGTCACATAGTGACCCCTGCACACAGTATTATGCCCCATAGTGGCCCCTGCACACAGTATTATGTCCCATAGTGGCCCCTGCACACAGTATTATGTCACATAGTGACCCCTGCACACAGTATTATACCCCATAGTGGCTCCTGCACACAGTATTATGTCCGTCAGTGGCCCCTACAGGACTAAATACTGTCACGTCACCCGCTGATCGCTATACCAGGACAATTGTGAATAAAAAGTCTGGTCATGTGCATTACAATTTAGTAACTCCATGTGCTTCATATTAATAGCAGTTAACCCCATTATGTCTCTCACATTAACACTTGTGTACCTCACGAGTTACGGCTATGTGGGAGACATGGAGGTAATAATAAAGTATCTTCATTGTTATTATACCCCATATGTCTCACTGATTTTGACAGGCTGATTTTGACAGCAGTTTTCGCTTCAAAATCAGCCCCTTTACAATGGTGGTCTATGTAGACTGCTAGCTTTTTTTTTTCTGCTAGCATGCATGACCTTTCTTCCATTTTCCGCCTGAAGAAAGCAATAGAAGTGAATGGGAGGCGAACAACGCCTAGCTTTTTTTTGCAAAAAAAAGCGACCGAAACATCAAGGCTTTTTTTTTCGGCCTATTCACTTTACGGGAGGGGAAAACAGCCTGGCTTTTTTTTAAGCTGTTTTTACAAAAAAAAGCTCCAAAAAAAGCTCATAAAAGCGCGGCAAGGTCCAAAAAAAAGCTTCCTAATTAGGAAGCATTTTTTTTCCAGTGCCAAAAAAAGCCACACGTAGTTTACGTGTGAACTAATTCTCGAATGATAAAAAAAAATTAGCACTCCTTTCATTCTGTGCCCGGCAGTGCCCAAACAGCAGTTTATACTCGCCTATGACATTCTACCACATCATTTCTACCATGCCATCATGAAGATAAGGATGAATCGCATTCAAATCTCCTCTTTGGGCTCTTGCTCTGTTTTGTTGCCGTGAGACCATCATCAGCTGAGACCACCAAGCCTGGACGATACCCCCCAGAAAAGTTCTATATTGAAAAGGTTGAGTCTGAGGTTACAGTCTGCCCCTATGACAGTGCACCTATGAGGCCGGGTTCACACAGAGATTGTGGCTTGTCATTTGGTATGTACACGCCGTGGGATCTTTTGCGGGCCGTATACGCTCCCATTGTTTTCAATGGGAGCCGGTACCGTACACGCGGCGCTATTTTGCGGCCATGATTTTGTGGCGGCCGCAAAATAGCACCGCGTGTGTGGTACCGGCTTCCATTGAAAACAATGGGAGCGTATACGGCCCACAAAAGATCCTGCGGCGTGTACGTACCAAATGACGAGCTACAATACTCCGTGTGAACCCGGCCTGACAGTGCACCAAATCCTGCAAGCCGCCCGCTAAAGTAAGGAGAGGCTCATGCTCCACAAACTCACAGAACATCATCACCTATGAGTGCTGTAATGATGGATGTACTTGTGACAGTGAGTGCACTCCTGCAGCTAAGTGCCACATATGACATTGTTAAGAATGTTATAATCCAATAGTGTCAAACACAGGGGCATAAACTGCCGTTTGGCCACACAGGAGGACACAGATGTAAACAAGCGCTATGAGCTTTGGAGTGCAGATTTAGATTGTTGGTTTGTGAGCACCATGTTACATTTGCAGAGACCCTAAAATTGCCCCTACAAAATGGGATCACTAATTTGGGAATTAATTTATTGGTACCTCCAGGTCTCTGCAAGAACAACATGTTGCCCAGAAAGTCCCCTTAAATCTGTACTCCAAAAGCTAAAAAGAGCTGTCTCCTTCCCTTCTGAGCCCTGATGTGTGCCCAAGCAGCAGTATATGTCCACATGTACAACTTTTTGTACTTAGGATAATCTACTTCAGTTTTAGCAGTATGCGTGACTGGCAACAAAAAGTAAGCACAACATGTTGGGCACTGTAATGGCATATTTGTTTAAAAATTAAAATTTTTACTTTGTTAGTTTTTGGTAAGTACTCTTCGGCTAAAAATGATAATCCCCTTTGGGGTTTAGTTTCTAAAATAGGCTCACTTTTTGGGAGTTTACATTGTATTGGTCTTTTAACTCCTCTGCAAATGTGATATGACACCCGAAAACTATTATAGCAAGCAGTGCTATTTCCATTCCAAGCACCCCCATATAACCATATGACCGATTACTACCACATATGAGATATTTCTGTGCTTGAAAGATATTGTTTAAACAAACTTTGGGGTGCTTTTTATCTTTTATCCTTTTGTGAAAATGACAAATTTGGGCTAAATTGAGAATTTATTGGAAAAAAAAGTAATCTTTCATTTTAATATTACAATATTAATAAAATATGTGAAATGGCTGTGGGGTCAATTTGCTCACTATACCCATAGGTAACTTCTATGAGGGGTGTAGTTTCCAAAATGGGGGTCACCTTTGGAGGTTTCCATTATATTGGTACTCTAAGGGCTCTGCAAATGCGAATGAAATGACAAGTATTCTAGCAAAATCTGCTTTTCAAACAACCATTGGTGCTTCTCCTCTTTGATGCGCTGCCATATGTCCAAAAATCAGTTTATATCCAAATGTGGGGTATTTCTGTTCTCTGGAGAAATTGTGTAACAAACTGTGAGATGAATGTTCTCCTTTAACCTCTTGTGAAAGTATTAATTTTAGGGATAAATGTATTATTGAAAAAAAAAAAAAAAATTAAATGTCTAAATTTCACCTCCATATGGTTTTAAGTCCCATGAAATGCTTAAAGGGTTAACAAACTTCCCAAATGCGGTTTTGAATTATTTGAGGTATGCAGTTTTGGAAATGGTTTGATTTAGATTTAGATTGATTATATATAGGCCTTTATAATTCCCTTCAGGAATGAAGTGGTCCCTAAAAAAATTTAGTTTGGAAAATTTTCTTGTAACTCTGGAAAGTCGCTGTTACACTTGTAAGCCTTCTAACATCCAAAATAAATTAAAAGATGAATAAAAAATTATGCCAATATAAAGCAGAGATATGGCAGATAATATTTATTAATGTATTTGGGTGGTATGACTGTCTTAAAAGCAAAGCATTTCACATTTTGTAAATTGTGATTTTTTTTTTACCCAAAAATTTCCAACAAATTTCCTATTTTTTTTATTATTTACCATGAAGTACAATGTGTTATGAAAAACGAAACTCAAAATCACTTGTGTAAGTTAAAAGTATCTCAATGTTATTGCCATATAAAGTAACACGTCAGTTTTGAAAAATGAGGCATGGTCCTTTAACCCCTTCCCGCCGACGGCATTTTTTGATTTTTCACCTTTTGAAAAAAAGGCGGTTTGGCACTTTGGACTTTTTTCCCACTACGGCGTTTTTTTTATAGATTTGTAGAACGAGCGTTTTCGGACACACAGATACCTAACATGTACACTATGTGATCAAAACTATCCAGGCACCCCCAAAACATATGTTTTTTCATATTAGGTGCATTGTGCTGCCACCTACTGCCAGGTACTCCATATCAGCGACCTCAGTAGACATTAGACATCATGAGAGAGCAGAATGGGGCGCTCCGCGGAACTCACAGACTTCGAACGTGGTCAGGTGATTGGGTGCCACACATCACATAGGTCAATGCCAAAAAACGCCTCGCTTGGTGTAAGGAGCAAAAACATTGTATGATTGAACAGTGGAAAAACGTGTGGAGTGACGAATCACGGTACACAATGTGGCGATCCGATGGCAGGGTGTGGGTATGGCGAATGCCCGGTGAACGTCATCTGCCAGCGTGTGTAGTGCCAACAGTAAAATTCGGAGGCGGCGGTGTTATGGTGTGGTCGTGTTTTTCATGGAGGGGGCTTGCACCCCTTGTTGTTTTGCGTGGCACTATCACAGCACAGGCCTACATTGATGTTTTAAACACCTTCTTGCTTCCCACTGTTGAAGAGTAATTCGGGGATGGCGAATGTATCTTTCAACACGATCGAGCACCTGTTCATACTGCACGGCCTGTGGCGGAGTGGTTACATGACAATAACATCTCTGTAATGGACTGGCCTGCACAGAGTCCTGACTTGAATCCTATAGAACACCTTTGGGATCTTTTGAAACGCCGACTTCATGCCAGGCATCACTGACCTACAGCGATACCTCTCCTCAGTGCAGCACTTCATGAAGACCTGAATGTTCCTGTGTCTACCATGCACAGTGTCATTAAGAAGTTTAAAGCCCATGGCACTGTGGCTAACCTCCCTAGATGTGGACGGAAATGAAAAATTGACGAGAGATTTCAACGCAAGATTGTGCGGATGGTGGATAAAGAACCTCGACTAACATCCAAACAAGTTCAAGCTGCCCTGCAGTCCGAGGGTACAACAGTGTCAACTTACTCGTACACGTACTGTCGGCGTCTGAATGAAAAGGGACTGTATGGATACCCAGGAAGACCCCACTTCTTACCCAGAGACATAAAAAAGCCAGGCTGGAGTTTGCCAAAACTTACCTGAGAAAGCCAAAAACGTTTTGGAAGAATGTTCTCTGGTCAGATGAGACAAAAGTAGAGTTTTTAGGGAAAAGGCATCAACGTAGAGTTTACAGGGAAAAAAAAAGAGGCCTTCAAAGAAAAGAACACGGTCCCTACAGTCAAACATGGCGGAGGTTCCCTGATGTTTTGGGGTTGCTTTGCTGCCTCTGGCACTGGACTGCTTGACTGTGTGCATGGCATTATGAAGTCTGAAGACTACCAACAAATTTTGCAGCATAATGTAGGGCCCAGTGTGAGAAAGCTGGGTCTCCCTCAGAGGTCATGGGTCTTCCAGCAGGACAATGACCCAAAACACACTTCAAAAAGCACTAGAATATGGTTTGAGAGAAAGCACTGGAGACTTCTAAAGTGACCAGCAATGAGTCCAGACCTGAATCCAATAGAACACCTGTGGACAGGGGGCCACATGGTGGCTCAGTCGTTAGCACTGCAGCCTTGAAGCGCTGGAGTCCTGGTGTTCAAACCCCGCCAAGGGCATAAAACCATCTGCAAGGAGTTTGTATGTTCTCCCCGTGTCTGCATGGATTTCCATCCCATATTTAAAAAAAAACATACTGATAGGGAAAAATGTACATTGTGAGCTCTATGTGGGGCTCACAATCTACATAAAAAAAAAAAAAAAAAAGAACACCTGTGGACAGGGCCGCCATCAGGAATTTTGGGGCCCCATACAGCCTGTGTCCGCCCCTCCCCCCCCCCGCCATTTTAAAACTACTTTATTTTGCGACATACCAATTATGTATTACATTTCCCTTTATTTAGCAGCATTACAAGGCTTAATCAGATTCTATTTGCAGGTAAAATCTGCTACGTGTGACAGCGCCTACAGAGAGCCAACACCATCTATAAGAGCTCTCCTAATAAATCCTCAGGGCTTTTTCACATTGCGTTTTTGGCCTCCCTTGCCGGGATCTGTTGGTAACCAGTCAGAATCAGCTGTCAACTTATCCCTGCACGAAGAACTGGCCATTAAAAAAAGGGGGGGCCTGCAGTTCTCCATGCAGGGATAAGTGGGTAGCTGATTGTGACTAGTTACCAACGTATCCCGGCAAGGGAGGCCAAAAACGCAAAGTGAACACTCCTTTAAAGTGAAAGTCCCACCCCCAAACAGGCTGCTATGCTAGTAGCATAGCGGCCCACATCATCCCCCCCCCCCCCCGTCCACCTTCTAACATCTTTCCACTGCCCCCTGTACCCATACCGCCCAACTTTTGGAGAACCGAAAGAGGGACAAAATGTGCGGCGCGCTCTGCGCGCTGAGGCAGATTTAGCCCCACCCTTTTTTATGTTGACTCCGACCATTCTCATTAATTTTTCATGTGCCCGCACACAGTATAATCCCCCTACAGTCACCTGTAAATTATATGTCCCCCCTCTATCTCTCCCCCAGCTTCATATACACCCTTCATCTGCCCCAGTTTCATGTCCCCCCATCTCTGCCCCCAGTTTCATGTCCCCCATCTCTGCCCCAGTTTCATGCCCCCCCTCCATCTCTGTCCCCAGATTCATGTCCCTCCATCTCTGCCCCTAGATTCATGTCCCCTCCATCTCTGCCCCCAGATTCATGTCCCCTCCATCTCTGCCCTCAGATTCATGTCCCCTCCATCTCTGTCCCCAGATTCATGTCCCCTCCATCTCTGCCCCCAGTGTCATGCTGTCCTCTCCATCTCTGCCCCCAGATTCATGTCCCCTCCATCTCTGCCCCCAGATTCATGTCCCCTCCATCTCTACCCCCAGATTCATGTCCCTTCCATCTCTGCCCTCAGATTCATGTCCCCTCCATCTCTGCCCCAGATTCATGTCCCCTCCATCTCTGCCCCCAGATTCATGTCCCCTCCATCTCTGCCCCCAGATTCATGTCTCCAGATCTCTGCCCATCTCTGCCCCCAGATTCATGTCTCCACATCTCTGCCCCCAGATTCATGTCCCTCCATCTCTGCCCCCAGATTCACATCCCTCCATCTCTGCCCCCAATGTCATGCTGTCCTCTCCATCTCTGCTCCCAGATTTATGTCCCCACATCTCTGCCCTCAGTGTCATGCTGTCCTCTCCTTCATCTGCCCTCGTTTCACGTTCCACCTCAGTGTACACATTAAACTTACTTTTTCCTCGTTCCCCCGCTGCTGTCTGCGCTCCTCTTCTCTCACTCACACATAGTTGTAGACGCGATGTGACGTCATCGCATGGCATCTACTCAGCCGGCGACGGCAGCAGTAGCGGCGTACAGCGACGGCAGCAGTAGCCAGCGTGCAGCAGCGAAGCAAGGAGCTGACCTGTGTCAGCTCTTTGCTGTAGCCGCGTATGTGTCCAACTCATCCTCTGGACGCAGATCTGAGTTGAAATCGGACACACAACTGCTGCGGGCGCCAGGGGGCCGGCACACGGTGGCGGTCCAAAACCGGGCCCCCCCCATTTTTCAATTTGGCTGGGCCCCTGACGCCAGTAGCAGTAATACTGGCCTATCGGTGGCCCTGCCTGTGGAGAGATCTCAAAATGGCAGTTTGGAGAAGGCACCCTTCAAATCTCAGGGACCTGGAGCAGTTTGCCAAAGAAGAATGGTCTAAAATTCCAGCAGAGCATTGTAAGAAACTCATTGATGGTTACCGGAAGCGGTTGTTCGCATTTATTTTGTCTAAAGGTTGTGCTACCAAGTATTAGGCTGAGGGTGCCAATACTTTTGTCCGGCCCATTTTTGGAGTTTTGATTTGACTTTTTTTTCATTCTCTTTTGTGTTTTTTTTTTTATTGCAAGCAAAATAAATGAAGATATTAATACCAAAGAGTTTGTGCTTGCAATCATTTTCTGGAGTTGCAAGAGTGCCAATACTTTTGGCCAACACTGTAGATAGTCCTGGTAATATCTGCATGAGTTGGAAAATGCTCCTAATTCCGCATCTTAACCAAGCAGATGCCATGATCAATAGCAATTACTGCTTTTGGGAAGTTTGGGTTGAGAAGGTCTCCTTTTCATCCCTTCTGGCCCCAATGATTTATTTGGCGGGGTCTAAGTGGTTGCCATCCATGGAAGCCAGGAGGCCAATCAATGACCTTTTTCCTATTACACAAGTATTGCAGTACGTTGTACAAGGGATCAAGAGATACTAGGTTCAAGTCTGCTTTTGGGAGAGGCAAAAAAATTAAAAGGTAAAAGTTTTTGACCTCCTCCCCTTCCAAACCCCATAACTTTATTATTTATCTGCTCTCCGAGCCATATGAGGTCTTAATGTTCGTGGTACAGGTTTTTCTTGATGATGCTACCATTAATTATTCTAAACAATGCTACTAGTGGCCCCTGCACACAGTATTATTCTCCATAGTGGTCCCTGCACATAGTATTAGTCCCTATAGTGGCCCCTGCACACAGTATTATTCTCCATAGTGGCCCCTGCATACAGTATTATGCCCCATATTGGCCCCTGCACACAGTATTATTCTCCATAGTGGTCCCTGCACACAGTATTATAATCCCATAGTGGCCCCTGCACACAGTATTGTGCCCCATTGTGGACCACCCACGTGCAAATTAACGGTCACTTTAGGGACTATGGGGAGTAATACTGTGTGCAGGGGCCAATATGGGGAATAATACTGTGCACAGGGGCCACTATGGGGCATAATACTGTGCGTAGGGGCCACTATGGGGTATAATATTATGTGCATGAATGCATGGGGGGTCGGTTGATCAGGGTCTTCAGTTTTTAGGCCACTGCCTGAACCAGAGATACATGGTACCACTACAACGCCAGTTTGCAGCCTACCTGTGGAGTGGGAAGTTAACCCTTAAGTGGACTGGGGGCAGGAGGCCAAATTAGCTATGACTGAGATGATCAGCAGATACCCAGGGATATCAAGTCCAACTAGGGTAAGATATTTAGCTTTGGTGCAGATATGGCTCCCTAATATACTGCCTGGTGGAACAGATGCCTGGATACACCATGACATGTCGTTACATGGGACCCCGCTGTTGCAGCAACTGACAATGTCACCTCTGCACACAGGAAAGCAACTGATCATGGCATTGATGATCAAGAAAGCTGAGTAGGAGGTAGGCTGTTGTATTGAATCCACCACAGAGATTTGCCTGGGCAAATAACCTGTTAGTCAGTTCCCCATGTCACATCATAAAAAAGGAAGGTGTGATAAAATAAGTATATATTATACTGTGTCATGAGTTGTGTGTCCACCTATGAATTTTGTAATAGTTATGGGTTTTTTCATTCATTAGGACTATTGTATAATTACCAAGCCTGAGAATTTTCTGTGTTCTGTAAGTATAATGCGTAACCAAAACCTCATTCTACAGATTGCTGATTGTAATGGTGTTCAATCTAACTAGCAGGTTAGGCTGGTCTTACACGGCCATATTGTAAGTCCGCAAATGGTCCGCAATTGAGGATTTTCAATTGCGGACCATTTGCGGACACATTACACAAAACCGTGGTCCGCAGTTTATAGGACATGTCCGTAATGGCCGTGAATTGCGGCACTGAACTCTATGGGCGAGTGCGGCAGGACACGCACATCTGCGGTGCCTATGTTGCCGATCAGCAACTAGTGTTGCTGAACAGCAACTTGTGGACCGTACATTACCGTATTGGTCGTGTAAGACCAGCCTTAGTGTTGGAGAAGTGTAGCAGATATAGCTTCTCCGTTTGTCAGTCTCGATAGTAGTAGAAGTAAAATTATGACATCAAAGGTGGGAGGTTCCAATGAATGAACATACATGAATTCTTGGTAAGATGGAGCCACAACCTAGCGTGTCATCTATCTTTCTTCTGCAGCGCTCCACTGCCAGACTTTAAAACAGGTCTGTACTTTTTACCATTTAATTTTACATTGTTTATCTGCATATGTCTTTCTTGTTACATTTTTTTTTTTTGTACTTTGGTACCTTTTTCTGTACATTAAAACTAAAATTTAATAAAGATCGTCCTTTGTTCTAAATATCACCATGAGTTATGTTTGCTCTTTGTGCATGATTTATGGTCTCATCTACCATAAATGGCAAGTGGCAGCAGCTATATGTGTAGATGTGTGACTGAAGAGGAATGCTTCACTCCTGTGTACCGTAGGTCAGAGGTCTCCAACCTTTCTTGCCCCATGAACCAATTCCAGTCAAGACAATTTACCAATGGACCAGGGGTTGTGTTGTGGGGATCCAGGGGGCAGGGTGACCAGGGATGTAGTCTCATCGGCTTCCACACATCAAGGACTTGGACTTGAGACGCTGTCTGCATGAATGCTGGATTTCCATAGAATATGTGAGGAGAGAGACTCCTAGCATTAGTGTTATGTAGGATACTAGGAGAGTCCCTGCCTACTAGCTACATACTGTTGCATAGTGATTAAGTACAGGACAGTATAGAGGTTACATACATAGTTTTGGCACAACTGGAATGTAAATGGACAATGGCATTGTAAATAGTTTTTCCCAAGGCGAACCACAATGTAACTGTACGTCCTGGAGAGAGCTTCATTAGCGCACCAGGACATACAGTCATGTCCCAGCTCCTGGGGCTTTTCTCTAGCAGGGAGTATGGCTGAGGATCCGGAGCTCTGCGGTTGCCGACAGCTGAGACTCCCATGTGACTGATGAGGGACCACCACAAGTCTCCCCTCTCCAGCGATAGCTGTGATTGGTGGGTCTGTACAGACCCACCATTCATAGTGCATCTATGTGCAGTATTGATCCCGGGGCACTGTCATAAGTGACATTGTCCCAGTACAGGGAGATCGGAGTATCGACTACACTCAACGGCCACTTTATTAGGTACACCATGCTAGTAACGGGTTGGACCCCCTTTTGCCTTCAGAACTGCCTCAATTCTTCGTGGCATAGATTCAACAAGGTGCTGGAAGCATTCCTCAGAGATTTTGGTCCATATTGACATGATGGCATTACACAGTTGCCGCAGATTTGTCGGCTGCACATCCATGATGCGAATCTCCCGTTCCACCACATCCCAAAGATGCTCTATTGGATTGAGATCTGGTGACTGTGGAGGCCATTGGAGTACAGTGAACTCATTGTCATGTTCAAGAAACCAGTCTGAGATGATTCCAGCTTTATGACATGGCGCATTATCCTGCTGAAAGTAGCCATCAGATGTTGGGTACATTGTGGTCATAAAGGGATGGACATGGTCAGCAACAATACTCAGGTAGGCTTTGGCGTTGCAACGATGCTCAATTGGTACCAAGGGGCCCAAAGAGTGCCAAGAAAATATTCCCCACACCATGACACCACCACCACCAGCCTGAACCGTTGATACAAGGCAGGATGGATCCATGCTTTCATTTTGTTGACGCCAAATTCTGACCCTACCATCTGAATGTCGCAGCAGAAATCGAGACTCATCAGACCAGGCAACGTTTTTCCAATCTTCAATTGTCCAATTTCGATGAGCTTGTGCAAATTGTAGCCTCAGTTTCCTGTTCTTAGCTGAAAGGAGTGGCACCCGGTGTGGTCTTCTGCTGCTGTAGCCCATCTGCCTCAAAGTTCGACGTACTGTGCGTTCAGAGATGCTCTTCTGGCTACCTTGGTTGTAACGGGTGGCTATTTGAGTCACTGTTGCCTTTCTATCAGCTCGAACCAGTCTGGCCATTCTCCTCTGGCATCAACAACGCATTTCCGTCCACAGAACTGCCGCTCACTGGATGTTTTTTCTTTTTCGGACCATTCTCTGTAAACCCTAGAGATGGTTGTGCGTGAAAATCCCAGTAGATCAGCAGTTTCTGAAATACTCAGACCAGCCCTTCTGGCACCAACAACCATGCCACGTTCAAAGGCACTCAAATCACCTTTCTTCCCCATACTGATGCTCGGTTTGAACTGCAGGAGATTGTCTTGACCATGTCTACATGCCTAAATGCACTGAGTTGCCGCCATGTGATTGGCTGATTAGAAATTAAGTGTTAACGAGCAGTTGGACAGGTGTACCTAATAAAGTGGCCGGTGAGTGTATATGAAATGGTCAGTGGCGTAACTAGGAATGGCGAGGCCCCAAGGTAAACATTTGACATGGGTCCCCCCCGACTGACTATTTACCCACCCCCTGCATTCCTGTGAACACTATTATGCCCCATAGTGGACCCTGTGCACACTATTATGCCCCATAGTGGCCCCTGCACAAAGTATTATGCCCCGTAGTGACCCTTGCATACAGTATTATGCCCCATTGTGGACATCCATGAGCAATTATTATATAATAATCGGAGACCCAAGGGATGATACAATCATAAAAAAACACTGTTACTTAACGCTCCCTAGCTCCGGTGCACTACCCGCATTTGTCTGCCATCTTCAATGATGGATGAGACGTCACTTTGGCTGAGGTTGCTTCGCGATGCATAAGGACGCAAGCACCGGCCCACGTGAGCTGGGACATCACCAAGTAGGCTCTGAAGCCTTCCAGAGCCAGGAGAGGTAAGTAACAGTGTTTTTTTTTTTTTATGTACCCTCACCTCTCCTGGCCCTCCGAACTGAGAAGACACCCCCCCCCCCCCCCCCCCCCCCGAGTATAATGATAGTGGTGTTCATGGGACCATGTCCTCACGTACCATTCCCCCGCTCTTGCTCACAGCCACCTCTACAGAAGGGAAAGTGCCGGCAGCCATGAGCACAAGCCAGGATCAGTACACAAATAGGGCCCACTACCTGCTGGAGTTACTCCAGCAGGTAACGGCCTATTAAAAAAAAAAAAAAAACACAGCGGTAGTCCTGATGTCCTGGGCCCTGTAGTAACCACTACCGCAGCTACCCTGGTAGTTATGCCCCTGGATTAGCCCCATAGAAAATGAAGGGGTAATCAGGTTTGAGGCAGTGATATAGCTGCAGAAACAATGGGGAGGTTGCACAAGATGCTTGAAAACAATGGGAGGTAGAATTTGGAGGAGATATTGAGATGGAATTTGCCTCAAAATCAGCTACATGGAGGAAATGCAAAACAAGGGCTGTCTTTCTGAGTATACAGCGCTATATGCCAGACGGATTCCCCACTACCCACTCCTACGGAGGTGCCAGCTGCCACATCTTCTTTGATCCACTCCCCCTGCCCCATTACATTTACCTTTTCTTCCTGGCAGCTCCGGACCAGGGATGTCATCAGCCGCCGACACCTCCTCTTTGTTACATATGATGGAGCATGTGATGACGTTCCGAGTCAGACACTATAAGGAGGAACAGGCAAGTGGGGCTGGGAGGTGGGTCTTTTCCACTGACATTGTGGGTGCAATATATTCAGCGCCACACCTCTAATGAGGTGCCGCTCTCCTTGCGCTGGTCCAGACATCTACGTATCAGCGTAGGCAGCGTCATCACGCCCCCTACACTGAGATGCAGCGCACTGCCGGGGGAAGAGGATGCGGCGGCAGCGGGAGCAGCGCTCATGTCGGTAAGTATAATAACTTTTTTTTTTGTTTTATAATAGGCTGCTGTTCACTGCCGCCCCGCTTCCCCTTGTACTATAGGACGCGGAGGGCGGTAGTGAGTAGGCTCATGCCCAGGCTGCAATCCCACTACCGCTATTATTATACTCGGGGGTCTTTTCAGTATAATAATCGGAGCCCCAGGGGAGGTGAGAGAACATATTAAACAGTGTTACTTACCTTTCTGGGATCCGATGTTACTCCTAGGAGGCTTCGGGCCTATATGGTAATGTACCAGACGTCACATGGTCTGGGATATTACCATATAGGCCCAAAGCCTGTGCTAGCAGTACCATATAGGCCCGAAGCCTGCTAGCACAGGCTTTGGGCCTGTATGGCAACAGGCTGTTATTGCTACCACAGGCTTTGGGCCTGTATGGTACTGCTAGCACAGGCTTTGGGCCTATATGGTAATATCCCAGACCATGTGACATCTGGGCAATACCATATAGGCCCGGAGAGGTAACAATGTTTATTAAGTTCCCTCATCTCCCCTGGGGCTCCGATTATTATACTCGGTCTGAAAAGACCCCCGAGTATAATAATAGTTCATAGGTGTGCTACTGTGGGGCATAATAGAGCTTGAAGGGTCCACTGTGGCCCCTGCAACCTCTATTATGCCCCACAGTCTATTGTGCCACTGTGGGGCATAATATAGGTTACAGGGGCCGCTGTGAGATGGCAGTCCAAAGGGAAGAGATGGGAAATGTGGGAAGACGTCTCCTGTGAGTATTACTGCACAAAATGTTACTGCATTGTATTTATTCTAATGTTACTGCTAGCCTTCCCCCCCGCTGTCTGAGGCGGATGATCTAAAGATGAACAACACCCCCACCCCCCCGCCGCCCGACTCAAAACTGGGTGGGGGCGTCTTTTGATCGTCCGCCTCAGGCAGCAGAGAGGCTAGGTTTCTAAGCATAGGTCATCAATTGGTAACTCCCACAAAACTCCTTTAATAAATATCGTAACTATAACTGGTAAGATATTACAATAAATAACTTTGTGTATATATATATATATATATATATATATATATATACAGTGGTTCTGTGTATGTATATGTATGTATGTGTGTGTATATATATATATATATATATATATATACATACACAGTGTATATGGATATATACAGCATGTCTGTGTATGTGCGCCTGTGTGCAATTGTTTTTTTTTTTTTTTTGTTTAACAAGTTTATCTTTAATGGGTTGTTTTTTTTTTATGTTTTAATGGTTTTTACATGATGTGTTTCTTATTGATGCCACTAGGTGGTGCAATATGTACAACTTTTTGTAGGTTATTTTCCTGTGCTGCTGTGAAAATATTAAAACAGAAGCTTTCATTAGGTTTTAGACCTAGAGTTGTCACCATGCCTTGGGTCAGATGTATAGTAGTAATACAGAAGTTACTAAAGATGTATCATTATAAAACCATCCTGTTTTCACACCAAGAAGAAACAAACATGTTTAGGTCATATACTTGTACAAGGCATTTACCATTTGAAAGTATCTTGGCAATGGGGGAGATTTATGCATATCTCTTGCACTGGCAAAGGATGTGCCCAATTTATACCGAGGCACATCCTACTAATATTATAAATGTGAAAGTTTGTGTGTCTGGATATTTGTGTGTTTGTTCCTCAATCCCGGTAAATGACATGGCTTCACGACTGTTATGATTTTATGTTCACATACTTTATTAACATGCTCTTGCAGCAGCTTATCTCAGGTTCTGATAAAGCCAGGTCTGTTATCTCTCTTTTTAAACACACAGCTAACCCTCATTGGATTGTGTATATGTATTTGCATATTATCTGATCTGCTCCAGGCAGCATGCTGATACACTGAATGGGAAAACACCTTTAATCCAAATTGACAGTTTGCTACTTTTAAACAGGCTGGGAATAAGAAAATCTAATTTGTCGCAAATAACGAGAGCTATGAAGGTAGCCAGAAGTCAACAGAGTTCAAGCGGAGCTGAGGGGGATCATCGCCGCCAACAACACACATTATATTGTGTCCCAGCGAGCTGCTGAGATGCCGGAACAATCACAGATATGGTGCAAGAAACAACTTCAGTGCCAGGCCAGCTTGAGAGCTGACGAAATGCCAGAGCATGTGGATTATCGACATCAACAACACGTTCATTATATGGCTTCCCAGCGAGCTGCTGAGATGCCGGAACAATCACGGGCACAGCACAAGGAACGAGTTTAGCGGCAGACCAGCTTGACAGCTGTTGAAACGCCGGAGCAGGCGGATCATCAATGCCAACAACATGCTCATTATATGGCGTCCCAGCGAGCTGCTGACATGCCGGAACAATCACAGGCACGGCATGAGGAACAAGTTCAGCAGTAGGCCAGCTTGAGAGCTGGCGAAATGCCGAAGCAGGAAAACCATCGACGGCAGCAATTTGCTGAATATAGGTGGATCATTGTTGCCAACAACATGCAAACGAAGTCGCAGGCAGAGGCTAGTACCTCATAAATCAGGTGTAACCTCCACCAGACCATGAAAGGTTTCAGGCATGATTTATGCCAGCTTTCTGGCATAAATAATGATAAATCTGGCAGGGTCAATGGCTGCATTCCCACCATGTCACCTTTATGGAAAGTGGACAAGGTGGCAATTAAATACCAGTTGTGCCAATTTTTGTTCTGAACTGGTTTAACAAGTTGAACACCACAAAATCTCATCTAATGATTTCATGTGATGATTTTTGGTGATTCTTTTTTGCAAACAGATATGCTAAAACACTGCATAAGTTTAGCATATGTCTTAAAGAGCAACAACATAAGTTAAAAGAAAGACCCAGTGAGTTCTCAAGTTGCACTAAAGTTGGGCAAACACTAGTGAATTTTGTAATCTATAATAACTGATTTCAACCACTTATTGCTGGTTATCTCCCTCTTTACATGATGCAGTCACATTGAATGACAGCTTTACGGGCTAAACGTGAAAGATAAGTCATCCAAGAAACTAGTGTATGGCTTGCTTAAATGTAATGACCATACTGTTCATGCGGAATCACAAAAACTAGGTATCAAGCTTTGCAATGTACTTCTCTGACTCAATGGGGGGAATTTAATAGCCCACCTAAGGCAGAGATCACACATTATGGAAAAGCGGGGGGGGGGGGGGGGTTTGTTGCAGATTTTGCTGCATTTTATTTTGCGCCAAAGCCAGGAGTGGATTTATCAAAAGTAATAAGTATATATTTTGCATTCCTTTTCAAGACACTCTTGGCTTTGAGTATAAAAAACAAAAAAAAACAAAAAAAAACTGAGCAAAAGTCTGTTGATAATTCTGTTACATCTTGTGTCGGTGCAGAAATGGAGTGTGTCTGGTTTAGGAAACACCAGTCCTAAAGGGTTTTCCGAGGACTTAAACTTACCTTGCTTTATCTGGCGGATTCTTCACCATGGACCTGAGGGTTCAGACTTGCTTCTAACCCCTGGGTCACATGATCTGACCTCTGGGTCACTCCTGCCACCTCTCCTGATCTCAAAGGTAATTAGTTGTGATTTGGGGGTCAGCTAGCCTCCATAATAGCAAGCCTCCATAATAGTTAGCTAGCCCCCATAATACAGGTTATTTACCCGTGAGATCAGGGGCTTGGACTGCTTCCAATCACATGAGTTGGGTGAAGACTGTGTACAGCAAAGGAAATGTAAGTCCCTTGACATCCTCTTTAATATATTACCACCAGGACTTTTGTCTGTACAACCTACACCTACAGGCAGGTCTGTCTAAAAGAAACACACACGTGAAAACTGTCAGCACTGCCAAAAAATAAATATGAACAATACGTGCATATGCAGATGGGTTTTACAATTTGATCAAAATGTTATCCAAGAACCTCATTTTAATGTACTTATATATACAGTAGGTATAGCAGTAATGCTCTTGGTGCTAGCAGAGTGTTGTCACAATTCTCTGTTAGCAGTTTAGAAGGAGGGAGGAACAAATATAAGGCCATTTACAGAACTGAATGAGTCATTGCTGTCTGGAGAAAGCTAGATAGGAATTCCTGATAACCCAGCTGTACTGTGAATGAGAACTGTCTCTTTATAAAATATATACATAATATATATATATATATATATATATATATATATATATATATATATATATATATATAAATATTTTTCGGACTATAAGACGCACTTTTTTCCCCCAAATTTGGGGGGAAAAGAAGGGTGCGTCTTATAGTCCGAATGTGGCGCCTGGCATCCGCTGTAATAGAGAGGCGGAAGCCGGCAAGTGATAGACGCCATTACAGGTGCCGGGGCCTGCGACATCGCTGCGCTCCTCTGCCCTGCATGAAGCCAGCAGCGGGAGGAGTGATGCTGCTATTCCGCTCCTCCGTCCCCCCACCGCTGGCTTCATGCAGGGCAGGGCAGCGATGTCTCAGGCCCCGGCGTCTATCCCTCCCCGGCATCCGCCTCTCTAGTACAGCGGATGCCGGGTCAGTATCAGCGGCCCCTTCTCCCCCGGGGCCGGTCCCCACCGGCCCCGTACCTGTGAAGTTGCAGGCCGGCTCCTGTGCGGCGATATCGCAGGAGCCGACCTGTTCGGGTGACAGCCGGGAGCCTAATGAGGCTCCCAGGCCTGTCACTGCTATATATTAGTATTGCGGCTGGGTCTATGACCAGCCGTAATACTAATACACAGAATGTCCCATAGACGGCAATACAGTTGTATTGCCGTCTATGGGACTTGCAATCAAGTGACCGCAGGCTCAAGCCCCGGGGGGGGGGGGGG
Organism: Leptodactylus fuscus; assembly: GCF_031893055.1. Taxonomy (NCBI): domain Eukaryota; kingdom Metazoa; phylum Chordata; class Amphibia; order Anura; family Leptodactylidae; genus Leptodactylus; species Leptodactylus fuscus. Next base: position 218,713,078 of record NC_134265.1, read on the forward strand.
GGGGGGGGGGAAATAAAATAGTAAAAAAAAAAAAAAAAGCTTTAAAAATATATAATAAAAATATGAAATAAATAAAAGTTCTAAATCACCTCCTGTCCCTAGAATATATATATAAAAGTAGAAAATCATATATCATAAACCACCGTTTTGTTTTTTTTTTCAATAAAAGGTGATCTAAGAAATAGATATTCCCCAAAATGGTATAACTAAAAAGTACTTCTGGCCCCGCAAAAAAAAAACACTCTATGCATCCCCGTACAGCTGCAGGGTCACCTGTCAACGTGGCCTTGCAGCTGTTGCAAAACTACAACTCCCATATATTAAATATTTTACCAGTTTTTGCTTCAAAATTTTTTTTCCCTATTTTCCTCCTCTAAAACCTAGGTGCGTCTTATAGTCCAGTGCGTCTTATAGTCTTATATAAAAAAAAACCTTCCAAGTCTTCAGTGGGTGATACCTTTTTTAATGGCTAACTCATAATGATGACAGAATATAACGTTTCGAAGCCTCCTGGCTTCTTCAGATATATCTAAAAACATTTTCTGAAGGCTGCATATTTATGTACAACTGGACACACAGGGTTAGGATTTCAGGAGGGGACTCTGGATAATGGAATGAATGCATCACATGGGTTCATGTCATTCTATACGAATCACTGAACTAAGACACCCATAAAGATAAAGAACCTGGGAACTGTGAATTGTTTATTTGTTTTATATGTATATAGTAAGACGCCTCTTCCCCCCGTCCTCCTGAAATCCTATCCCTATGTGTCCTATCCCTATGTGTCCAGTTGTACATAAATATGCAGCCTTCAGAAAGTGTTTTTAGATACAGTCCTATGAAAAAGTTTGGGCACCCCTATTAATCTTAATCATTTTTAGTTCTAAATATTTTGGTATTTGCAACAGCCATTTCAGTTTGATATATCTAATAACTGATGGACACAGTAATATTTCAGGATTGAAATGAGGTGTATTGTACTAACAGAAAATGTGCAATATGCATTAAACCAAAATTTGACCGGTGCAAAAGTATGGGCGCCTCAACAGAAAAGTGACATTAATATTTAGTAGATCCTCCTTTTGCAAAGATAACAGCCTCTAGTCGCTTCCTGTAGCTTTTAATCAGTTCCTGGATCCTGGATAAAGGTATTTTGGACAAACAATTCAAGTTCAGTTAAGTTAGATGGTCGCCGAGCATGAACAGCCCGCTTCAAATCATCCCACTGATGTTCAATGATATTCAGGTCTGGGGACTGGGATGGCCATTCCAGAACATTGTAATTGTTCCTCTGCATGAATGCCTGAGGATTTGGAGCGGTGTTTTGGATCATTGTCTTGCTGAAATATCCATCCCCGGCGTAACTTCAACTTCGTCACTGATTCTTGAACATTATTCTCAAGAATCTGCTGATACTGAGTGGAATCCATGCGACCCTCAACTTTAACAAGATTCCCGGTGCCGGCATTGGCCACACAGCCCCAAAGCATGATGGAACCTTCACCAAATTTTACAGTGGGTAGCAAGTGTTTTTCTTGGAATGCTGTTTCTTTTTGGACACCATGCATAACGCCTTTTTTTATAACCAAACAACTCAATCTTTGTTTCCAAAATGAAGTTGGCTTCTCCAAATGTGCTTTTGCATACCTCAGGCAACTCTATTTGTGGCGTACGTGCAGAAACGGCTTCTTTCTCATCACTCTCCCATACAGCTTCTCCTTGTGCAAAGTGCGCTGTATAGTTGACCGATGCACAGTGACACCATCTGCAGCAAGATGATGCTGCAGCTCTTTGGAGGTGGTCTGTGGATTGTCCTTGACTGTTCTCACCATTCTTCTTCTCTGCCTTTCTGATATTTTTCTTGGCCTGCCACTTCTGGGCTTAACAAGAACTGTCCCTGTGGTCTTCCATTTCCTTACTATGTTCCTCACAGTGGAAACTGACAGGTTAAATCTCTGAGACAACATTTTGTATCCTTCCCCTGAACAACTATGTTGAACAATCTTTGTTTTCAGATCATTTGAGAGCGGGCTGTCCATGTTCGGCGACCATCAAACTTGAATTGTTTTGTAGAAAGAAATGGTCCAAAATACCTTCATCCAGGATCCAGGAACTGATTAAAAGCTACAGGAAGTGACTAGAGGCTGTTATCTTTGCAAAAGGAGGATCTACTAAATATTAATGTCACTTTTCTGTTGAGGTGCCCATATTTTTGCACCGGTTAAATTTTGGTTTAATGCATATTGCGCAATTTCTGTTAGTACAATAAACCTCATTTCAATCCTGAAATATTACTGTGTCCATCAGTTATTAGATATATCAAACTGAAATGGCTGTTGCAAACACCAAAATATTTAGAACTAAAAGTGATTAAGATTAATAGGGGTGCCCAAACTTTTTCATAGGACTGTATATCTGAAGAAGAAGCCAGACTTAGACTTCTATTGTACATATTTCAGCAGTAGTAGGAAGGTGGCAAAAAAAGTGAAGAAACAAGTACCTTTCTTCTATAAAAGTGGATTACAAACTGTATCTTCCCCTGCACAATAGAATTATGAAAAAAATAAAAATAAATATATACTTAGTTATGCTTTTTTATGCTCATACATTTTTTGATGCCTGCAGCCACCATTACAGAGGTTACCGGTTTAAGATTTGTACAGCTCCCACTACTCCCAACTCCCTTTCTGTATATATCAATATATATGGAGCCCTCTCTAGTGGTAGGAAATTTTACATAATTTGCCAGGTAATATCTGCTTTCAGGCTCAGACTAGCCCACTGAGGTACTGGTGAATGCCTGGTAGGCCCCTACTGCATGAGCAGTGTACAGTACAGTACACTCACTGTACTACATATATATAATAGCATCTCAACCAGGACAGCCTAAATGTCCATAGAATAAACTCATAATGATTGCATAGACACACTGTATGTCTGATATGTAGGCATGCAAGCCAGTATCCACCCTTCACAAAGTTGCTGCAGAGCCCAAAATCACCAATCATTTTGCAGCATCTTCCTGCTACCTGAGGTCGGCTGCTGTATGAACACATATCCCAGGCTTACAATACTTTTAAGGCCCTAGTTCAAGGTATCAGCAGACTACCGGCATGGCCCACCAGGACATCAACTGTCCAAAGCAAGGGCTAGCAGCAGCTTAAGACTAAGGCCCCATGGGATGATTCACAGCACTAATGGGACTTGCATGAAACCCATCCACTTTGCAATAACCACCTTTGAACCGCCTAATAAATTTTTGCACCCAGTCATCAGTTTTTATAGCACCTTCTTATAAATAAATAATAGCCCATCTTATAAATAATAATTCCCCCTTATAACAGCCCCCTCATATTTAACAGTTTCCCAATTATATATAGTAACCCATCCTTACTAGAGATGAGCGAACGCCGTTCGATCGAATTGATATTCGATCGAATATCAGGCCGTTCGAGGTGTTCGATTCCAATCGAATATCAGGTGGCAAACTCACTAAAAATTCGATTAACCTCCCACCTTCCCTGGCGCATTTTTTGCACCAGTAACAGCGCAGGGGAGGTGGGACAGGTAATACAACAACATAGGCAGTGAAAAAAAATCGTAAAAAGGAATTGGCGGCCGGAAACAGATAACCTCCAATTTAGACGAATGGTGGATTTACCATTCGACTAATTTGGGACTGTGAACTGTATGAATGTGAGACAGGGACAGATCTACAGGCAGGGTTAGCTAGGGATAACCTTTATTTAGGGGGGAATGTCACTCACCCAGCTCTTTGGGGCTCTATATTGTCGGGATCCCTGTCAGCTTGCGATATGCGCGAGCTGACTTTTTCCCATAGGAATGCATTGGTCAGCGTTGATTGGCCGAATGCCCGTACACTGGCCAATCAACTCTGGTCAATGCATTTCTATAGTGAGATATAGCAGAGCCCGTGCAGTTAGCCCGGCTACTCCAGACACTGGAGATGAAAGAGCTCTGCACTACACCCAACCATCCCTCCAGCTACTCCTGTACTAACACGACTAGCTCAGCTTGGCTATTCCTTAGTACTACTAACACACCCATAGTGTAATAGCCGATCTGAGCGTGTTAGTAGTACTAAGGAATAGCCATGCTGAGCGTGTTAGTCTGCTGCATATCTGCCAGCTCTCCTACATACTCAGCTGGCTATTCCTTAGTACTACTAACACGCTCAGCTCGGCTATTCCTTAGTGTAATAGCCCAGCTGAGCGTGTTAGTAGTACTAAGGAATAGCCCAGCTGAGCGTGTTAGTACTAAAAACCCCAACGACAGCCCTAAAAATGTTTTATATGTCTATGGAAAAGACGGATGGTTAGCAGTGGACACAAATGCTCCACATGGTATATATTGCTCCACAGTATAAAAATGCTCCACTGAGCCCCCCACAGTTTCCCCACATGGTATCTAATGCTCCACAGTAACCCCACACAGTATAAAATACTCCCTTGAGCCCCCATAGTAGTCCATATGGGGGTCATTCCGTGTCAAGTGAACCAATGATTTTTCCCTCTATATTTTTAATTCTTTTGAGATTTTGTTATTTGGTAATAGTGTGTCAGAGAATGCAAAATGTGAAGAAAAAAAAAATTCTACAAATTTTTTTGGATTTTTAATTGATTTTCAAAGTTCAGAAAAAGTGCAAATTTCTGTGTTGCCTGCCTTTACATTTCTCCTCATAACTTAGGCTAGAAAAAAGATAGAGAAACAAAATAAACGCCATTCTACTCAGAACTATACAAATATGTCACAAGAGTATCTTTGTTAATATTTTACCCATGTGAACGCAAACGCAAAATTTTAAAACGCATTTCCGAAAAAAAACTTTTTATTTAAAAATTTCAAAAAAATGCACATGGGCCTGCTATGCCCTTAGCCACACCTGTACCAAAATTCAAGTTGGGATCGCGATGGGATAATATTTTAAAATATAACTATTACAGTGTCATTCCGAAAATCTTGAATTCAGATCTGTTCAGCCTGTGGTCTAAAAGTGTGGGGTCCTATATGTGAGATATGTACAGAGAATGAGCCACCTCACAAAGTGTCAGACTAGCAGTATACAGGTCCTGTAATATGACACTAGAGTGGGACCATCTCTCTCAGAGGTGTGTTTCTGGTAGGACACTTATTGTAGTTCACCTCAGATAACCACAAGAAGGGAGGTCCTAATCTTCATGTTTGATGCCTGTCCCTTATTATTAAAGGTAGAGTAGAGTAATTAATACAGAAGTCATGTTGTTATGTTCTCATATTGCATTGCTCAGTATATGTTGATGCAGTCACTGATGTAAGGAATGACTGAGGACTTGATGCTAATGTACAATAACTAGGTAGTATGGAAAGACACTTATTGTAGTGCATCTCAGATAACAAGAAGAAGGGAGGTCCTAATCTCCATGTTTGATGCATGTCCCTTATTACAGATGAATGTTAATAAAGAATATAACCCCCCCCCCAACCACACCAGTGTCAACTCATTAGGCGGGCAACATATAATTACCAAATAATCTATGATTTTTAGATATCACTGTATTATTTTATTATGTTACACTTTAGAAGCAGGAGAGGACAGAGGAGAAAGCTTTGTTAGGGCTCAACCTGAGAATGAACAGGGGTAGACAGTGAATGCAGAGCAGATGACAGGCCAGCAACTATTAATTAATTATAATTAGGATGAGACTATTTAGAAAATCGCACTTGAGGATATGAGCAGCTTTTTTCTTTCGGTTTGTTCAATGCATTCAGGTTGAAAATGCTGAACAAGCTGTATTCTGATGATAAGATGTATTTGTTCTGGCACTTACAGTATTTGTTTTTTATGTTTTTTATTGTTGCATATAAATGTTGAATTCAGCAAGTTGTAATTTGAAAAGAAAAAAGGAAGAAGCTCACACAAACATAAAATCAGATGATTCAAGGCTTAAAAAAAATAAATAAAAAAAAATTGATCCCAATTTGGTCCCAAGTTGAAAACCTGTACAAATATAACCAAGAACACAAGTAACACAAATGCATTTTTTCACAATTTTAAAACATAAGTTTTTTTCACAATTGCGCATCAAAATTTTGAATTTGATTTCTCCAAAACAAAATATAAAGAAACATCGTCTTGTGACATATCAAATGAAAGCCGGTACCGCTCTGAGAAAAATGATGCCTCTCCCACCTATTTATCTTAATTCTAGCCCAAGATATGTTAAAAAATGTAAAGCCCTACCAGGCCAAAATTCACACTTTTTCAAAATTTTAGAAGTCTATAAAAAATTAACTGATGAAGAAAAAAATTAAAAACTTTTTATTTGTAATTAACTTAAGTTGTACTTCATAAAAAATAAAAATAAAAAAAATCTAAAGATGTCAGGTAAAAAAAAATATTCCTATTTGGATCACTTGATATGGAATGACCCATGGTATATAAGGCTCCACAAAGTATAATATGCTCCCCAGAGCCCCAACATAGTATAATACTCCACAGTATACAACCCCTTAGTGGCCCCAGATAGTACAATATGCTCCCCAGCATCCCCACATAATATAATATGCTCCACACAGTTATTAAAAATTGCAAAAAACAATGGTTTTATAGGAAGATTAGCCTGTATTTTAAGTGCTACAGGTGTGTTGTTAGTTGAGAGATAAATTTGTGGCAAGAAGTGGCCTTCCAAAACAAAAAGCCATCAAAAACGATCCCTTCATGGGAACATATATGAAATGAACATGGTGTTGCCATTGAAAGATGTAGTGGCACAGGTTCTTCTTTTTTTTTTTGATGTTGAAACCTTTTTCAATACATTTTTTTTAATGCCAACACTGTGGGCCCCAAAAGTATAGTATACAGTCCTATGAAAAAGTTTGGGCACCCCTATTAATCTTAATCATTTTTAGTTCTAAATATTTTGGTGTTTATAACAGCCATTTCAGTTTGATATATCTAATAACTGATGGACACAGTAATATTCCAGGATTGAAATGAGGTTTATTGTACTAACAGAAAATGTGCAATATGCATTAAACCAAAATTTGACCGGTGCAAAAGTATGGGCACCCTTATCATTTTATTGATTTGAATTCCCCTAACTACTTTTTACTGACTTACTGAAGCACAAAATTGGTTTTGTAACCTCAGTGAGCTTTGAACTTCATAGCCAGATGTATCCAATCATAAGAAAAGGTATTTAAGGTGGCCAATTGCAAGTTGATCTCCTATTTGAATCTCCTCTGAAGAGTGGCATCATGGGCTACTCAAAACAACTCTCAAATGATCTGAAAACAAAGATTGTTCAACATAGTTGTTCAGGGGAAGGATATAAAAAGTTGTCTCAGAGATTTAACCTGTCAGTTTCCACTGTGAGGAACATAGTAAGGAAATGGAAGACCACAGGGACAGTTCTTGTTAAGCCCAGAAGTGGCAGGCCAAGAAAAATATCAGAAAGGCAGAGAAGAAGAATGGTGAGAACAGTCAAGGACAATCCACAGACCACCTCCAAAGAGCTGCAGCATCATCTTGCTGCAGATGGTGTCACTGTGCATCGGTCAACTATACAGCGCACTATGCACAAGGAGAAGCTGTATGGGAGAGTGATGAGAAAGAAGCCGTTTCTGCACGTACGCCACAAATAGAGTTGCCTGAGGTATGAAAAAGCACATTTGGACAAGGCAGCTTCATTTTGGAAACAAAAATTGAGTTGTTTGGTTATAAAAAAAAAAGGCGTTATGCATGGCGTCCAAAAAGAAACAGCATTCCAAGAAAAACACATGCTACCCACTGTAAAATTTGGTGGAGGTTCCATCATGCTTTGGGGCTGTGTGGCCAATGCCGGCATCGGGAATCTTGTTAAAGTTGAGAGTCGCATGGATTCCACTCAGTATCAGCAGATTCTTGAGAATAATGTTCAAGAATCAGTGACGAAGTTGAAGTTACGCCGGGGATGGATATTTCAGCAAGACAATGATCCAAAACACTGCTCCAAATCCTCAGGCATTCATGCAGAGGAACAATTACAATGTTCTGGAATGGCCATCCCAGTCCCCAGACCTGAATATCATTGAACATCTGTGGGATGATTTGAAGCGGGCTGTCCATGCTCGGCGACCATCTAACTTAACTGAACTTGAATTGTTTGTCCAAAATACCTTTATCCAGGATCCAGGAACTGATTAAAAGCTACAGGAAGCGACTAGAGGCTGTTATCTTTGCAAAAGGAGGATCTACTAAATATTAATGTCACTTTTCTGTTGAGGTGCCCATACTTTTGCACCGGTCAAATTTTGGTTTAATGCATATTGCACATTTTCTGTTAGTACAATAAACCTCATTTCAATCCTGAAATATTACTGTGTCCATCAGTTATTAGATATATCAAACTGAAATGGCTGTTATAAACACCAAAATATTTAGAACTAAAAATGATTAAGATTAATAGGGGTGCCCAAACTTTTTCATAGGACTGTATGTGATAGACCAGGTTGTAGGACATGTCTCACTAAGTGGTGGTAGCTGTGGCAATGTGAATGCAGTAGGGCATGGAATGATATGATAAGCAGGACATGTCTGGTTGAGTGGTGGTAGCTAAAGCAGTATGCTAACAGGACTGATTTTGCCAGTAAAAACAATGTAAAACAATCTAGACAGTCACACCTCAAAGTGTTCTATTACAAAACAGTCAAAATTAGATTATTGGCAATGAAAGGGTTAACTGTCCATTGTCTGTAATACTGCAAGCAGTCTGCACAGTACACAGCACAGATATTCTCCCTCACTACTATCTATGATTGCTATTACTACCTACCTGTAATTGACTAAACGTTGGTCCACTTCTTCTGCACCTATGATTCTCTAGCTATACTGCAAGTTTTGCTGCAGTCACTACTGTGTATTGCTGAAGAAAATGGAGCAATTGTTTTGGACACATCCATCCCCTACTTCCACAATCACTGAAATGCCTTGTTGCCCACCTACTAGTGACTATTGGCTGAGAGACTGTCAGGTGATGCCAAGACATCACAGTTACTTACAGACACGTTTCTTCTGTATTTTCACTGCATATTGAATTATTGTGTTGCCATTTCAGCTTGTTTAAGATGAATTGATAATCATTCAGTTTAGTTAAAAATAGAAAATTTTCAAATATTCGGGTCAAACCAAGCTCAGAGCTTAGATATTGGTTAACCCATATCTAGTTAATACTGACAAAAATATATGTGTGTCACACTTTTAGGAATTTGTAACTGAGCTTGAGGTAATATTTGCATCTACTGAAGCCACCCAGTTGGTGCCCAGAATTAATACTACTTGTGCCCCTATGCACCCCAGTCTGACACAGCCTGCTATGGTTACAGCACGAAAAAAAGAGGCCACATTCCCCTAATGTCAGACAAAACAGTGGTTCGCTATAGGATGTGATGTAGACAGGTCCAAATGATATCTGGCAGGGATTGCAGAATGCTGATGATGCAACCCCTTACACGCCTACAATCCATGGGAGGAGGGGGGGATGCTAGTATTGCAAATGCACAGAGATAGGGTTAATATATTCACATGAAAAAGGGAAGTGCACAATACTGGCTTACATTTTATTAGTAACCTATCCTTTTCATTCCGTCTGGCTGCCCAGTACCATTATATATACACCCCACTAGTACCAGCATTCAATGTTCCCTCAGCCAACATAACAAGGCCTGGATGCATTCTGCAAAAAAATTAATTAATACAATTTCCAGGAAAAAAAAAAGGAGGTGGAAAAGCTGGACTATCTCCCAAAAGTGATCTGTGGTCTGTGGTTAGTTGCTGCTATGGGTGCCTGTGTAGCATCAATTGTAGTGAGTGAGTAACAATTCACATGATTTCAAGAAAAATTTGGAGCACACTATCAGTGTACCTACTGTTTAGGTTGCCAGCTGAAAAAGCTGGATTTATGGACTAACTTCCAAAAAAAATCTTTGTGTCTGGTTTGCTGCATACAGTACATACAGTAATCATTAACTGCTGCTCAAACTGACACTCAAGAAGGTGCAAGTGCCAGTCAATGTGCACTTCACCTTACAACCATGAAATAACAAGCATGCGCTAGGTATGGAATGGATGGGGCCTGCCTACAAACACGATCATGGGGAGAAGGAATGGAACAGTCTTGGTCACTTGGTGCCAATTGGTGCCACTGCTTTGCCAATTAGGTTGATATGGAGATACCTATTTCTTACATGTGTGCCTGCATGCCCATGGCAAATGATCTGTTTACAGATCTTGCACCGTGTCATTGATTTGGTAATTCCCACACAGGAGATGGCCACACATGGCTTCTGCCATTAAAGCCAGATGTGTGCCTGCCCGTGCCAACACCACCTGAGCTTCCCTTAGATCTACCCCGGGCAGATCTTCTGGATGTTGGAGTTGCATGTCTGGTGGAGCTATTGCAGCTTCCATCATCCTCTTCATGTATCACCCTGAACTGGTCGCCAGTAGATGAAAAGTTTTGAGAATGATACAAATATTAATTTTTACAAAGTCTACTGCTTCAGTTTTTCTGACGGCAATTTGCATATACTCCAACATGTTATAAAGAGTGATCAGCTTAACATCAATTACTTGCAAAGTCAATATTTGCCTAGAAAATGAACTTTATGCCCCAAAACACATTTCAACATAATTGCAGCCCTGCCTTAAAAGGACCAGCTAACATCGTTTCAGTGATTGCTCCATTAACACAGGTGTGGGTGTTGATGAGGACAGGGCTGAAGATCAAACTGTCATGATTAAGTAAGAATGACACCACTGGACACTTTAAAAGGAGGCTGGTGCTTGGCATCATTGTTTCTCTTCTGTTAACCATGGTTATCTCTAAAGAAACACGTGCAGTCATCATTGCACTGCACAAAAATGGCCTAACAGGGAAGAGTATCGCAGCTAGAAAGATTGCACCTCAGTCAACAATCTATCGCATCATCAAGAACTTCAAGGAGAGAGGTTCCATTGTTGGCAAAAATGCTCCAGGGCGCCCAAGAAAGACCAGCAAGTGCCAGGACCGTCTCTTAAAAGTGTTTCAGCTGCGGGATCGGGCTACCAGCAGTGCAGAGCTTGCTCAGGAATGGCAGCAGGCAGGTGTGAGTGCATCTGCACGCACTGTGAGGCGGAGACTCTTGGAGCAAGGCCTGGTGTCAAGGAGGGCAGCAAAGAAGCCACTTTTCTCCAGAAAAAACATCAGGGACAGACTGATATTCTGCAAAAGGTACAGGGAGTGGACTGCTGAGGACTGGGGTAAAGTCATTTTCTCTGATGAATCCCCTTTCCGATTGTTTGGCACAGCTGGAAAACAGCTTATTCGGAGAAGACGAGGTGAGCGCTACCACCAGTCTTGTCTCATGGCAACTGTAAAGCATCCTGAAACCATTCATGTGTGGGGTTGCTTCTCAGCCAAGGGAATCGGCTCTCTCACAGTCTTACCTAAAAACACAGCCATGAATAAAGAATGGCACCAGAATGTCCTCCAAGGTCAACTTCTCCAAACCGTCCAAGAGCAGTTTGGCGATCAACAATGCCTTTTCCAGCATGATGGAGCACCTTGCCATAAAGCAAAGGTGATAACTAAATGGCTCAGGGATCAAAACATAGAGATTTTGGGTTTATGGCCTGGAAACTCCCCAGATTTTAATCCCATTGAGAACTTGTGGTCAATCATCAAGAGACGGGTGGACAAACAAAAACCTACAAATTCTGACAAAATGCAAGCATTGATTGTGCAAGAATGTACTGCTATCAGTCAGGATTTGGTCCAGAAGTTGATTGAGAGCATGCCAGGGAGAATTGCAGAGGTCCTGAAGAAGGAAGGGTCAACACTGCAAATATTGACTTGCTGCATTAACTCATTCTAACTGTCAATATAAGCTTTTGTTACTCATGATATGATTGCAATTATATTTCTGTATGTGATAAAAACATCTGACAAACACACATAAAAACCAGAGGGCAGCAGATCATGTGAAAATATAAGATTTGTGTCATTCTCAAAACTTTTGGCCATGACTGTAGGTATTTGTGTAAGCAGCCGAACACCAAGGGGTTAAGCGCACCGATTACTGCAGCACTTTTCTCTCTACATTTTTTGTGTGGAAACTGAGCGGAAACCACACGGACCCCATTATAGTGTATGGGATCCGTGGGTTTCCTTAAGTAACTGCTTTTTTATGCGGTTTAGGATTAGGACTACGCGGATTAGGTTTCAGTTCAGGTGGTCTCCAAGTGGACTCCCAGAATGGAAACCAAACGCAGATGTGAACTAGGCCTAACAACACCACTTCTGATTGGAAAAAAAACCCTGCCATGAAATGATACATTTTTGCATGTCCACCTCTACTAAAGGCTGATCACAAGTTTTTATACTACAGCAGGCAGGGAGAGGACCTGCTCTCTGCTAAGCGTGAGGGGCGGCCGCTGGAGCAGCGCTGCATCCACAGGGCCGCCCCAATCCACCACTCGCTTCCCGTGCCGGGCTGCCGAGACGGTGACGCTAAGCCAGTCCAGGACAGCTTGTCCTGGACTGGCTTAGGTCAGCAAAAATGCCGCCCTCCCCTGGGGCCCCGGCATAGCGCCGCCTGAAGCGCCTCATGGTCGCCTCATGGGAGGTGCGGCTCTGGGTCCATCTAACACTGCCTAGTGGCTGAGATGCTGCCAGATACAATGTCACAGTGACTCATAGAGTGCCATTGACCAGGAGGTGAGTGATCACAAATAGAGATGAGCGAACACTGTTCGGATCAGCCAATCCGAACAGCACGCTCCCATAGAAATGAATGGAAACACCTGTGACGCCGGCCGGCCACCGGCAAAGTCAGCGTTGCAGATGCTTCCATTCATTTCTATGGGTGCGTGCTGTTCGGATCGGCTGATCCGAACAGTGTTCGCTCATCTCTAATCACAAACTGTAAAACACTGTGGAATATGTTGGCGCTGTATAAGCAAGCATAATAAATACATAAATACACTAGTTCCATTTCTGATACAGGAGCAATCCAACAGAGTACAGATGGCATTCGGGAAAGGACAGTGAAAGACTCATTCTTTACAGGACAGAGTTGCAATTAGAGAGGATTTGGACAATAATTTCAGAGGCTTTAACCAGCGAGCAGCAATGAGAGCATTTTTCAGCTACATCCAGAGATGCATCTTCCATGAGGTGGCCTGGGGGCACTACTTATTGTATTATTCCAATAGGTCGTAGCCAATAATTTACTCACCCATCCATGCTCCTGTCCAGGTCAGTCACCATTGCAGTGTTTCATGATGCTGAAGAATGCAAGGATGCTATGTCCAGCGTCCTGAAATGGGGTAATTGGCATTAGCCTCATGGAGTTTTTGCCTTCCCCTGGATCAACACTGTAGGGGATTGTAGGGTTATAGGCTGAACTTGATGGACTAATGTCATTATCCAACCTCATCTACTATGTAACTATGTATGTAACTATCAGGTACAGTGTGCCCTAGAGGTGGATGTGGAAAGGAGTGAGGATGGGTGAGTAAATTATTATTTATTTACTTTTTTCCCCTATCAGTATTAGAGATGAGCGAACAGTGTTCTATCGAACTCATGTTCGATCGGATATTAGGCTGTTCGGCATGTTCGAATCGAATCGAACACCGCGTGGTAAAGTGCGCCATTACTCGATTCCCCTCCCACCTTCCCTGGCGCCTTTTTTGCTCCAATAACAGCGCAGGGTAGGTGGGACAGGAACTACGACACCGGTGACGTTGAAAAAAGTAGGCAAAACCCATTGGCTGCCGAAAACATGTGACCTCTAATTTAAAAGAACAGCGACGCCCAGCTTCGCGTCATTCTGAGCTTGCAATTCACCGAGGACGGAGGTTTCCGTCCAGTTAGCTAGGGCTTAGATTCTGGGTAGGCAGGGACAGGCTAGATAGGAAGGAGAAGACAACCACAACAGCTCTTGTAAGAGCTAAATTCCAGGGAGAAGCTTGTCAGTGTAACGTGGCACTGACGGGCTCAATCGCCGCAACCCAGCTTTCCCAGGATCCTGAATGGAATACACTGTCAGTGTATTCCCGTATACCCGATATATACCCCCGATACCCGTTCCAACGGTGTGCCCCCCCACCTTCACCCCAGAAATACCCTGCAAGTCCCCTAGCAATAGAATTGGGGCTATATACACCCACTATTTTTGCTACTGCCATATAGTGCCAGTTTCAGACTGGTAATTCAAAGAATATATTGGGGTTATAAATACCCTCATTTCTTGCTACTGGTATATAGTGCCATTGTCTGACTGGTAATTCAAAGAATATATGGGGGTTATGTGCACCCACAATTTTTACTACTGGT